>NC_140339.1:7070605-7670605 GCF_963514085.1 Chelon labrosus
GGATAACAACAGAGGAAGCACAGGCAGCAAGGGAAATAAAGTGAATTCTGTGATGTCTGTAGGATCCCTGATTTCCGCTGCTCAGCGAGGAAAAAAAAGAAAAAACAAAAAAAAAAGAAAACGCTGCGCTGCCAAGTATTGGCTTCAAAATTTTGACTCGCTGTGATGTAGCTGTCATCCTTTCAAAGCAAGTGGATAGCAAGGGGGAATGGGTGCATGTACCATGTCTTTCACTGAGTTTTTCTGAAGTCTGGAGGAAGATGCAGGACTTCTATTTCAATCTGCATGGAAGGAATGCTGAGCTGGGCGTTAATTCAACATGTCACTTCAGGGGCTTTTCTTTTTGAGCTGTTTGACTGGTGATGGCAGATATTCACAACTTAGAAAAAAACTCAAATAGCGATGTATATCGAGATATGAAAACAATCGAGACGTAGGTCAAAAACAATCTGACTTCACCTCAAACCTTGGACAAAATTCGTCATCTTAAAGAAAAATGAAAGATGGAATGTCAAGTGGTATGTCCAATGTCCTGTCTTTTCACACGTTTCATGCATTCACCAAATTGCTGATAGTAATTTGTATTGCCTTAGTACAACACTGCAACCATCCGTGTTGTTTCTGTCAGTACGACGAGCCATGCAATGTGAATAACCGTAGGTATGTGTTATTTATGAAGAGCATTCCTTCGCAAAGTCAAAAAAATCAACTTGTTAAAAAATGCCTCCGTACAGTCATGTATGGTACAGCATGCGGGGAATATGGACACTGCAGTTTTAACCAAACTGTCAGAGTCGGGTCTTTTTTTGGACATTCTTCGACGCATCCATCATACACCCATCAGAGTCTTCAAGAATCCGGAACGAGCACCAATTGCACCATCAGTAACCGAGCGTGTGCTGACAACCTGTCCGCCTGAAAGGCTTTTTATTGCCACAGTTTGCCTCCGGGCAGAACATCGCCCATATTCAGTGCACTCTGCTCAGGCTCAGGGTAGGGTACTTCCGGGGGCTTCTAGACTTCCACATTATCTATTTAGTATTGAAAACACACATCTTGGGGAGAAAATAGACACTACAAAGGCGTACAATACTTCCCAAAGCTCCAGTCGCTGTCTGTGTAGCACATCCCTGCGCTTTTGGAGGATAAATAACAGAGCTTTGCTTTCAAGCGCCTTGATTTCCATTTGTGAGGAATGTGATGTATGAAGTGACCTAGAGAGCTTTAAGTCATTGTTGTAGGGTTTTTTTTATAGAATCTGCTATTATACGACGCCAGTTGTGATTTCTGCTGCGTTTCATTCATCTCGATTCTTGGGTTTATTCTCTAACCAGGGAGTCTCCTTGTGGAATGTATTGTTGTAAATTCCTGCAAATTAAAGAGCTCCTTGGAGTATATGTTCTTCATCGTCTATTATTAATCTTAGCAAATTAGAAAATAGAGCAATGAACCATTTTAATGACTTTGAATTCAGGTTTTTCTTTGTGTGTGACATGACTGGAGCCACAGCCCACTTGCCATCATTTACAGAGGCTCTGAGGGTTTAACCATCATGTAGACGTGCCGTTACCCACTGTTAAACACTGATGGCGTACTTCATTTTCCTATTGATTGTATCTTGTTTGTTGCAAAGTCACATTCATTTCTGTAAATTCCATATTACTTCTCCTAAATTCATTCCAGAAACACAGTCATTTTCCCCTCCTTATATCCCACTTATGGGATATTTGTGCAAATTCACATCGATTTCAACAGTTACACGTTGAAAAGACAAACTAGAACAGCCAAGCCTACAACATTGGTCATGTTAAACTGTACAAATCTCTGGCTGCTTATCCCCTTTAAAAGTCTCAGCAATGTGATTTACACAAACAAAAGTGAGAAGGAAAATGATCGAATCCGCTCCCTGCACTCCATCTTCTTCCATCTCCTGCACTAATGTGCGTCTCGGGTGCAAAATGCAATAACAGATTTTGAGCTCAGACACCATAAAAGGTACACCAGAAGGTTATGTAGAAGCCATTACAATTGAATGTACTTCTTTTAATACACACAAAGCATGTTCATATTAAATAAACTCACAGTGCCATCCTGAAAACTTGATTTGTGGAAATCAATGGGATGTTTTTAAATGTACTACGTGATCACGCGCGCACACACACACACCTTTCCACTATCTCTTGCTCTTTCTGTCTGCTTTTCCAATCCAATATACTGTCTCCACAGTCTCATCTATATCTGGAGATCAGAAGTACAGATCTCCTCTATATGACTGAAAGCCTTTGAACTGCTCTCCATACAACTGCATTTTTCACTCGCATTCCTTTTCTCAAGTCCTCGGTTATTTATTTCTTTATTTCTCCAGCAGTGAGCGGGATTAGTCAGTAGCTGCAGCCCCGCTATCAGCCCAAGATGTGCTCTTCCATCCTGCTGCTCTGCTCTGATAAAGGAACTGCTCGGCGAGTGACTCAGGTGCACAGAGAGCCTTGTAGAAAACAACATTTCTTTCACAGAAGCACGGTCCTGCATGTCAATGACTGCCAATAAGCCTTGGCAATCATAGTATATGCAACATACTGCCCGGCACACATGAAAATACAGACAAAAAAAATCATTTGGATGCCACAGAAGCAGATTACAAGACATGCTATCTACAAACTGATACCTGAAGCAGCCACTTTCTTGCATCTGTTTAAACAAATGTTTATGCAGCCAACCAGGAGCCAACCAAATTTACTGCATAGTGCAAAATTGTAAGTCTAGGTTTAAACAGAAGAAACTGCCGTTCTTTGAAGGGACAAAACCCTAAGAGCCCAATAACTTCCTATGTACATTTGAAGCGATAAATAGTTTGTGAATACAGGTTTTTGGCTTCCCGGCGCATTTTGTACGGCTCCTGAACTTTCTGTGCTTCTAAAAGCAGCTCCCATTCACTTCAGTTGTTCTGGAGACGGCCGGAGCTGTGCTAGTTTTATTGCCACGCGGAACAGTATGCAGTCATATAAACACCAGCTTTCAACTGACTGAATGGAAGGTGACAGAGCGGACTGCTGACCCGAATTTGCTCCTGATGAATACATATTGTGATGTGGAAAAAATAACCCCCGCGTTTTACCCAAGTTTATCCACGGGCTGTATCAATACGTTTGTGTTATTGCAGCGTCCCATTTTGTTCCTCTTCAGATGAGCTGAATGGGGAACAGCCTCTCGTCTTCTTTCCAGGTGGCCGTTTATGTGGCAGTGAAATGAAAGTATACCAGACCACAGACATCAGCAAATTTCAAATTTTACTTTACTTCACTTCATCTTTTGCCCACTTTAGTATTATTTAAAATAACATTTCTCAATGCCAATAACTTGATTTTACTTACATTGACGCGACAAAGCAGAACTGGAATTTGCACATGATATAGAGATAAGCACGATAAGCAACTGTGGCACGATCTAGCAACAGGGAACATTAGGGGAGCAAACCTGTAACTGCTACACCTTCAGACAAGCGAGTTAAGTCAGCAGATATGCACTTGAACGCCGAGAAGCTTGGCCAAATGGTGCAGAAATAATGTGTGTAAAGTACTCTTACTTTTCAGGGAGGCTGAATTCCCCTTCCTCCTGTCTTACTGAGTCTAATTTCTGATAAGTTCAGGCACTGGCTATAGTCCTGGGCATCTGAAGTGCTCTGAATTACAAATGAGTCAAAAGAACTTCAGCAGCAATATCCCCTGACTTCCGAAGGAGGTGTGGGAAGACCAACTTACGAGAACCGCCAAAAAAAATAGACGGATGATACACTTTTAACAAAGAAAAAATAGGTGAAAGATGGGTCGTAGCACGTTTGATTATACACACTGCCTGTTCCTCCTGTTTGAAATTTGCACAAAATGCACCGAGGAGGCCCGTTCCTTTATCACCCTCCCTCCCAACACTCCCTCTTTCCATATGTCTCTCTGTGTTTCTTTCAAACTCGAGAAGCTGGTAGCAAAATGCACTCGCATACGGTAAGCACACAAAAGACTCCTCATGCCCTGAGAGACACAAAGCCACACAGATAAGACTGGTATAGCAAAGATGCACTCAAACAAAAAACGCCGTCATAACGCGCACGCCCAAACACACTTACCGGTACAACATTTGTGACTGAACTATGTGCCTGAGGGAATATCCTATAAATATGTATTCCATCAAAGTCGTGATTCTATGTACTTATAATAAACTTTGATATAGTACTGAACATCTACTTCTGCTGCATATTTATAGCAGCCATTTAGCATGCGAGCTAAGACGTATACTGTCTCCTGTCCTTAATTCAACAAGCCTTACGTTCAAACCGTAGACAGTATAAAGATGGACGCCATGACAGCTCCTCAAAAGTGAAGTCAAAGCAAGTAGAGCTCCCCCTGGTGGCTGGCTGCAGTATATGCGATAAGCTCCACCCCCTCAATGTTAGCGGATAGGACTTGAGCCAAACTAAAACTCTAAAATATACGTCAAATAATTTTTTTCAAGGGCAGTTTCTGTCATTTTAGGTAGTTAATATAACGCTGATGAATGTTCAAGTGTCAGTTGTTTGGTTGGTTTCGTTTTTGACGCTACGGAAGCAGGATGTGACATAATGGCCGATAACAGTTGCCATGCCAACTGCTTTGTAAAGCAGTCCTGTGGGGCCGTGAGAGTTGGAAAAAAAAAAATTGAAAATAAGCAAAGTGGATAATTCAACATTTCCTTGCAACTGGTGGAGGTAGAGCAGAGCGTAGTATTAATTAAACGCTAGTGAGTCTAGAGGAAGTGTGGTCGGGTCATCGATAACATTTTATCACGTGGCTCCACTGTCGGACCGTACTGCACAGACTCGCATGATGGCACCGCTCGTATCCCCGGGAAAATAGTGTCAGTTTGGTCAATGCAAGGAAGTGGTGACGCATTGTCCATATTTATATACAGTCTATGGTTCAAACTAATACCACATAAGCAAATTAAGCCACATGATGAATCCTTCTTATGTTATCAGCATCTTAAACAGTTTGGAGGTTTTATTGGATCATCAGAACTAAAAATACTCCACACCATGTCAAATTATTCAGCTGAATAAAAGCTCTTAGAGAACTGTCAACGTTTCATGCGAAGCCTTGACGTGCCCCTCTCCCTCTCTCTCCCTCTCTCTCTATCTCTCTTAGTCAGTATGTGCCCGAAAATGTCACATGCCGCATGTTTGAGGTGAATCATTTTTAAATAATGAAAAAAGGAAAAGGGGGAAGAGATGTCCGACCAGGACGATTCAGAACTAAACATGCGAAATGAGGAAAATAAGAAATGACATGGGGACGGTAAACAGTCCATCCGCGTTTTCCCAAAGGATGTCTGCCATACTTTGAAATGCACTTAAAGAGGAAGTAAGGCAATTCAATATCAATCTAAGAGCATTCTAATGGCATTGCTGCTTTGCTGATTATGTCCTGGAAAAAAAAAAAGATAAAAGAGAGGCAAAATGACAAAAGGACTAATGGATTATTGATACATTCAGAGTCCTTCCAATGATTTTTTCATGGAAAGAACAAAGGTGAAATATTTTCAATTATTTAACTGTTTAACAATGGAGCTACGTTGGAGAGATTATTTTCTCTGTTATTTTATTCATGTGTTTTATTACTATACATATTCACATGGAATATTGGCTGTCGTTCAGCTTAATGTGACATTTTAATATTCGCAGAATATATTACTATTTTCGCCGTGACTCAGAACCAATGAAAGACAATGCTTATCTAGTCCATTTATCATTTCGAATTTAACTGCGGATTGAACTGAGATTTCACTCTAATTGTTATCAGTTACCTGGCGGAAATCCTCGCGGTGGATCTGACACCAGGAAGCAAACAAGCCAAAATCTCTCCGAGTCTTTAGTCTCTCTGTCTCTCTCTGTCTTTAGTTGCGTTTCCATCCGCACTGATCCACATGCTGTTGGACATTTTTGGATGCTAATTGTGTGTCAGTAGTGGAGCCAGGATTTTGGAATTGGATGGCACCATGGAACTGAAAGGGCAAGCCGTTAGGCCATAGGCCAGCAGTAAACATGTGTGATTAATATATTTTTTTTTTCACAACATAGCCTATACTGCCAAACAGACTACTGCTTATCTGAATATATGAAGGCCCTCCACTAACAACACTCTGTTGCCAGACACCACAGGACATCCTCAGAAGGCCCATGTTCATTCTCTGATAAGTCACAACTATTTTGGAGGCACAAGGGAGACCCACACAGTATTAGGAAGGTGGTCAAGATGTTATGTCTGATCGGTGTATGTCAGTGTGTTGATCCAGCTAGTAATTTACTATATCTGTTTTTCATGTGCACAAAGCCAATTTGATATCATTATCACAGGTTCGACTGTTTGCATTCAGAGCCAGTATAATATAATGTGAATTGCACTGTAAAAATACAAATACTGTACCGCCCATAGCCACTGCAAGCGGGTTGTGGACGACCAGAGGAAAAGATATGGAGCTGAACTCAATTTAAAATGCAAATACACAATCAAAGCATTGTCAAAAGAATGCCATACAGCACCTGCAGGCAACAATACAACCCTGGCTCTAAAGCTATGTGGGCCAATCAGAAGCCTGAAAACAAGCTGCTGCCAACAATGGTGGGAGTGTTGGATTTTTGTGGACCTCACAATGTAGTGCATTGTGAAGCTAATGTTCCTCATTATAAGAGGGCGTACACACAGGAAGAGACTAGCAATGATGTAGCAGCAAGAGAACATAGAATGTGAATGAAATTCAGAAAATTGTAGTGATGTAGCCTCAGTGGGCAGGAACCCAGTTGAACACACAGATTTGGGCCGACACGACTTACACAGACACAGATCAGACATAACATTATGACCACCTTCCTAATATTGTGTAAGTCTCCCTTGTGCCTCCAAAACAGCTGTCACACATGAGAGAATAACATGGTCCTTCTGAGGGTGTCCTGTGGTGTCTGGCAACAGGATGTTGTTAGTGGGGGCCTTTGTGTCCTATGGATTGAGGGGAGGGGCCTCTGTGGATCTAGTGAATTTGGAGGCCAGGTCAACACATTGTGCTGTTCTCCATGTTTTTTGAGTTGTTCCTAAACCATTTTTTTGTGTGTGTCCGTGTCAGGCTGCATCCTGCTTGGGATGGCTGCTGCCATCAAGGACTGTCATTGCTATGGGGTGGGGGTGTCTGGTCTGGTCTAGGTTAGTACTACATGTCTAAGTAACATCCACATGAATGTCAGGTTGAAAAGTTTCCCAGCAGAACACTGTGTTGTCACAAGATGGTCAATGTTATTTACTTCTCCTGTCAGTGGTTTTAATGTTGTGGCTCTTACCACCCAACTCACTATGCTGATAGAGAGCCTCAGGTGAATCAAGATGACCCCAGCACTGATGGCATTCCCTATCAAACAGAGAGCGGCGTTGGCACCAGGAGCTAGCACGGTCCATATGCCAGCAATATTTTTACCTTCTGCTTTTTTCACTTTGGGATGGGGAAATAAACAAGAGGGTTACCTGGGCAACCAGGGCCTGGAACGTTGACTAAGGACCAAGTTTCTGCTGCAAAGTGATGGAGTGCCAAGCTAATCGTTTTATTTGTGGGTGGGAGAAAAATCTGAAAAATGGTATATTTATCTGTAAACGTGGCACCGGTTAGCATCGGTACTATTTCGGCCACATCTTCCACTGCACAAAATCACCTCACGTAAAGAGAGTCTCTGAATATCTAGGCTCCTTAAAGTTACATTTTTTCCCCCATTTTTCTATTTAGGGTTAGGAATAGGGTTAGACACCTGTTTATATCCAAATTAAACATGGCACTTCTTTATTAGTTGTATTTCAAATACTGTTTATGATGGAAAAAATATTATATAAGTGCCAAAATGATAAAAACTTAATCCTTTTATATGTTGCTTTTGCTGCTGGGGAAGCAACGTTTGACTTCTAAAGACTTCAGAGTTGATTTGAACTTGATCCAACACACTTAAGACTCAGACTGGGTTCAAAATAAATAAACTGAACTTGGTTTGACATTACACCTTAGGTATATATATATATACTGTACATACTGTATTTTACTGATCAGTATCAATTAATTTCCTGTTTAGTCTGACAAAGTGAAATTAAAGAAAAATAAACACGTACCAGTTTTATAACACTGAAAGGAAGTTATGTGACAAAAAGTGAAATCTGACTTGATTTGCAGAAAAAGAATAAAAAAAAGCGCCCAAGACAAAAACAGCCTGCTGTGAAATGTCACATTTCAGACGATGACAGTGATTTTGATGTGGCGGCTTTTCATCCTATCAGATTCATTTATTGCGTCAATACCACCGAAAAATGCTCCGATGCTTGATGTACAACAATGTGCCTGTGTGTGACAAGGGATGAGCAGCGGGGGGTATATCAGAGAGGGAACCAATCATTACTTATCGAGAGACACTCAAAGTAATTAATGACTTGCACAAACTGTTGCAAGTGGAAAACATTAATGAATAATTTTCGATACATAATCAAGTAATTAGGAAATGAACTCAAGAGTAAATCCAGGAACCACGATAATGAATACTGGTGATTATCAATTTGGAGCCATCTCCCTTATGGCCTCGAGGGACCTGTGCTAGTTTTAGAGGGAGAGAAAGGAGGGAGGCGGTGGGGGGGAAGAGAGAGGATTTCTGTTCTGACACCACGATAATGTGCCAGTGCCACTCAAAGATCCGGAGTGACACACAGCTGTGGAGAGAATGAATTTCTTCAGTATTCCACGGTTTTCCGTCTAAAGCACTGTCATGTCTGCTCCAGTTCAGTCCATTATATCAAGTGGAATCATCTCTGTGTCGACTAATCTGCAGCCTTGTATGCCGAGCTTTCTCCATTTCTAATGACAAACACGCTGGAAAACTGCGCTAATTATTTATACCGGGTCCTCATTCTGTCAGCGATTCAAGGATGGTTTCAAGTGTCTCGTGAAGACGTCTGATTTTTATGACATGCCGGCGATGGGTTGAGCCGTGCCTGCCTGAACTACCAATTTATTTCCCTGAATAGCCTCTTTTCTTGTTTGTTAGTGACTTAATAGATCCTTTTCTGACTTCAAACGCAGTCTGCATCATTACCGCATTTGTGACTTTTTGCTTTAAAACGGGTGGCATAATTCACATGTAGGCTTTATCTTCAGTGAAGCACAGTCTGGGATCAAGTCATGTTGAAACGGCAGTGTCTTTTATATAAAAGTCAGGACGTCGCCTCAGTAAGAAACATTGTGTCCTCAGCACCTTCTAGCCATATTTCCTGTCAGGTAGGCCAAAGGAAAAGGTGCAAATGGGTTCCAGAGTATGCAGCAAAAGAGTGGTCTGTATCCATAGTTCCCTTCCAGATGGAGAAGATGTAAATCTTATCTGGCGCAGCATATTAATTAAGAGTCAGATCTTATGGTAATTCTTGGGAGTTATCTTGAACATGCCGGACTCGCTGGTATTCCAGCTGCATTTGCAGAACACATTCATGAAGGAGGAATCAAGTCAGACAAATTGATTGCAGTGTTTAGCTCTTCAGATTAATGTTCCAAATTGGAAATAATGCCCCCAAAAAAGAAAATCAATTTTTCTTTCTTGACCACTTAAATTACTGCTCATAACACATTTTCCCGCAATTATACTTAAAATTGATGACATGAATATAAATTCTCGAAATTGTTTACAGGTCTGCACTAGTTTAACTGTCAATCTACAAAATTATGCTTTTTTTTCCTATAGATTGTCATTCAGTCCTGCTCTAACTAATCCTCCAATCACTAATCAGAAAACACTGCTCATATGGGTCATTTCAAAATGCAGCAATAATGACCTATTTTGCTGCTTAAGTATGAGGACTTGTTGGATAAACGGTACCTTGAGGCGAAATCATTTTTCACACCGGCTACAGATATTAATAAAGGATGATAAGTGGTAGAATAAAAATAGGCGCAAATAGCTCTTGCCTCACAAGGGAACTTCTTAGATAAATAATCTGTAAATATACTCCCTTGAGCACAAGTTGTTTCCTCGACCTTAAAGCCTCCGCCTAACACATGTCGGGCTCTTATCGGACATGCATTGACTTGTGATGGTTGGAGCAATAAACCCTTAATGAAGATATTCGAGAAAAAAAAATCTATGACGACAGATTGGCAATGCTCATCAAAGTACTTCTGGCATGTTGTTCAAAGCCTTCGTCTGAAACACGGGGAAAACGAAATGGGCTTTAACAGTGAGCTCAGCAAGACTGCCTACAGTAAAAAAAAAATGTGTTATGGAGCCCGTTGCACTCTGAGAGTGACATACAGTAAGTAAGTAATTATTGCTCCTGTTGCTTTGTCATATTGTTGCCGTGGCCTACTAGCACCTTTGAGAAATAACAAATGGGTTGGTGGACAGAAAACAGACACAGCGACAATGTTAACATGCCCTTCTCGTGCACTCACTCCGGCCTCTGGTCAGGAACAGGGACTGGACGAAGAGGCAGAAAAAGCATTTATCGCTCTCTGTCTTATACACCAAATAAAATGGCTTAACCCCGGTACCCTGTTTTATAACAGTAACGCTGTTACCATTAAGGGACAGAAGTGTCCTCTTTTAAAAAAAAAAAAAACGCCATAAAAATAGTATATGTTATGAAAAAATTATTTTAATCAACTTTACTCCTGGTCACAAATACCAAATATTAATTAATTTCAGAACTGTAACCCTTTACATGCCATTGTTAGTGATGGCATCACATTTTATCTTCTTAAAAACAAAACATAAAAATTGGAATTTTATTAATATTCTGAATACAAAGAGGATTTTTTTTTTCTTGGGGGGATTAATACAGACTTCCCTTTTCTTTGATGGTAACTCCGGACTCAATGGGGAATAGCACTAGCGTATCATAACAAAATATTGGTGAAATGAACAAGTTATCGTGGCAGATAATGCGTTATTTAGAGGCTGCGTTTCGGTGCCCCAATCATTCCCACTATATGGCTCCACTGGAGCTAAATATCTTCTGAAGGACTAAAAATGACACCAAAGTTATATGGGTGAGTAAACGATCATATTATATGCCAGAAATAAGGTCCAGGTTGTAAAAAACGGTAGTTCCCCTTTAAGTCCTGATCACAAGTACCAAATATGTAATTAATTTCATAATTGTAACCCTTCATACATCAGTGTTTGCGATAGCATCACAAATACAAACCAGCATCTTGATATAGAGACACTAAAAACTACAAATTCATATTACCATATCACACTTTACTCTATAACTTGTGCTTGCTTCGGTTAATTTTACTTCTACTGTTTCACTAGTCACGATTATAGCCACAAATCATAATTACTTCTGTCTATAACCATTGAGCTGACCTCAGTGATTGAATTCATCGATGGCCATTACGATGTGTGCGCCATCATATATATTCTAGAATCAATCCCCTCATTCCATTGTTTTTGTTTTCCTCTGTTTTACATCTCTATGGATTTTCCATTTAAATTGGGTCAGCATTGTGAAGAAGACAGGGTATTGATTTCTGTCCACGGGGGCTTACAAGAACTACGTTAAGCTTGTCTTCTTGAGGCTTCACAGCAGGTTGTGACAACACACAGAATATACCCCTAAAGCTCAGAGCAAATCCGATGCTAAACTCAAAGGCACCTGATGCCTCCCACCTGAGCTCAGGTAGGAAGTTCACGTATACACTTCTCTCAAGAGGAAAAGATGGCGATAGAATCTCTCCATGTTGAGCACATGCGGGTGTATCTAAACATGGAAGCCGTAGGAGGATCTTGTCTAGCAGCGTTGGGACGCGGCATCCCAGACACAGCATAGGTCAGGACACTGACGAACTGAAGTTGTTTGTTGATTCAAAAGTGGCGTTAATTGTCCACTGCCGCTGATCTCGAAAATGACCCCTGCAGTCAACCTAGCTCTTCAAATCCCGAACTCAGGAATACGTGTTCACGTAGACAAGTGAAGAACAAGAGGGACAGAAACACAAGTGGAGGCCGAATTTATGGGAAAGATGAAAACTTTCACACATTATGCAAAGCAGCTCTACTTTTAACAAGTTCTTCGAGTGGAGATGCACAACAGTGTTGTAGTAGTCAGTGACCGGATACGAGTGAATTCATCTCAGCTTTTTGTTAGGAAACAGCAAATTGCATTATGTTGTAGACACTGCTTTTAACAATTCTCACTCTAAATATAGCATACAGTATCTTGCTGTGCCATGATAACTGACACCACTATGGCCTGTCTTGCCTTCTCTTTGATGCAGTAACTGTGTATAATATAGAATAAAGGGGCTAAACAATGTCAGTTTAGTATTAGACAGATAAATCCATGAGACAGAAATGAGAATATCAGTATGACAGACCTGTGCCTGGGTCACGTGAAGTGTTTTTAGCAAGATTCGCTACTAGAAAGCCATGGTTTGTAACCGCTAGCTCAACAACTACTCAACAATTACTCAACAATCCAAAAATGTACTATATATACTAAAGCAAAATCTAGCCACTTAACACTAGTAGACTTAACTGGCCACACCTCACCATGGACTGTGACAGCCACTTTGTCAGGTCACCTAGCAACTAGCAAGCTCATCCCAGTATACCATTGTTTTCCCAATATTCACAGCATCACTATTTTATGAATGAAACAATATGTCTTAAAAATGTAAAGGTGCAAAGGAGTCATGAGTCTCAAAAAACTAAAAAGTAAGGCTGTTTCTCAAATCTTGAATTGGTTTTTAATTGAAAGACAGGATCAGACTTGTGTGGAGAAGCCAGCTGATGACCGTTTAAAGGCAGACCCCAAGGAAAAATGGTTGGAAACCACAGATGAGAAATGGAATAAAAGTATTCATAATTATGTTTCAGTTAGTGTAACTGAGAATTAGGCCTTCATATCTATATAATCTGGAGGGCATAGGCCTTCTTCCATAGATTTGTGTAACCATGTTTCTGCAACAGAAGAGACAACCCAACCATTGAAGGATTTTCCCATTTTTTACGTTGACACACTTGAAAGAGAATTTTAGTTGGTTGCAATCTACAACCTTACAGCTAGGTGTCACTAAGTTGTACATTGTGGTCCTTTAAAAACAGAGAAAAGGGTGTGAAATATTACCAAAAGCAATTCAATTACGTACCGATATTGAATTTTATATTTGCAGAGCCAAAGCGCAAGTGAGCTGTTGTTGTAATTTTAGATTCACATCAACAGTGTGAAATGTGTCAATGTTTGTACTAAAATGCAAAACAGGCAAACAGAAACACCACGCGGGAAATGGCAGATAAAAATATTTCCATAAGTGGTTTGCTGGTGTTAGAAAATACCAGGAGGATTTCGATGGTAGTCTTGCCTGGCTAATTGGGTCAACTATCACTGCACGGCGGAGAAGAATTGAAAGGGGCGAGAGTTTATGAATGAACGGCGGTACGGGCTGGAGGTCATTTGGGCGGCTGAAGAGAGGATAAAATGGAGGGAAAATTGTGAAACAAGCATGCATGCACAGCCACGGTGCCTAATCTGGTGCTGTGAAGGAGCAACAGAAAACACTGGGAAAATCGGACTCTTCGTTTTTTTTGATGCTCCAAGTAGCCAAGGGATAATTGTCAGCGGGCGCCGCCTGGGTGATCCCGGTTCCATTCCTACTGATAAAAACCATTACTGTCCAAACACACAACCACGCGCACATTACATGCAAACAACAAAGATCCACAAGGATAATGGAAAAGACAGGCTCTGTATCAAAATAATAGCCACGGGGTCGGTATTTCCCCCCCCTTTTTAGTTCACTTTTGGCTCATATGCATCATTTCTATGCGTTCCTATATATCACCGTTGAGGCACAAGCTAACATAATAGCCGTATTATTTATTTCGGAATAATCAATAAGCCATGGCACCCTCTGCGGGCATATTTTTTTCTTCTGGAAAAGTGACTGCCAGGATTTATTTTTCTGAAGATACTGTGAAGCAAATAATCCTCTGTCCAGTGATAAACACTCCTGACACATCACTCTGCGAGCTTGGCAATCGAAAATGATTTGTTTGTGTATATCCCGAGAATTACGGCACAGAATTAAGCCAACCTCTCTGACGTTGCCAAAAAAAAAAAGGCGATGAGTGTCACCGTCTCTCCTATTGACTCGGTGCTTCACTTGCCTGGTCCCGTGTTCGAGCACTCACCCTCGACTAACAACTTGTGCTTTCCGTGTGTCATTTATTCATTTATTTCTTTGTCATGTGTTGTATTAGAGGAATATTTCACTGCACGTGGTAAAAATAATCTCCATAACCCTCAAGGTGCCGGAATCGGGGCACTCTGTCATTCTCCGAGACTGATATTGCGCTACCGCTCCATTGACATGTGCCATTAATTTTTCAAGCAAGGTCAAACTCTGTCTCCGGTGTTTCTAGATCCGCGGCACCTTTGATACAAATAGCGTTTAACAAGCAGGCTGTGCAAGAAACTGGCTTCTTGTAATTTTTGTCTTTCATAGCTGTTTTTAACTTAATGTCCTCTGCTGCTCTTCAGATATTGCTCTCCGCTTGCCTTTCGCCCAACACTTTGCGCTATTGATCCACGCCGTGGCACCCCTCTCTTAGTGTCAGCTCTGAGCTCGGGATCATCGCCCTCTCGGGTTTCTCTCCTGTGTTTACCAACACGCCTCGGCTGGAAGTGAACACACATGCACAACAAACACACATGTGCAGACACATGCGCGCGCACACACACACACAAATGTCCATCTTTTTCTTCTCTGTCCTGTAAGAGGTTTAACTTTTTATTGGCTTCTTAGCCTTTTCTACTCAGGGGAACAAGGTCAAGCCTCGTCAAATTTAACCTCAACATCCGCCTCGGATTAAAGGTCACGACTTCATCCTTCACATCTTTCTTGACCTCTGATATTACCATGTCATAATACATCAGGATTAATGCCTGGCCTTACCTCTGGACTTTCTTATCTTATACCACACAAGCCCTATTTCATTTATAGGATCCCCATTGCCTGTTCTACTCTTTAATGTGTGTGTGTGTGTGTGTGTGAGCGCAGTGTCCTGTATTCCTCAAATCAACCCTGCACTTGGCGGGCAGCTCAATCTCAATATCATGTTATCGGACTCAGGGGCCAAGGATATAAATACCACGCACCATAACTCTCTCCTGTTCAATAACCATTATATGCTCTACTTTATACATTAGAAGCACCTGATGGGGCAGTAAATTCACAGCTGCAGCTCGACCATCTCGGAGTGCATCCAGAGGAAAAATGGAACCCGAGGAAAAGGTAAAATGGAAAGTGGAAATAAAAAAAACTAAATAAATAATAAAAGATGGGGAAAACAATGTAATGCAGGTAAAGAAATACTGAGGAATGCACAAGATGGAGCAGGTGAACTGTTCAGGTGGTGGCTACCTGAACAGACTGAACAGTTTTTTCTTTTTATTGGCTCGTCTTTTTCACTGTTACAGATTGTCTTTTGTATTTCTGTAATAAGCTTTGTACATCCGGTGAATCATGCATTCCGGTTCTTCAAGCCATTCATAGTCCTGCCTGGCCCTCCACTATGAGATCTGTCTTCTCGCACAAAAGGTTCATGTTCCCCGTGCCGAGACCATGCCGTTCACTTTCCAGGGACAGCAATCAATAGAAACATATTTCCATCCAACTCTGCAGACGTAGTAAAGAACCACACCGAGCAGAGCATGGAAATGGCAATAAATGTCCATCCTCAAAACTCAAAACACGTCGCGTACAAGTACACACATAAACACACACACACACCATTGTTTACCACATAAGCGTGACTGGATGCAGCAAAGTGTTCACGCTTCAGTGCACTTTTTCATTTGGAAAGCTGGGGTGGTTACCCACCGAGCGAGAGCTGATTAAGAAAACAGTCCCATTTAATTCCTTTCTCCTCAACGGCCAGCAAGAGAAATGTAATTAAAGCCACTAAATCTCCCATGGGCCCTGCTACCTGCTACACGGCCAACATGACACGTCGTGTAATTCGCCCGACCTACAAAGGAGACGGCAGGGTTTTTTTTTTTTTTTTCTCTCTCTTTTTTTTTGTTTTTTTTTTTGCTATGATTGCAGGGTGAGTGGAGGCCTTTTGAAAGAGACAGACAGAGAGAGACAGAGTGAGAAGGTGGCTTGGGGGACCCGTGGTAGCCCTGTTGGACCCCCAAGGAGACTGGACAGACTTCATGTGAATAAGGAAATAACGAACATATTACAACCACAAACACACTAGAGTTCACAGCCTGAGAGAATCAAGCAAACTGTGAATGCAGAATGTTCACTCATTCATTCATTTTCTGTCACCGCTTGTCCTCTTGAGGGTCGCAGGGGGGCTGGAGCCTATCCCGGCTGTCACTGGGCAGACCCTGGACAGATCGCCAGTCTGTCGCAGGGCTAACACAGAGAGACACAGCCACACTCACGCCTACGGCCGATTTAGAATCACCAATGAACCTAACGAGCATGTCTTTGGACAGTGGGAGGTAGCCGGAGCACCCGGAGAGAACCCACGCAGACACAGGGAGAACATGCAAACTCCACACAGAAAGGCCTCAGTGGGCGGTGGATTCGTGCTAACCACCACACCACCGTGCCGCCCTAAATGCAAAATATAAATGATCATTTTAGGGGAAAACAAACAGTCCATTTAATGATGAGCTGTTTGTTCCTTTTCCCTTTATAAACATCTCCCCGATGTAGATGGGCATCTTGAAACTGATTTCGTAGCACTTTTTTTATTAGTAAACAGCAAACAGAGCTGTACAACATGTCCAACGACTTCTTACATTATAATTAGATTGAATAGAATGTCGTGGGTCAGCATTTTCTCCCCAACCTACGTAAGGCATATTAATTGTCTTATTGACTTTGTGGAACGTATGTGACGGTGTAGGCTACTGGTCTGATGACCTTACATAGCAATCACCGAGTGGTTTCTTTAGCGGCTTAACATTAACCATACCTTAGTTATAATAATGCAGCATTATTGTAGATAAATACACATGTTCCATTGGCATAAGGTTTCTCTCAAAACAGGAAATGTAAAATACTCTGATGATCTGAACGTAATCCTCTGGGTAGCTGCTTAACTAATAATCAACAGGCGGTAAGGTGCAGTGCTACTCTGCAGGAAATCATTCATTTACACAAATCACCCCAGTCACTTTAAATTACCAAACATTAAAAAGTATTAATCGCTGGCGTATTTTCATCAACTAAGTTGTTTTGGAAGTGATTTTCTCTTTTTTTTTCTTTTTCAATTGTTAATGAACGATGTGAGGATTTTAATTATTTATCTCCTCCAGGCATATAAACATACAAATGCTTTTAATGGTGATGTTGTTTTTCCTGAGCCAAACAACAGGAGGCATCATGCAATATGCAAAAACTAAATAAAGTCAAAACTATGTAGAATAAAACCTTCAATAATGCCATAA
This sequence comes from Chelon labrosus, assembly GCF_963514085.1. Lineage (NCBI taxonomy): Eukaryota > Metazoa > Chordata > Actinopteri > Mugiliformes > Mugilidae > Chelon > Chelon labrosus. The sequence continues at coordinate 7,088,113 of NC_140339.1, forward strand.
GGATGTCAACCGAAAACAGAAGACGTTTTCTGGCAGCTGGTAACGTGAACACTTGCCCAAAACCCAATTTCTTCTTCAAAGTTTTGTCACAGTGTGTCTTAGAGGAAGCTGCTGTGCTCCGTGGGAGCCTATATTCTCGGAAAACAAGACAACCGACATGCTTACGAGCTACTCAAAGAAGACGCACTTTATTTCTTTAAAGAACAAGCCATGTTTTCTTTATAAGTATAAAATGAACAAGACCTCGCTGAACTCTCATGCAGTTTAAATCTGCGGTATATTCCGGAGGGGTACCAGCTAAATTTTGCCGGGCCAAGACTTTACACACTGTGAAGATGAGAACATAAAAACACAGTAGAGAGTGCATCCTATGGCATCTAACCCCTTCCAAAAAGTACAAAATGTACAAGTGCCAAACCCTTGTACATTGTTTGTAGACATATTCTTTAGCATTAAATATACACCAATCAGCCACAACATCAAAACCACTGACATGAGAAGTAAATAACATTGACCATCTTGTGACAATTCAGTGTTCTGCTGGGAAACTTTTGGACCTGACATTTATGTAAATGTTACTTAGTAGGGGTTGAATGAAGTTGACTAATATGTGGTGACTCGACGGTGACTAGTTGATGGCGTCACATATAAAACACAACAGAAAGTAATGCTTTGCAACTATGAAACCTATATTCTTGACCTGAATACATATTGTAGCGTCTCACACAATGGAAGCTATGGAGGCTTTTCTGCAAGGTAACTGAAGTTGAACACGGGCTACTGTTGTAGTACTGAAAGGATTTGGACCGTTCCTCTGCAAGCGTTAGTGGATACTTTTTCAGATGAGTGTGCATTGCAGTAGTATATTTGTTGTATTTCAGGACTGACTTACATATTCTGCATGTCACGGTAGAATGAGCTTCATCTTTAGTGAAGTATTTCCAGACACCTGATGAACCGCTGCTAGTTTGCTGCAACGACCCACTGGGCTCCTCACCTGTGTTTTCAAGGTGTCCGTGTTGTTACTGTCACGTGATCGGCGACTAGTCGACTTCCTGCTTAAAGCGTCATGGTACAACAATAAAGTCGACTAGTCAACTATTCGGTACAGCCCCTATTACTACTTAGACATGTAGCACCCACCAGACCAGCCCCCCCACCCAATAGCAATGACACTCCTTGATGGCAGCAGCCATCCCCAGCAGGATGCAGCCTGACACAGGCACACAGCACAAGGTGTTGACCTGGCCTCCAAATTCACTAGATCCCAAACTGATCAAGTATCTGTGCGATGATCCACAGAGGCCCCTCCCCTCAACCCATAGGACCCAAAGCCCCCACTAACAACATTCTGTTCCCAGACACCACAGGACTCCCTCAGAAGGCCCATGTCCATTCTCTGATGAGTCACAAGTGTTTTGGAGGCACAAGGGAGACCTACACAATATTAGGAAGGTGGTCATAATGTTATGCCTGATCGGTGTAAAGTACTATGTCAGTTTTGAAAAAAAAAAAAAAAAAAGATGCTGTCATTTGCTGACATTCAACCCTTACAGATCTCATCGGTGGTGAGGCAAACTGTTGCCCTGTGACTTAAAATTATCCCATTTGTTGATAGGATAGAGTACAAAGTAATCTTCTTAGCACCATCACATAACAAAACAGTTACAAAGACAATGTATTTGTGCTTCCTCAGCCGTTTAGAAAAAAACAGCAGCACACGGGCCTGCTATGTGACAATCTCTTGCTGCACAGTAGAAAATTTGTGAAGGCAGCATGAAATATCTGTGGCAAGCGCTGCTTTGTTTGCTGGTTTCATTAATTCTTCAGGAGGGTATATCTCAAAAGTGCCAACAAATACAATGGAGAAACATGTGCTCTGGCACCAATCCATGCTTCTAATTGGGAACCTTGGGCTTCAGGAGTGCAGGATGCACCTTCGCTCTGAAAGTCTCCTCCATTATTCATAGAAAATGTAAGAATTATAGAACAAGAACTAGCAGCCCTTCTGCCTAAGCTGGTAGAAAAGAATGAAGGCTGCACGTAGATAAAATGCTTAATAATCTATTTTGCTTCAGTAGCATAAACTTAAAATTTCCATAACTTCACCTGCGTACCTTTTCTAAAACAGACCACATACTTTTGAAACAACACAAGGAATTTTTTTTGACAGACTCTCCAAGAGGGTTATTAAAGGCTGTGTGGAGCTATATACTGTTATATAGCTCCACAGACACATATATACTTCTATATATGCATGACAAGCGTTTAGAGCCACACAGTGACACATACTTGTCTTTTGCAATTCCTATCCATGTGTAATTTACTCCAGAAATGTCATTAATGGGACTTCAACACATCTAAAAACTCACTGTGATGCAACTGAAACTAGCCATATGCTTGGCTTCTCCCACTCAGAGCTATTTTCATGGTTGACCTACAGATCAGCACACACTGAAAAAAAAAAACAAAGATTATCTATAAATGCTGCAGTTCTACACCCAAACCGATGTGTTAAGCTTTCATAGCCACAAGCAGCGTTGGCCCCGTTGATACTGTCTTGAAAAAAACAAAAAACAAAAAAAACACTTTGAGACACTTTACTAACATCACACCGACTGGGAAGTGATCACATGAAACCACAGATGAGAAGGGGGAGGGGTGGGTAAAATTTACAGGATTTATCCTCAAATGGGCAATGTTCAAACAACAATCCACTGCCTCGTCATCATTTAAAAGCTTCATTCAGATCCACGCATACAGCTGTTTCACGGCGAAACGCAAACTCCTACAACCTCTTAAAGTCTTCCGACCTCCTCAAGCAATACAAGAGCAATTCTAAGTGACTTTTATCCCTACACACCTGCTCATCTCCTGCGAGAATGTTGGAGAATACAAAATCTGAGGATGCTTTACTGCGTTTGATCCTCCATTTATCTCTCACGTGGTAGACCTAACTAGCTCCCAGAGGTAGACGTGAGTTAATACAAAAAGAGGAAAATGTGACCATCCTTCAATAGTCATTAGAGATGCTGGCATCGGTGCGAATGAGTTAAGTAGACAGCACGAGAAAGAAACAATAAGGGGGTGGGAGGAACAAAGGAAGGAGGCCGAATGAAATGGAGGTTAGGGACTGAAAGGAACTATAAGAGAGATGAAAACAATAAACGGTATAAAAAGGGGTTAGACTTTGAAAAACAATGAAAAAATAAATGCTTTGAGATGCAGTGAGTTTTGGAGTTGCATTCTGGGATATGCATAGGAATTAGAGTTAAAAGAAGCCGTTTGGACTCGGGTACATTTTTGCATCTGAGAAACATTAGATTACGATTTGGATGCAATTTCATTTTTACTAAAGAAGCATTCTGTTTTAATTAAATAATGCAAAAAAAGTATCCTCTAGGGGAATTTTAAACACAATTTCAAATGACAACATAATGATTTTAGTTGTAATTAAGTGTACAGGCTGTTTTTTTTTTTTTTTTTTATTGGATTACTTCGACTGATGATATAGCATTTTATGTTATTTAGTAAATAATACTACCAGAAATTTAGCAGTCAAGCTCCTAATTAAAAGCTAAAGCACACCGAGTCTCTGCAGTCTATCGCTAACGTTTTGTGCAAACACCAGCGTGCACATCACCAACAGTGGAAAAATAAATACCTTAAATAAATACCTTGTAACAAGAAAAACATGATTAAAAGATACAATGGTTAAAAAATATAATCAAGATAAAATCCTTTGTCAAGTCCTCGCCTGTGACGTGATTATCAAATTAATTACTGTGGAATTCTTCCATGACTTGAACATGATCCTAACGACACAGTGATGCATACAGTATACAGTGCCTAAGGGATTCCAGCTTCTCCTGATGTGAATAACAAACTGCATAATTTGAACCGCACACTTCTTGCGACACAATTAAGTAACAGGATTCTTGGAAATATGGCTGTCAAATATATAAACTGAATAATAACTGAATTTCCAGACAACCGTATCTATGGGGCCATGTTATCAGTATGTTATCATTTTCAAGAAATGTATCTAAGGCCCGATGAAAACGATCACATTTGAGATAAATAGAATAATATATGTTGTTGAAAATAAGCCCTTTAGCTCATAGACAGTATAAAGATGAACAGCGGAACAAGTCCTCAAAAGGGGAACCCAAAGCAAGTAGAGCTCCCCCTAGTGTCTGCCTGCAGTATAGGTCATAAGCTCCACCTATTCCATGTTAGTGGATGAGACTTGGGCCATTTTAGGTAGTCAATACAATACTGATGCATATTCAAGTGTCCATTTTCAAGCTTTTCAAGTTTCGTTTTAGTTATTTACTTGACACTATAGAAACAGGATGTGACATCATGATCACTAAGTTGCCATACCAACCGCTCCGTCAAGTGGTCCCGTAGGACTGTGAGAGTTGGAAAAAAATAAAAAATAAGTACAGTGTATAATCCAACCTTTCTTTGTAACTTGTGAAAGTAGAGCAGATCACAGTATTAAAAACATGGGTGAGTCTGCCGTATCCCCAGTTTGGTCAATGCAAGGAAGAGGGTGCGCATTGTCCATATTTATATACAGTCTATGCTTTAGCTACAGATCTCAGGCTAAGACGTATTATTTACTGTCACCATGTATACTAAGACAAATAGTTGTTTTGGTTGGATTACAGAAACCAAATCATCGTAACCAGAAACCACACCGTAGAGTCAAATGTCCTTGTGTGTTTGATGCAGCTCATAGGCTTGTGATGTGCAGCAATATCTGTTTTTATTCAAACTAAAAATTACAATTTTACTATTTACTATTCCATTAAAATTGTGAATAACATTCTTTTTTTTAGATAATGGAAGTATCATTGTGCAGCACTTGGGTGTTGATCACTAGATCAGCGACGTTGATGGGAGTAGTTAAGTGATCGCCTCTTTCATCTCTTTGTGGCTACAGGAGTTTGACAGCTACGGTGATACACTGTATAAGGTTCCCATTATTGATGTCTATGTGGTCGGGTGGCAAGGAGTTTTTGCTGATGCTTTCTTGGCATCTACAGCCAAGTTGCAGCCTGTGGTGATGTTTAAGCCGATTACAGACGTAAATTTGTGGTGTCACACTGCCGTGGTGCTACTGTGTCAAAACACTGAATGCAAACCTTTATGCAGTGGGGTAGGTTAGACTCATCATCTTGTTTTCAACCAACACCAGCGGGCTTTCCTTTCCGGATTAATTTTGTCGTTTTTGTTTGTCCATGCACAGCTTTTCTCTCACGCTGTCGTCCACAGCTCTTACTGGGTTTATTTTCCTTACTGTCAGTTTCTGCTGCTCTACATCACATGGTGTAAGTGCGTTGTCATGCGTTGTGGAGGGAGAAAGTAGATTTAGTGCTAGTTTTGTTGCAGCTGATGTCTCTAATGAGAATGAATCCGAATAGTTGTCATTCAAAAATTAGAACATATTGAGGTATGAACAGAGATTGACGATTTGAAAAGTGGTTTGATTGAGCAATGACCTCTTATTTTGAGCTGTGATACAAAATAATGGGCTGCATTTCTGTTTTCGTAGCCTACATGGGTTTTTGTCAATATGGAACTGATCTCTACATTTAAATAATGCCTTTTGCATCAACCAGTAATTATTACCTTTCTTGCTAAGTCTAAGTCATCTGCATTTCATTCATTATTGCCTATACTGACGGCTTTTCATAGATGACTTGATTTCGACACAACAGCAGTGATGTTTTCACACTACACCTCTGCTCCAGTACTTACCAACCAACCTACACTGTTTGTTCTGTGAATAAACTACAACTCTAGTGTGTGACTCTCTACTGTTTGAGTGCTGCAGTGCCTTCACTGTCGAGTTCCACCCTTTCAACATAACATTATTTACTGACATTAGAAAGTAGATTTTTGCCATATGTAAAAAGAATAAATTCAGAATTGTTCATGAGAAGAACAAACGTAAAAAAAAAAAAAAAATTGCCTATACTCTTTAAATACAGGGAATTTATGTTTAAATTTTATGTTTAAAGGATGGGAAGAAATAGTGTCACTCCACCATTTGTGGCTAGTACGTTTTCCCATTTGAAATCAGTGGTTTTGGCGGTATCAATCAGTGGCGACTGGGAGTGGATCCAGTGTGCGTACATGGATTTTTGCACACTCTGACTCACAAACCCGATTCTCTTTGGTGGGTGACTCATATAAACTCGAGTCAGTAAAAAGATTTAAGTTTCCCATCACTGCACTGCAGCCCCTTCACTCTTTCACAAGCTAACTATTTCACAGTCTGAAAACCAGCACAGAGAGCAGACCATAGCGGCGGGTTTACCGTTCCAGTTTGTGTGTGTGCTCTTGTATAGCTATCTTTCTGAGGACCAGTTCTTTACTGTCGGGGTGAGGACATCTGTGCCAAGTGAGGACATTTTGGCCAGTCCTCAATTCTTTGCAAGCCTGTTTGAGGGTTAACACTTGGTTTTAGGGTAAACGTTACAATCAAGTTATGGTTAGGGTAACAGTTAGGGTTAGGCACTTAGTTGAGATGGTGAGGGTTAGGGTAAGAGGCTAGGAAAATCATTATGTCAACGAATGTCCTTACAAAGATAACCATACAAACGTGTGCGTGTGTGTTCTTGTACAACTATCTTTCTGAGGACCAGTTTGAGTTTTACACCTTTCGTAGCGAGGACATCTGTACAAAGTGAGGACATTTTGGCCGGACCTCGCTTCTTTACAAGACTGTTTGGGGGCTACACCTCGGTTTTAAGGTAATGGTTACAATTAGGTTATGGTTAGGATTATGGTAAGGGTTAGCGTTAAACACTTCATTGAGATGGTTAGGATGAGGGGCTAGGGAATGCATTATGTCAACAAATGTCCTCACAAAGATAGCCATGCAAACATGGGTGTGTGTGTGTAAGAGAGAGCGAAAGAGAGAGTCATCATCCCCACAGGGGGTAAGAAAGTGCATCTGTTACTGGCTGCGGAAAGAGAGTCTTGGTATCGTTTCAAATTTTTGTGTAACACTTGACGTTGCTTTTTTGTCCCTTGTATTTAAATAATTCGTACTTTACTATAGTAACAATACATCTTCATAACTGGAAAGCTACAACTATAAATTCACTGAATACTCAGTAATGACTGAAGACAAACAACAGCAGATTTATTTGCTGTCCACATGACACATAGAGTGATTCAAATTACATTTATTCATTTTATTTATTTATTAGTGACCGCAACAAAAAAAAAATAAAAAAAAGGGGGGGGTTGTGTTCAAACTTCATAAATTGATTTCTCACCCCCTGGGTGGTTTGTAATGAGAGTTACGAGGCATGAAAGAAAAGCAATCTTTCAACACTTAAAAAAGTTACATGAGGTAAGTGCTTCAATTTGTTTTTCTTTTCTTTTTTTACCCAATACCTTAATCTACCTGAATCCACTTTCCTCAAGGTTCAAAAGATGAATGAGTCAATATGAGTGGGGATGGTTTCGATTTTAGCATTACACCGAAATGAAGGCCTCGTTGACAGAATGCTTGATAACTTGAGGGATAAAAAATAAAGAAAAGCCATTTATAAGATTCTCATTTTGTGCTTTTTTAATAGTTACAACTTGTATTAAGTCTTGAATATAAAAAAATCATCTTGACCTGTTGTAACACGTTATGATGTATTGTTTTTATGGAACAATAGACTGAAAGCAGTGGTTTGTATAGCATGACTGCTTTCTTTCCAACCTTTCAGTTCAATTCTTTTTTTTATATCTTTTCTAAAAGTCAAAAGAGTCTGATACCCCCAGAGCACGCACTTATAAAACACTCGCAAAATAAAAAACTTGAGTGAGTCAGGTTTGTCTGATGTTTATAATTCTGTAATGGCTACTCTATGTAACGATATTTGCTTGATGTTCTTAGTGCCACAAGCAAGATTTAAGAACATGCCACTAGTAGGCAAATTTGGTCTTATGGTTATTGGATTGGGTTAGAGTGGGTTGTTATATATCAAAACGAGCATCTTGTTTGTAGTAGCAGATTGTAATCATACAAAAAAATATAAAAGAATAAATCTGATAAACCAAATGTCAAAGGCACCATTGTAGGTGGTAGGGCTGCAATTACAGGTCAAGGTAATCAATGAAGTTGATTACCCCCCCCCCCCCAGGTCACGGGGGAGGGGTACCAACCATAAACTGTAATTAAACATTACATGATATATTTCTCTGCTAGATATTAACAAATGTAATGATTTTGGATAAGAAACCTACTTTGGTCATCATAATATAAAGTGAATGGTAAGTGAGAAAACTATGTCTTAAAAAATATGAGAAGTAGTGGCTATGAGGTTTCAAAGGCTGCTCTTTGGATTAGCAACAACTCTGCCTGAGGGTGTGAAGCCATAGGCTGGGGCACTCTGACCAAAAAAGTCTGTAATTTTCTGTAGCTTGAGGCCACGTCCAGCCATGTTTGATTTTTATCCTGTGCATGTAAGAAGCATTTGAAGTGTCCAGTGACGCAACATGAAGCTATGCTGGATGGAAGAATGAAATGATTATAGAATTAAGATGAAAACCTGTCAATTTTTTTCATTGCAGATAACCAGTTTAGCACACTGGTCCGTTAACACCAACAAACATGTGCAATCAGTATTTTTTTTTACTCACAAAAAGGTTTGTGCATTGTTTAAAATATGTTTCACCCCTGTTCCTTACTTTTTGCCCTTTTTTTTTTTTTTTTAACTAATGCGCCACTATACATCACTGCCACCAAACCACTGTCGAATGTAAATGTGTGCCTGTTCTGGTGAAATGCGAGACGCTGCATGGGGACCTACTCTTTAAAACACAGCTACTTGCGGAAGGGAAATGTCCCTTAGAGCTGCGCTATTTAATGTTTTCATATTAATGATTGATCACGTAACTGTGGGAAAGGGCTTGCCTGTAGTGACAAACCCCCCTGAGAGCCAACTCTGCACTTCCCCTCAGTTCTTCAGAGAGTTTGGTGCCTTTTAACGCCTTGTTTGTATTTTTCCTGCAAACATCTACCTTTAAAAAGTATTATTATTTCTAACGCGTCGGGTCATTGTAAGGACAACATCCATTTCATTTAATTAATGGGTGCATCTTATTTTTGTCTTATTATCTGTTTGTGTTGGACAGCCACAAGAAATCAGTTTGTGCATGGTTAAGACTGAAACACTGACAATTATTAATGGCTACAATCACACAAATCACATTTATTACTTAACGGCACATATACCCCACAAACAATATGCCTAAATGAATAAAATATAGCTCTAATCTCATTTAAAGTGGCCTTTAAAGGGGATTAGTGTGGGATTAAATTAGCTGTAAGGCATCATAATGTTGCAAAAAGTGATGTAGCTTGTCTGAAAGGAATGATAGCCATACCGTGTGGTCTGTTTAGGCCTGAGTTGTGGATAGGCGTTTTATTAAATATGCACATGTACTGTAAAGGCCTAACTTAACTGCACTCAACATTTAGAATTCATGAGCGATATTAAGGAAACAGTTTCACTTTTATGAGAAATGTGATAGTGCTAAACGGACATCTGACACTTTTCATTTCATTTTATATGCCTTGTTATAGTCTTTTATACTTCGGTGATGCGTAATGAAATTTCAAACTGAAGAGTCTTTTTTAATGAATGTATAAAATGTACCCCAGGAGACCAGATCCACTTTGGTAAGTTGAGATGTTAACCCAGAGCAGACAGCACTTAATAATTATTTTTTTTTTTTATTGTATTTGATCAAACTGCATGGTTGATTGGCCTTGAAATGTTTTTAATTGATGACTAGCATGACACTTGTGCCGTGAGCGGGAAAACACAATATGCTGCACATCCAGTTGTCTCACATTGCAGATGGTAGGAATACAGACAAAGGATAGAAAAAAAAATAAAAAAATCTTACAGTTTACTCACGTTCTTTTACTAAAGTTTTGGTCGACACAGACTTCACACAGACTATGGAAGGATGACCTGCCGGTGTGGACCAGAATATCACTGAATAACTCACTCGGACGATGCAAGAGTGTAATTTCAGCATTGTATCATCACACGTACGCCAATCAGCAGCAACTTTAAAACCACTGACAGGAGAAGTAAAAAACATTGACCATTTTGTGACAATACAATGTTCTGCTGGGAAACTTTTGGACCTGGCATTCGTATGGATGTTACTTAGACATGTAGCACCCACCTAGACCAGACAAGGCACCACCATCCCATAGCAATGACACTCCTTGATGGCAGCAGCCAGGATACACACACAAAAAACGGTTTAGGAACATTGATTCATTAATTTTCTGTAACTGAAGGGGGCTGGAGCCTATCCAGTCCAGATACAGGGAGAACATGCAAACTCCACACAGAAAGGCCCCAGTCAGCTGGTGGATTCGAACCCAGAACCTTCTTGCCTAACCTAACCACCACACCACACCACTCCAGACCAAAGCTGCTCCAGTTTGCTGAAAAACGGCACAAGGTGTTGACCTGGCCTCCAAATTCACTCGATCCCAAACTGATCAAGTATCTGAGGGATGATCCAGAGAGGCCCCTCACCTCAACCCATAGGACCCAAAGGCCCCCCACTAACAGCATTCTGTTTCCAGACACCACAGGACACCCTCAGAAGGCTCATGTCCATTCTCTGATGAGTCACAACTGTTTTGGAGGCACAAGGGAGACCTACACAATATTAGGAAGGTGGTCATAATGTGACGCCTGATCGGTGTATTAGTGTTGTGACGGGGCAGATGCTTGAATGACACTGATGGCAAATTAACTGCACTAACATCAGTCATATAAGTAGAAGGCTAACACTAAAACATCAGCTGCTCTTGGATTCAGCGACTGAATGTTGAACGGCTCACCTTCTTAAGAGTTCCATAACAGCTGTAAACTCTTGTCCCGACTCGGCTTTCATTTTAAAAATAGAATACATTTAAAACCGGTGCTCGGGGAATGTGCACGGAATCACTGATGAGGTGAAATGCCAAACGTCGTAACTAGCGTTAGATTTGTATAGCCACTCGGTGAGATACGAGCAGAATCCGCATATCCATGATGTTCACTTTCCTCAGTGTGAGAATGATGCAGGGTTTTTCTTTTTTCCACAGTCCACTTGTAAGGGAAACTTGATTAAACGAAGCAAGGTGCAGAATGGTTCAAGATGATTTATTGCCACAAAATTGGACATCACTGCAGTACATAAAGGTAGCTGCCAAACAGAGGCACGCTGTGTATTTAACCGGGCTCCTCCACTTTTAAGCCCTCTGTAGATCACGTAAAAGGGCATTAAGCTCTATATGCAACAAGCCACATACACTGTGTGTATCGATTGCCTTCCTCTGTTCTATAAACTTTCCTCTGCAAAATTTCAATCACGAACAAGGTCAAATCAGCCAAATTTTACAGTGTGTTCTGCTACACGGCGTCGGAACAGATTAAACTTCACACAAACATCGTTCCAGATTCTCCAACGAACACAGAAAGGTCTTGTAATTCGCGTGCTGTTGTATTCATCATCTCTCTGCTGGTAACTGCAGGCCCCCGGAACTCGTGCAACTCTTCGTATCAGCGATTTATCTGATGTTAAGTTTGAGTAGCGTGGAGCTCGTTCTTTTATTCAGATAAAGGAGGAGGCCTTTTCATGCGTTGACACAGCTCACCATCTCTGCTCATCTTTGATTTTCATAATGCACGTCCTTACGCTGTTTATATCAAAGGCACTTAAGCAGATGTAATAGTTTTATTTGTATTTAGAAATGCTTCCCGTCTCATTTGGCTTCGGAGGGTTAAATGGTATTCTGCTCAATATCCAGTTTTAATAGAGAATGTGCTTTTTATTCAAGCACATTAAGATTCAACATCAAGGACTTTGCTTAGGTTACTGCGTTAAAGGTAATTTCCCCGCTGTAGGTACTGAAAACAGGAAAAATATATTACTTCAGTACTGCAATGTTTGCATCATCCTGTTTCTTTTAAAAGCAGCACATTTAATGTTGTAACTTTATATATTTATATTATTGAGTTGCCCCAGCACATTGGACAGTCCTTTTAATCTAGCAACATATAGAGATTAATAACACTCAGAAACAGAAAGAATACATTTTCTGACTTTTATTTTTTTTTCAAACCAGGGCAACGTGCACACAAAGCTAAGTGAAGTTATCCAAGTCTACTAAATGGTATCTTGCTTTTTCTTTCTCAAGTAAAGAATGACAGGATTGTGCTAATGGCAAATGAAACGGGAAATGTTAATGGGTTTTTAGTACACTGTGAAGTGTTTTATTTTTTTCATTACCAGGGTGGTCTCTTGAGCCTTTCAGAGTTCTCTCTGGGGTCTTTCGACGGAAGCTCCGCGGTAATGATGGAAAATCTGTGAAATACGTGTGAATGGATTTACTGTAATAGTCTGTTGTGACAGTTCAGATTTGAGGCCTGTTTTTTGTTTGCCCCTTTCCCACCTTTCCACCTGCCAGAGGTCCTCAATCTGTCGCCATCTGCGCCCACTTACCTGTCGGCCACACCCACTTCACCTGCTGCCAATTCCCCAATCAGCTCCCAATCAGCTCCCAGTCAACTCCTCGGTATATATACACTTGACCGCCACTTTCACAAGGCTGTTTAGTGCTCTTGCTTAGTTCTCATGCCGTGTTTTTCCATGATTGTTTTGTGTTGTTCTTGATAACCTGTTGTCTGATCAGCCACAACATTGAAACCACTGACAGGAGGCACTCGTGTGGAAGTTACTTAGACATGCAGCACCCACTTTGGGATGATCCACAGAGGCCCCTCCCCTCAACCCATAGGACCCTTAGGCCCCCACAAACAACATTCTGTTGCCAGACATCACAGGACACCCTCAGAAGACCCATGTCCATTCTCTGATCAGTCACAGCTGTTTTGGAGGCACAAGGGAGACCGACACACTATTAGGAAGGTGGTCATAAAATTTGTCGAGAGTTAGATGTGAAAAATGACACAGACTCCGTCTTCCATTGTCAATGTAACATGTTTCAGTTTCGTGTCTTTATGCTACGCTAACTGTCTGCTGAACCTTTTTCGGCTGCTTGACTGCATTGTTGGGCATCTGTCAATAAAACCCTTAGAGTTTTCCTATCTAGCCACTTTGTCTAAATTTGTCTTCCTCTAACAGCAGCTGTAACAAAAGGAACTGCAGGAGATTTAAATACTGTAACGCCAGTGGATATTTAAATTGGGGCACTTTCAAAGAATCCAGTAGAGTCGTTCAGTCTCTTAATGGTCAGTCGAGGACTCATCGCAGTGTAGAAGACACTCTCTCTCTCTTTCTCTCTCTGAGCTAAAAAGCATCTTTCTTTGCAGAGTGCTTTGACAAATGGACCATCTCCACACAGCCGGATTGATGTCGGTCAGCGGTCTAGATGACTCCATCGGAATTGGCATCCTATACATTTTGTTGAAAACTCCATGCACTACAAAAGCTCTCCACTAATCAACGGAGAGGAAACGTCAGTTCAGTTGCCACGTCCTTAGCTTTGCCTTGGATGAAAGAATGAGCTCCGGTTGCACATTTTTACACCCTGTGATGGTCTTGAGAAAACCAGCCCTAATACTACATAAATATGAGTTCAAGGGCTCTGATCAGAGAACGGAAGCCGTAATTCACAAACTTAAGTGGATTCACACTGTCCTGACATGTTCCACTTTCTGCCATCAAAGTTTAATAGTGGTACCAAAACTGCACATTTCCCTCAAAAGTCTTCTCTCAAAGTGATTCCAGCCGTGTCATGTTTTTTTTTCTTTCTTCCCCTCTCCGGCTGCCAGGAGTGGACGATAAAATGAAATGGCATTGTAATTGGATTTCAGTGTTTTGAATAACATTGACCGGCCGATCTTTACAAGATTTTTGAAGTTACATTGGTGGTACTAAAATCCACTTGAACCAGATTAAAGCTGAATTGCTATGTTTTAAAATAAATCGACCCGCATCAATTCATCAAACGTATGTCCGTTTTCTCTACGCTGCGTTCATTCCGCCTCCAAAGTACGTATTTGTTTTTCAACAGCTGACATTTTGCACTAAAATAATGAGAACGGAGCTTAGGTTCTTTGCTGTTGCATTTAGAAAGACGGTTTGAAAAATGTCTAAATATAACAAATCAAGCCCTTTTTCATTATTTCAAATCCATCACGGGGAAAAGGCTGTGAATTACTCCCAGAGACAGGGATTTCAAGCTCTAATAGCTGCCATATCTAAGATCAAAACACTTATTTTAGTGAACTTTTCAGAGTTGAGAGGTGCAGAACAGCGGCAGGTGTCAAAATTATACGGCAGAGAACCTTAATCAAAGCCTAAAAGCATGGATTGTCTCCTGGAGCCTCCACGACGATAAGGATCACATCCATCAGTCATCAACAAAGCACGCTCAAACCCACAAACGTCTGCAAATGATGCAAAGACCCAGACAAACCTACGCGCAAACAATATGCATCCACACACTATGGCATGGAGCATGTGTGCATAGCGTCCATGCTGATGCACAAACTCACACTTTTATTAATTCTAGTTAAGGTTGGTGCTAATGAAGCCCGTATCATTTTTGAAAATCCCACTAGTAAATGATAGTCAGGCAGTAGTCACTGATCCTGTTGAGCCACGGATTTCACTCACATCATTATAGAGGAGCTTTTTCAGCCTCTTCGACAAAACAGAAACGGAGGAATTTGAAGTTCTGAAAGTTATTATATTATATATTTATAATATTATTGTATTTCAGGTGTACAACGACGCAGAGAGATCACTTTCTTTGTATTTAACTATTGTACAAGTGTGATGTTTGAATTGCTGTTAAAAGGAGACACGCGTATTTTGAAAGGGACCGAAAACAATGACTCACTTTCTGCTGCTTCTTTGTAGAGACGTTGGCTTTGAATAAATGACTATTAGTGCCCAATGAGGCAAGAAAATGGTGATTAAGCGTATCACACGCTCTCCCAGAGATGGTAGCTAATGTTCAGCTGAACATGTGACAGTGTGGATCTCGGGGGGAAGTGAAGGGGCGTTCGTCAATACCAAGTACGCAAACTCTGGATTTTCATGCTTGGTCGTTCGAACTTGACAAGTTTGACTATGAAGTACAGACAGGGGACACGATACAATCAATTTGTAATTGGGGCAGCAATCCCAAAGCATTCTGGGATATGTGGCTATAGCAAGCCGGCACAGCTTTCCTCCCGATGCGTCCTGGATAGAACAGTAGCTAGGCAGTGACTTATCGGGATTCACAAGACTCACACTGATGAACGCCCAAGGTTAAAAAAAAAAAAAAAAAAACTTGAACTTAGAGAGAGATTGCCCACTTTTTTCATGAAAGGCTATGTTGAAAAGGACTGAGCTCATATTTTTGTGTCATGTTTCGCTGTTGGGCCATCGCGCCATTAACATTGTTTTCCCAGAGCATCATCCCTTTCTGCCAGCAAGCATTAGCATCCAGCTATTATTGCATTTCCTCCGCCTTGTGAGCAGCATTGCTGTGGTTCCATGCATGTGTTTAGATTAAGCAGATAATCTAATCAGAATACAATGTGCGAGGATTTATCCGTTTTGACGGCTCAAGGTTAGAACTGCCTCGGTAAGGCTACTCAAGGGTGGCAAGAGGAAAATTACATTTTAAAAGTTCAACCCCCACCACCACCAACCCCTCCCCTCCCAGGAGAATGGTACTTGAACCAAACACTCAAAGAGATTACTTCAAAGACACTATTCCTTTAGGAAAAACACCATTAACATATTGGAAACAATAACCCCTCCACTATTTTGGTAAACCAAAACAACGCGCAAACCGTACAAAGGCACCATTGTCATGGAAATTATTCAGGGAAATTAAGGTGTTGCCTCCGTGGCACAGAAAATCTACTCTCCCCTCAAGCTCGGGGGCTACCGTTCACACGAGCTGTCAATATATTTGATCCAGCTTTCTTCTTCTCCCTTCTTGACATTGGTGGGAGCGAGTGCGTCTTTACGGCGCAATTTTCTGTTTCATAATGAAACTTTAAAAGTTGCAGTGGGTTCCTTTTTAGCATACTTCACAGCCCTGATGGCGTGGCTTAGAGGACTGTTTCAAAACAAAACAATTTTCCCTTAAAATAGGTCATTGAAGCTGAGAGGGTGCCTATATTATGTTCAAGGATTACCAAGTAAAGGGTATTCACTAAAATCTCAATACCAAACTGGGTCATGACAACATACACTGGGATTAGGAAAATCCATATGAAATACAAATGATTGTGTTGTGAGATTTTCATCTGTATTGAAATAATCATCTTCACTGTAAGGTATTTATACTTCCATTTTATTGCACAATCAAAAAAAAAAAAGAGAGAGGGGGAGGGGGTAAAATGCAATTGTTTTGATGTGCAGCCCTTGGAGAGCATGATAGGATGCACATTTCTCAGCGCTTTGGGCATCCTGGTTATCATGTGACTCGAATTCTTTGGTTTATGTGTGTGCAAGATTGTCAATATTATGATTGGGAAGATTCAAGTCCACCGCCAGGGCAGCGGTTATGCTGTTTAGTTTAGTTTTTTTTTTTCGATTTTAAATCCAGAAACACTTCATAAAACCAACTCAAATTAGCCTTTTTTTAGGGGGAGTTTTTCACTTATTAACTAAAAATTGTTGTTCCAGCCGGAGAAGAAGGAAATACATTAAAAGTACCGTGAACGCTAACTCTTTTCACCCCATACAAGCACATAGCCTCAAGGACAAAAAATGTGCATGAATCAAAATCCCTGATGTATAATCCTTCAAATAGAAAATCCACTTCAAAGTCTTATTTCATCCATCCAAGACTCATATGCTCATGTCTGCACCACTACAGTCAGGCCCCTCAGGTACTAGTTTTAGGGTCAATGTGCTGATAAAACCAGCTAATGATGCCTTCAAAGACCACTAGGTCTGTGGAGGCTGACCACAGGAGATTCAACTTTTTTTTTTTTTTTTTTCTATTTCAATATTTATAAATATATATGAGACAATTTATTTATTAATTTAACCCCCTTCTCACCTCAGCTTAATTCTTTACCCGCTTCATTTAATATTCATCGCTGAACTCTGTTCGGATTGTGGGCTGATTCTGTTTGGCGGGTCTCGGGAGCCCCACATCGAACGAGGATTGCTGACAGTTGTGAGCTTGTTTGTGAAGCCATGTATTAATGTGAACATGTAGACAGGAAAGGACCATGAATAAATAGATGTCATTAGTTGTTGAAATGGCATTCTGTGCTAGGAAAAAACACAAACAATACACTAATCTAATTCCATTTTATAGCCTCAAATTTATTCCTTCCCCTCAGGTAAAGCGCTGATCAGAATCACCACTGATCTTTGACTCGATTTGTTGAGAGCCGCCTATGTTGAACATGCTGTCTATTCTATAATTCCTGAGCTAGAAACCAACAATAACACACGCAAGCTCTGGGAATTCCTGACACTTTCTATCAGTACATGCCATAATCACTGCAGTGATTGTGAAGTGATGCAGTGTAGGGGAAAATAATGAACTCCGTCCTCAAATGCTGCTCAGTGGCATAGTCTAAATAGCAGGAATTCTAAATAACTGCTTTCGTAAACTCACTATTTCTAGTGACGATGGGGGGGGTGGGGGTGATTTTCAACATATTGCCTTGAAAAATGAAGAGAAGACAAAGCATGCAATCAATTGACAGAACAGGAATGTGTTTTATAAAGACAAAAACATCTGATATGTCTCACTAACGGATTTGACCTGTATTAATTTGAACATGTAGACAGGAAAGGATCAGCCACAACATTATGACAGGAGAAGTGAATAACACTGACCATCTTGTGACAATTTAATGTTCTGCTGGGTAACCTTTGGACCTGGCATTCATGTGGATGTTACTTAGACTTGTAGCACCCACCTAGACCAGACCAGACACCCCCACCCCATAGCAATGACACTCCTTGATGGCAGCAGCCATCCCCAGCAGGATGCAGCCTGACACAGGCACACACACAAAAACGCTTTAGGAACAACTCAAAAAACCATGAAGAACAGCACAAGGTGTTGACCTGGCCTCCAAATTCACTAGATCCCAAACTGATCAAGTATCTGTGGGATGATCCACAGAGGACCCTCCCCTCAAAGGCTCCCCCACTAACAACATTCTGCTGCCAAACACCACAGGACACCCTCAGAAGGCCCATGTCCATTCTCTGATGAGTCACAACTGTTTTAGAGGCACAAGGGAGACCGAGACAATATTAGGAAGGAAGGTGGTCATAATGTTATGCCTTATCGGTGAATGAAAAGCAGCAATTCTGCATCAATGAATAAAAATCGAATGCAGCAAAAGTCAAATGCGGTCTATGACTGACATAAAAAATGTTAGTTTTAGTCCAATTTTATTGTGTTTTTGTGAATCTTTACTACAGAAGCCGATATAATTTGCTTGTTTTTAAACACACTATAACAGTCAACAAGGCAACAACAAGGGATTCCACAGATGCACACAGGTGAATGAGTCCCATGAGCACTGAAACAGTAATGTGCTCATTTGTCGACCATCCCAAATGAACGCAGCTCAGAAAATACTGAAATGATCAACTTCATTAGCAGAGTTTGCTAAAATTACATAACGATCATTAAGGTAAGGGAACAACAGGAAAAATAACAAGATTGGATTAAGTACTAAATGATGTGAAGAGATCCATTAACTGCGTACACATCTCAGAATTCAATGCTGCTGCCTCAAAGATGCATTTACTTTAATTTATTAGTTGCGATAACTACATAATACCCACAGCTCCTTCCATTTTCTTAAAAAGACAAGAGCAATTCTGCGGTTAACTAATAATGAACCATCATTCCTGTGGTCACCATTCAAATGGATGAAATATACACTCAGCAAAAATAGACCATAATTGTGGGTAAGCACTAGTTGCATATTCCATCCTAAATGAGCTACTTAATAGCTAATGGCTGCAACACAATGCTAAATTTTATTACCAGTCATCTCACTGACATTATTCCTCTGACCGTGGTTTATCTGAAGCTAAGGATTGCACCACAATGATGGAGCATCCTTTTTGCGGGCAGAGCTTTATAACTCAGCAGCTTTACAAAAGTACTCGCCCAAGCCTGCTGAAATATGGTGCACTAAACTGAAGTGCTGCTATACTTTGTCAACTTGTAACAACACTTGCCCAATAAAAACTTATCTAAAACATTTAAACAGCCATCTCAGTTACAATGACCATTGTTATGGGATATACTGATTTCATGAGTGTCAGCGCCGGAAAACTTTGATGTCTCTTAATTATATTGCTTCATAAATGAGCCAAGAATACAACCATTGTGTTCTGTAAATGTAAATGCTTCATGAACCCAATGAAAAACCAACTGCATATACCGATCAGGCATAACATTATGACCAGGAGAAGTAAATAACATTGACCATCTTGTGACAATTCAATGTTCTGCTGGGAAACTTTTGGACCTGGCATTTATGTGTTACTTAGACATGTACCACCCACCTAGACCAGAACAGGCACCCCCACCCCATAGGAATGACAATCCTTGATGGCAGAAGGATGCAGCCTGACACAAGCACACACACACAAAAACGGTTTAGGAACAACTCAAAAAAACATGAAGAACAGCACAAGGTGTTGACCTGGCCTCCAAATTCACTAGATCCCAAACTGATCAAGTATCTGTGGAGTGATCCACGGAGGCCCCTCCCCTCAACCCAAAGGACCCAAAGGCTCCCCACTAACGACATGCTGTTACCAGACACCACAGGACACCCTCAGAAGGCCCATGTCCATTCTTTGATGAGTCACAACTGTTCTGGAGGCACAAGGGAGACCTACACAATATTAGGAAAGAAGGTGGTCATTATGTAATGCCTGATCGGTGTATGAATATGCTTAATATATTTGAATTGTAAGTCTACAATCTGCTTAAATCCTCTAGCAATATCCTAAAATGTTTTCTGATTTGTTTTGAAAGCCCAGCAGGTAATTCTGCTGGACGGCCCTGGTCCAGTTTCATGGGTCAACCATCTGAAATTCCTCCAACACACTCTGGACACGTTCCAACACTTCAACCGCACTGCTGGCTTCATGCGGTCACGTTGTACATATCACAGAATTTTTTGCTAGTATCCAGACTTCAACCGCATGAGTTCTCAGTACTGGGCAACATATCAAAAGCTGCCACAGTATCTCCTGCCTACGAGGCCGTTTTCTGTCACACCCGACATTTATAGAAAAAAAAGGTGAGCTAACGTAACTATCTGGACGCGGATGAAACCGTAGCGTTGCATTCACTCAGATATCTTTTGTGTTGCTATCAGAAGGAAAGAGTGAGTTCCAAGATGAGTGATTGCAATCTTTATAAATCTTCCTCCTGATGTTCACTAAAGAAATGTTATCAAACAATTTAGCTTCGCCTTTCAAGCTAAACCCAGATAGTGAGCAGTATTTTAGCGAGCCGACGAGTGAATCCGGCTTCTGTATTACTCACAGCTCTTGCGGTAACACTAGGAGAGCAGTAATGAGAGGTTGCTTCAGTTGAATAGCCGGGGTTTGAAATTTCTAGGTGGATGTCTGAGGAGAGATGGTCTGAAATATTACGTCTGAAATGAAGTAAACACTGCCTCCTCCCCTAACGTGACAGACAAGACCAGCATCTGTAACCGTGGTAACTACACACATCAAAGACTGTAATGATGAAATGCAAAAATTCATCTGACTATAATCCAAGAAGAAACAATAACCAAATTAACCACTGAACACCGTTCATCAAGCGCTATTATGTGAAAGTTTAAAGAACAAAAACTAAGTGAAAACTGTTGTTTGGTTGTTACAACATACTGGCTTTGAATAAACAAAAATAAGAATCACAGCAGTAGCGAGATTGTTCCACCAATCCTGTTACTTCATAGTTTATGCCTTTTTTTTTATGCTTAGTCTCTTTTGTTTTTGATCATGATTTCCCAGGATAAATTGCATGCACCGTATTTCCCAAGGTGCACAGCATGTGGCTGTTGTGGAGTGACAGCGAGTTTAAAGCTGCTAATGTGGCTGACAATGGAAAATCATTTGAGCATTTGAGGGGGATGACTGGCCCCCGAGAAGAAGTAACGTGGCTGGAAGAGATTAACCGAACACAGCTGGAGGAATCCTTCGCAATAAGAGATTGCAGAGTGTTCTGTTATACTGTAAAGTGGATATCTACCTACTGTGAGCTCTCTATCTGTCCTTTCTATCTATCTAGCATACAATATATATTATATATAGATATTATAGGGACATAAACTAAAATTCCAATAGCAAAAGAGCTCAACAGCGTAATTGAATGTGCAGAAAATTAATAATTCGAGAGGGAGAAAACATCTGAGGAAGAAAAAAGAGGCATTGTCGTTCTGGACACATTGATTTCTGAGTGCTCTCTGGAAAGTGCAGTTCCCAAGCACCACAGCAAGGACAATTACAGCAACTTTACACTGAAACGCTATTAATTACCCAGAGATGAAGCGATCTGAGGCGTTCAGTTTAGATCAGCTTTTAGCCGAGATACTGACCTCATTAAGCGGCACCAGCGTCACCAATCCATATTTATACAGTTCTCTGTTACACTTAGTTTATTTGCAGTGGTAAGTTTTAAGTGCCACCAGCGTTTGTTTCACAAAGGCTGCACTTTAGAGAGAAACTGGAAGTGCTGATTTTACCCTGACTTTATAAAGCCTGTAGAGCAAGATTTTAATATGCGTGTGTAGGTTAGTAGACACGCAACCCCTACTAACCCCTAGTTAGTAGGGGTTGAACACTTTTTAAAGTTGACCAATATGTGGTGAAAGTTGAGTCGACGTCGACTAGTTGATAACGTCACACATAAAATCACAGTAGAAAGTAATGCTTTGCAACAATGAAATCTATGTTCTTGACCTGAATACATTATTGTAGCGTTTCCCACAAAAGAAGCTACGGAGGCTTTTCTGCAGGGTAACTGAAGCTTGAACGCGGGCTACTGTCGGCCGTAGCCCACGGCAACACCACAAACACAGTCAGTCTGACACTTCTAATATGCGGCTCTCGCTCTGCAAACACTCAGCTCCAACGTAGCCGTCTCTGGCACGGTGCGTTAACTGACATCAAGGACAAAAACACACCAACAATGCCAAACGCAACAATGCAACAATAGAACAGAACTGAACATAAATACGTGAGCCAATCAATACTGTGCGCTGCAGATACGTACGAGATATATATATATATATTTTTAAAAGTGTTATTACTCAAGTAATACCGCCTTTTCCTCGTATAGCAGCTAAAGGTCTAATAACTTTGACAATGAAATTCACCTTCACAGTGTTGATGTTCAGCCTCCTTCTCTCTGTTCCCGCAGGGCGATTGGTGAAGTTGTTAATTGAGAGGATTTGGACCGTTCCTCTGCTAGCGCTAGCAGATGCCTTTTCAGATGAGTGTGAATTGCAGTAGTACTTTTGTTGTATTTCAGGACTGACTTACGTATTCTGCATGTCACAGTAGAACGGGCTTAAGTGAAGTATTTCCGATGCTACTTTGCTGCTACGACCCACTGAGTTCCTCACCCGTCTTCTAGGAGGCGTCCATGTTATTGTCACGTGACCAGCAACTAGTCGACTTCCTGCTTAAAGCCTCACGGCACAGCAGTAAAGTTGACTAGTCAGTACAACACCTAGTAGTTCACTTCACAATACCACTTAGAGAGGCAAACTGATTTTATAGTTTGGAAAAATGAGCACAGATACCAGCTTAAAGCTTATATTCCACCAGCTTCTACTGTAAAATGTAGAAAGAATTACAGAATAAACAATGTGCCACCACATGCCCTTTTTATAGATTCACTATAAACAAATACAGCTCTGTATGTAAATGTTTCTTTTTCATACCGTACTCCTCTGCTGGGCATTTTGTTGTGACAACACTCTGATGTCCTCGGTGCAGTTAGATAGCTAAACAAACAATGAGTATAGGTGGAAAATGAGGTTGAACACATATATTTCCCAAGAGGGAACCCACCGATTCTCTATTTCTTGTTTCCACAGCTCCAATTAACAGCTTTGGTACCAATTAGTAAAATCAAGCCTTCCCTGACAGAAAACCCATGGGGTTATATGTGTCAGGAACCAGTGCTTGAGCTAAAAAAAAAAAAAAAAAGTTAGCAAAATAAGCATAGATCTCAGTCAGAAATAATTGGGGCAATGAGGTTAAATGTCTTTGTTCTGCGTGTTTTCATTCCCTTTGGCTTTTATTTTACACATCCAATTATATATAACTAGTGAGACAACTAAATAGGTCCCAGGTACAGTTCAGTTACTTACTTATCCTACATGCACATACATGGATGGTTTGAAATGCATTCTTAACTACGACCTATAAAAGAACAAAAAAACCACATGCAGCAGTTTCCCTTCTCTTGTCTCCCAGATTCATTTCTTCTTAAGCGCCCGCTTAGGATAATGAGGTGCGTAGCCGTAGATGTGGCAGGAGTATCAATCTGAACTGTACAGACAACCTACAGGACTTGCCCAAAGCCAACATGTTTATTAGTGTGCCAGGGATAACAAATGACTTAACACGCTTCCCTCTTTAATAACCTTGTACACCTACAAGACAACAATAACAGAGATGCCACACTGAGTGCTCCTTAATTCAATTAAGAAAGCATGGACGATGAGCATGCCGTGTAAAAAGGAGACCTCTGGGCAGTGATAAACTTCACAGCTCTACATTTCTATGAGAGACGCCAGGAGGACATGTGAAGTTAATCCTGTGCTAAAGGCGAGTCTGATTGAGGGCAAGAGAAGTTTAGTAGTTTAGTAAATTTACACCCATCAGCCACAACATTAAAACCACCGACAGGAGAAGTAATTAACATTGACCATCTTGAGACAATTCAATGTTCTGCTGAGAAAGCTTTGGTGTGAGCCTCACTTAGCCATGTAGCACCCACCTAGACCAGACCAGGCACCCCCACCCCAAAAACAATGACACTCCTTGATGGCAGCAGCCATCCCAAGCAGGATGAAGCCTGACACAGGTACACACACAAAAACGCTTTAGGAACAACTAAAAAAAAACACGAAGAACAGCACAAGGTGTTGACCTGGCCTCCAAATTCACTAGATCCCAAACTGATCAAGTGTCTGTGGGATGATCCGCAGATGTCCCTATACCTGATCAGTGTATATTGTACATTATGCATTAATACATTCTGTACTTGTATGTAAAATGTGGAGCCAAATGAGCCTTCAGTGGCTATAAAGGGAGTTCTAACCACTCTGTCCTTCTTTAAAATATTTCTTTGCTCTGGATAGGTTACATTATACTGTATATAAAAGAAAACATATTATATTTGTATATCAAGAGATTACTGATTAAAATTACTAATAAAGGATATCCTTGGTCATTATTGCGGTGGCCTTGGAAATTCTAATTGAAAACTGTGTAGGTTGCATGTTCTCAGACTGACATAGACTGAGTGACATTTCTATTCATAGACAGATGTGATGTAGGAAATTGCATACAAGTTTACTGAGCTGGCTCAGTTCAGTCTGGTTTAAAAAGCAGAGTATGAATGTAAATATTTCCAGCAACTCTTAGTGTGAGCTGCCCTCTTAATTACTTAAAATAATTCAAATGTTTTAGTGTGAAAACAGTGATTGAGAGAATATGAGACCCAGACCATCACACCGCTTTGCTCCTGAATGTAAAGCTGTGCGTCTCCAGCTGGAAATCGGCAGCACTGCTCAAGCTATTCAGCCTGTGCCTCAGAACCAAAGCCAACATGGCTGCCCTTTTTGCCTTTCAGAAGTGATACGGTTTACAAAGGACTCATCCGACTGCGCTCTGCACCCGAACAACCAAGCACCCGGCAAATCGCACGACATCATTACGTTGGTAATGTATAATATGGGAAACTATGGGATAAATGTAGAAATACAGCTTTCTGCAGATCTGTCAGCGTGCTGGACGTCTCATGCTGCAGTAAAAGCTAAAACGTAACGGCTCGTGTGTCCACTGCGTCCAAAGCCTCGTCCGCATATGATCCGATTCGCTGGTCGCCCCGTTTCTTTGTAGATGACAGTTGGTAGCTAGTGGACATTCCAGGCTGTGGTTGCCCAGGCAACCATCGTGTATATTCCACCCACCATAAACGTCCGCTATAGTGAAATGAGCAGAACATGAAAACATTGAAGCTAGTGAATGGACGGAGCCGGCCTACGAAACAGTTAACAAACAGGCCAAGTTCAGGTTTTTAGATCAGTGCTGTACATTATGTGTGTTACAGATAACTAGCCGTCTATATATCAGTTTATATATATATATCACTATGTATATAGTTTATATAATGCTTTTATACACATTATGTATACTAGTACATTTTCTACATACTATAATACTTTTTATACACTGCACTTTGCTTTTATTTTATTATCGACCCTTCTGATGACTGTAATTCCTCCCGTCTCTGTGTAATGATGCTACTGGATACAGAATTTACCACGGGATGAATAAAGTATCCATCAACCAATCAATCAGACGGTGTTTTCTTGTGGTAAATGTTTGGAGCAACTTGTGTTTGCATTATACAGTACGCCAGTTAACTGTATCAGTTGCTTCAAGTAGTCATGGATATCCACATGCAACGCAAAATTCAAGACGGCACGGACTGGCTGCACTAAGTGCCATGGGTAACTCTGTCTTATTATTTGTCTGGCATGTGTATGCTGTGTATTCTTCATCCTTAATCCAAATTTCCTAAGAGCAAGGGTAAGATTACTGTCCTATATTCTGAGATGAACTACTGACACTTGCTGGTTGCAAGTCTGGAACGGATGTGAGGTAAAGGTCACTGATAATTAGGACGCTAATTGATATGTAACCTCGCTGTCTGGCCGGCCGACCATCTACCAGGTTAATAAAGCTTAACATATACAAACTGCCCTCTCCCTCTTTCTCCCTCTCTCTGACGCATGCTACGACAAAAGGCGGCGGCAGGCAAGACTGATGGAGTTACACAATAGCCCTTCACAGCGATGGACATTAGTACATATTTCTCATAATGAGCACAAACAATGGCCATTATGCAGTTTCTGGATTTCTCAACCTTTCCACACATATGCACTTCTGTGTCCATCTTAACGCTCACCCATGTTTTATTCAGAGTGGTGTGTCTGTACCCGAGAACCTGGCCCTCTCACTAATGTTTCTCCTTGTCAGAGACAAAGGGGTTTTAAGACTGGAGGATTTGGCAGGCTCTACCACTTGCAGGCAATATTTCAACCCATCCATCTAGCTGGGATAATAGAGTGTCCTTGCCTTTCAACGCCTAGAGGAGTGACCAGTTATCACAAGCCACCAGCTCAGCTGTTAATAAAACAGGAGATGGGAGGATCAGGTTGAGGAAGAGGATAAAAAGAAGGATGGAGAAAAACGGCGAAAGGAGAAAAGGGTGCATGCTATTTTGTCGGGCGCCCCGGAAAGGTGAAGTTGATCACGATCAGCAGTCAGTTAAGCAGGCCGGCAGGAGTTCTCTTTTAACATCTCGGCTTTGGTTTCTGTGAGGATAAATTTAGCCCCATCACGACGCACTTCAGACCGCGGAGAGGGGCGGAGAAGTGAGGAGAGGGGAGATGAGAAGAATTGGAGTGGAGAGGTGGGGCAGGCGGCGTTAGGCTGATCTAGCTAATGGTCAAACTGACCTTCACAGAAAGTCAAATGCTAAGAAGAGTAAGTAGGGTGTCATGCAAAGCCACTGCAGTTTAATCAAGGCTACTTCCATTATGCCCGACTCCGCAACTGCCTTATGATTTCAGGCGAGTAGTTAAAATTTCATTGATTGCCTCAGTATGTGTTGCG
The DNA here is from genome assembly GCF_963514085.1 of Chelon labrosus. Classification (NCBI taxonomy): domain Eukaryota; kingdom Metazoa; phylum Chordata; class Actinopteri; order Mugiliformes; family Mugilidae; genus Chelon; species Chelon labrosus. The sequence continues at coordinate 7,115,053 of NC_140339.1, forward strand.
CAACCAGAATCATTCATCTAATACGAGAAAAAGCACAGGCGAGAATGGGCACAAGAGAAGTACTAAAAACAATGAAAAGGAAAAGCGTATGTGTTTTTGTGTCGATTTGCATTGCTGGGGAAAAAAAAAATAACTACAGCCTACTTTTGAGACAGCTTGTGTTATTTAGTAATTGCGGAGTGTAAACAAATTAAGCTTTCCCAGGGCAAAACTTCCTGGCATAACTTCAACTCTTTTAGCAAATGTGTGCCTTACCTTAACATTAAAATTATTATAGTGTTCCTCATCACGAATAGAGTAGTGGTGCTCAAGTAGCAGAAAGGCTGACAAAGCATAATAATGTATGGAGGCAATATCATTTGGAATTTTAGAACAGAGCAGAACTGGTTTCATATAAAGCAGAATCGCCCCGAGCCTTTTCTCCTCTATCTGGTTTTTATCACATCTTTCCACTTTGCAGTCTACGGAGCGTTCCCCGGCTGTACCTGATTGAGACGTAGTCTCAGGCAAACACTCACAATGACAACTGCACCCCTCTTAGGATCACTGTTGAATCTCATCTTAAAGTTCTCCTGTCAACGGCGCCTGTAAAACATGCGGCGGTTTTTCGAAATCTGAATAGGAGCGCTTTGTTGTGGAAAATAACCTTTCTGTGCTAAGGCTACCGTAGTCCGGAATGGCGATTTTCTTTTTTTGCTTGATTCACAGAGGGCGATTCATAATGTTAACTGAGGCTTGTCGCATTCTGTGCTGCAAAGCTTCTATTCAGCGTGTGGACTCAGGAAGGGTCCTTGGGAGGAAGTATTTTCTGAATACAGAAAAAAAAGACATTTTATTAGCGTGCATTAAACATATAATGACCAAGTTCAAAGTTTTTCTAACAAGTAACAGTTACTGGGACATTCATTCATTCATTCATTCATCTTCTGTAACTGCTTGTCTTGGGGGGGGGGGGGGGGCTGGAGCCTATCCCAGCTGTCATCAGGTGAGTGGTGGGGTACACCCTGGACAAGTCACCAGTAGTGGTGTGCGATACTGCTAGATTTGGTATCAATCCAGTACCAAGTAAATACAGGGCCAGTATCGCCGATACCGATACTTTTTAATAGTAAAGGTGGATGCATCATCAATTTAAATCTGAATGAATTTTCATGACCTTTAAGTGTTTCTGTGATTTGCCTTTAGGATTATTACTCAGTTAAAGAACTGTCAGTTGAGAACAAATGAAAACAAATTCTTTTTCAGGCAGTGTTCAGAAACTGCAATACAATTATAAAACTAAATCCCTTTCTTCTTTCTGTATTTTTTTCTTAAATAAAAGTGTATAAATTATCATTCCACAACAAATATTATAAAAAATGTAAAATAAATTATTTTTCAAGTAGCATGTATGTTTAGGAAGTACAATACAAAAATAATTTCTCCACCTCCTGTGGCAGCAGAAGCATTAAGATAAAAAAAAAAAAACAGTCAGGTCATCTCTTTAATGAAACCGCTGCAGTCGTACAAGAGAGAAACTAAAACTTAAGTATTGATCTCATTACATTGGTATCGATCACGATATTTGGATCGATCCATCCACCAGTAGTCGCCAGTCCATTGCAGAGACAGGCAACCATTCACACTCGCATGCACACCTACAGCCAATTTAGAAGCACCAATGAACCTAACCAGCATGTCTTTGGACGGTGGGAGGAAGCTGGAGTACCTGGAGAGAACCCACGCAGACACCGGGAGAACATGCACACAGAAAGGCCCAGTCAGCCCATGAATTCGAACCCGGAAGCCACTGTGCCGCCCCATTACTGGGACAGATTTTGGAAAAAGAGATCCCCTGGATGTGTAACGAAAATAAAACAGATAAAGGTACTTTTCCAACAGCGAGCAAACACGTGAAGCTCTGTGACTAATACAGGCATCCCGCTGACCAATCATTAGAGAGATGCATCATGCATTTGGTGCCAGCCAAAAATAAATGAGTGATGTAGCGGATATGGCATTTTAAAATGTGAAATTTGCCCTTTAATTATTTTAAACGGCGGCAAACTGCTTCATTAGCCGTTCTTCTTTCACACCGACACCATCGTAGCGGTGTCTGAGGTCACACATTTTAGTTTCAATTGGGGTACCTTTTAAATAATGCTGGATATTTAACGTTCTTTATCTTTTAAATGTTTGTGCAGAAAAAAATTAAATAAATGAAATAAAACAGCAGTGAATAAAGCAACCTTTCACGGTCTGACTGTGGACGAAGATTACAAGGAGTTGTAGCTTAGTCACTGCTGTGTAATTGCAGGAAACCATTTAATGGCATTAATGTAGGATCATTGGCTATTGTATTTCCGAACTGCCTCAAGTCTCTTCTCTCGTCTCAGCTGGTACAGAAATAGGATTTAGCGCTCGATCGCAGCCTCTTTCAAAAATCTAAATGTTGTCAGAATTAATAGCAGTAAGTGTCTGTCGTTTTCTTTTTTTTTTGTTTTTTTTTCCTAATGTGATTTTCCAGCTTGGTCAATAGGTTCATTTCAGAGAGTAATACATTTACACTTTGTGTAAACCTTTTAACTGTGACAGCTATAAGAATTGTTTTTGACAACATGCTGAATGTGACCTTGGTACGGGGGAAGCTTGAAAAACTGCAGCGTGTTTTACTTTATATGAATGTGTCACACTTTTACCAGTGCTGAAGTTTATCCTATTTAATTCCCACACACGAAGTTCTGCAAAGAAACGATTAACTTAATTAGGCAACATGGAAGATGAGCTGAAATGAATACATCTGTCGTAATATATTTGATATTGTGAATTAAAATGTGGACGGTTGATGTCATCCTTGTAAGCATGTGTATTTATTGTTTTGGATTTCTTCCAATACAATAATTTAATATCTTTGGAAGATATTCCAGACACTGGCAATAGATACACATGGCAGTAAATACATTGATCCTTATAAGTCCTTCCCAATTAATCAATGAGACTTATGCATGTCCAGGAGTTTCCTAATACATTTAGCCTGTCACAAAAACCGTAGCTCTGGACGCAGTGTGTTGCAGCTAGTTTACAATATAAAGTCTCTATTCCTATGCACGTGATTTGTTTTTTTCTTCTGTTAATGAAGACAGGTATCTGTATGGCAACGGACCGCTCAACAATTAGCCCCAAGACTCACCGACAGTGGGAAGAGAATAATTTCAGCCAGCTGTGCCTTTTTACGTTAGCTTTTGCCACTCTCCAAACCTCTGCCTCCCCATGCAACAACTCCCTGATGCACTCCGAATGACAGAGGAAAGGAAATTATCGAACATCAATACAATAAAGCTGTCTGGTAACTTAATAGGGCTGCTGAGTAGGGGCACTGTGGCCATCTTGCTTTGAGGCGATAATGAGAGTCATCATTCCCTCTTGGGCTGCAGAAAAAGGGGCCTCCTCTGTGCTGATGGGGTGTGTGGGTGTGAGCGTACATGCATTCGTGTGTGCTCACATGCACATGTTAGTCTTTGAGCTTCTTTAGTCCGGTGAGGCCCAATAGGCAAACAGCACAGTGCTTTAACAAAGCCAGAGAGAGCTCCCGCTGAAAACAGCTTGGAAGAGATGTCTGAGAAATTCTGTTCATTAAATCAGGCTAAAGACCAAATATTGACTTTGTAAGCTTTAGAGACACAAAACATAGATTGTCCCATATATCATATTACAGGTTCCCCAACTAGTTGGATGTTTGGGGAATACGTCCCAGGTCCACAAAGGAAAGATGTCTCTGCGCAAAGATAAAAGTGACATTTTGTTAATCGAATCCGACACGGCTTCCAATCTAATACAGTAAGACAAACTGCAATGGTGCATTCGCACAAGCGACAACGTGCTGTGTAACAAGCGTACTGGTACTCATGAGAATGATTTAAACAAAGGGCTGTCTTCCCATTTATTTAGATTACCAGTGGGGGGTTCTGTTTAATGGAAACACGCAAGTTCAAAAACACTGTCTACAAGCATTTTTTTGTGGACATTAAAGGGGATCCTAGGGGATGCTGTCTGAGATATTTACAAGTTGAGCTTCCGCATCATTAGTTCTTAATAAGCATTATGATATATTTGAGAGGACACCAGTTTCTCCAGTGTAGATTGGGCCGGCTGTGGAACATTAGGTGCAGTTGTTTAGAGCTTGCTTTCAGTACGATGTCATTTTAAAATAAGGCATTTATCAATATCAAGTACACAAACTCCAGACTTGACAAGTTTGTTCCAGACGTACAGACAGGAGGATGTTTATTCCGTAATCCTGGGATACCTAGGCAAGAACTCATCCAAACATTTGGGCTTAGTTAGAGACATACTTTGAATTGGAACAAGACTTGGACAGCGACTGATGACATTTCACATTTTCAAGTCCACAGCAACGCGAGTGCAGACAAAAATCCGTTATTAATAAACGGCCATGGTTCAGGATCATCGCTCCATGGATGCACAGTACATGTGATTGTGTGAAGAAGAAGAAGATGGTTGGCAAAAGTGGAAAGGCATCGTGTGCTTCCAGCCACGAATGCATTTAACAAGAAGGCGAAGTGGCGAGCACGGCGGCGTATTTGTTTCAAGGGAAGCCGGTTGCCAATTTGCATACACAGAAGGCTGTTTCTAGTCACATAATGTATGCACACTGGTGCCCGTCTTTCGCTCTGCATCCACTGCCCACACAAGAATGACACAGAAATAACTCTCAGTGACTTTGACAGCCATCTAAGGGCTTAAGTGTCATGTTCAGGAAATGTTTGACCAGTGGACTGTGCTGACAATGGCTGCTCCGGTAAAATCATAGCACAACACAACAGTGTACCTAAGGATTTGATCCCCACCCAAGGGAGTTTTGGTAAGAGGGGAGTAAGTTGTGTTTATACCGCCACCTAGTTAGAAGTCCCCATTTGCCTGTGGTGGACCCAAGAGGGCTCAACAAGCAATAAATATTTAATAAGGAACTGGGAGTACTACCTATTGTCGTATTATATTAGTATATATTTTAAAAGGAGCTATATCCACAAAGTTCTCACAGATATTCACCAATCAGTACTTTGAGCTGAGCAAGAGATTTTTCAAGCATGATACGGATGTTTCCACACATACCTTGGCCAAATCAATCTGTTAAGTGTCTGTCTTTTCTCTCTCTTATCTTGTTTATAAGTGTGATGTTGGCTCAAAACAGGTCGTATAAATTTCCAGTGGAGTAACTTGTAGTAGAGTCAGAAAAAAAGCCTTAACTCAGTCAAAGAAACCTCAAGATTCAAGATTGTAAGTGCAATATGCAATGCACACAACAACGAATAGGATGTATATGTGGTGATCCGGATAGACAGAGTACAGCTGCAGTAGAGAGAGCAGCTTCTCAAACCACCACCGTGTCTAATACGCAGTGATGAGTAAGGAATTTAAAGATTGAAAATTATTCCTGAATCATGAAACGGCAAAAGTAAATAAAAGCGGGTGCTGCAGTTTGCAGCGGAGCTAGAATATGGTGAGTGTCCAAGTGTACCTCTCCCCCTCCCCGATGCCCCATGTTGATATACTGTAGTTGATAGCGGAGAGGGAAAGACATCATTAAGATTCACCAGTGTGCAAGCAAAGCAACACTGGCAAACTTCCTCCAACCCCCAGATGAGTATCAAGCGCGGTGTTTTCCGAGGATGGAGGTAATGAGACAAATACTTATTAGTCAAGTAGGGAAAAAAAAAAAAATGGCATGAATATTAGCATCGCATTAGGCCGCGAATTTAATGATGTTGTAAGTACAATATGTCACTGTTACTCAGAGGCGAAACATATTTAAACATTTTTCAGAGAAGAAGCAGGAATATATGAAGACGGAGCCATGCAGTGTCTCGTAGAGAGGCGATGAATGGATGCATGATGGAGAAAATGATACTGACTCGAGTCATAGCCGGACTAAACATGGGACTGCATGGAATGGTTAAGGTAAAAATGGTGGGCAAAAAACAAAAAAATCATTTGAATTTATTAAAAGTAATGACTCATATTATGTGAATCTATGGTGATTGTTTAGTTAGAAACGGGACCATCGGTACTCACTAAAGGGGTGCAAGGGGTCCAATATTCGGGGTTCAGCTCGGCTCGCGGACGAAGGTCCAGATATTCAGGGTTCAGTTCGGTTCGGGCACGAGTTAATGTTCCCTTCATGGAAGATTGGAAAGAAAGTCTGTTAGAATGGCTCTTTTTAAACTTCAGTCTGCCTGTCATTTACACAAATAGTTATGGAAGAAGACGTAACAGTTTCAAGAGCCGACAAACTCCAATATGGGGTAAGTTAGCACAATAGCAGTGTATAATATCCCACACTAATCCTTTTTTATTAAACCTGTTTTACTGCCTTCAACTGTTTCTGCAATGTCTGACTAACTGACTAAGAAAGGATCGCTATTTATAGCACAGCAATTAAAAAATGCCAATAAAACATGACGCAATTAATATTCGACAGAAATTTCTGTGAAATAAGGAGCAAATGAGGTTAGAATCCAGTTTTCCATTCCTCAGGCCCTGTGCCCTAAATGACAGGCCAGTGGAATGGACTGAATCTGCTGGGCCCCATGAGGTCTATGATGTATACTGTAATTATCTGCTGATTCTCAAAATGGCTGTGTGTAATGAGGCTATGCTGCATGAAGCCCCAGGCATAAATCACTGTCTTTAACTGACTTCCAGATGACCAACAACAACACAGAGCAGAAGCAGAGAGAAAGCAGGAAATGGGTTATCTGGGCAGCAGTGGTATATAGCATTGCAACTTGTGCTTCCTATCAGCAAAGGCCATATTGTTAGCCAAACTTGCTTACTTTTGGCTCCTAAAAATAGTCAACTCGCTCGCACTTATTCTGAGTTATTTATCTGTTTATTCTTTAGCTACCAGTGTATTAACTGCTCACAGCTTTATTTAGCTATGCAACACAGGTGGAGACTTCTTATTGATGCTGTGTTCGGCTCAGCTATGTTGAATGGCAACACGCCAGTCAGCCTGTCAGACTGTCTGCTGTCATTGGCATGAAACTGCCTCCGCAGCCTGACTCACTCACATACACACACATTTTGAAAATGAACCCAAAGAATTTATCTATGTGCACACAGTTACTGATAGAAAATATAGTGAACCATATACATCCGCAATTTAGCTAAATACAACATTATCCTTTCTCGAGAGAGAGAGAGAGAGAGCTGTCTCCACGGAAAATTAACATAATACACAACAAGGCAACGTTCTTCATCCCGGATCAGCAAACATCAATGAGAAGTCCAAATGTCACCAGTAAAGCCCGTCTTTTAGAGGGTTCAGATTTCATTATGCATGTGCTGCCCATTTATTCTAGTTACTACCATACATGCAACTAGGACGGGGGGAAAAAAATACCACAAAAACATGTCAACAATACAATAAGTTGGGTTTATTCTACAGCTCTCATTCCAAATAAGAAGTGAAAGCTACTTTGGTTGAGCCTCATACATAACCAGAGCACATACGTAATTAGAATATCTGAAAATGAGCCAGAAAAACAAACATTAGTGAAGTCAAAGTATGAAATATCGAGCAGAAACAAATGGGACCGGTGACTGAATAAATGGTATCTTTGTCAAAGATTGAGATTTTCCTCATTAGCACTGCTTTCTTTTCTGACTTTGCCCTGCTGCAAGCCAATTTAATTGTCACATTGACTGTATTAAGAACAAATGAGGAAGCTAATTTAATTAGCAGTGTGGTTGTTATAGTAAAGAGTATGAGCATGATCAGCTGCACAACAACCATGGATGCAATATGTCATCACAGAACATGTAAACTGCAGTTCGTTCGTTCATTCATTCATTCATTTTCTTTAACTGCTTGTCCTCTGGAGGGTCGCGGGGGCGCTGGAGCCTATCCCAACGAGAGGCGGGGTTCATCCTAACACAGACAGACAGACAACCATTCACACTCACACCTCCGTCCAATTAACCTAACGAATATGTCTCTGGATGGTGGGAGGAACCCGGCGAGAACCCACGCAGACACAGGGAGAACATGCAAACTCCACACAGAAAGGCCCAGTCAGCTGATGGATTCAAACCCAGAACCTTCTTGCTGTGAGGCGTCAATGCTAACCACCACACCACTGTGCCGCCCCCAAACTGACGCATAGATACGGGCGGGGCATTCATGTGAGTTTGGAGCCATGGTCTGCGCTGTACGGTCCGAGAGTGGCGCCACGCAGAGCCGCGATATCAATGACCCGACCACACTTCCGTCAGACTCACTCGCCTTTTCATTTAATTAATACTGCGCTCTGCTCTACCTCCACCAGTTACAGAGAAACGTTGGATTATACGCTGTACTTATTTATTTTTATAGTTTTAACAACTCTTACAGTCCCACAGGACGTTTTATGGAGCGGTTAGCCTGGCAAGAGACATGGTGGATGTAGGAGGAAGTGACAGATGTTTTGCTACTTGAAAGCACCAAGTGGATCACGCCACGCTTTTGAGCAAATATGAACGGCTTTAGGATTATCATCCATGTCATGTCATTTTTCTTTGCTCTTTGTTATCATGCAAATATGGTGCACAAGGATATAATTGGAGCAATAATCTATAATAAATATTGTTTGTGGCATCCATGATGCTTCTGCATTCTGACCTAAGGGCACATGTACACACCAAAAATGAAAAATCAATGTTTCAACTCATTGTCAGTGCACTATTAATGTGAAATGATGTTCGTCCAGTTAAAATAAGGTAATGCTAGTGTAGCTAACACTGTTTAAAACTAACCTCAGGCATTGATATATAGTGAAAGTATATATCCATATGTTGATTTATTTATGGAAATATAATTTTCAGCATTTTATAACATCTGTTAAATTGATATTTACTTTTCAGGATCACTGAGTGGAAAATGTCAGTTCTACTTGGCACTGTTTTGTGTATGTGGTCTCCATTTATGTTGCGTACTATAGGCGGGCCATTCAACACAATGACCACTGAATGTGGCACGCAAAGTAATTGAGGGGTAATTTTTGAAAACATGGCCCGTACTGTCGCAACGGTGCATTATTTTTTACAATGGTTATTTTTAAAAGCACATTAAAATCTAAACTGCCTGCCTGTTATTGTTACTGCTCAGGCCAGTGCTATTGTTGTGTTAAAATTTATTCTATTCCTAAAAAGTCCTAAGACCATTTTAACAAGAAACTTTTATCACAGCAGTCGGAGATTCTTCCAATTATTGGAGACAGACAAGGAAAATGGGTGAGAAGGGACAGAGTAGCACTCAGAACCGCTATCTCATATGCATCTTTTTAATATATTCTGCTTGTCTGTCACTCTAATTAATGGCAGTCTTTCTACATAAGCCGCCTGGAATGTGAGATTATTTATTAGTACCTAGCCATTTATCACCAGCGTGGTAAGTGACAGAGAGAGGGGAAGTGAGAGTTGGCAACATTTATAATTGATCATTTTTCACTCCACGTAGTCAAAGTGATTGTGGTAAATCCTCGGCCGCAGTGTGCGATACTGTCAGGACTGACAACAAAAATAAGGTACATGAATAAAACAGGTTATTGAGATTGACTGAGTGCCAGAGTGACGTGGAGTCTCGACACACAGCCCCATTACCTGAAATGAAAAAAAAAAAAAAAGGTGGAATGTTTTGATCCTTAAAGTTAAAAGGCCTGAAGACGTGAGGGGTCTATGTTTGTCTTGATATTTTGTTCACTATCTACTTCATGTTTAGTGGGGATTTCTTTATTTACCTGGATTTGACATATAATAGTTGGTCCATTTACCAGTTTATGATGTACAAAACATGCTTTTATGTATGTATATAAGGATCCTGTAAGCAAATGGTGTTATTCTGAGGTAAAACTGACTTGCTTTCCAATTTATTTTTCTCTTGGTGTGGGTGGGAGTGATATCCGCCATGGCCACTTAAAAGCTAACTCATCTCCTTGTGTGGGAGATGCAGCAATTATCACAAAGGAATGCATGGGACCCTGTTTTCCAGCAGAGGGTTTCCAGTAACCTATTTGCTTTCGGTGTCACTCACGTCCACTGCTGCCTTCAACAACGAGTTAAACAATAGATTGGAAAAGGAGCCATTCTTAATCTGTGGTGCACACTAGGGACAGATTAAAAACAGATAGGGGAATTCAGCCATTGACCCGCATCTTTAGAGGGTGTTTACTCTTGCGCCGTGCAAAAATCTTTACTGGATAGTGCTCATTTATGCCACGAACACATTTACACATGCAACTCTGGATGCAAAATGTCATGTGTTACTTTCTAACTGATTGACTGGTGGCAACAAAAGAAAACTTAATTTCACCTGTTTATATGGATGTGATCTGTCACAAGTGCACACAAGAACTGAAATAATAATGTTAAGTTTAATGAGGATTTACGATGAAGGGAAGAAAAGGCGCTGGAAAGTGTGGTAGGTTAGTCCAACCAAAAAAATATATAAAAATATACAAAACTCGGGAAACAAGGAAACAAAATATGAGCGTACATGAACAGCAAAATCCAGAACAATAAAGTGAATGAACAGGCAAACTGAAAAAAAGGGAAAGACAGGACTATATAAACACACTGAGGCTAATGAGTGGCCCTAACCCTAACCCTATCAGATGAGACTACTGAGAGAGGAGCACACGAGGAGAAACCAATCATGTAATCAAAGGTGGGTGTTACACCTCCCTGCACCTCCAACTGGCCTGGCAGTGGCAGCGTTTCTGCTTAATTACCTTAACCAGCCACACCTGAGAAGATGTGAGTAAAGGGAGTTGTTGAAGAGGACAGAGACGGCTGCTTGTTCAGCTGCAGATGCTCGCCATGTTTGTTGTCTTTGTAATGAAATAAACCCTTATTTTTGCAACACCGTCATGTGTCTCTCACACTTTATGTTGCGGCTCCTCGAGCCGGGTCGTAACGAGGGAAAACACAGCAAGTAAAGAGAGACACAAAACACCAAGGCGAAACCTTTCAAAGCAGGAATGGAAAACGCAAGAAAAACCAAACAGGATTACAGAAAATGCTCAAAACTCGATCTCAGGAAGAAAAAAAAATGAAAAGAAAATGTGCCAAAGTCAGTTCCATGACATGATTGGTTAATTAACACAAGCTGGAACCCAAACAAAAGAAAGCCTGTGTCGGGGCAGTTAGGATTGGAAGCCCTATTTATAGCTGGGGGGGGGATTTAAAGTTGAACTTAGGAATCTCACGAGAATCTAGGTTTCCTGAGATCACAAGATCACGCTAGAGTACATCTCGTCAGGCTTCAAGTTATGCACTTGTGACTAATCCACAAAAATGTGGACTAACATGCATTTGTTGAGGAACTCCTGGTTGCTGCAGGAGTGCTTTAGGTGTGGCAAAGGTCATGGCTAAGGGTGCCATTAATGCGGCAAATTTCCTTACAAAGATGGCAAGAATTGTCTACCGGCATGCTAACTGCATAAAGTAGTATATATCTAGTTATTCTGATGGCCCTGATAGATTGAAATTAGCTTGTGATAGATATCGAAGGACAGATCATTTGTCCAATTGCCAGCTGAGTATTTTAATAAGTCCTTGCCCTTTCTAACTGTTTCCAAGAACGTCTTCCTCAGGGTTCTGTGTTAGAAATCATTATTATGTGCGAGGTTAATATAAAGTTGCCTGAACTGCAAGTCTAAGTGAGCTCTGAGAGAAGCACCAGAGGATCCGAGGGTCCTCCGTGGTTCATGCGGTAAAGTGGTAGTCCTACCACACCGGGGAAGCCGAAGAAAATGAACTTAATGACCGACATGTAAAAGGTAAAGGTACAACATATTGCCCGAGGTCTCATTGGACCTGTAAAGCTACTCTGTTGAACAGGTCTCCATACCGTGGGCTGAGAAGATGAGTTTCATTAGAGGGATAAAACACACTTTAATTAGCTTTACCATTAGTCTAGCACTGTCAAGCCTTCCCAGTCACAGCAGACCTTTAATTCTGTTTAATTACCTTAGAGATACCACTGTATGCACTCTTCCTTGACATCACAAGACAACATTCATTTCTCAAGTGCTGTGTGTGTGTGTGTGTGTACCGCTAAGAGAAGAACATGATGTTTATCTTGTGACTAGCGGAAAGACTCATGAGGGAGAAACTATACTTTACAAATGACTGTGTGGATGACTTATTCAAGCAGTTCGTCAGTCATCGTTGATTTACTTAGACAATTACTTCTTTATTGATTAACTAATCACATCAATGATAGATAAATAAGAAGATTAGCCATGAAATGTTGATTTTAAAAAAATATGTTTGTTTTATGAGATGGATTTAAGGACTATTCCAAGTCTGAGAGCTACTGGTCGGAAATGCCCGATGGTCCCAGCTGTCATCGGGCGAGAGGCGGAGTACACCATGGACAGGTCTCCAGTCTATTGCAGGGCTAACACAGAGAGACAGACAACCATTCACACTCACACCTACAGCCAATTTAGAATCACCAGTTAACCTAACCAGAATGTCTTTGGACGGTGGGAGGAAGCCGCAATACCCAGAGAGAACCCACGCAGACGCAGGTAGAACACGTCGGCCCGTGGATTCGAACCCGGAAACCTTCTTGCTGTGAGGCGCCAACCACCACACCACTGTGCCGCCCCACATTACACTCATAGTTGTATAAATATCAACAGTATAGTAAAATCAATCACAGGATAATCTGACTTATGTCTGGAAATTGCCCACTACCGGTTAATATATTGAGGCCATAATCACCCTGTGCTGGCACGGCTGTCTCCAGTTAGAGCTCTGGTAATGTAAATGAGCCTATAAAGTGGCCCTGTGTGAGGAATTTCCCTCCGGACATCACACTGACGTCAGCTGAGCAGCGGTGTCTCTTCCTCCACAATCCAGTCCCTCCTTTGTGCATATATACACGGTATATATATATCTTTCATCTGGACTTCATCGCTGAGCAAAATTGAAAATAAATAAGTGTCAAAAGAAAGAAAATACAAGTGTGGGTTGAAAAGGCAAAGTGTGCAGTGCGAAGAAAGCGGAGTGGATGGAAGGAAAGTGATGATTAGAAAATGTGAGCGCACAAGAGGGTGCTACTAACTTATTTATATTAAGCTGTTGAGATGGCTAGGCGAGAAAATCTGTGATTATTATTCTTTGATTTGCAAAGCTGCGCCGCGATTGGCCCTGCCTTTGGTGGCGGCATTAAACTTTATGTTTATGGGTCCCAGTGTTAAGCCCATTTCCACGCTCCCCATTCCCCACACTAAGTATTGACATTCCATTTAAGTTGACGACAGTGAGGAGGGTATTTTATGACAGGAATGTAATGGAACGCACGCGGCGAGTATTGCGGTTAAAAAATAAATAAATAAAAAAAATCACCCAATTACGAAGACATCGTTGCACAGATGCAGTGTAAAGGAGATATGCACCTCTGCTTTGTTCAGAAAGAACAAAGGGAAATGGATTCATCTCAGCCCTCCGCCCTTCCCATCCCTCCACTGTATTAAAACACATACAAAGAGAATATTCTTTAATGAAAAGCCGACGATGTCTATGTGTGTGTGCGTGCGCCCAAATTAATATAGAGATTATGTTTGATATGGTAATTAATAACACAAGTTTTAAAGTGCCCCTGCTGCATGTAAATTAACACAGGCACAAAGTGTGTTCAGAGCAGTGGAAGGAAAAGAAATATATATTTAACACTGTGGATTGTTAACATGGCTATTCAATGAAGGTGCTTTGTGAGCGAATGGAAAACAAATTAGGTTAAAGTCTTGTGACAAGATAAATAAAACCTTGATCAATTAAGTGGTTGAAAAAGACGGCAGGCCGACACTGAATGGGAGCAGTCTTGCTGCTGCTACAATTTAATTCTTGAGCCACAGAGAAGCATTGATTCTCCCTGGCACCCTGTCCTTGTCATTACAGTCAATGCTGAGGCCAGCCCAAACCGTTCTCAACATCCGCTAATGGCTTCAAGGAATTCGGCCAGACTCGTGGCAGAATTCTAATAAGCAGATTTTATGAATCTGGAGTGCAGGGATGAGAAGGCAGAAGGATGTAGGTCGTCCGGAGAACACAGCAAATGCATTAACACAACAATTTTCTCCCATTACTGCGAAGTTGGAATTACCTCTGTTCTAAGACGCCGAAATGAGATGAGGTGACGGGGAGGTCAGCGTTTTCTGATGAAATAAGTTGTAATAGTAATAACCGGAACCTGAATGAACATTCAGCGGTCTGCCTAAAAAGCCGTCTCCTTGACTATCCAACCAACCAAGCGACGAAACGGTGTGACATTCAAGATCAATGCGGAAAGTTTGTTCTTTTTTAATTTCGTTTTCTCCTCGGCCCCTTCATCTTTTCTGTACGAGCGGCTTTCATCTCTCAAGTGTAGGACTCCATCACACCGGGGGTCTGTCTTTGGTTCTGGCCTCAGAACAGTGTTATACGGGGAGTTCTCCCGTAGGAGCTATGTACAGAAGAAGAAAGTTGTTGCAGGGCAGCACTTTTCTCTGAGATCAGATGAGTTTCTAGCGGCCACTCTGTCGTGTAACTCTCTGACCTTCATTTTCTCTGCAGACAGTGGTTTTAGCTCACTCCTCTTGAGAGAACAGTACACCGCAGTTTAAACTCTGCTGAGGCTCAGATGACCACTCTTTATCACTAAGGCACTGAATCCACCACTTCCTTTAGATGAAAAGGTATAGATGTGTTTTAAAGGCAGTTCAGCACATTTGTTTCTATTTGGAAAGTTTCCTCATTTAAAACTCATTTATGCATTACTGTCAAATAAACTGCTTTTTGAGTTTGAGTATGTTAATCTATTATACACCAGATCTTAAATATGACTGAAAATGTAACTGTTAAGGTTTGACATAAAGGAAAAATGTCAAATATGTGATTTCATGGAATAAAAAGAGAGAACTGATAGAGACGTAGCTTTATGTTTCGTTGTCAGAGCAGCGAGAGACAGTTGTTTTATACAGCCATTCTTACGCGCCGCAGACCTTTTCAATCCGTCTCCTGTACGTCTCTATCCATCTACTGCTGTCTTTGTTTCTCCATCTAGTCAAAAGTTCTTTGTTCAATTTGAAACTGCTGCTCTGCTTCAAAAGAGCTCGGCGTATTGAAGAAGCTGTTGCAGAGAAAGTGCCGCATTTAAGTCAACTGAGCATTCCCCTTTGACGCCAATCAATGTTTTCACACTCCAATATACCCGCCTTCAGACCCGCTCTACCCCACCCTATTAAATCTAACTCTGGACAATGAAGGGTAGAATAGCTGTAAGAATTTAAAGTAGCCTAAATCCGTGGTATCCAATCTGTGTGTATGGGTTACAAAGAAAAAGGCTATTGCCTGCCATACAGTATGAGCCATACAGAATGAGACATTATTCTGTAACCTCCATGCACTACATTGCCTCCTTCCTGATGGGGATTCTTACTTTCGCTCACAAGATTGAATCCTGTACAGCCTTCAGGTAGGACACATATATACTGAATGGTAACTTCTCTTTTTCGGTGCCAACTCTTGGACATTTTTAGCAGCAACCGCAGGGGTGCAGAGCTCCAGGGAGGACATATAAAAAATAAAAGATAATAACAGATCAGACAGAAAAAGGACTTAATAAAAACATATTTTAGAAGAAACAATTGAACAATGCAATGATAAAAGACTAAATTAAATGAATGGTCAAAGAGCAGTTCCAATCACAAAAGGATATAAAAGAATGAATTGAGTAATAAAAACACCAAATGGTTATAAGAAAGTTGTAAAAATATAAAAGACACTGCAGGAAAGCCAGGCCAAACAGAAAGATTTGTAGTCTATGCTTAAAAATATCAATCTAATAAACTTTTCTCAGACCCTCCGGAAAGGCTGTTCCAGCGGTTTAGAGGTCAATGGCGAACAGCAGTGCTATCGAAGGTTTCCGTTACGCTTTTTGGAACAGCTCAAGGAGAAGAACAAGAGGGGGATCTGTGGGGGGCCTTCATGGTTCAGCAATTAAATGCATTTATCATCAGTGGTCTAGTGCAAGCCATGGCCATTGTGGTGCTTGATAAAATAAAGAATTCAAAAATCAATGAGGAAGCAAACAGGCAACCAGTGCAAAGACTTTAAATTGGTGTATTGTGCACTGTCATCCTAGTTAGTTAGCACTTGTGTGGAAGAATTGTGGATTTATTAGTACTGATTTTTTTTTTGTATTCTTCAGTAGACCAGGAAAAAAAGAGGAATACGATAGTTTAGCTTGTTAGTTCTTCATTTTGGAAACGTTCTTGAAAGGATACAAAGCTCTTTTTGTGGCACCCCTCACATGAGCCTTGAAATTAAAAGCTGAAAATCAATCCCAGGTGTCTCGCTTTTTAGCTTGGGCTAGGTCCCTGTGTATTTAGTTGGGAGTCTAGTTTCTCTTTGTGAGCATTTGAACCAATGATTAGTGTATATATCTTTTTTTTTTATCCCACTCAAGCTCCATTTATATCTACAATACTGTTAAAAAAATGAGCAACTGAGGCCAGCTGTGCCTACATTTCCTCTTATGACACACTATATTATGTCGACTACCTAATATATCAACCATTAAATGTCCTTTAAAATCCTCCAGCCTTGTAGTCCCTGAATACCATTGTTGCGACATCTTTGCAATTTTGCATGCTGCAAAAAATAGTGGAAAATCTCTTTGGCTGAATGTTCAGTCAAATTTATTTACATACTATAGGACATAGTATATAAATCTGAGTTATACGTTTTATCCTCAGCAAAAAAAATAAAAATAAATGTGTCACTTGTCCGTCTCCTCAAAAAAATAGCTGTATCAAATCATAAAATGGTAATGATATTACCGTGAAATTTGCTATTGGAAGCAGTTGTTTTTACTCTGTGGTTTTTCTTATCAGACACTCGTTGTCACAGCGGGGTGCCAAATGTAAGGCGGATACCCACACGGCTCAGACAAAGGACTAACCATCAGACACTGATAGTCAATTAAATTTTCATCAGCCTGTTGAAAAGATTCATGGATTTGTGTCTGTCAGCACGATGAATGCTGTTTTGAGAATGTGTATGTTCGACGGCATTACAGCTGACACTGGGAGAAAAAATACCCCATGTTTGTCAGCTCTTTTTTAACAATGGTGGGACTTGGGCTCTATGTTGGGGTAGTCGAGACATGAGCCTTTCTTATTTTACTGCTGTGGCCATGAAAAAATTTAAAAAAGCAGGGCAGCACAGAATGATGGTCACATTTAAGATATGTTCGTATGCATGTGATTCTTAATTCTTCTCTTGTTGTACAGGACATTTTAAGGTAAAAGTATGGATACACTGATTACAGCCAGTGCATGCATGCATAAAATGTATCAAGTCTGGGGAAATGGGAAGAACTACTGTAAACTGTGAGGCTAGGAAGCTAGGAAGAGGAACTAACTGTCGAACAGAGCTGGCCTCTCCCGAATCGTGCTAATCAGTTGGTCTACAGTTTAGTCATTCAACATGCTGAATGTCTAGAAAGCTGGCAAAAGAGGTCAGGCTAGTTGCAACCGTGCAGAACACATTGAAAAAAACTAGAGCCATAGACGCTCACAGATGGCCTGAAACAGGAAAAAGGCTGACCGTCGGCTTGGTGTGTCAACTCTTGTTGTGCTGGACATTTTAATGTAAAGGTATGGACACACTTACAAAGGCCAAAACGGTGCATTTGAGTTCAGTGCAAAGACTTACAGCCA
Organism: Chelon labrosus; assembly: GCF_963514085.1. Lineage (NCBI taxonomy): Eukaryota > Metazoa > Chordata > Actinopteri > Mugiliformes > Mugilidae > Chelon > Chelon labrosus. The sequence goes on from NC_140339.1 coordinate 7,132,803, forward strand.
ATCCGTGCACGCATAAAAGGAAGTAACTAGTCAGGGGAAATGAGAAGAACTACTGTAAGCTGTGAGGCTAGGAAACCGTTGACCTGGCCTCTCCTGAATCATGCTAATCGGTTGGTTTACAGCAGGGGTGCCAAAACCGGCCCGCGGCATGAATTTGCAAAGTGCAAAATGTGGAAATTACATAGAAGACTACTGGTATTTGGGAAGGTTCATTAAGTATGTGGGATGTCCTATGTTCAACATGGTTCCTGAACGCACCGTCGTCTTGTGTCGTAAATGGTATGTATGGACAGGTGTCAATCTGTTTGATTAGCCAATTAGTGATGCTCAAGTTAACCTACCGGGTAACCAGGTGGGTGGGACCGAGGGGAGAGAGACAGAGTCACCGCTAAAACTTAGTTCAGTAAGCTACAGTGTTTTAAGTTAGTGTGACATTACGGACGCTCAGTTGGAGCCTTTTTTCCCGTCGGGAATTCTGCTTAATTGATGCTAAACCGTGACCACACTGCTGACTGTTGCTTGTTAGCCCTTCTTGCTAGCAGTGTAAGAGACTTGTGCTCGGGAAACACCTGCTGAGAACCTACTGGATGCTTCTGGACGTGGGCGGAGCCTGAGGACGTGTTTCTACACCACGGTGGACTGTAACTGTGACAGGACAGACGCAATGAACCGGAGTACTGTTAAGACACTGTGAACCGGAAATGAGCTTTAACATGCGCGCGCGTCAACGGTTTGGTACCATAGACTAATTAACTAAGAATATATTCAAAATGCATTTTCTTGTTTTTATATTGAACTCAAAGATGGGGACCACCTGGTCAAAAATAAATGCTATGTGTAATTCTATAAGTGTGATAATGTTTTTGATGGTAAGGAGTAGGGACCTATGGGGATATGGAGCTCTCATCAACAGCATAGTTGTAGGTAGGCCTATATGAAGCTAATCAGGTCTCTCTGCACCTTAGAAAGAGTCATACATTCTGAATGCTGCTATACACACATCCCAAATTTAATACTTTAGTAGACCCGTCATCCATTCACCTCCCATGCCCATTACCTACCCTTCTGTAAAATAAGAGAGCAGAGTGCTACAGAAGTAACTGCTATTCCTAATTTTTCCACTGTTTTAGTAGCGGACAGAACACAACATCTATCCTTTATTAGTGAATGGGTCCGTCCTGAACAATAGATGCTCACAGGCGGTTCGATCCCGGAAAAAGGCTGACACGTTGTCTTGTTGTGTCACAGCCCTTATGGGTTCCTCTGATATACAGTTCTCCACTTATGGAGATGGGGTGCATGAGTTTGAGGGGATGTAACGGGGGAGCAGAGTGGAGCCGTTTAATTTCATAGTCACCAAATCAATATTTTTGTGGCATTATTTGTTTATCCATTTTGCAGCAGGGCAGTTTTATGCGCCGAGGTATTAAATGTTTCATGACGCCATTCTTGTGTTTGTATTAAGACAGAAATTGGGTAGTTTGTAATTTATGGCTTTATATTCCACCTGTAAGTTGACTGCCTTATTACTTAAGGCACGTCATGTTTACCAGTGAGAGGCAAAATTAGATGTCTTCCGAATGTTTAGCAACAGACTGACGACATTTGCTGTCACTTTGGGTTTGCAGTATGTTTTCCATGTTGACATCAGGGTAAAGTCAGAAGCAGATGCTTTTCCAAGTTTGGATTGCTGACGGAACCGATTTGCGTCACTCTCGATGGATTTCTTTTCCATTCTGCTTCGGATGCAGAAAATTTATAAACACATTTTTATAGGTTGAGATGGATGACGTGCTTGCTGTCTGCACATTCAAATTAGACACTGGAGGGTTCATTATCCTTGCCGATACAACTGTCTCTCTAAAAGCTTCACCTGTATCTGAGCGCGAGGTATTATAGCTGTTGTGAATCATTTGAGAAGAAAAGCTTTTTTTCAACACACACTGCATCTCAAGTTGGTGGGTTAATATCTAGCAAATAATTCTTACATACGTAATTAATGATACTTGAGTAAGGGGGGTTGTTTATATTGTTTTGAGCATGGGCTAAACGTAAGGTGGAGAAAGGCAAGTTTAACAAGAAAAAGTTCTTATTTGAGTGAAAACACTATAAATGTATGTAAACTTCAATCACACGGCTGTATTGCTTTTTGCCATGTTAGAGGAGTCTTAATCTAGGTCTGTAATCCTACAACATATTGTGCTAGCGGGCCTGATTATAGCATGAATTTAATTCTGTAACCAGAATTTCTCATTTTGATGTACAATACATTATTTGCCATAGCTGAACTTACACAACGAGTATGCAGAGGATGATATAAAGTGGAATTAACATATGATGCAAAGTCATTTTCTACACTTTGAAGCTACTTTAAGATACTGAAGGTTGAAATCAAAAGCTTGTTATTTTTATATATTACAGATAAGTACCTTGTTAACCATCCTCCAAGGTTTGAATGTCAAAAATACCTAATTTACCGTAATTAAAACGCTTTTTTGTATCAAAGGACCATCTGCCAGCTTCATCTGTGGTTTGCAGTGAACCTTCTCCTCATGAATATGTAAATCAACAGTGAACCTGAAAGAATCAACCTAAAGCCGCAGGCCAAACCCAGCTAGTGATAAATCTGAAAGCGATAAGGAATAATGTTAGAGCGGATTCAAATGAGTCAACAGTGGGGCCGCGTAAGGCAATCCACAATTAATAACACAAAGACGTCAGATGTTATCTACGCTGGTCAATCCCTAATGTCAGGGAATTAGATGAAGTCAAGTGTGTCAGCAAAGTTAATGATCCAGATAGATTATCTCCAGGCTGATGTAGCTCGCCGACAAGCTGAAGTCGGCTAACTCAGTGGTACCTGTCGGTGTCACCGTGCTTTACAGCTCGTTTAAACCAGCTGGATTTTGAGGATCTGCGGTTGGAGAGAGAAGATTTAGCAGGCCAGCTCTGATTCAGGGATAGCGACACACAAGTGTTCCTACAAGTGTTAAGACTGTAGAAACATACTGTACATAGTGTGTTAAGATTTCATCCACTCTCTGTACCACTAATTTTTGACTAAATTGCAGCATCTTTCAAAAGTTTGATCTTTTTTTTCCATCCCCACTCCCAGATCCCCCAGAGTTGCTGGTCAGGGAAAATACAGCTGGATGTTTAACAGAGGTTCACTTGATATTGCAGTATTGATTCTGCTTCACACTTCAGACAAATTTCTTATGCCCTAAAGGTAACAAGAGAAAATAAAAGTGAAAGAAATCACAGATCCAAGTTTTCAAGGCCTCTGGGAAGAGATTAAGTTCGCTTGGACTTTAAAGGGGCTGTTAGTTGGAATGTTGGATGTGATTTTTGCTATCAACCTTTCACTTGTTCCTCCATCTGCTATTACAATAAACTCTAAAAGCTCCAGGTCTCCTGCTCTCCTTCTGTTCTGTGCTATAAAGCAGTTTTCTTTGTGAGATCTGCCATATTACCCATGAAATCCAAGCCTGGAGCGCAAGGATGTGAAAAGTAGCGTAGAAAGCTGTAGAGGCTGCCAATCTTGTAATGGTGCTACCAGCTCGTATTTTTTTGTAACATATCAGTACGTGCGGCACCTTTGACAATTAAATGTGATCATTTTACAGCGTAGTGCAGAGAAAAACGATAAAATAGAACATCTTTTAGGACGTATAATATCATAAAAACATACCGTAAAATAAGAGCTGTGAACCTGAAATGAAACCACAGCAACTGAAGGCACTAAAGAAGACGCACATGTGCCTAGAAAAATGGTTCACACTCATGGTTAGACCAAAGTGCTTCCTTTGATTTTGCTTTAATTCTTCATGGAGCACTTGGATCTGCTTTCTTAACTTGCTCTGAACCAGTTAGGAAAATGTCTGATTAAAAATGAATTGGCTCTTAGCATGTAAAAATTCCATTGTGACATTCACTCCGGGAGAAGAATCAAGTTTGTCTCTTGTTGTTACTGCGAGAGGCAGCAATGTGCACAAAGGGAGTACAAGACTCCATAGTGAAATTCACTGGGGCTGGCTAATACAGGGCATGTTTGCCTCTTGGCCAAAGTTTTGTAGAACATCGGAGTGTTAAGCATTCCACATTTAACGTCGTTAATGTTGTGAGACAGATTTTAACAATCTGTGTAACACAAACGGAAATATCCTCACTTGCAGTTTCTATTATGGATAAATCTCCAAAAACACCGGATCTGATCAGGCATAACGTTAAAACCACCGACAGGAGAAGTGAATAACATTGAGTGTCTTGTGACAATTCAGTGTTCTGCTGGGAAACTTTTGGGCCTGGCATTTGTGTAGATGTTACTTAGACATGTAGCACTAACCTAGACCAGACCAGACACCCGTACCGCATAGCAATGGCACTCCTTGATGGCAGCAGCCATCCCCAGCAGGATGCAGCCTGACACAGGCACAAAAACAGTTTAGGAACAACAAAAAACAAACAAACATGAAAAACAGCACAAGGTGTTGACCTGGCCTCCAAATTCACTAGATCTTAAACTGATCAAGTATCTGTGGGATATACTGGAACAAGCCTGATGCACAGAGGCCCCTCCCTTCAACCCATAGGACCTAAAGGCCCCCCACTAACAACATTCTGTTGCTGGACACCACAGGACACCCTCAGAAGGCCCATGTCCATTCTCTGATGAGTCCCAACTGTTTTGGAGGCACAAGGGAGACCTACACAATATTAGGCAGGTGGTCATAATTTTATGCCAGATCAGTGTATATTTCCCTTAGTCAAAGCAGATAGCACCTTTTATTTGTGAATGCGTAGCAAACACCCAAGCTTGTGGCAAAGTCTTGCTGTAAAATCAGGAGGAGGAGACATTAGTGCTCTTCTTAACAAAGTAAAATGATCCTCTTGTTTAAAATTGGTGCAGTTCCTTTAAGGCACACCATGTGTTTCGCACATTAGACTGTCCTCAAGGCCTGAAACCTCCAACAGTTTCACTTGGACTTAACGAGCAAATCAGTCCTAGTCAGGTTATGGCTGCACTGGCTCCTTCTTACTTTCTTAGAATCTGCCCACAGGCCCCTGATTTAGTCCTTTGCCAGCCTTATCATACTGAAGAATCAAACACTGCAAATGGAAAGCATTTTCAGTGGGGATATTACATTGGAGCAACCCAAACAGAAAACCACTTGCAGCCTCCAACTACATTTAAATTTTTTAAGATAGCTTGTCAGATGTAATCAGTGTTTGTGTAACAACTCAATCCTTAAGAGTTACCGCTAGAAAGCTCGGCACCTATGTGTTAACTCGCCGTGAACTTAACGTTTACATTTCCTTTAGAGCTACAGTGCAGAACATTTGTATCCCCATTCTGACAGTTAGAGTAATTACACAAACAGTATCAACATGTGCATATGATGAATGTCTCCAGTCCCTTTCCTTCTTTTTTTGTTCTCCAGAGAGGAAAGGCCACACCAACTATAATCCATGCTTGTCTTTGCCTTCGACTGCTTTCTTTTTTAGACTGTAATCCTTCCTCTAAACAATTTTTTAATATGGAGCATCATATGCATATGGAACATCCTTCTTGACTGTAATCTTTCCTCTGAACACCAAACTTCTTCTGTATATGGAGCATCATTCTTGGAGAGGAGTAGTAGTAGTAGTAGTAGTAGTAGTAGTAGTAGGCTCTATTGTTTTCTTCCTGGCCGCTTGAGATTAAATTAAATTGACTTCACCTTAGTTGTGTTTGTTATACTTAATCATACCGTTTGTTGCTATAGGCCACTCCGTTGCAGCAGCTGCAGTTGCTTCTCTTTTCAAGTCTTGCAAACCAATCATTGCTGGTTGACATAAAACCCGCCATAGACAATAGATTTAAAACTCTCTGAAACTTCAAAATAAAGAGAGATTAACCTCGCTCTGATCAGATTAATCAGCGTCGTATGAACTCCTCTTTGAAAGGGCTTTCTTCTCAAGAAAGTACTGTAGTCATTTCTCAAGCAGTTTTTGATGACTGCCCGAGTCTTTTCTAAGCGAGCACATTTTCACCATGTATGTCGCGTGCACTCGCACTCACAGACGATCTTCTGAAAGCCTACAGTGATACGTAGATCTGCTGTAGTGATCACTGTCTCCCTCCTCAGAGATACTTAATGCCTAAATCTCTTTCTAACTGGCAGGGAACCACATAATTGGCTGTGGTCCATTTGCTCACCCCCGTGTGTGTCCTCTCACTAACAGCAGATTTTAATGAATCAGTTTTACAGTGATTAGAGCTCCTGGCTATGTGCAGGTCAGAGAAGGAGTGAACGGCCGACCGCTGAGAGACGTCCAAGCCTGGGCGTCTGTAATGTGATGGGCTCAATCAAAATGCTGCAGTTTTCCTTCTCCTTCGATAACTCTTTGTCAGCTGTGGAGCTGCAACTCGCTATCTCTTTCTAAGAATGTACGTAATCTTTTTCTGTGTATTAGCTTTCTCTCTCACACACACTTTCTCTCGGTCCTTTCTGCAGTTAACCTCTATTTCCTCCTTCCCCTAATGCTTTTAGTATCTACACACACTATACTCCGTAGTACCCAAAATGTGTCTCAAGGGGGATGAACTGCAGGTGAATGCAGCCCTTGAAAACTGTGCGCACATATATCTCTTTCCTGTCACAGGTTATATTGTGCCTAAATAAATTTAATCTTATGTGTTTTAATCATTTAATTTTCTGTGGAAGAGTTTTCATTGTGTCCATTATATGATCTATACTGGCCACCTCTTCACGAATCACGAACAGTAAAACGGGTAAATGCAACCGAGATCTGTTAGTGGGGCAACGTTGGTCTGGAGTCACTCTGTTGGGAAATGTAAATATGAAATTGTTTGGGCGGGGCTTTATGTGGTGATGGACAGAGGAGAAATGGTGACTGGCTGGCTACGCCATGCTAGAAAATATTCTATGAAAGATTTTGAAATCAGGATTAAAGTGGCATTACACTATACACCAATCAGCCACAACATTAAAACCACTGACAGGAGAAGTGAATAACATTGACCATCTTGTGACAATTCAGTGTTCTGCTGGGAAACTTTTGGACTTGGTATTCATGTGGATCTTACTTAGACATGTAGCACCCACCTAGACCAGACCAGACAACCCCACCCCATAGCAACGACACTCCTTGATGGCAGTCTGACACAGGCACACACACAAAAACAGTTTAGGAACAACTCAAAAACAACATGAAGAGCAGCACAAGGTGTTGACCTGGGCTCCAAATTCACTACATCCCAAACTGATCAAGTATCTGAGGGATGATCCACAGAGGCCCCTCCCCTCAACCCACAGGACCCAAAGCCCCCCACTAACAACATTCTGTTGTCAGACACCACAGGACACCATCAGAAGGCCCACATCCATTCTCTGATGTGGCACAAGGAAGGTGGTCATAATCTTATGCCTGATAGGTGTATACATTTATAGTAGAGTTACAAATACAAAAACTATATTATTTTTATACAATTGCTTATGTTACATGAACTGAAATTTTATACACTAAGTTCAGTAAACACTCTCAAAAATCTTAAGAGCTCCAATATAAATTTTGAAAATTTGTTTTTGTCGTTCATTCATAATCTTGTGCCCGTTTGATCTTTGAGAACATTTAACAGGAAACCCTTAAACTTAAAAAAAAAATAAAACATAAATATGCATCAACACAAATACCTTCAGTGGCATCTGCTGGTTGATAAGGACGGCTCATAGCCTGAAGCTCAGCCTCTGCAGCGATACAAAGCGTGGCTCACAGCAGTGCACTGCAGAGCCAACTCCACTGATTTACCATGTCAACTTCTCTAATTCACCATGTTCTCCATGTTGGCCAGACAATCCATGTAGACAGCCTCAAACCAACTACACTGACAAGAAAGGCAACGGCAGTTGGGGCTCTGCCCAGTGCGTCTCTGGCTATGACACACCTGTCAATCAAATGGAGATGCCACAATGTGCAAGCCAGAGAGCTGCTGTGCTGCTGCTCCTGCCAAGAGGAGCCACAGATGTAATTTCTTTGTCACCATTTGCAACCTACATCACAAATTACTGATACTACCAGTTTGTTCTTTCTACTGCCGTCTGATGTTTTGTTATAATGATCAGCTGGAGCTGAATTTTCAAGGTTAGAATATTTTCCATGCGCTGTTGAATCCCACGATTGGTATATTTGGAAAATGAATGCTGTTTGATGTAGTACATTTGGTGTTTTTATTCAATACTTAGCACACACACTTGGCTAATGGAGCTGATACAGATTATTTTGATGTTGCTGTCACTCTACTGTATGTACAGGGAGCAAATGTAAGTAAACATCACGGTTTACTTTACGTTCCCTGGTGTGCATAATTTTTGCAGCAGTAAAACACATGTCTGCAAAATTTCTGCTTCCGTACACACTCGGTCATGCGCATCATTGTTTCTGCATGCTTAATCGCCGTTGTTTTCTCCATCTTTATTCGTTTTGCAGTATTATTTTACTATTTGGGTTTTTGTGTTACGCCCTTTAAGAAATGAGTCACTAGTGGAAGTTTAAATGCATACCGTTTCACTGTTTTCCACTCGCAGATGTATTATTTCCTGGCTTGTGAACTCATTACGTTCGTCGAGCCACTGCTCATTTTATCTACAGAATATTTGCAAGCACGTAAAAGTGGAAAATGGACTCGAATTTATACGCTCCATTGTTCAAAAAATAATCTCCTTAACATTGGGTGAAAATCAATTTACCTTCTTTGTAGTTAAATCAAAGGATTCAAACCCTCTTGGATATGAATGATAAAGTCTCTTTAAGATGTAAAAGATTATTTTAATTTGCCCGGGTGGTCCTTTATTTCATATGGTGCTACGTAAAGGTATTAGGATCATGAAGTCGACGTCTTCAAAGGCATGCGATTGCCGATATAATGCCAAGCACTCATCCAGATGTGGAGTAATTGGTGCATAAAAATACACTCAGTATCGCATGGGAATTGAAAAAATATGTCAAAATAATCATTAATACGCTTCAGACGTCTTCCAGTTTTCATCCTAATGCCGCTAATTACAGCGACAGATTTAGTCAGTGTCTGTGAGATGTCTGGTATACATGTATTAAAATATGACTTACAAACACTGACGGTCTATCACCACCACATAATATGTTGTACTACTAAACCATTCCTATTTTCTTTAAAACTGTCAAGCTGTCAAACGCTTCTGGTCTTACTGCTGCAATAAAAGATGTGGTAATGAGATAGAAACCAAGTCATGTCCTTATTTAAGATCAGTGGTTGTCTGCATTCTGTCTAAAACATATGCAAATGATACAAACAGTAGAAATGCACAAACAATCTGAAAACTTGTGAAGCACTCTTTAGTAGTGCAGCCGCCATCCTGTGATATATTACACCGGATCCGTTCATGCACACATTCCTCATAAATCATCGTTACATCTGAATGTAGGGTATCCAAGGATATCCAATCCCCAAAATTCAATATTTGTTTATAACTAACTCTATTTATTCCATATTGACTGTATTTGTAGGGGACTACACAGTTGTCACTGATTTATAGCGTAGAATCGCAACAGTGGACATAATATTGACATGGATATGGTTAGTCGGAAGCTTAAGCTCAATTATTACTCTCATTATTATTTATTATCAACTCAGAATTTTTGTGCTTCTTCCATAAACAAAACCAGTCTCTGTGTGTGTGTATTTTTTATTTATTTTTTTATGTGTGAGGCCTTGCCAGTCAAGGATAAAAGGCTTTGTTAAATTGACTACACAGACTTTTTGAGAGATTAGCTTGTTGGTCAACCTACCGTTACATGACGACAAAACAAAAATTATGTCCCTGCGCATATACGCTTTGCTCCAGTGCTCATACTCACACCGAGCCTGCAGTGGCATCGGGGCTGGGGCTCTGTACCTGAACGAAGACCTGAATTGACTGTGACTATTTACGCCTACTATAAAAGTGTAATGTGCATCTGGAAATGCTATACGGGGCAATGAACAAACTGATCGTGTCCTTGCATTTACACATAGCGCTTGATGTCTGCATCTGTCGGTTTAGTGCGTAATTGGATCTCGTCTTTTATGAGCGCTTTGCAAAATAAGGGCGTGCAGGAGAGGCGAACGGGTGCCAAGTATTGTCACACACACAGCGTACAGGTGTAGAGGCACAAGTGCTGCGGTTGCTGCAGAGCCCAGACTTATTTTTGTTTTTGCGGCAGGACTTGTCCTCGGAGACTCCTCGGTAAGTGACATGGTTAGAAGATGTGGTAATAATGTTTCTGTCCTGTCACTTGATACTTTCTCACCAAAGCAAACACATGGTGCGGATTGCATTTCAACTTGGCTGACACCCTGGCTGGGATCCGATGAAAATGTCATCCGAGGTCTCCGGCCTTCATGTGGGCCTCCACTGAAAGAGGGTCTGCTAATTTGATTTCACATAGGCTGCTTATTATTATCGTTTGTGCCACAGAAGATGAAGGAGCGTCTTTTGTTAAAACAAAACTCAAACATACCACCATAACTCTGTCAGTGCTGTGGCCGTTTCTAAATTGTTAGGGTCAGCGAGTCATCATCCATCTCTCACAGAGTAGTTCTTTTTTTTGAGGAAGATTTATACTTTGAGGGCCGCTGTGTTTCCTACTCCTTCATCTTCTCCTACCACAATGCACTGTAAGTGGAGCTAGTGAGTGGCTCGTATCGATCTTTAAGGTTGGCAGTTTACCGAAATACAAGCAGCTTCTTAAATCATAGGAATGGCCAGTGTGTGCTACATTTACAAGGCTCTAAGGCTCTCTCAGTTAGAACACATTAACTCTAAATTGTGTTTTAGAAACTACATAAAGAGGTGTTTCTTTAAAAGAACATACTATGCATTCTAGTTCATGCTTTAGATTCATAATGAATTTATTCCATGAGAAAGTAATCAGTGTAACATGGTCAGATGTCATTAATCCTATCTTTGGCCCATTCTAAAGTGATCCATCAGGGAGAGGGTTTGACATTAATATCATTAAAGATAATGCAAGAACATTACTCTGTGCAAGAAAATAACCACCTTGACAGTTTAGCAGGAAAAGGTCAGAATGGAAATGACTGTTCACTTATTATGGAGCTCCTCAGGCAACTTTTTACCGTCACTTGGTTATAATTGTCAGGGCAGTTACTGCCGGTTACTGTCACTTCAGCTGGTGTGAGAGTGCACTTCTCTCAACTGCTTTTTCTGCGAGGTGTGAAAAGAAAAAAAAAAAAAGTGCACTTAACTGTCTTGCTACACCGATCAGGCATAACATTATGACCACCTTCCTAATATTGTGTAGGTCTCCCTTGTGCCTCCAAAACAGTTGTGACTCATCAGAGAATGGACATGGGCCTTCTGAGGGCGTCCTGTGGTGTCTGGAAACAGGACGTTGTTAGTGGGGGTCTTATCGTCCTATGGGTAGAGGGGAAGGACCTCTGTGGATCATCCCACGGTTACTTGGATCAGTTTTTTTTGGAGGCCAGGTCAACACCTTGTGCTGTTCTTCATGTTTTTTTTTTTTAAAGTTGTTCCTAAACCGTTTTTGTGTGTGTGCCTGTGTCAGGCTGCGTCCTGCTGGGGATGGCTGCTGCCATCAAGGAGTGTCATTGGTGGGGGTGCCTGGTCTTGTCTAGGTGGGTGCTACATGTCTAAGTGACATCCACACAAATGAATACCGGGTCCAAAAGTTTCCCAGCAAAACATTGTATTGTCACAAGATGGTCAATGGTATTCGCTTCTCCTGTCAGTGGTTTCAGTGTTGTGACTGATCGGTGTATACAGTGGTCCCTCGTTTATCGCGGGAGTTACGTTCTAAAAATAACCCGCGATAGGCGAAATCTGCGAAGTAGTCAGCTTTATTTTTTACAATGATTATAAAAGTTTTAAGGTTGCAAAACCCCTCACTACACACTTTATACACTTTTCTCGATAACTTACAAACATACCGCACTTCAGTCACACTGCCAGCGATCAAAGATACTGTATATGTAAATTTGGCAAGCTGAACGCATTCTGTACTGTACAAGAGACACCGTACGGAGGAGATTGATTGACAACGGTCTACAGTCCCTTAGCCAATCAGGACGCAGAAAACAATGCGCTGTTAAAAAAAAAAAAAAAAAAAAAAAAGCATGCAAAATTGCACTAAAAAAATCTGCGAAAATGTGAGGCCACGAAAGGTGAACCGCGTTATAGCGAGGGACAACTGTATCTTTAGGCCAAATATCCCTGTATACAGTGTAAAAGTTTAAGGCAGTTTAGGTGTTTAGTTTCTTATTCATTATGCAATCACATTGTAGACAGGCGTTTTATTGTTCAGAGTCAAGAAGAACTATCTTCGATGCCCAGCAGACCAAGGAGCCCTGCAACAGATGGCATGGCTTCCACAGAGCCCAGATCCGAACACCATGGAGTCAATCTGGGATTACATAAAGAGACAGAAGCATTTGTGACAAGTTCTCCAAGATGCTTGAAACAACCTACCTGCCAAGTACCATGCACTGATAGTCGGTGTGTGTGTGTGCAGGAGAAACAGTGGTATTTTTAAAAGAATACGGAGGCCGCTGCAAATACCGGTTTGATTTATGTTGTGTTTTCCTGTTTTATTGCATTTTTTTTCAGAAAACATGCTCTGTTACTGTTACTTCTCCTGCCTTAAAGCATATGCATAGTCCAGCATGTTATATTTATACTAAAAAGAAACATTTTTCAGTTTTATGCAAATGTGTTCTGATAAATATACACCATTTTGGTACTAATGAGAAAAAAATTATGGGCTCTCGAAGCACAGGAATGGAAAATGGCCTTCTTCTCACCTTCCAACGAAACTTGCGGATGCAGAACAGTAGCAATGATTTGCACTAGACGGCACATAATTCACTTGTTGTTGGATAAAATGAGGTGTTAATTAAACTTTTAACAAGATTATTTGGGAAGCGACTGGGGCTCGTACTTTAATGAAGAATTAATGTAGTTAACGGAAAATACAATAACATGTTATAAAATACATTTTGTGATTTGACATTGACTAACACCATGGATAAGATTGCACCCTTTAAATTAGATTATAGCCAAGTGCAAGATATGTATGCAGAGTCTGAGAGAGGACGAATAAAAGCAATGGAACTGTCTTTCTATTTCAACAAAACTCCTGATCCTTAGTCAAAACATTAAATATAAAAATTGCTTCTATCGTGTGTATAGAACAACAAACCAAACTGTGACCAGCTGCTCCAATGAGCATATGTTCATCTGAAACCTGATCCAAACACAAATGCTGACAAATATAAAGCACTTAAGTGTTCTTCTGCATTATATGCCACTTTAAACGTTAACATTTAAAGATATCAAGAGAAAATCTTGAAGCTCAGCTCCAAATCTGCAGCATCTGTTGTATCACAAGCCGGATAACAGATTTTTTTTTTCATTTTTTTTTTATTTTCTCCGTCACCCCTGCCTCTCGCCACCTCTCTTTTTCCCTGTGAACACACTCAATCCTCCATGTTGACTGGCCGAGATAAGACATCAGCTGCGAGTCATCAGGCACAAAAATGGCCCGCGGCACGCAGCTTTGCCTCGTCTTGACTCGCCTCACAGCGAGGGACACGTCGATGACACCCTGGTCACCTCTTGCCCCGGCTCCCCCCACCCCTCACACCCCTCCCCTCCTTCTCACAGATCTCTTTCGCTAACGTGTTTCCTTTGTGTATGTGCTCTCCGGCTCGTGACTCTCTCGTGTCTGTACTTGGCCGTGCATGTACTGAGACAAAATGAATTAGCAGGAGTGCAAACATGGACTCGGGCAGACAGACGCACACACTCAGGCACGCGTACTTAACAAAGTCAATTAAATGTTTTATTGGGAATCTAATAAATTTTAAAGCCTCCTGGGTTTTCATGTTTACATTAAGCATATTGCTATATCAAGTGAACATTTCCACAGAGAAATGCGAGACGCTATAACTACCACTAGGCCTAATAATTACATTATTAAAAGAAGTATTAATATAGAAATGTTAAAATACTATAGAGATCTATAGAATAACACATTTTATTATTTTACTGTGTACTAAGAATTCCAGCTGCAATAGTTTGATATTTCTTCTTTTGGAATTATACAAAATCTCTATCTCGCTAACAGTTTAATGGGAAGCTACTGTGATGTCTGAATCATAAATGCGAATCTACCACCCGCATCGTGTGGATACGAGGAAAATGTAACCCGATTCTGTCTAAATGTTAATTAATAAGCCACCTGCTACCACCACTGAAGCCTAGTAAGTGCCATGGTGTATCCCATTTGCTTAATCGATCCCAAAACTGAATTGAACAAGTTGCGCGTTTATGCCGGCGTTATGCGCTCGACTACTTCTAGGCTCGGCACATTTACTTTCCTCTGTTGGCGCCATCGATCCTCTCATCAACCTCTCAGCAAGAAAGAGACAAAAACATCAGTGTTTTTTTTCCTAAAATGAAGAATTATGCTTTTATGACATTTGTAATGACAAAACAAATTGAAACAGAACTTAGCAGAAATAAGCAGAACTAAATCTTTTAAGATTAATTTTCACTTTTTCGAAGTTTCTAACTACTCAACAAGCCGGAGTTCAATTGTACTAAACTTTTTTTCCCACTCAGTTATGATCCAATTATCTCAAGCAGCAGATTAAAGAGAATATTTACAATTTTCTGTTTTCCATTATTCTTTTTTTTTTTTTTTTCTTTTTCATATTTTCGTGAACTCATCTTCCATAAAATCGCGGGCGGACGGGGCTCACTTGTTAAATCGCTAGCTACCTTAATGCGCTGCTAATAAAATGTGTGTGATGAGTAGCAGGAAAGGTTGCTTTGAAAAGCAGAAGCTCGGCGGATGAGCGGCTGTGTGAATAATAGGACTTGTCAAACTCTTACAATGCACCAGAAGGATCACAGGCACTCTGAGCTAAAAATAAGAAGCACAGTGGTAATGAAATTAAAAAAAAAAAGGACTCTGCCTCTACCCTCTGATTAGAACCGAACAGACTGTGTACAAATAGCAATTTAAAACTTCCTACGTGTGAGACCATTTTGGTTCAAGTAGCATGTGGAGTAGGTGCCAATGTGCATATTTGTGTGTGTGTGTGTGTGTGTGTGTGTGTGTGTTTGCTTGCTTGCTTGCTTGCTTGCTTTAGTTAGGCAAACCAATGAGGAACGACTACACACCAAATACAAGTTCTGCATTTAGTATTTCAGTTAGGGGAATGTCTGTGGATTTGTTCCTGGCATCTAATCCTTCAAGTCATATGTTCAATATTTAATGAGCTGTAACCAAGTGCTGCGAGTGCCAAATGTAACCATTAAAAAGTTTTATTGTGGTTTAGTTGCAGCAAGCATATATCGCAGTTGCGGATACTGCAATAAGGAATGAAATATGTTGCCAGGGAACTTATTTTTTTTATGTTAACACTATGCTACTGGGCAGCAGTAGCATATACTCCTCTGTATGTGGAGTTTGCATGTTCTCCCTGTGTTTGCGTGGGTTTCCTCCGGGCGCTCCGGTTTCCTCCCACCACCATCAGGCGCCGGGTCAGGTTGGGCCACAGTGGCGGCGTGCTCGGGCATGTAATTTCGTTGTACAGTTGTATAATGACAAATAAAGCACTACCTTTACCTTTATGGAAGGTGAATTCTACAATGAGCATCATTATGTTGTGTGCTCTTACGTTACCTTAATCACGGAGGTTGCAAAAAGTCTCAGACCTTTGAATGCAGATGTAAGCATCAAATAATATTAATTCTTTTTCCTTAAAGTATCAAATCACAGATGAGTTTGAAATCCTGAAATGCACAGATTTAGTGTGCTTTCATTTTTAAGCTGGCAGTAAGACCGCTTGCACTAAATGATGTAATTTAAGGGTGTCTTAGAATTTTGATTCCTTACCATGAAATTGTTCCTAACACCGTGAGCACATTTTACTCTATCACTATGTTTTTTTTTTTTTGTGAAGCTTAGTCACGCTTGTTAGTGCGACTTCCAATTCTGTAAACACTCTGCACATGCACTGACTTACCATAACCTGCAATGTCAGCTGAAACGGAGTGGGTCAGAACTTTGCTTTGAGAAACTAATAACTAAAACTGAAATTCGTTTAAAAAAGCGGTTCAAACCGTTCTCCAGCAGCCAACGCGCTGCACAAAAACAACACTGGGGTGCAAAGTCTGTGACACGGCGCAAAGCCAATCAGACTGATCCAACAGAGGTGGCTCATGGACAGGATATGAGTGAATGTTCGGGCTTGAATAAAGGAGAATAACAAATCCAGAATGTCAGCCTGACTGTCAGCGCTGTGATTGGACTAATACTCTGTGGTTTTCCAAAGCAGCTTCTGTCTGTGCACATCGGCTGCAGCACGTCAAACCCTATCAGAAACTCCACGGTATACAGCGGCGCACAGCTCAGCACAATGCAACACAAACAACAAAGATCAAGAGCCACACTATCACAGGGTGACACTCCTAAAGACTGTCGAAACGCCCATCCTCTCTCTCTCTCACGCACGCATACACACAGCTCATGCATGAGTAGGCGCGCGCTCGCAAACACCCACTCGCATACATGTGTACACATGTATGGATGTATTCAGGTCTTGTTATAATCACAATCTCTAAGGATCTAACTTGCAGATGAGCAAAAGTATTTGTATTTTTCCTTCCGTCAACTCAAACTGAAGGCGTCGGTCGTATTTCTGAGGGTGCTCGGTAATAAACAACTCTACCTCCAACACAGAACACTCCCTGTTGTTAACATGGCTGCACACACCTGCTCTTGTTTGGAGCAACCGGGTAGTCAGATCATTTCCTTTGTTTTTATCATCTAATGGCACAATTGCGTGCCACAGTGCACAGCTCCCCAGAGTCTAGGTAATGGTGGGGAGATGCCACCCTCTTTCCGAAGCAAGCCGTGTTTACTCTTATGCAGAACGACAAGCACATGCAGGGAAACTGACAATGTGCAAGTGTAAATTAGGTCCCCAGTCTGCTCCGCATTAATTATGAATTAAGTATAATTGCGATGGGATTTTCTGAAGTCAATTCATTTGGACTGACTGTAATGTGAGTGTGTTCCTAGCAAGCAAGCTGTACCTTTTAAAAAGCTGAGCTCAGACGGTGGAAAAACACAAAAACAAGGTGAACAATAATTTAAAGAAAAGACTGTAGAAGTGATTGATGGAATGAATGTGGTTCTTGAGAAGGACTTTAAATCACTGAACTTCTATTTCCTTTTGTCTCTTTTCTATCTACTTTATTAGAACAGTAAAATCCCTGTCTGTTTGGAAGTAGCGCATGCCCGTGAGCTGCAAACAACTGAACCAAAATGATTCTCCACATTCTATAGAGAGCAGACATCCCTTATTTCTCTCTGTCTCAGCCGCTGCCTCAACCATGGCCCTGACCGAACTAATAGAGGTTCTCAGTATCTGTGTAACACAAAAAGAGGAGTCCTAATTGCAACTTTCTGTCAACAACTGTCTAATAAGCAAACTCTGGCCCGCACTCATATGCCTCCGATAAAAGGCACGCAGCAAAACAAACAACTGTCTCCACTAAGTGCGAGTTATTTACAGATACAGAAATGTCACACGCGGAAAGCACGGAAATTGCAAACTTGCAAAGACGAAGTCAGCCAAGTGTATGGCTCTGTGTTTTGGTAGTGCTCGTCGGGGATATGGGTTCTATTTTTGCGGCAATGGAAATGAAAGCTCAATAAAAAAAAACGGTACTGTACGTATTGGTGTGCTCCTGACCTTGAAATGCAATGGTGTTGTTTGACTATTTGGTGGCACTTTTGGCTCGCTCTGCAGATGTTAGTATGTGGTTGAAAGGGGGCTCCTTGACACTGAAAGCAATGGGCAACAAATATTTCCGAACCACCGACAGTCATAAAAAAGAATGAGGACACAGCATTATTAATCACAACCCACCTCTCACATTTCAGCCCCTCAGTGTTGTGAGAGCAGATAATCGAGTGTTTGGCTCTGGTCTTTGTAACCGTCCTATTAAAGAATAAATTATACCATTAAAATAGAGACGTAGTTCACATCCAGTGAGACGCAAAACGTACTCGTGTACAATTCGAGCACTAGCATGTTTGTTCATTAAAATGGCCTTATTTTCAGTCCGTCCCAACATCAGGAAAGATTTATGTAATTATATTTTCTTCCATGGCGATGTTGTTCAAAAGCTCAGACTTTGCAGTAAATACAGTTTAAAAAATATATATATTTTACTGGAATTCCAAATTCATCTTCAGTTCGGTCTGCGTCACCTGCGTGAAGAAGTGTGTTTTCCAAACACCTGTTTCTTAAAAAGAATTATCCCCCATTCACATGTAAATTCACTGTACCCTGCGAGTGGAGACTTTTCACCAGATAATTTGTGTTTCTGCTATTTTGGAACACTCTGGGCATTGGCCACAGACTAATAACGCACAAATTACCGGTGGGTCTGCCTAGGTAATGTTCAGCTACATTTAAGAAAAGGGTTGTTTACAACAACAACAACAAAAAGGAAAAAGAAGTCCCGGAGACCGACTTCATAATGCACTCCTGATGGAGTTCCAGATGGCTGCAATTCACCGCGCCATTGTTGGAAGCAGCGGTGTGATTACATATGAAGCAAATAATACAGGTGCTATAGTTGGCTACAGATTTCTGACTGAAAGAATGTACAGGAAACATTGCAAGCTAAAAAAAAAAACAGTTAACGTGTCAGGGTAACTGAATGAAAAGAAACAAGCAGTAAACCGAAATGTTATGTTTGTCTTTTAAAGCAGACTTTCCCAGAAAATGCCGGCAATCAAAAATGTGATGCAGACAGAATTGTACAAAGTGTATAATGTTTGCTCTTAGCAAGACAAAACTAAACTGCCAGATCTGTGAAAGGAGCTTTGTGGCTGTTTCTTTGTATAAAAGAACACATCCTGCCTCCAGTCAGACTAAAAAAATGAACTTTTCCCTTTCCATTCCAAGACCTGACCAATGCATGACTCTCAGACACGAGCAGTCCTGAATACTTATACAACGTGTCAAGACATTTATGAAACTAGATATATTTTATTTTTTTAGTATTACTTCCTGGGGCCAACTCTGCCGGATTTGCATTATTTTGCAGGATTGTAGCATTCTGTTTAGAAAAATAACTGAACATGCAGCACTGAGCAACAGTCTGTTCTTAAGTAGGATTTTTGACAGAAGATTTTTGAGTGTTTACACAATAATTAGTTGGAGCAAAATGATTTAGAGTGAATATTATAATAAAAAAAGACATGTATGTGGTATATCCCATGTGTATAGAATGAAATGAACTCATACTCACATGAGCACTGAATAACACAGGCTGAAAAAATGACCTATAGAGCTTAAATCAGCCTCCCCACTCACAGAGAATAGGTCTATTATCATGACAACAGATGTGTAGGACTGTCCAGTGAAGAAGAGGCTAGTGCACTATTGAGAGTAAGGGGCTAATTTTCACTCAGTGGGGTTATAATGAGCCTTTCATCCTCTTATCCTGCCTGGTTACTATTAGAAACCATACAACCTCTCTGACATGAGCAGCAAAGCGGAACGGAAATGCCACAGCATTTGCAAGAATGTAAACACGTATGATTTTGAGATCCAGATATTGTACTGTATGCTCACCAGAAGGGTTATAATAATAATATGTCTGGTGTTAACGTGAAAAACCAGTATGACAAATTTTTGTTTTCATTTTAGGAAAAATTATATCTACAGATTAGTCATCTTGCATAAAGACTAAGAACAAAACGTTTTCTGTGCAGCTTGTTTTTCAAGGAAGGTGTTTTTAAAAAGTCCCCGAAACCACATTAGAATATTAGGAAACCTCCGCAGCACTAGTTCAGCCCCATTGCGTTTGCCACTGGATGTTTTATAACACGGAAACATTTCAAGGTTCACGCATACTATTTTTAAACATCAGCTGATGTTAAACCATTAAAATAGAGAGGAGAGCCTGTATAGATAAATTCACATTGCAGGATCTAATTAGAATCTGTATGATGTTAATAAGAACGACAAAATTATAGAGTATGGCCGCATGTGCTTGGTGTACAATAAAGAGGTTTCCTGCTGGGTCACATGCAATCAAAATAGCAGGTATAAATCATTCCTTTAATCAGTGCAAAGGTGTAAGGGGTTACCCAGCTAAATCTCTACATTCAGCAAGAGTACAGGAAATCAGGGCAGAATTAAACACGTTTACCTCCTTCCACCGAGGCAATGCAAAGAAAGCAATTGTGGGACCTCTCCCAAGGCTTTATTTTTCACCCATCTTAATCGTTCATGCAACCGTACTCCTCGCGAAGCTGTGAAAGCCTTGAGCTTGTGAAAAGGTCCGGCAGCGTTTCTGATAAAGCAGTCGATCGCCAAGGCAGTGCAGATAATACAAAAGAAAATACGCTCGGTGACACATGGACATGAAGTAGAAGGGCTGAGATGGACTCAATATGAGGAGGTTAGCCAAACAAACAGATCGCACATGAATGACAATGAGGCAGAAAATTGGTGAGAGCGCACGACAGACAACAGCAGAAGGCCGAGAAGCAATATTGCATGAGGGCTTTAAAATATGCAGGTAGGTTGTGAAGTAGGTTCTAAGCGCGCCGGGGTGCTACCGCCCTGCAAGCACACCCACATATATACTCTATACTCTTCTCTTTCTCTGTGCCCCTTGCCCTCATTCACTCATAAAGCCTGCAGAAATAAAGAGAGAGGATGGACAGAGTGACCAAGTGAGCATTGGAGGTTAAGGGATGAATTTCCCAGCATCTTTTGCCTCCGCCTCTGACCATCTGCCTCCCTGGCAATAGCCTTCCTCTCCTGAGGTTAAACTCTAAATTGGCAGTCAGCTAAGCAGCCACTTAGAGAGGAAGGTTCAGGTGGGTAAAATCAAATAGTTATATAGTGTGTTATACACTTTGGGTGAGTGCATATTGAAAACAAGGGAAGAAAATGTGGAATACTGCTAAATTGGACCACTGAAATGTTGCCTACCAACAAACAGGGATGATGATGGAGAGAGAGAGAGAGAGAGAGAAGAGGCGAGGTGAAAGGAAATTGACAGGCAGATGGTGAATGATGAAAATTGAGAAATAAATTAGAGGACCAAATGAGAAATGCATAGGAAGGAATGAAACGCAGGAGCAAAAGACAGAAGATTGAGGAACACAGATGGAGAATGGACTGAGCGGAGCAGCGGGGGAAGAAATGGAGAAAGGGAAAAAAATACAGGGACAAAAATTAGAAACAGAGAGATGAAGGGAGGCGCACAATACGAGGTCAGAAAGAAAAATCTGAAATGGCATAAATGGTATATTCTTTGTTATCGCAGGGGCAAAATAATACATACTGTATATGTAAAGAAAAGCCTGTGGTCTCATCTCTGCACTCAAGCAGAGACAGAAAATGAATACTGACAGAGAGAGAAGAACATGGGAGGAAGGAAAAAAACAAAACAAAAACAAATGTCGTGCTAGTATTAAGTCCAAATCTTAAGCCAGCCGTCTCATCTCACGCCGCACTGACAGGCTCTCTCCAGAAAGCAAATAGGTCCACAATAGGACCCCCTACCTTAGTTAATTAGATTTCTCAGGGCAGATTTTTCTTATGCTAAACAGCGAGGTAACACTAAAAAGCAATAACACGTCCAGGATGGTGTTTAGTTTCATTAGTTTCAATGTGTGGCGACAACGGGCTGATTTACAACTGGACTGCCACCCAAGGACTTGGCAACCTTCCCACAATCTCATGGTTACCCCACATTCAGCCTGGCATCCCAAAATGCCACCCTCTCATTTTCTGTCTCCGTCTGACTGGCACGAAAACACACATGCAGCCTCAACACTCAAAAATAACAAGCGTTACGGTCAATCTTGTGTTTGTGACAGGAATCCGACATTATAACGAAACACAAAGGAATTAAATCCCCGATAGTTAAAAATATTTCTATTGAGCGAAAAGTGACTGATTTTAATGCAAAATGAAGCCTGTGAAGTGTTTCTGTGTTTAGGTGGGAGCATATATTTGCATGTGCGCGTGTGCTCGTTGGCCTGGCAGCGGCTCCTCAGAAAGTAGGACTGAGAGCCTGTTACAGCAGTCCCAGTGTGTGGCCTCCCTTGGCACACAAACACAAATTAGCTGAGGGACGACTGCTGTGGCAGAAAGCTTCTCTGCAGACAAAACCTCTTAATATTCCTTCCAAGTCCATTAAGGCCTCAAGAGATTGGCCGGGATTGATTGTTTGTACTTGATATTACCAGGGGCTTCAAGGCCAGATCCTCGTCGAAAATTAGAGATGGCATTTGGTAAAGCCTAAGGAATTGAAAAACTAAATACAAACCTGTGCGTTCTTATCATCCCCTCAATGAGGAATGATGGGAGAAGCCTCCATCTAATTAGCAAACGCTTGTTGCCATTTCTTTTTAGCTTAAGGGTTCATTGACAATTGGACTGTTTTTTTTCCAAGTCAGTAACTTTCATTTTTTTTTTATATGTCACTGTGTTTTCTGCCAATATAGAGTTTTTCCAGTCAATTATTCAATTAAGGCAGTGGTGCACACACAGGGAGAAGCGAGAATTCCTCCTTGTGAAGCCCATATGCAGACACCAAGCTGCGGAATAGAAAGCTCTTGCATCCAATCATGTGTTGTGTTATTCCTTTAAAAAAAATCACCAAACGTAAAGGATTCAAATGTCAGATATTAATAATTATAATTCTGTTTTAATAGGGTTACGGGAAAATAAGTTGAATTTGAAACATAAAATCCAAATTAAATTGGTTTATCTTACATTATATTGGACGATAATGGGTTGATCATTGAAATCATAAAAGGGCTAGGCTAAATTATTGAAAGATTAGTTGTTGATAGTCACTGAATGGTGAGAAAAACGTGGTTGTGCAGTGGCAGCGTGGAGGGGGGTGACTCCAGGACGCTGGAATTCACTGTTAAGCCTTCTTGAGGTGTCGTGAGACCTAACTTAACGAAACATCGGTGAAGGGAGGTGCCAACTTGCAAACCCCAATGACATGCTGCATACTGCTGTTGACTAGGCCAGGTATCTGATGTCTTCATGTTGGTTGGTAGCGATATTTCTGTGTTTGTTTAGCTGCTGAGTGGGCCATACAAGCCAGCAGCATTTACTTAGTTCATTCAGATTGTAGGCTTAATCGTCTTATCTCATGACTGTAGGTTTGTTAGGGTTTCTCAGGTGGACAGGGCCTCTAAATGTGTTTTGCCTGGGATCTTGGCACAAGGGATTGTAACATCTAATCCCGTGTATTAAGGAATGGATGATAATGGGTTGAAATCATTGAAATCTTTACTTTACGGGGAAGCATAATAATCTAAAGCCATGATAGCATCAGTTTGAGGCTGTACTGTACTTGTACAGACATGCACATATTCAAAATGTCAATGCTTACATGCTGATGTTTAGTAGGTATAACACTTACCTTGTTAACCGCCTTAGTTTGAATATTAAAAAGCTGCAATTAGCACAAATTCCAAGTGAGGCTGCAGTTTCGCAGCCATTCCTTATCATGAACCAAAGGGCAAATTATAATTTTGACCTGATGATAATTTTGACCCTAACGACGGCGGTGCTAGATGAGACATCAAGAGATCGTGAAAGTGATTACAAATCATCCTGAGGGGAGAATAAATTTCAGCGCTAAATTTCGTGGCATTCTATCCAAAACCTTCTGAGACATTTTACTTCACATCGCAACAGATTTCAGCCTCTTGGCGGTGCTAGCAGAGAGGTCGGGGGTTCATCGAAGTCATAAGGATGTATCGCCCAGTCACCACAGATATCTATATAAAAAAAAAACTAATAACGTTTCACCATATTACAGAAAGAGTCCGGTGCTGCGAGGGGAAATCTTTCCTCTGCGGACCGTAGATTCTGTACCCAATTTAAAATCGGCATCCATCTAATAGTTCTTGAGATTTTACTAAAAACCAAAGATGTAAAATGGAAAAGTCAAGGGATCATCAAAGATTTATCTTTTTTTGAGAGCTTCGCTGTATATTTTATAACACTGCAACAGTCTGGGCCAAGGTGGTCGACTGACACTGCCATCGTGTTCAGAAAGCATATGTGAAATGTAACACTGCCAAATCGACTCGTTTTGTCTCACACTGAGCTACCA
This sequence comes from Chelon labrosus, assembly GCF_963514085.1. Taxonomy (NCBI): domain Eukaryota; kingdom Metazoa; phylum Chordata; class Actinopteri; order Mugiliformes; family Mugilidae; genus Chelon; species Chelon labrosus. The sequence continues at coordinate 7,157,054 of NC_140339.1, forward strand.
ACACTTTGCAGTACCTTTTGATTCAAGGACAGATTATGTGTTTAATCAAACTCAATAAATATGTATATCATAACATTATGACCACTTCCTAATATTGTGTAGGTCTCCCTTGTGCCTCCAAAACAGATTAGAGAATGTTTTTAGTGGGGGCCTTTGAGTCCTATGGGTTGAGATGGATCAGGGTGGTTCAAGTGCATCCCACAGATACTTGATCAGGTTGGGATCTAGTGAATTTGGAGACCAGGTCAACACCTTGTGCTGTTCTTCATGTTTTTGAGTTGTTCCTAAAGCGTTTTTGCCTGAGATCTTGGCACAAGGGATTGTAACATCTAATCCATGTTTCTGAGTTGTTCCTAAAGCATTTTTGTGTGTGTGTCTGTGTCAGGGATGGCTGCTGCCATCAAGGAGTGGCATTGGTATGGGGTGGGGGTGCCTGGTCTGGTCTAGGTGGGTGCTACATGTCTAAGTAACATCCACACAAATGTCAGGTCCAAAAGTTTCCCAGCAGAACACTGAATTGTCACAAGATGGTCAATGTTATTTACTTCTCCTGTTAGTGGTTTTAATGTTGTGGCTGATCAGTGTATATATATATGTATATGTGTGTGCATGTGTGTGTATTTGCGCGTTGCCATAACAGTGTCATCCTAACCAGTGACATTGTGAAAGAATAACAGATGTTTTACATAGCACATGACCGTTGCTAATCAATAACCTACTTCTTTGACGTGGCTCCAAAGTCTTGTGTTCCTCATCACAAAGTAAACATCAAGACCAAGCCACATGCTCCTTTGAGATATTAATCAGTCCAATCTGCCCAGTGTGATGCATTAAATCCCCTCCGTCCTGCTCTGGTTATGAATATCATCCCAGAGGCTGTGCTATTAATAAGTGGACATGCACACTTCCTGCTGTGAAGATGTGGTCCAGAACAAGGCAGCCATTGATCTCTACGGGTGAACTGCTTAGAGGCTGAGTTGAATAAGCGTTCAGGGAATAAGGTCTCATCATCACCACGACAAAACACACACACACACACATGAACACCATTCACGGGAGATTCCATGTGATGTATGTCCTGAGGGCGACTACAGTCAAGAGTCTGTGGCGATGAAGGAACCTCATTGTTTCACCCGGACTGAGGCTGGGTTGGTTTCTGGGACACTGAAACACCCTACCAAGCGTGTAGAGAGGTCGCATGTCACATGACAGACGGCGCTACGGCTTTTCAAAAGGTTAGCGGGGTAAGGGGTAATGGTGACAAAGAAGGGGGATTGTGGCTTTACGTCCGGCCAAGTGTGAGTCACCATCTGTACTGTCTCACATACTGTAACAATGGGATGTCTAAAATTGAATTTGAAGTTTTGATTTCGAAATGACACAACTTCCCTTCCAAACTCCTTAAAAAAAAAAAAAAAAAAAAAAAAATCCACTTCAGCAACAGAGAGGCTGTAATGAAATATTATTCTGTTATTTAATAATAGTTTCCTTCAATGCTGCTGAGTAGGATACAAACTGAGAGGCAGACAAATCAACAGACGGGATAAAGTTTCCCTTCCTCTGTATAAGAACTCGCATTAGAGCCGTCTTATATAATTTACAGTCTAGCCGCAGTCCTCGAAAGAGTATCCTGCTCTATATGTGGTCTGGCAAATGCTCCCCTCCATTGTCGGGCACTGGAAGTCTGCCCACTGAATGTCACAGCTGAAAGCAGCCATAAAGCTCATACGTTAAAAAAAAAAAAAAAAAAAGTTTCTTGGAAAAGCAGTTGTGACAGGAAATAGAAAATAAATCTGGGTGCATATATCCATTATCGGGGCGCGTTATCGTCAGAGGGGAGTCTGCGGAGAGGAAGAGAGAGAGAGAGGGAGAGGAAAACCAGGCTGGGTCTCTATGTGCGCCGCCAGATAGGGGGAAACCAATTTTCACCTCTTCCCACCTCATCCCAGACACACTACTTGATTCAGGCCTCGCTAACTCTGCACAACCAGGACTAAATCATTTCATCTAAATAAGCTAGCCAAATGTTTTACACCTCTGCATATTACTGAGTGGCGATAAGGTGCTGGTTCACCATTCTGCGCAAAGCATCTCTTTGCCTTTTTTTTTTTTGTCCGCTCCACAGGCCTGAAAAAGACGAGCGGGACTGCCTGAGCTGCCTGAGCTGCTGCTGCTGTGCTCGCGAGGGCTGCGGAGATAGAAAAGTGCAAAAAAAATAAGGAGGTGAGAGTATTTTAAAACCCTGCCATCTCGTATACCCTCGGCGATAAAACAAGAGACAAGCCATATTTTATGTTTGTGTTAAATATTCCCATGCGCACCACCTCTATGACAGCTTATTCTCAGGCAGATTTATCACAACCCTTATCTGCTCGACGCAACAGACAAAAAGGCGAGGCGCGCGCGGCTAACGCTGCAGCGTGCTGACGCCTGAGGCACAAGACAAAGCGTACAATCAATACAAATCTGGAGTCTATACATTGAACAGGGGTGGGTTGACACGCATCCTTCCAACAGCCATACATCACAACTTCTTATCTAATTAGGTCCCTGAAGAGAGCTACATGTAATTCACTCATTGTAGTCTCTGCCAGAAAAGATATAATACGCTCTCCACGCTAAGTGTTGTTGCTCTTTGTTGTCGTGATGAAGGGAATCTATTAATCACAGCGTACAGATTTAAGGAAATACATAATTAGCCTTAAATTAAAGCCTTAATCAATGTTCTTCATCCAAGTCGCCGTAGGAAATAATGCATGCTCGCTACTACGATACACTAGAGCAGGTAGAGCTACCGGAGTAACTTTAAATGTTTTCCCAACTGCTTCTTCTGAATCGATTTTAAAGATTTTAACTCTTTGTCGAGCGAGGAAACATATTTTACAACCTCCGCACACATTTTAAATTGCGTCCCCGTGCCCTCGGTCTCGGTGAGTTCGAGAAGCATCTGGTATTCACCCTGTCACTTAGCGAAGAACAAGGAAACACTCTCAGGTCAAATGTGGTCTGTAAACATGGGATTTATGGGTCTTGGAAGAGAGCCGGATCTTGTGGATCCGTTCCTTTCGACGAGCCGCTCAAAAGACTGGCTCAGTTTGATATTTATTTATTTTTAAGATGGCAGCCTGGGGGTAACTCATTTTATCTGGGAAATAATCAGGTAAGAGTAATATTTGGATCAGAATCATTCAAACTTAGACATCCCGATATATTCTATTTGTCGGATATCTGGGTTTGAATCATTGATTCTAGGTAGATGCTTTATTTATCCCCTTCTCCTTCCTGAGACCATGGCGTACTCCCATCGTTCGTTTTTTTATGAGCCGGTCAATGGGTTCTAGTGGTCTGCAAGGTCCACCTCTGCATGAACTGAGCTGAGCTTTATTAGGTACCACGAAGAAAAAGTGGCCTAATGTTGCCTAACGTGATAATATGTTTACACTTGTTTACCACTTAAGGACAAGGCACCATATATTGTAACTGCCCTACAATAACACCCTAGGGTTGAAATGTTGAACTTCCAAGTATTTCAATCAAATCAAATCAAATCAAATTTTATTTATATGGCACTTTTCATACTTAAATGAGTGCCCTTTCAAGGGATAAGAGTATTTTACAGTCTATTTTTGGAAGGAAGCTTGTCGTCCTCACGAAGACAATCCCCAAAATCCCCAGAACGCCACATTCGTGCATTTATTTTTACGTTTAATTTCCTTCCTGTGAGGATCTGTGTGGAGTCCTTAGAGGGCTGTATCTAAATATCATATTGATCTGCTTTAAAGGTTCAGACATTAAATTCCAATCCTCGGCCAAAAGATTAAAGAGAACAGAAGCATTAAGATAAATGAATTTCTCTTTTTATAGATTTTTATAGCTGGTGTCGATTAAAATACGTTTTTTTTTTTTTTCTTTCAGGAATATCCTGCTCCACATGCACGCAGGTTCTCAGATCTACACATGTACCCACAGTCTGATCCTCTGAGCAACCTCACACAAGTGGGATTAAGTGCCTTCCTTAAGGGCGTGTCCATAAATTGACCCAGTAACCTTCCAGGTCACTAGCTCACTTCCGTAACCTTTGGGCCAGGCTCTCTCTCTCTTTCCTTTTGTGTGTGCGGCCGTACGCATATGTCACTCTGTCTCTGTAAACAAAAGGGAAACAGAAAAAATAACATACGCCTCAGGCTCCCAGCGGTGTGACCACTGTGCCTTCTTTCAATGAAGATCTCACACATACATTACAGTGGATGGGGCCGACCCACTCCCTCCCTCCTTCCCTCCCTGCATCGTCACTGCATAGCTCACTGCTGTCCTGGCGGATTCTAGGCTGTTAAGGGTGAAAATGAAAATAGTTTTTCTCTTTGTCTGGAGTCAAATACATATGGGGATTCAATCCAAGAAATGCACTCACCTGTCTTCGTTTTCCCCCCCAAAAGGGAAAATATGACTGACTGGATACTGGTTAAGGAAAGCTTACCCTTGAGGAAAATGTCAGTGGGACTACACCATACTGTCACTAGAGGGAAATATGACAGCGTGTGCATCAGAAAAAAGATATTTAAAAAATAAAAAAAAAAAAAAAAAAAAAAAGACCCAAGACCCAAACTCTTGGGTGTTCTTCTTCATCTGACTGATCCTGATTTTAATTCGGGGCAATGGCTTCAGGCAGATGACTAATATAGTGAAACTTCCAGCCAACGCACTGTGTTTAGAAAGCATCTGTCAATTCATGTAGAATGTAGTATAATGCAAGAACATTGGGATAACTCCAGAAGTATGTTTGCGAAAAAAACCCAGCCTAATATAATGGCTTCATTCAATGGCTTAACACATTAGGGACTCATTTTCTCCTGTTGTTCTGGTTAACAAACCACAAAATATCACTCTGTATTCAATATTCAAGTTTCTTTAAGGCTTGATGCGTGCTCTCTTACGATTTGTCCTTGTTTTTGTTTTTGCCCACTTGACTCTGACTGGATACGCTGCATACGCTGCAAATTCCATACGTGTCGAAACCTTTAAAAACAGTTGTCGCCAATTACAGTATCATAAAGGAGGATTCTTGACTCGAACCTCTTAACTTCGCCTCTTTGTGCTCGCTTCACGAAAAACATACTCGGGTTTATAAAACGCTTCAATGCAGGTGAGAGAAGCCACTTCTTTATGTGAAGCCTTATTCTTTTAAGCGCATTAGAGGTCCCTTCAGCACCTCAGCAGTATTCCAATATGGTTTATAAATGTGTGCTATTACAGATTTTATTTTACTATGACTAAATATTTATAGTCTGTGCAACCGTAACAAAATTGTACAGTATAACGCAGGAGATGAACCCTCATTTGAATGTACCATTCACTCAGCTACTTTAAGGATCAAATATTATGAGTAAACACTCTCAAGGGCCGTTTTTTTGGTTTGGTAAAACCTTAATAATGTTGTACATTTTGAATTCAGAACTTTTACCTGTGGTGGAGTATTTATACTTTGTTGTTGCCGCTACTTTTATGAAAGGATCTGATCCTCGGTAGTGAGTCATATGTCCAACCACCTACGGCTCATCAAACCACCACCTTTATTGGTTAATGCGTTGCGGTTGTGCATAATGAAACAAGAGTGCTGCTTTGAGAGAGATGTTGCTGGTGGACTACCAGGAACAGAATCAGTCTGGTTCCCATCCAAACGAGGTTAAAAAGGCATGTGACATCATCTCCGCGTAGAAAATTGTTCGAGTGGATGTTACGCTCTGTCATGTGCACTCAATTTCATGATGACAAAGTTGTATAACAGAACAAAGCGAACGCAGGGGGGTGGGGGGGGCTATAAATCTGCTGTGTCTGCCCATTGCGGTGGATACACAAGCTTTCTGTGAAACATTCCACACACAATTGAATGCATCTGGTTTGCCGGAGCGGTTCCGTTTCAGTCTTTTGCGAGACTTTTGTGTGAGGTCTGTTAATTGCTTTCCCTCGCCGACAAAACTTACTTGTTGCCACTGGAATATTAATTGGAAGAAATGCTTCGTTCGTGGAGGAAAAAAAAACGATGGGACTATTTACATTCATGTGCAGACCAGACTATGCATATGGAGGTCAAATCTGAGACCGTCAATAACATTGTCTGCCTACAAATATAGTCTGTGCAGTAGCAGAAGAAAGTGCCTCACCGATCAGCACAGGGAGCGCGTGACATTTTTAAAGGTCCATGTAATGTACAGTCTTGGGCTAAATTTGGAAAAACTGGCAGCGAGAGTGCGCCAGAGTGACAGCACATTTTGATAAAATGTCCAGAGATGCAACACAAGCATTGCCTTTCCCTTGCCTTTTTTTGGAAAGGACAGGCAATATGATTATACTTTAGGTCAGAAGTCAGGTTTCAAATTCCAGTCAGTAAGTGCACGCAGCTTTTTGAAAGTGACCGTATGGATGAGGTCAAACTTTAAAGCCTATATTTATTTATTTATTTATTTATCCTTTTTTTTTTTTTTTTAGCCCCCCCTCGTCCTCACTCAGCTGCAGACTAAGCTCTGCTTCTGGCTTTCAAATGGAGTGGACAGATTAAGCTGAGTTAGGCCTACTTTCCATAGATGTGTTGGCGTGGCACTTTGAAATCCACACTCTCCACACACACGCGCACCCCCCCCCTGCAACTCTTTCTACAAAAACCGGCTAAGAGGTGACATATCTGCGCTTCTTAAACCGGAAGGTAGCCGGAGATTAGCGGATGAAAGTGTCAGGACAAAAAGTCAACTGTTGCAAAAAAGAAAACGGTGTTACAACAGCATTTCTTTGCCTTATCGTATAATAATTCATAGACAGCCACAGCTTTGAGCGCACTGCTGTTAGTTATGATGATGCTGGTGGTGATGGCGATGATGAAGATGAAGTGGGTTAAGAAACTCCAGTTGCCATCTTTACTTTTGCTATTAGCGTGGACTCAACATTGATATTTTATTTTCTGACTGTTTTTGCTGTTCATTTGCGGCTCTAGCTCTGCATGTATTCTCTCAAACCTGATGTAATTAATACAAACAACAACAGACCTGCTTCTAATGGTGATAAATAATGCAGTAGGTGTAAACACAGGGTTTTCAGATTCATTTTTTTTTAAAGCACAAAGCTTTATGTTACAGACTATATAAATGTGCACACTGCACAAATATTTTTGAAGTAAACTCAGAAGGACTCACTGCAAAGATTCCTGCAAAGGTCATTTCTTTGAAGGGGTGGAGGGCAAAAAAGGGAGTTTCACACTTAAACGAGCTATCACATGGGACTGAGCTTCACTGGGAGAGCTTGAATGAATTAGCTTTGGAGGAATTTAAGAATGGACTTTTGCATAAAACCAAAACTTGTCTCCCGTATCTTGGCTAAATAACGATGTCTTCATGACCATTTTTGATAACAGGCCAACAACCAGCAATGAGTCTCAGCATCAGATGTTCGGCGACAACTTGATTACTTTGCACGTATTTAGGTCAGTTAGGCTGAACTCAATATAATCAGGAGGCCGTCCAACCACATGCACAACATTAAGACGTGCACTTATGTGACTTTGTGCAAGAAAAAGCTAAACTTGGTCTTTAAATTATCTTCTGAATGATTAGGCTGGCCATTTGTCAGTGACTTTGTGTGCTTTTTTTTTTTTAAAGAAAAAGAAATAACAGATCACTCGAACCAGAAAATCTGTTTGCTTCTTAAAATACACGGCTTGGCAATACAATCAGCTGAAGCACTTGTTCGCGAGCGAATGCTGATTAGCGCTGGTGCACACATGGCGGCGGCTTCGACTGAAACGTATCCCAGTTTGTGCGTAGCCGTCTCATCGGAGCATCACAAAAAGAGAACAAACGGACGAACTGAGAACCAGGAAGTGGTCGCTTTCAAACATTTATTATGAAATTATAAAGGTAGAATAGCACTGTTCAAATGAAGCAGAATATGGAGTTGCAGCGTACTGAAGGATTTAAAGAGTTTTATTTCAGATGTAATTAATGTATGCCCAGCAACTGGGAGAAAGGAAAAGGACAAAAAAAAAAAAAAAGGAAAAGGAGAAAGCAAGGCAAATAAATAAGAAATAAAACAGGTCCATTATTGTTTAACACAGCACATTAGGCAAGATTACCAGGAGTTCAATTTACATGAAACATCTCATATATACAAGAAAGATTTACATCGATGAGGGTTACAGAGTCTTTGTGAGCTATGGGGCCCAGTGGCAAAGCTGTCAATGGCAGTCACATTTCAAGTCAAGTGAGGCTCTTTGCTTGAGGGTTTTTTTTTTTCTTTTTTTTTTTTTGGCTGGCAATGCCATTATCACGACCATTAGTCTCGACACTGGCACACGCTAGTGACAGAGCAGCGGCCCGCGTGTTTCTTGACACAACAACCCAGTGACAAGGACACGTCTCCCTCTGGGTTTGTCACGTCAGGATATACAGCAGCGCCGCCGCCACTGCCGCCGCTTTGCCCGTCTTTTACCCGCACACCCCCTTTTCTCTCGATATGGAAAAACTTGAGAGAGGATGGTAACAGGGGGGAAGCTGGACAACATGCTGAACACAAAGCACCCCCCCATCTGTCACAAATGATCAGAACACAAAGGTGAACACACCCTCGGTGATTTAACACCGCACGTAACGGCATTGACCCCGGATAAAACATGGGTGAAAGGTTAGGGCTGGAGACGGGGAAGATAAGGAGTGGAGGGGCCAAAGTGAGGAGTGGAAAGGAAAGATGGGTTGTCAGGGTGGGAGGGGGCATTCAAACAATGAAGTAGCATCATAACTTCATATTTTTATATAGAATTTTTTTTTTCTTTTTCTCTTGTAGACAAGCAAGCAGTCAAGAAACATTTTCTTCCACCCTCTACTCTTTGTTTTTCAGTCCAGTTGTGGTGTTGATATCTTAAGTGGTTTGAGCTGCAGTTTGTCTTTCTCTCATCGCGCGGTGAAAAAGTATGAAGCTAGTACGTCAACTTGATTGATTGCCTTGGGGAAAAACAAAAAAAAAAAAATGGGAAATGCGTTTTGAGGATTAGTGAAAACATGGAGATGAATTAAGTAATGTCAGTTCCACAAAAAAGCCGCAACGGCTTCTGTGCACTAATTTTCACAAAGCAACCCCCCCACCCTTAAAGATGGATCATCAATCAGTTTGCTTTGAGACTTTGCTTTGACACAGAAATGGATGGTAAATTTGAGACGAATGGGTTTGCCAGCCAAAAGTGAAGGACAAACAAGAGACCAGAAAAAAAGAACAGAAAAATAAATAAATAAATCACATACAGTGAATCACACACACATACTGTAAAGACCTTTTGATATGAGATTAGATTTCTCTCATTATCATGTGGTGTATGTTTCACGGAATACAAAACAAGGGGGTTTATGAAAATGTTGAAATGAAAAATTAATTAAATGTGTTCACACAAAAGAAAAATGTAATTCCTGGTAATTTGCCATCATCTGTGTTTTTTTTTAGAAAGTCTGCCCTTGGCAGTTATAGACATCAAAGAAAATAATAATAATAAAAAGCTATAAATAAATAAATATAGAAATATATTAAAAAAAACAAAAAAAAAACAGAAGCACTTCATTTTTCTTAACAGAAGAAAAATAAAAACATATAAATGAACTCCACAGTTCAGCCAGTGTACCAACAGGGAGCTTTGATTTATTTTGTTGTTTTGTGGAGACAAAACTGCATCCCCCTTGGGGCAATAATCTACTGTGATAGTACTCACACCCACTACCTTAGTATAGCCTGCAATCCATTTCATTTCCTCTTACCCACCTAGATGTAGAGGACATGACAAGTTTTTTAAAGAAATACAATGTTCTCTGCGGTAAAGAGCCTTGCAAATCCTCCACTGATGATTTAAAGCTTTGATAGAAACTTCACTCGCAGACTTATTGGCTTACTATCTCCGGATCGCTACATTTGTTTGGAGGATCTGCGATGTTTTACTCAATAGGAAAATGCAGTAGTCAGGGTTATTCTTTTTGCATCTATGTGTAGTGTGCTTAATCATTAAAACTAAGGTTTGTTTTATTTAACACACCCAACACACAGCGTTTATTAACGTCTCTCTTTCTTTTTTTTTTTTTACCTTTTATTTATATCCACAGATACACACAGAGATTTTTTTGTTCTTATTTTCGAGAACATTCGAAAACCCCGCCGGCGCGTCGTCGGTTAAAAGTGTGAAGGACACGTACAGTATAAGAGATCACAAACTCTGTATCTTGATTAAGTGACGGCGTAGCTGGGGAGAAGGATGTATGATCACAGTCGGCAACAATCACTGGGCTCGCTCCATCTTCCTCTTTCATGCCGCCAAACTCTGTGTCAGCACAACCCAGAAGATATTGCAACAGACTTTTCCCCTCAGGTGCAACATTGTCATAGTTCATTAATCTTCTCAAACTTCTCCTGCTGCCATCAGCCCCCGTACATACTACTAATCCCCTTATTAATGTGGCAAATGAACCTGCACAAGAAGGACGACTCCCCCAAGGCTCCATAATTACAATGGTCTGTACAAACTCCTGTTTGCATAGAATGTCCATTCATTAAAAGCACTGACAAGACAACTCCAGGAATACTCTGTATGCTAAAGGATTCCCGCTCTTTTTTTTTTTTTTTCTCCCCCCCACCCGCTGGTCTTTCTCATATCCTAGACTTTAAACGGAATACTCCATCTACTTAATAGCCTGCTCGTTGTTCGTGACTGATACTGTAACATAAATCGATATCCAACTCAGTGGTCAAAACAAGACGGAAAATGATACATGACTCAGATCTAAACAGAATGGATTATTTTGATTAAACCAGCCCATATACATACATACGTTGCCAGTTGTTCTGCATGTGCTAAAATTACGTAGAAATTGCGCAAAGGGGAGCTTGTTATGGGTCCCCAGAGCGAAGGCTTGATTTATAGCGTGGAAGAGCTCGGGAGAGCAGCGGGAGACGAGTTAACTGTAGGTACACACTTTCTTTCAGTGTTTGCATCTAGACGCTAATAAGCCACGGCAAATTAAGACTTGATGTGATGAGGCCACATGATTGCGCCGCACTATATAAGGCCTATAATTGTGCGGCTTTGCGCGTGTGATGCATGTAACCATGACAAAGAGAGGAGAAAGAGGGAATCTACCTGCAGCGTGTTTGCTAATTCAACAGTTTGTTTAAGGGTAATGGTGAAGAGGAAGAGAGAGTGACGAGTTTCAAACCCCCCCACTGCTAAGCTAGCATGTTCACAACCCGAGCCCTAGGATCTGATGTACAGTACGTAGTTAATTCGTAGCCAACAGGCTCGTGTTGTGTTGGCGAGTCCGCGTCTAGGACTGCTGACAGGATCAGAATAAGACTGATGGTAATGATTACACTTGGTTTCTTAGATGCTCGTGTCGCCTCGTGAAACTAGGACAGTGTTTTCATGCTTCTTTTTCACCCCCTCAGTGTTGTTTACACTAATGCAGGTCCCTTGAGGGTAAATAATAAGTAAGAGGGAAAAAAAGAAAAGAAAGGAAAGGCAAGGATTGCTCCTATCGCTGATAGCAAAGTTTGAGGTCTCTATAAAGCCGATTCCGTTTCGTCTGTGATGACGCCGCTGTGGATGTTATGCTACTATTTCCGTCCCCCTCCCTCCCCCCGTAAGTCCTCTACTCTCTGAGAAGACACCCTCGCGCTCGGCTCGTCGTGTCTTCCTACCTGTTTATCAGTTTCCGTTCGGTTTGCGTATTTATCGATGGCCGCCGACGTCGCATAGAAGCGACTCTCGGGGGGGGAAAAAAAACTGGAGGAAAGCAGCTTTTCGACTCGCCAAGAGAAGGTCAACTTTAAAAGCCATTTCCCTCAGCTTGGCACGCACATGTCTCTCTCTCTCTCTCTTGAACATGCTCTTTCACTTAATTGCTTACTTCATGTCAACTTCAGGCAACGCTGGGTGATTGGTTTGTTACTCATAAGGCCTCAAAGTAAATGCTGTGTTTCATCATTCTATCGTATACCTTCGTGATGCTTCATATAATGCAACAATTCAGCACCCTACCGGCTGCGTCTTCAATATTGTACATCAAATCGCATTTTACAACCCAAAAATAAAAAAAAAACCCAACTGGTAATAACTTTAAATGATACTGACTTTATTATCTGTGTATATATATAAGGAATCTTTTAATAATGCTGTTCTTATCTTTTTCCAAAGCGCTTCAACTCTGCAGGGAATGTGATATGATAATCCGATGATATTACCTTTTGGAAATACTGTCTGTTTAAAGATTCACTTGAAGGGATTTTTATTTATTTTTTTTGTCTTTTGCTTTTAAATAGGAGCTAATCTCCATCTGTTTGTTTTTTTTTGTTTGTTTTATTAAAGTTCAATATGCAGGCAGAAACCCAAAGGGAATAAAACCCACTGACATCTACTTATCAATGCTCGTGAGATGGAGATGGCGTGCGCGTGTCAATACAAATGGTCGCACCGTGCAAAACAATCTAAATATGGATGGAGCCATGACAGTGATAACGTACCCTGCTTCATCCAGCAAGACATGACAGTGCAGTCTAATCAGTTTACCACAATCAATAACTGCCATTTAACCTCAAGTCTGAGCTGGAATCTTTGTTTTTTTGGCGTAATTATGACTGAGAACCAAGACTTTAAGAGTCCTCATTACAAATGGACTCATAATGGAAAGGTAGAAAATTACTTTTGGTTTTAATAATAAAGAAATGCAGATAAGAAAGCGTTTCAACATATCAACGTATCACATTCACGTCAGGAGGTATTGCTAATGAAAGGAACATCTTACACTTTTTTTTTTTTTGCAGTAGTGGGCTTTGTCAGTATATAAATAATATCCTTTTATCATCAGATGAGTAAACAATTTAATTAACATTCGTGAATGCTATGGCACAATTACACGACGTGACGCTCGCGAGGCGGGTTTCATGTCCCGGCGTTAAATATAGGTGTTGAAAGGCGGTGGCTAGATTGGCAAGAGGAGTAAACGGGCGGAGGGTGGGATCACAACTTCGTTTTCTGCAACGGTCGTACGCTATAGACAGGAAAAAAAATATTAATCAAACTGCACGGAAACGCTTCAGAGGAACATGTGCGAGCCGGAGCGTCTGCAACAGTGCGTTATTTATATTATCGGCGGCACTGTATAGAACACACCGGCTCTGTTTGTGCGCTTCTTTGAGTCATTTGTCAGAATTATTGATTCCAATAAATCTTGTGAGGAATTGTGGGATGACTGAGCAAATCAATGAAGTTGTGCTTACAGTACAGTGTCATATCTCATGTGTCCTCCTCTGGGGTTGAATAGCGCACCCCCCCTCCTTACTTCCACCCGCCATCACCCCCACACCACACCACCACCCGCCGCCGCCGCCGCCGCCACCACCATCACCCATTTCATCGCCTCGCCTGATCTCTCTCACACATCTCCAACCACACACACACACACACACACACACAAGTACACACCAGAGGCGCCTGGCAAATGACGCCACGCTGAATGCCTCTTTTGACTGCTACCTCTCACACAGAAACACATTAAATGCAACCCCAGATGCAGTGACCCGGAGGTATGCATCGACAGGAGTCGCACAGTGTCACCCCTGTAATTCCGCTCTCTCTCTCTTCCGGATAGATCTTATCACTCACATCTCTAACTGCCATTATCAATCTTCCCTGTGCAGCCTCTGCATCATTAGGCGAGAGTATTTCACTAAGAACACTAACATAGGTTTCGCTCCTTTCTTCTCCTCCCTTGCATTTACAAGTCCACTGCAGGCTGGCGCAGTGCCAGGCCGTGCCATGCAGCGCAACACTGCCACCTAAAGGTTCAGTACCACCGCCCGTCAAGAAGCCTGACCCACTGACAACAGTCTCTCTCTCTCTGCCTTCCCTTTCTCTCTCTGCACTCTCCCTCTTCCTCCCTTCCCCTCGTTTCTGCTGCTGCCTGTATTTGTCCACGTGTGTTCTATTAGATTAGAACTGTGTGTTGTGTAGTGGTGCTTTATTAGCAGAAAAATTAATAAGGCTTTGATAAAAAGCAGCATGGATTACGTTGAAATTTGAGGCTCATTATTGGCTAATCCTTTTTGAATTGGATGTGTATCAAGTTCCAGACAAGCTTCACTCAGTTCGCTAGTGTGCTCTGAGAGGAGGCATTTAATTCGAGCTTAGATGATGTGGCAAAGCCTACAGTGACATTCACAATATCACCGCGGCGGACTAATTATTGACTGAGGTTATTGCTGCAGGTGTTGAAAAGGTTACACAAGTCTTTTGTGATATCACAGTACACACCAAAAAAAACCAAAGAAAACAAACAGAAAAAATAAATTAAACATGAATAGACTCGAGAGTTTTATGAGGGGAGAGGTGAAAAGTCAGCTATTTTTCTTTTCTTTTCTTTTTTTCGGGGGGGGGGGAGGAATGTGTGCAGCGTTCCTCTACGATTGGAAACGGTTAATCTGAGTAGATAGGCAAGAAAAAAATGTTTCTTTCACAAAGAACATTGAGTCACAGTTAATGTTATGTTGGTACATTTTTACCAGTGATCTAACCTGGGTGCTGAAGAAACAAAATAAGGCAAGGCAATCACTCACCCACTTGCATTTTTGTTAAATATGGATTAAATATAGAGTAATGACAAAACATTGGTCTATAATTATTACCCCCAAATTATGCGTTTAATCAACTCCATTTTAATTAGCTGTTGTTCGAGTTACTTTTTCCTCTTTTCTTTTCAGTTTAAAGTTGAGAAACAGTGAAAGTTGCTGAAGCAGTATGTCTCCTGCACTGTTTTCTGTTACTTCACAGTACCTTAGATTGAGTCCCTAATCTAGACTGGCACTTTAGCACTGTGGAACAGGGCAGTTATAGGCAGTACTTATAGACCAGTAAAAGTGCTCTTTTACCTGCTGTCTGGTGTGCATGGGCCCCTTCGTCTTGAACCCTCCTTGGGAGCTGCACTCTGAGGCACTGAAGTGGTCAGAGCTCGTGGAGGATCTCTTGGAAAGGGTGTCACAGCCCCCAACAAATGTGTTATCCAAAGGGAGCTCCTGAATCACGTGATGCTTCTTCACCGAGACCGGCGTGTCGGCCTTGAGGTGGAAGGCCGACTGCGGCGAGGCGGACTTGTAGTGCCGGGCCAGGTCTGGGCTGCTGGGTTTGAAGGTGGTGGTGGGTGTGGCATTCCAATCAAAGCGTCCAATCCCTTGCTCGTCCAGCTCGGTGGGCAGGCTGATGGTTCCGTTGATTGGCTCGTGGGCAGGGTCGTCAGATTTGTTCCCCTCGATGGTGACAAAGTTGAGCAGGGAGCTTTTGGGAGACTTCCTTTTCTTGCGCTTTTTCTTCTTGTTCTGCTTGTTTTCTGTGTTGGGCGACATCCACTCAGCCCCCTGTTTTTTCCTCTGCGCAGCTTTGAACCTGGAAGCGTGGCGGCAGCGCAGCAGCACAGTGACAAAGATGACAATAATCACCACTAAGGCGCCGGTGACAAAGGCTATCATTATGGTTAAATAGTCACCGCTTTGATAAGTTTCGCTGCTTTCGCCAATGTTTCGGTCAATTGGGGTCTCCATGGTGCGTCGGATGAGATCGTAGATGAGCGTCGAGTTCCCCACAGTGTCATTGACGTAAAGAAACACCAGCACCAGAGTATGGAGAGATTTGGGATACCCCAGATCACTGATATTGACAACTAATCTATGTAAGCCTATGTCAGTCACTACAGGCTTCTCCTCCAGAGTAATATTCCCCGTGACGGGGTCAATTCTGAACAGACCCTTGTTGTTCCCACTCACTATGGTGTATTTGAGTTCTGCATTCATCCCTGTGTCACCGTCTACAGCGAACACTTCAGCGACCACAGATCCCGGGATGGAGGAGAGGGGGACGAGCTTGAAGGACGTGTTGGAGGGGGGGTAGATGACGATGGGGGTGTTGTCGTTCACGTCGATGACATTGATGGTCACCTTGGCGGCCGAGGAGCAAGGAGGCCTGCCACTGTCCACGGCCCTAACGTCAAAGGTGTAGGAGCTCTGTTGCTCCCTGTCGAATGACACGTTGGATTTGATCACACCAGAGTAAGGATCCAGTATGAAGTTCTCATTGTCATTCAGTATAGAAAGAGAAACAGCAGCATTTTCTCCAGCATCCGAATCTGTCACAGTTATCACCCCCACAGTGCTGTATTTAGGAAGATTCTCAGACACAAAGAACTGAAAGTGATTATGTGTGAACTTGGGGTTGTTGTCATTTTCATCCAGCACGGTTACAATAACGGCTGCCTGTGTTTGCAGAGGAGGTGTGCCGTTATCTCTCGCCGTCACCGTGAAGAGGAATCTGTCTTGATCCTCCCGGTCAAACACCCTGGACGCAGTCAGGACCCCCGTTTTGCGGTCCAGATCGAAAAAGGATGCATTAGGTCCCAGCTGATACACTATCTCAGCATTTTTCCCGCTGTCCTCGTCTGTGGCGCTGAGAGTAGTGAGGAACAGGTCGCGTTTGTTGTTCTCCATAACAGCCAGCTCAATGACCGGCTGTGTAAAAATAGGCGGGTTGTCGTTTTCGTCCTCCAGCCTCACTCGTACCAAGGCGGTCTGATTCAAGCTCGGCTTCCCAGAGTCAGAAGCAACGATCTTGAAGTTGTACTCCTTTGTCCCCTCGTAGTCAAGCAGGGCAGATGTCTCCAGCAGATACTGGTTGTCGTACACGGCTTTGAGATGGAACGGCACATCCTTCTCGATGAAACAAATGACCTTGCCATTGATGTCAGTGTCTTTGTCTGACACTGTGATGAGGGCTATCTTGGTATTGATGGGATCCTTCTCCGAGAGGAAAACAGTCCCATTAATGGGGCTGATTATGTATCTCAAGTCTATATTAGGTGGATTGTCATTAACATCAGTCACGTTTATGGTAACAGTAGCTCTGGCTGAACTCGAGCTGCCATCACTAGCTAAAACAGACAGCTTATGAATGGCAGTCTCCTCCCGGTCCAGAGGTCTCTGCACAGTAATTAGGCCAGATGTTGTATTTAATGCAAACAGCCTTTTTGTAGCAGGAGACACCTGAGTCCCAAATACATAATGTATCTCTGCGTTGGCCCCTATGTCTGCGTCTGTGGCCTGGAGCTGCACAACAGACGTGCCGATAGGGGAATTCTCCGGTATGTGCACTTCTATCTGACTCTCTTTAAACACTGGTTTGTTATCATTGACATCTGTGACAGTAACCTGGAGAATGGCAGTGCTGGATTTCTGCGGACTGCCACCATCCTCTACTTTGATCTTCATCACATACGTGTCCTTCTGCTCTCTGTCCAGATTCTGCTGCACAATGAGCTGAGGCCACTTCTCCCCCTCAGGCGTCTCTACGATGTCTAAGCCGAACGCACTCTGCCCGTTGATCAGCTCGTATTTGTGGACACTATTGGGGCCAGTGTCCGGGTCAGTGGCGGATGGAATGGCAAAGCGGCTGTTAATGAGCGTGTTCTCCGGGATGGAGATGTTGATCACGGGGGACGGGAACATGGGGGCATTATCGTTTGTGTCTCTGACGATTATTTTGATCTTAATCAGCCTGAAATAATCATTAGGCAGGATGACCACTTCGATTTCAAAGGAGCACTCGCTGTCCTCAAACGAGGGACCGGGGCACAACTTCTCCCTGTCGATCCGGTTTGATGTCGTGAATATCTCTCCAGTGCTGCTCAGAACGCGGACCAGTGGGTTATCTCCTGCTTTAGATACGAGCCGGTACACAAGGTTAGCGCTCGCTCCAGTGGCAGCATTCGTGTGGGAAATGTTTAGGTCCTTTGGTATGTTCCCAATAAGCACATTTTCCTGCAGCTCCTCTCTGATGGGGTAGATCAGCTCTTGGGCTATCGAAGGATCTAGCCATATGCAGGCAAGCAGGGCGCCCAACAGGTAATAGTCTTTTAGATCCATGACAGCGTTAGTGCGTTTCCAGCCTTCAACAACTCAAAGGTTTCTTTCTGTGCAAACCCTGTCAGAGGCAGCGGCTCCTTGCATGTGTCGAATCTTCCACGAGCAAACCTAGGAATACACGACAAGAGTTTCCCTTCAGTGAAGTGAACATGCACATTAATTAAATTTAGTTAACAAGCAGCCAACCCACCCCCACTTCACAGTCAGCTCTCCTTTAATTTTACTCAGATGATCTAATATCATGCCTCTTCCCTTCCACAGTTAATTCAGACATTCAAAGAAAATCAACAAATGCACTGCTGCAACCATTTAGGCGGCCATCCATGTCCGTTGCCCCCCTTTTTCTAAATCCTCCACATTTTAATGGTCGGGGAGAATTTCCACCCCCCGTGGTCACAAAACTTCACAACACATTACACACTCTTGTTAATTTTACACTTAAATTGCCTAAAAAAAAAAAAAAAAAAAGAATGAAAGGGCTTAAGCTGTGTGTGGGCTCCCGGACGAATGAATGCGCACGAATGGAGCCTATAAAGTGAGCTCGGTTCAGATTTGTGAATTGTTAGTGGGCAACTGAGACCCTGTTCTTATGTTACATACCCAAATCCGTTGCAGCGCAGGAGGAAAGAAAAACCGGAGTGTGTCAGCTCATAGTCTTCTCATCCAGTGTGAGTTTATTCGCGTAAAGATATCCTTCCCTCCGTCTGATCTGCCTTTGGGTCCGGAAAAGAGGTGGTGGTGGTGGTGGAATGAGAGGGGGGAGGACAAAATAATCACCCCGCGTACTCAAAAACAGGTTTTGGGTAAAAAAAAAAAAAAAAATCAGCTGGTCGCGCACAAACTGGGGTAAATCAGAAGCTGCAAATGTCGCAGGTCCTTTCCACCCATTTAACTTCAGGAACGGACGGGATCTAATTGTGCGACCTGGCGGCGATCTGCGGTCGATCAGCGTCACTCTCCGGCAGACGCAGCAAGGTGGTCAGCGGTTTGTGGTGCCTTCCATTTAGAACGCGTCCCAAAATCAGTGCTCATCTCCCCGTGCACATCCCGAGAAAACCGGCATCTTTTCTTTTCTCTTCTCTCTCTGTCTGTCTCCCTCTCTCTTTTTTTCTCTCTCTCCTCTACCTGTGAAGGTGAAGGCGAGGTGAACGAAAGAAGAGACTCTCGTGTCCCGTCATGTTTCAAGTTCACGGAGCTCCATCAATAATCAAGCCGACGCAGGCACAAGGTTAAAAAAAAAAAGATCATGAAGACGTTTATGTGGTTGGGGGGAAAGAAAGAGGTTTGCAATCTCAAGAGTCGATCCCCACTAAGAGATGCCAACCCAGATACACAGGCTGTTGAGTGTGACAGCGATGCGCAGCGTGCATGTGCCGTTTATCCTTGCACTCTCACTCCCAGAGCAGAATATCTTGCACTAACTCTGTGTAAACCCATAGGAGGGGTTGGTGAAGTACACCACACCGACGCCTGCCTGCCCCCACCACCCTCCACCCACCCCGCCGACCCTCGTCATTGGACGCCGCCCCTCTCTTTCAGTGGCGTCGGCAGCCCGAGCGGCGACGCGATTGGCCGGGAGTCACGTCACTTAGCGCGAACCGGAGGGCTGTCCGCGGAGAGATGCTGCTGCTCCGTGAAGATGCTGCAGGCTGCAGAGACGCTTAACCAAAAACCCCGAGGCTGGAGGGGGGTGGTGGTGGTGGTGATGATGACGATGATGATGATGATGAAGCTGGCAGTGCTGCTGATGATAACGTAGAAAAAAGAAAAAAAAAAAAAAGATTGAGTGGATGTCCTCTAGCTTTTGCACTGTGTGACATTATATAGGCAGATAACACTCATTGGCTCTAAAGGGATGCATTAAACGCACAAGCCAACCTGTTAGGCTGTTGTCAGGTGGGCTGAAATCACAGGGGTGGACGTAAACATTAAAAAAAAAAAAAAAACACAAGATATATTATTATTGCACTATAACGGCTTCTCGTTGATGTAAGGACGTGCGTACACAATGCAACCCTTGTGTGGGAGTCACTTGTAATTGCACTCCAGACAGAGAATCCGTTGTCTAAGCATGTTTGCACGGGGTGCATATTCACGCTCTGTCCACCACACTTTTCACCCCGCAGCCAGTCGTCAGCATTTGTCCAGAAGAAATAACCTTGACAGTTATCCCTAGTCATCAAAGCTATACGGCGGCATGTGGTTCGAGGTCCGTGTGCGCAATTGGGGGGGGAATCGAGCTTCTGTTTAAGTTTACTGCCACGTGTTGGCATTGTGGTGATCTAAGGAGGCTGTGGAGTGACTTTGGAATCGCCCATAAAAGCGAATGATCCGACTTGACAAGTTTCAAAGCAACAAGAGCAGGCTGATCTGTGCCGGCTTAGCCCCATATTGACATGTCAGAAGTGACACAAGGTAGATAGGAAAGAGTGGATTTCATGATATTTAAATCGGAGCCAGGCGTAAAGATCCAGCTATAGCCTAATGCCTACTGCCATCCAATCATTACTTAATTTCAATGCAGTAGATAACCCTCGATTTTGAGCCACAGCTCTCTGCCTGTGCTGCAGCTGAGAGGCAAGCTGTTGAGCTCAAAGGCAGAGAGCAGCCTGTCATGGTGAACACTGCCATCTTGAGGTGGACCGTCACAAATGCCCGAGCCTTGCTTTGAGCTTCACATCTCCACAAAACCAATCTCACATTTCCGAACCAATGCTTCGATTTCTGCTCTTCAACCGCCGCGAGAAAAGGGGGCCGTGCAATAGATGACAAGGGTGACTCGGTGAGAGGCGACGTGCGAGCGAAGAGACAACAGAAAGCGAGAGAAAAGCCCAGGTGTTGGCAAATGATGATGGAACCGATGCAAAGGACATCGGACCCACACTGTTGAGGTGAGAACTAGGCTGCAAATGTCTCCTGAGAGGCTGGCTTATTGCCTGGTCAGCAGTCCATTAGCACAGCCAACCTGGTGGCCTGACCTTTCTGCCTCTGGACCCAGCCATCAGTGTCCTTAGCTGGGGGAGAATAGCTAAAGCAGTGATCTGTCACTTCAGTTTAAAGTCTGACACCCTGATGTAGAGGAAAAAGTGACAACATAACTGTCTGCAGTGCTGAAACACTTTCTTTGCTCTGCTGGCCGGCTGGAGTCATTAGGAGCTCGTCGCCTGCTTCTACTCTCTCACTGGGAGTGTGCGTACCCGTGCCTTGGGTTTTTCTGGAGATCAAGAAATATGCTTTGATTTAGTAGAAATTTCCAAAATTGCCACATCTCTAAGGAGTTTGTTTGTTAGCACAGGGACGATTGAAGAGTAATTGGAAGTACTGGATAGAAAATTTACAGTCAAAGCCAGAAATACCCACATTTTGTGATGTAATTGTTGGTATTGATCACAGACTCTGTAATCAGTAATCCACACAAATAATGGTTCAGTAAAGTCTTATTTATTTGGCCCCTAGAGATGAGTTGAGTGTCACATGACCGGGCTAATATCAGCAGCTCCCAAAGCTAAATTTACCCCAAATCTTGGCCTTGTTATCTTCTCATTTAGTCTGTTTTCAACTGTCTGCAGCTAATGTTTCTGCCAGTCAAGTTACTGACAAGTGTTGAATAATGTAGTATGCTAATATGTGCTCTAAGTCTTGTGCTGTACCTCCTACAGTCTCACACTGAGGAGGAGGGAGCCTTAGGGAAGTGTCCAACCTAAAGGCCTTCACGATTCCCCGTATACCAGGTGCAGTCAATCACGCTTGTTCACCTTGGTTTGATTCTCACACTGACTTATTGACATGTTCGCGCTGCTGAATTGGCTTCATGAATAATACAAGGGACAAATATGTTTATCTTTCATGTCCGTTAAAGTACAAGGTCAAACAGGTAATTTCGGTATTTTCTCGCCAAAACAAGGTCTGGGGGGCTGGGGTTGCGAAATGTAAACAGTTGTTGTCGTAAGTTGTGCGTTGGTAGAGAGAAAGCAGCAAACATGGCTGAAGCCTGAAATCACTGCGGAAGGCCCCTATTAATTAATTTGAAAGTCCTACTTTTACGCTAAAGAAAAAATGTAACCATGCAAACTCCCGAATTTGGGGTAAACTTTACATAACACACGGAAAATCGTTTTTACAGCTGGAGAAGGAATTTCAGAAATTCAGTTGGAAAAAGTTTGTCTCACAATGCAGACATTTTGCATCAACATAACATTCTGTTATTGCCTGAACTAGAACAGTAGAGGTACAAAGGAAGGGTCTTAGAAACATTAATAAGTCGCTATTTTACAGTGTGAGAGCTGTTTTAAAGGGGAACTACAGTTTTTTACAACCTGGACCTTATTTCTGGCATAAAATACGATCGTTTACTCGCCCATATAACTTTTGTGTTATTTTTAATCCTTCGAAAGATATTTAGATCCAGTGGAGCACGGCGTATATCCATATAGTGGGAGTGATTGGGGCACCGAAACGCAGCCTCTAAATAACGCATTATCTGCCGCGAAACTCGTTCATTTCACCAATATTGTTACGATACGCTAGTGCTATTCTCCGTTGAGTCCGGAGTTACCTGTTATATATTCATGGACGTGCAGCGGTTTGTTGTTTGTTGGCCAGCTGTTCCTCTCTCTGCCTCTGCATCCTCCTTTCAACGAGCTCCTCATACGTATACTCTGGCTCAAAACGGTAAGGACGCCCATCATAAAGAAAGTCGTCGTCCACAACCTCAGAATCGGAAAAATATTCAGCTATGTTGCAAAAAATAGCAGTAGCAAATTACCGGTAAACAAGCCGACCGTCGCGGGCGCTCAGAGATGACATCATCCAGGCCAGGAGTTAGTAGGTCAATCTACAGAACCCGGATGATGATAACAGGTAACTCCGGACTCAACGGGGAATAGCACTAGCGTATCATAACAAAATATTGGTGAAATGAACTAGTTTTGCGGCAGATAATGCGTTATTTAGAGGCTGCGTTTCGGTGCCCCAGTCACTCCCATTATATGGATATACGCGGCACTCCACTGGATCTAAATATCTTCCGAAGGACTCCAAATGACAGCAAAGTTATATGGGTGAGTAAACAATCGTATGATGCATTTCACTTTCTATTTTATACCAGAAATAAGGTCCAGGTTGTAAAAAATGGTAGTTCCCCTTTAATATTTCAGTCTAATTCTTACTAACATGCATGGTCAAAAATAATGCAGTATATATTAATTTAGCTAGAAAAACTCCCCATGTAGCATCT
The DNA here is from genome assembly GCF_963514085.1 of Chelon labrosus. Classification (NCBI taxonomy): domain Eukaryota; kingdom Metazoa; phylum Chordata; class Actinopteri; order Mugiliformes; family Mugilidae; genus Chelon; species Chelon labrosus. The sequence continues at coordinate 7,180,263 of NC_140339.1, forward strand.
ATAATGACTCAACAACATATTGCGTGTCCTGTTAAAAAATAATAATGAAAAACAACATATTTTTACTCTCAGTCCTTGTAATCAGCTGACTCAGAAAAAAAAAAAAAAAAAAACATCAGTGGGGTTATTATCACATGAGCTGAATCCTGCTGCTTGTGATGCCTTGCCACCTGCCAGCCAAGCAAATGTGCACTTAAAATTGGGGCTCGTGCAATAATTAAATCTTTTGAGTGGCTGCGAAAATTCTCCAAGTCTTGTGTTACTTGGATGATATATATTGAGCTGGCCTTATGAAACGCTAACGGTGAGACTCTATCAAAGCCTCGGCTACTTAAGTAGAAAGTAGAGATTTTCTTTATTTGTATAGCTTTTTTCTTTATTTTATCCCACCGAGGACATTGGTTTCATTTGTTTCATGTCAATACCGCCGAAGAGCCATCGCAACCGCAGATGAAAATTTCTTCCTTTTCCCCTAAAAGCCCTTTTGCATGTGCGACTTCTCTCAAGAGTGGTAATGACCCAGTGGATAATTGGCATCAAACATGCTGCGGACCCTGAATACTAATCAGAGCTCCTAATCAGGCAACTCCAACTTAAAAGTTTAGATACACGTGAGTAAAAGATAAATAAATAAATAAAAAATTTGGATAGGAAATGTTTATCATTTTCTTTGAACGGTTTTCAGTGAAAGTAAACCTTTGAATTCACCCGAGGAACGTGTTATTTCACTTAACAAGGTAGTAACAAGGTACTCTGATATGACTTTACAGCTGTGGGCTTCCGAGTTAAAATGCAAATGCTTGCTCAAGGTAATTTTTTTGACTCACCATATGGCAACCCCAAAGACATCACATGGTTGCAGCTGAGCTTTCCTAATTATTCCAGAACCATTTTAAAAGACATTTTTCATTCACCCGGCACATGCTTCGCTGCCTGACATTTGGCATTTGAGAAGGTATAACGCCATTCGTAATAATCCTTTGAACGCTGATTGACACGTTGTTTGATCAAAGAAGATAACCTGGGTGGATTAGAGTTTTGCCGAAAGAAGGTGCAAGATATTCCTTATAAGAAATACCTCTTCTTCTGTCTTTTATACGTTCCCTCTGAGTGTAATTTGCTCTCTCCCTTCGCTTTCCGCGTCTCGTTTTTTTTTCTTTTTTTCTTCCCCCTGACACATTTGAATCACATATCACTTTCCAGACGGTGCACAGAAAAAGGTCAAACATTCCCTCCCATTCTCTTTTCTTACTGATGTGAAAGCCAGAAGCCTGTCTGTAGCAGCTGAAATGGATCCCGGTCAAAGACTGCTGCAAACCAGGGTAAGAAAGTCGAGCAAGATCTTTCTCTGTTCGGTGCACAGGCTAATTTGACCTTGTGCGGTATGAATGAAGCAATACCGAGTTATAGGATCCCTGACACGCACTCCAACAATGGTACTTTTTCAGATCTTGTCAAACTGAGTTACACGTTTTTGACAGGATACCATGTACTCAAACTTCGTCTTTATAACAGTGTAGCAGAGGCTTGAAAGCACACAGTTGGTTTAGGTCGTTCTGATTTACTGTATCCCACTTTTTCTTTTGACTCAGTGGAGTAACTTGATCAGAAACACGGGACTCCACAAGTCAGATTATTATTGTGCTTACGATTCCTATTTTTAATAAATCGCGTGCAACAAGATGCCATTTCCTCGGAGGTTTGTTATCACCTATCTTTGATCAGGCTGTGAAATCGAGCTCCAGCCAAGGGTGAGATGTCTGTAATGATTCCTTACAGGGCCTGGGTGCACAGCTACAGACCACGTCTCTTAGAAATGTCTGGATCTAAACTCTGCCTGTAACGTGCACTGAACTAATTTATTTCTAGTGGCAATTATGACTCTGGCAGTGGAGACAGCTTGGCCAAGTAAAATGCCTACATATATACAGAGACTGTAATGTGTCATTCTAAAGGTCAGGCTTCTACATGTCAGATTTTGTCATGCATTAGCCAAGCAGCTTCGCATATAGGATCCGGATGTCTCTAATTAGTCATTTGCACCGTGGCTGGACTGTTTCTGTAAGTCTGAAATACACACGGATGTAGAAAAGGTAAAAAATTAGTTCTGTTATTCCACAGTTTTGTGGTCACATTTTTGTTTTCTATCTTCCAGAATATGAAAGACATGTTTTAAAGTTTTAAATCACGTGTAGCATACTGCGTCTGTAAATGAGAGTCATGTAACACACCGTCTTTGTCTACTGGATACATGTGAATCCGTGTTAATGAGGCCATCGGGGGGGGGGGGGGGGGACTGTAGGCTGCCATAAAAAGCTCAAGCCTCTTGTGCAAAATACTAAGATCACCCTGTAGGTGTGCAGTCATTGTTGCAGCAACACTTCTATGTGAAATACACCTACTTATCAGTGTTAATCATTGGTCCACAAAAACAGAGTGACTCACTCCCTCAGAAAGAGGGACTATAGATTCGTCCTGTAATTACAGAAATGAATTCTTGATTCTGAGTGCGGACGCCAGTGGGGAAACAGACGAAGAAGAAGCAAACTAAGACGAGAAAGCCTCAGCTAAACTTAAGCGAAAGAGCCACAACAGAGACCTTCAGTCACCTCGTGTTTATATACGATACTGCATTAAGTTATTTACCAGATTCTAGCTTCAAAACATCCTTCAAATGCTAATTAAAACGGGGACATTTTGTATTCTCTGAAAGCTCAGAGATGTCAGAGTTGCCGATAAGCGTGTGTCTGCAAAGATGACAGGCGCCTTTGCCTCGTGTCAAAGCAACGGCGATTTTAATTTAATGCTGCGTTTTTCTGACCCTATATGACGAGCTCCGTTGGTTACACAGTCGTGTTGTGGTGTCCGCGCTCATTATCTCCAGAAAGTAAAGCTGATTATTTTATGTGTTTACACAAGAAATGTCGACAACGTGTAGCCTTGAGTTAGACAAAATAATTGATATTACTGTCATATTGCTTTCTGACAAACATTGTTATAAAAGTCCTACACAGGCAAAAGTAAATCACCTCGTTGGATAATTCAGTCGCAGGAAAGGCTACACCCCCTTGCATGCTAACACACACCAGTAACAGTTTGCTTTTGCTGAAGAAAAACTCCCCAACATAAGCTTTTAGCATTCAAATCCCTGCCCCAAAGTGATGAGGTATTATCAGATGACAACGTGCAATTTATGTTTAGCAAATGAGACGGAGAATAGAAAATGTCACTCTCCCCCATGGCCATGTTTCCAAAAGCACAGACTCAGCTGAGGGAAAATAGTGTCATGTGTTGTTGTCGTTCCTTCTGTGTGGTGTGATGTCTGATGCGGCGGCGGCTTGCCAGCAATCATGTGTGCTTGAAATCGGCAAACAAGACCGCATGACTGACAACCTCCAGAGCACCTGAAGGCTAATTCTTGGCTTTCTCATATGTTCTACACACTGTTGATTTTTTGTTCGGGAAATAGGAATGTTTCTCGCGTCTAAGGTCTCGTTCTGCCGGAAATAGTCGGCAATTCGAAAGATGATTGATTTTTATTAAACCTCAGTATACAGTCTTTGAGGCGTACGTCAATCATTGTTGTACTCATACGCCGCTGTGTATAAACGCCTATAGAGTTGAGATAGAAAATGATACACTTAGATGTAAGAACCAACACATTCCAGTCTTAGTGAACCTGTTAAGTCAGACCATGGCACTGAAAGAGCACTGTATGTACCATCCGTCCATCGATCCATCTTCTGCCTCGCACAGGTCATGGTGGCAACAAACTAAACAAGGTACCTTTCACTGAAAGCTATTTTCTGTGTTATCCATAATTAAATTTCACCTTCACCTCCAGCCTTTAAGGGGCTGCAGCTCCTGGAGATCTGGAAAGAGGAAAACACAGATGCAGAGCGATGCATTTCACTTTCTGCCTTTCCAGAATCTTTTACTTTGCAACCTGGGACAACCTGTGAGACTGCTCTGCGGGGATTCGCGGGAACGTGCAACCGTAATTGTTTCCTAATGAGTTTCCTCTCCTCCATAATTGAAGATCACATCCTATTACGTCTATTACAATCTACGGTTTACACACGCCGGCATCAGCAAAGTGCACACCACAAATCTTGACTAATGAGTCGTGTCTTTCCCATAAAACATTCACAATAAACTCATAAGCAGAATTACGTGACCACTTCTTTCAGCCGGATGCCAGTCTTTTTTTGATTTTCTGCCAGTCAGCAGTGTTTCTCCAACCGACACATCTCTTCACGGAGTGTGTCTGCTTCTTGAGTAAATAAAATAAGTGCAATTCATCAGAGAGACTGAATATTGTCTGGCATCCTGATAGCTTTTTTTTTTTTTTTTTCTAAACCTTGTAGTTACTGTAGGACCAGAGAGATCTGAGTGATTAATTTCTGTCTTGATTGTTCTCTTATCATGGCTCTTTACGGAGATGAAATCAAGACAAATGTTAAGAGGAACAACTTGAAAAAATAAGTGCATCTTGAATTGTGAAACGAGCCGAAATTATCTCACGTTATCAGAGGAAAATGGGATTATTTCTCTGGTGGGTTTTATGATCTTCAAGGGTTGTACATTGCTGCTGTCACTGGTGTGTGTGATAGGTCTACAAAACTCTACCTGTCTATTTATGACCTTCTCAAGGAATCTCTATTAGAACACGGTCTATTTCTTGTGGATTTATAATTGACAGGCTGCAGCCTCTGGGTATTGATTCGTTGCTTCTATCTGGTACAGGGTAGGCTATTACATTATGATGGAAACTTTAGTTTTGGGGTGTTTTGTTTCATGAAGATACTTGCACTGTATTTGTGTTTTGCACACTTCCAGCTCTGAACCCATTGCTTTATATTGCTGTTTTTTTCTCAATTGCAACATCCGAATAGCTTCTAATTGACATTTTAGAGCATAGGCCACAGATGGACGGAGGAACTGCTCCTCAAAAGTGAAGCCAAAGCAAGCAGAGCTCCCCTGACTGCAGTATAGGTCATAAGCTCCACCCCCTCATGTTAGTGGATGGGACTCTGGCCAAATTAAAACATGAAAAGTATACGCCAAATCAATTTTTTCAAGGATGTTGCAGTCATTTTAAGTAGTTTTTATGATACTGGTGCATATTCGAGTGTCCATTTTTGAAGAAGTTTTTTTTTTAGTTAGCAATACAAACAGAATGTGTCAATGTCAAGACTACAAGTTGGCATTACAACCACTCCGTGAAGCTGACCCTTAGGACCGTGAGAGTTGGAAAAAATAAATAAGTACAGTGTATAATCCAACATTACTTTGTAACTGGTGCAGGTAGAGCAGAACGCAGTATTAATTAAACGAAAACGTAAATGAGTCTGGAGGAAGTGCGGGCCGGTGATCGAGATTGTGGCGCCATGTGCCTCCACTTTTGGACCGTACTGCGCAGACTCTGGCTCCAAAGTCGCATAATGGCGCCATCCCTATCCCCAGGAAAATGGCGTAAGTTTGGCCAGTGCAGGCAAGTGGGTATGAGTTATCCATATTTATGTACAGTCTATGTTTTAGACATATAAGCCATTTAGTTAGTGCCCCTTTTATTGGGTACATCTGTATAGACTAATGCAGTCCAACACAGCACCTCTACCGTCCACCATCAATCTTTATAAAGTTCACAATGTTCAATTTTGCTGACATTCTCACACATGAAGATTAAACTGAAAAAAAACCCAAACAAACAGAATTTAACTAATGCCTCCACAACAGTGGGGACATTTGTGGGGACAAACTGGACGTTGAAGGCATTATGGGTCTTGCATCTCTCATTCTGTTACTATTCAGCGTCTTTTGTTTTAAAATAAGATTAAAACAGACATTTCCTCGTGACTCTGGCAGAAGGAATCAATATTTTCTCGTACCAGAAAAAATGCACAGTGTCAATTAGAAGTGATGAAATGAGGAGAAAAGAGTTGGGTGGGTGTGCGTTTCTCTTTCCACTGTGTTTGTAGCTCAGAGCGAATAAACGTGTCTCAGAGGGCATTTGTTTCCATCCCACTTCTGTAAGGTTGCTTTATATAACTGTATTGTTAATTACTGTGTTCTGAAAGTTTTAAAGGGCGTGAGTTCCCGTTCCAGCCTGAGTGCAGTGATCACACACGGTAAGAACATGTGGTGAAGTTGTGCAGCATTGCCTTGCTCACAGCTCTGTGAAGCTGTACTTGGGTACCCGAGTTAAATGTGGGCGAGTTAAAATGGTCTCAATAACTATGTAAAATGTTAATCAATGTTATTCAGTTCACCTGTTAGTGGTTTTAATGCTGTTGCCACATTTCAATGCTACCAGATCTGGCTCAGTCATCTAAATAATATCCCGGAGTGGGTGCTGTCCCATTATTTCCAGTCTTGTAGAGAGCCGTATCTGTTAAGTTTCTCCTTAAGTGCATGATAAACCCGATTTCTAAATCCATGTGGATGAGCTTCAGGCAAGTAATCATCTTCTAATTGATCTGGAACTCATCTCACGCTGTTACTTATTTTTTTTTTTTGACAAACAACACCTATTTTACCATTCGTATCCCTCAACTCTGTCCACTTTATCCAAAATACATAAATAGTTTGGGACCGCTTGTTCGACATTGGCTCCTTTGGTTTTTATTCTGGTCTGTTAGATTGATTAAACAGGAGGCATTGATGCAGCAGCAGTTGCAGAGGCCAGGCAGACGCCTACCAAGCAGGTGCAAACAGGTACAATGAAGACCTGTCTGTTTGTCTGCGTGATAACGATTCAAACGTTGCAGCGCTCACATCACCCGCTTCCTGTTTGTGTCTTTGCTGCCGGCTGTGTCATAGCTAAACGATTCGCAATAAATGTCGAAAGTGATCCTGACAGAACTGTTAATACTATTCACTCACACTGATAAGGAACTGGTTACTGTGGCCTGCTCAGCTGACTTGCATTATGACTCATCGGATAGTCAATTATTTTAAATAATGCATGCATCCTTTATTCAGAGCAGCCTTGAAGAGTTCCTGATCCTTATCTGCTATACTTTATGACATTGACACTGTGTGATAGTAGTCCCTAAGCCCTGTGCTCCACATATCATACCTCAAGCTCCAGCATGTGTGGAATAATGCAGTAATGTGCCCGGTAAAAATAGTGGGTAATTGGTGGATATAATTTACATTTTTGTCAGTCCCATTTACCCGGAGTATATCCAGCCATTTCCAACTCAAGATCAGAAGGCAGATATGACAGCTGAAGATATTCTCAAGGAGCGCCTCATGAAATATGTTGTTCCAGGGAAGCTTTATTTTCAGTGCGAGTGGTTTTGAAACTGGTATTACAGAGTGACAGTGTAAAGAGGGAACAGGCCATGTTCTGCTGGATAAAGCAGAACGGGAGTTCAAGAGATGTGATTTAATTGCGCTGGAATGTTGGTGCTCAGCTTAGAGGTAAGTTAGAGTAAACCTGACACATGGCACTGCCTTCCACCACAGTGCGTTTGACTCAGTTTAGCTGCAGTTTTCTAAGGGTTCCTCCCACATGTTTTTCCCACTCATAGAATGCAAGCAAAAACTGGGAAAGTGGGAAATTAAAAAAAAGTCTGATGTCCAATTTGGACACTCCAGATGTAGAATACAGGGAGGAGAAGAAGCCAAAATAAGGGGGCGTACACACAAGATGCAGTGAAGACAAGTGAAAAATAACTTGAGTGGCGGTAAGTTGAACTAATCTCAGCTCAAATTAAATATGCACAGAATTCCCTTCACATTTACCGCAAGGAAAAACCATCCCTGACTTTGGTTCCTACCTCCAAATTCACCCTGCTGATAGCAGGCGAACCCAGAATGAGCAAAAATATATATTTGATGGTACCTTCTTTTGAAGCTAGTTCTGTCTATACACTAGCAATATTTGTATGATCTCCTTGTTTCAGTCTGAAACATTTGGGGACTTTGGAGTGGCTAGCCTGGAATGCCTTCTAACAGCTCACTGTCAAGGGCTTTAAATGTGGACGGGGTTACTGCCAATGTGGCAGGGCTGCTACTAACAGTTAACTCATTATAGTATTTGTTTATAAAATGAAGAGAATGGGAGAAAAATACTTTTTATTTGTCGCTCCAAAAGCCAGAAATATATTCTTTCTTCTACAGATGGTTGCCATGCACCAGTCAGCCACAATATTAAAACCACTGATGGGAGAAGTGAATAACATTGACCATCTTGTGACAATCAGTGTTCTGCTGGGAAACTTTTGGACCTGGCATTCATTCATGTGGATGTTACTTAGACATGTAGCACCCACCTAGACCAGACCAGGCACCCCCACCCCATAGCAATGACACTCCTTGATGGCAGCAGCCATCCCCAGCAGGAAGCAGCACAAGGGGTTGACCTACCTCCAAATTCACTAGATCCCAAACTGATCAAATATCTGTGGGATGATCCACAGAGGTCCCTCCCCTCAATCCATAGGACCCAAAGGTCCCAACTAACAACATTCTGTTACCAGACACCACTGAACACCCTCAGAAGGCTCATGTCCATTATCTGATGAGTCGCAACTGTTTTGGAGGCACAAGGGAGACCTTCACAATATTAGGAAGGTGGTCATAATGTTATGTCTGATCAGTGTACTTCGATAATATGTCAAACACCAAATCCTTACATCTGACAAACTGAACCCAGTGTTTTGTTGTTGTTTTTTTGCCATTGTAAATTGAGTATTCAAAGTGTCAGATTGATGTTATGTTAGTAGTTACATTAACATTTCACACTCTACAATTTGGTGAGGGACCATAAGAAAACTGTGTCTGCCCACAATCAAAGTCTTGTGATGAAAAATACCTTTGTGCAGCTGACGATGTTCACTTTTTTGTGTGTGTGTGTGTGTGTGGGGGACAAATGATGATTCAACTCTACGGCCATTTTTGAGATTGCATTCGGTACGGCACTGTATTGTAATGAACTTTCAGAGGCTGGTAATCGGGTTTTTAATGCCTCCTGGATTTTATGTGTTTTTGCACTATCCAATTACAAAGTAATTGCCTAGGACACGTTAATGACAGCTGCTACACAATATAAAGAGGTCAGAGAGATAACCCACATTGCCTTCAATATTCCGACACCCTGATTTCCCCCTCTCATGTGCCATAGGTGTAAGACATTCAGCGCAGTGTTTTCACAAAGACGTTTTCGAGCACACTGTCGTTTTATTTAATTTTATCAGACCTTGGCTGGTTTTTAAAAATATAAAGGAAATTGTCTCACAACTGTAACTCAGTGTGATGCATCGTATGGTACCACTGAGCCTTGGTGTTATCAAGATTACTTTGAGTAGCCCAAGGGTCATTGCACTGTTTGTGAGTTCATGATCCATGTAGAGTTTTATGTCTTGGGCATCACTCATCCCTTTTATGAAACATATAGACCCACCAGTCAGTGGCTCCCACCCCTGAGTTTGAACTGTTTGGCATTATTGCTTTTTAGTTTTTGTTAAAACCTCATTCTGGAACCAGCACAAATGGAAAACGTGATAATCGAATACATCACACATGTTTTGTGGAGCCGAGCTGCTGTTTTATATCTCCATTAAACACCGTATACGACCAGGGGACCAAATACAGTAATTAAAAACATATTATTGTACCAAGGTTTGTGATAGGATAATGGCCTCGCCATTGCTTTGTGTTTATGTGCAGATCAGCACAAATCCCCTTATAAATAAACTGCTTTTCCAACAAACCAGGCCCCCGTGCCCCCTCAGTGATTTTCCATGTATTGGAGGCTTAACTGTGTGGCTCTGCGTCTGTGGCGCTTTGGATCTTTCTGCCACAAATTAAATTTGAATTGTTCCATAAAGGGTCAAACATCTTGAGAGAATAAACACGACACACCATGAAATTAGACTGTTGTTGGGAAAGGCAGAGGTATACTTAGATACAAATTTCTTATTACAGAAGTGTTTGCACACAGATCCGCGTTGTGGCTGACTGGTCTGCTGCAATATTGAGCCGACAAACACCACCACCCCCCCCCCCCCCCCCCCCTACTCCCTTTTCATCTCCCTGGTACACAACAGGTTTAAGGCTGCATAGATATCCAGCCTTACACAGGTAGGTTTGGATTTATTTGTAGTGATCCGATGCAGAAGGAAATAATAAGAAATTTTAGGTTATGTACATACTTATTAGGAGACTTGATTTATTATAGAGTGTGTAGTACCTTCCTACTGGGAATTGCTTTTTACAGGATAGAACAGGTTTACATACTATATCTACTCTACAGTTAGGGGTGGTTTTTTATGGAGCTACCACAGTCCGTGGCTCTACACGTCCAGCTGGTTGTGTGCGGCGCACATTTTAGATGTGGCATTCACAGCAGCAGAGGGAAGGTGTGAAGACCGAGTCTGTGTGACTCAAGGTGCCTTGGAAACTGACCAAACGGCTAGCGTGTACGCCAGATCAGTGTTTCCACTACATAGGCCTTATCTGGGCAACCTGCCCGGGCGAACCCACACAGGAAAATTCTTTTAAACCCAAATTCAAATTTGCACATTGCAGAATACCAACGGAACTTCCTGTTCAACGTGAGTGTAATGCGCATAGTACATATAGTCCCTGCTCACCGCTGGACTTAAATCACTCAGCCGAGGGCAAGTCATTACTTTATAATTCATGACAGGCCATGACAGATTAAAGTATTATCTATTAACTCATTACTACATGTTTGAGGACTAAATGTATGTATCTGAGTCATTAAATTCTGAGCTCAGTGATTACTTTTAATACTGTATGTAATTGCCCTGAAATGTCTTCGAAAGCATCTGTTGTCCAGACATGTAAAAGAATCACTCTACAACAATAATCACTGCCTGTGTGAAGAATTTTTAAACGACACCCAGAGATTTGTTGGAATAGCACTCCAATGTGCAGCTGCATAAGCAAACACCATTGTGCAGCGAGGTTGTTTTCTCTGCTCCCATGTGATACCACATGAGATCTGGAATGCCCTTCGCTTGAGGCTTAATAGCAAAAACCCCCCGTCAGCTGATGGCTGATGGTAAAGATGCTGACTGATTATATGTTGTGGTAATACTAGCCTGCCGTCTCGACCCAGATTTTTTGTAATTTTGTTTGCTAATGCAATGTTATTGAACCACGTCACGTGTGTGTGTATGTGTGTGGTTCGGCTGATTTATGTCCCTCTCAAGTCATCAGGGAAGGACTTGATGTCACACACTTAATGACTGTCAGCCCTAACCCTATAAATAAATGTCTAATGTGCAGCTCGTACAGTGCTTGGCCGTCATCTTTGTCTTTGCGGTCACTGTCTGCAGCATATGAGGAAAGTCTTGGATCACACGACTCCTCACAAAAAAAAAAAAAAATATACAGCAATTATAAAAATAATTTTGGCTGAAGAACATGAGCAAAAGAACAGCGTGCACATCACTTGTGGCTGGCTGCGTGAAAACCCAGAGTTGGCAGTCTTCCACTCAGGCAACAAAAGTCCTTTTTACTTAGCACACTTTTGGATTTGTTTACAGTGTTATTTTGTGAGTTGGGTGCTGCCACAGTGACAGCAAGTGTTTTCAGTAATGTACTAAAATATATAACACCTATTTCTTTTATAGATGCCTTTTTCTTTCCTTTTTTTTTTTTTTTTTTTTTACACAAACATTTTCACAAGTTTTCCCAAATTGATTTCACACAAAGCGGAGCGGAGCTCAGCTAAAAGTTTTCAGATTGTGTCTTTGTTCTCTTCTTGATTTTTCTGTCCCTCCTCTCCAGCTCAATGATTCATAGGCCGTTAAGCTAAGCCCTTCCCCCACAGCTGCAGCCCCACCCACCTCTGATCATCCCTCAGATTCAACAAGGGAGCAGCTGCACGGCAACACTGAACTGGAAAAAGTAAATATCACGATGGTCTGAGCATTAATAATTGACTATTCTCAGAAGACACTACTATGCGTATGTTTGTGTGTTTGTGTGCGCGTATGCCCGGGTAATCACTATACCAAGGTCTGTTGTTATTCACCGCATGTAGCTTGCCATAGTTGGGCTGATTACTTGTCACTGCTGCATTACAAAACACATTAATGTCTCATGAATATCAAAGTAAAACTCACAAAGCAATGCATTTCTACCTTGAAATGAAAAGGTTCTTACTATGAGCTCATTGCCCAGCTTCTTATTAGGCACAGATACATATATACACCGATCTGCCACAACATTAAAGCCACTGACAGGTAAAGTAAATAGTTCTGCTGGGAAAAGTTTGGACCTCGCATTCATGTGGATGAATGCACCCACCTAGACCAGACCAGGCACCCCAACCCCGTAGCAATGACACTCCTTGATGGCAGCAGCCATCCCCAGAAGGATGCAGCCTGACATAAGCACATGCACAAAAACAGTTCGGGAACAACTCAAAAAAAAAAAAAAAACAAAACATGGAAAACAATTCACTAGATTGATCAAGTATCTGTGGGATGATCCACAGAGGCCCCTCCCCTCAACCTATAGGACCCAAAAGCCCCCCACTAACAACTTCCTGCTGCCAGACACCACAAGACACCCTCAGAAGGCCCATGTCCATTCTCTGATGAGTCACAACTGTTTTGGAGGCACAAGGTAGACCTACACAATATTAGGAAGGTGAACATAATGTTATGCCTGATAGGTGTATGTGTCACATAAATATTCTTGGGGGTTTAGTATCTTCATGTCAAACATTCCACATTTGTCAACACCAAAAAAGCATTCATGTGATGTTTGCATAATCTGAAAAATTGATTCCTGACTGGGAAAATGATCTTAAATGTCAACCCCTCCTGAATATAAACATTGACAAACCCTCCGTGATGACATCATCCTCAAGATTCCCCCAAAAGCCGTTTTGAAGCTCAGTGCAGTGGCTCCAGCTGTTGCTATTTCGGTAGCGCCAGATTTCCCCCAAACTCCCCAAAAATTGGGCAAGACGGGGAGGTGATGCCTAGGCAGACAGCTAGTGATCTGTGACAGCATGCACCCATCTGTCACGCAAAAAGAGGCCGCACACTTACTTAATTGTGCATAGCTATTCGTGTAATTGAAATAGCTGAGTTTTGTTAAAATAAATAAATAAAATCGCCCACCACACAGTTGTCATGAACGGGGAAATTAGCCATAGAGACCAAAGCCCAAAGTGTTTTGTTCCAGGCTGTAAACATTTTTTATTTCTGCAGTAAAGCTGGACATTTTAACATGGAGTTCTGTCCCTGAATGTCGGCTCTTGGCACCCCAATTTGGAACGATCGGAAACGTTGGAAACATTTTGGTTCACGGGCTGTTGAGTGGTTGATGTCGTACACATGGAACCGCGCAAGACATAAGTAACTCTACTTTAAACTCGGCAAAAGCAAGCTCCACGTACTCAGCACATATCTGAGGTGAACATGCATGTGGGTGTGATGTGCAAATTTTGATGCCGTTATTTGCATTTTTTTTTGTGTGTGTGTGTGTGTGTGAATTAAACCCAGTTTGGCAACCTTAATTAATAAGCACACTGATGCTGTTGTTGGCCTATGGATTTGTCACTTTTGAACAGAGCTGTTTCTCTTGCTGCTTCTGCGGCTTTGTATTTATCAGATGTCACATTGATATGCATCGTCTCTTCTAATTCTCAGCGGCGAAGTAAACACATTTCTCACACATGGATTTCTTTTCCACTAATGTAGGAGACATTAAAACTGGTAGGCATGAAGTATAATGAAACTCATTCTGCTTCTAATGTTGTAGTCTGTGTGACTAAAACTCATCCCAGGACTACCCAAGTTGACTTCATATACGAGTCTTTATAAATTCTCCCTAAGAATCATGTGAGACTATTAGAGAGGGTGTTTTGTTCCAGGCTGTAAACAAATTTTTATTTCTGACTAAAAGTTGAGTTCCATCCCTGAAAGATGGCACTTGGCACCCCAATTTGGAACGATCAGAAATGTTGGCAACGTTTTGGTACACGGGCTACAACATAAATACCAAATGTATTATATTTAATACACGAGTACATACTTTCTTGAAAAACCTGTCACCTGCTCTGCTGTCTGCAGCTTTTGGCAGCCGTTTCCAAAATGGCCGCCTTCGTGGACTGACTTCCTCAATTTTTTGTTCCAGGCTGTCAGCATTTTTTATTTCTGCTATAAAGTTGGACATAATTAATTTGGCACTCATATTTGGAACAATCGGAAATGTTGGAAACATTTTGGTGCGTGGGCTGTCGAGTGGTTGTTGTCACATGGAGCCATGCAGGACATAAGTAATTCTAAGTTAACACTCTAACACCAAATATATTTAATACACGAGCAGATACTTTCCTGAAAAAACTGCCCCCTGGTGGATGTATCCATGCTCTGCTGTCAGTAGCTTTTGGCAGCCATTTCCAAAATGGCCGCCAAAAGCTACTGACTTTCTCATTTATTTTTTTGCATGGGAATCTTTTCTAATTTTGAAAAGGTTACGATAAGAATAACCTTTATATTGTTACAGATATTTCAATCTGAATATTTACTTAACTGAAGCAACCTATCATTTCTTCATACCTTATACATTACGTTGTGGTAAAATCAAGTTGAAAAGTTGTGTATCGCGTATAGTACACCTGCCACAATGCCAATTTTTGTTTTTTTTGGCCATCTTTTACCTAAAAGATTAAAATGTCACCTTTAAACATGCATGTGTTCATTCCCTATTAGTGGAACTTTTAGATATTTATATATGATTTTTCTAATGCAACCTGATGTTCACTTGGATGTTCACTTGGTAAAATGTCTTTTGTCGTCCTCTGTAAATTTCCATTTCCATTTTTCTTTAGAGGTCCAAAAAGCACTTTTCAGATTATTATGTCATATCAGGCTTTACAGGGTTATACTTGGCAAATGCAAGGTCCACGTACACGACTCAAACACCTAACAGCACATCTCTGAGCAAATACAGCCTACAAAGTTTTGTTTGAACACTTGGAGCAAAAAGATATAGCACATCTTGGTCCGAAAGTGGGAAAAAAAAAACGACTTCCCGACTGAGGGAAAGGACCAGTTAACAGGATGCTCATCTAAACACATCACCAGAGGAGCGTTGCCCCCTTTGCTCGCAGACTCACTGCAGATCGCAATGGACGGTTATTGTGTGCAAATGAGAAGCAGAAGACATAAACAACAACATGCCCATTTCACGGCAGATATCTCGACTCGTCTAAGCGGTACAACTGTTACTAATAACATTAACAGTGGCTCCGCTGTACTCGGAATTGACAACGAGCCAGCAACACGCTCAAATAGCGGGGACCCTGAAACTGCAGCAACTAAAAAGATTTCAACCGTCGTTAATTTTATTACTCGCACCAAACGGACCTATGGCGGCCGCGGATCGGCAAAGCCAAAAGTCTGTTAATCTATGACTTAAACAAACCAGTGATTCTGTAACATGCACATCTATGTTAGTTTTTGTTCATAATTCAAACGTTTTCATCTAAGTTCTACTCTGCTACCACTGCATTGTTGTAAACGTCGTGCAGTGTGTGATAAGTTGACGTTTGCACTTTCAAATAAATAATCACTGTCTTCGTTCTCAATGCAGATCTTTAGAGTCACGTAGGATGGCGGCGGCGGTGGGGTATGAAGGCATATGATGAAAGTCATCTGTGATCTATTAATAGTGGAGAACACGTGAAAAAAAAAAAATAAGAAAAACAGAATATCTTCACATACTGGAACTTCTTTGTTCTCGCTTGTGATTACGGTGTTGTCGAATGAGTGTGGCTTTTTCGCTAAAAATAAGTTCATTTACATTCATTTAAAAAAGATTTCCAGGGACATGATTTACATGTGTTTTTATTATTATTTTTTTGTTATTATTATAGCAGTTTGTAATTTAATTAAACTTCTGCTGGCTTTGAAAAGAAATATATGTACGGAAAGGGAGAGCGCGACTAAATTCTGAAGTAATGATGAAGCGGTGAAAATGGAAATCATGGCTCTCTCTCTCTCTCTCTCTCTCTCTCATAGCCTGTGTGCGTGTGTTTGTTAAACCGAGACATGACCTCTACATCTGTAGGCCCGTTAAGCTCTTAAAGCTGATATCACCTGTCGCTCTGCTGTTTGCCTAAGCGTTGTGTACATAAACACACCTGGCTCAAGATCCCGCCGAATTCTGATTATAGCCCTCTTTTCATTTCTCTGGGACTTATTTACCACATCACCTGACGCCGTGTTAACAGGCGGTAGGGGGGAGGGAATAAAATCTTCTTCCCGCTTCGTACTTTTTAATAGCGCCGCAATCTCCTGTGTCTCCCGGCTGTTGTCACTTTTGTGTTGACCAATTTAGATAGCCTTCTTACCTTATTTTTTTATTTTTTTATTTTTTTATTTATTTCTCGCACTCATTCTCTTTTGTCTCTCTCAAAGCTGGCAGAAGGATGCCATCGATCTTCATGAGGTTTTGATACACATCGTTTCACCTCCTGCAGTACCTGCTTTATCAGGAGATTGGAGGAGGACGGATGACTGATCAGACTGATATAGCTTCTCTCGCATTTCAGTGACAACCTCCCCCCACCCTCCCCGCCGCCGCCCGTCTCCCCCTCGTTCTTTTTTCTCATTCCACTTCATCCTTCTTTCCTCTCCTCCTCTTACCTCCTACAGGGTAATTGAAATTTGAACAGCTTTAGCCCCGTGTTTTGGCTCGTTTTTAACATCATCGTGCCGTCGTTTTTTTTTTTTGTGTGTGTGTATTCCTGCTTAGCCGGGTAAAGCCACTCGCAGCACATAATTTGAAATCAATTTCCCAAAGTTGTGGTGCTACTTTTTACCGAGGTTTACATCCCTCCCCCCTGTTTGTGTGCATGTTTAAGCAGTTCAAAAGCTGCAGTGAAATTAAATTCAGCTCCTCGTGTAAATGCTGAATAAACTAACCAACCAAATAAGCAAATTTGTTAAACCTTTCAGAAAACGGGAAACAGCTAAGCCTTTGAGCGGGGAATCATAAGACCCATCACTTTACTGTTGTGTTTAATCTGGAAACAGGTCAAGTAGATAAAGGAATTTATATGAGGATGATTGATTTCCTGAAATGACTAATTTCCTTTTTGGAGGCAGTATCAGGGACTTGATATTACAGCCACACTTGAGGCGAATAAGATGCAGGGAAAGGTCATGTGGCAGGTTCGCTTGTCATGAATCCCAAGCAGGGGGTGACCTTGAGTGATCGTAAAACCTAAGGATGTATGTTGACAAACAGGCGGCACACGATGCAAAAAGCCTGTCCGACCAACGGGAAAACAATGAGCGCCGTCGTGCGTGCCGATCTGATCTATATGGCTGAATAACCATTACACCGCTGATGGCACAGAGATGAAATTATTTTCCATCGCTGATAAACCGTCTCAAAGGCCAGGCAATGAGGGCTTAAACTATCTACATCTGGTCTTCTTTTTGTCTCTTCTCTCTCTCTCGAGGGGGAAAATAGTTTAGTGTCGGTTTTCGCACATTATTTGCATCGGTGCAAATCGCTCCTGCTTATCACAGGAACGCGCCCTAATAGGTTTTCAGGTCATTTAAAATAATGTAGCCACAGTAGCATTATAACGAAGACGGCAAGAGGGAGAGGCACGCGGAAATGGAAATTAGAAATATGTCCAAAAAAACTCTGATGCTGTTATTTTCATATTTCTATTATTTATTTTGTTCTTGTTAATTAAGCTGGATTTAGACGACCTCAGTTAATAAACATTAATGCTGTTGGCTTATGGATTTGTCACTTTTGAACAGAGCTGTTTCTCTTGCTGCTTCTGTGGCTTTATATTTATCAGATGTCACATTGGTATGCATCATCTCTTCTAATTCTCAGCAGCGAAGTAAACACATTTTTCAGACACTGATTATTATTTTTTTTTTTCCCCCCACTAATGTAGGAGACATTAAAACTGGTTTATGTTTATGAAACTCATTCTGCTTCTCATGTTGTAGCCTGTGTGACTAAAAAGCATCCAAAGACTACCCAAGGGTAGGTGACTTCATATACATGCCTATTAATTTGCCCCTCACGTGAGAATATTAGAGCAGGTTGCTGAAGCCTGGCAGCCTTCGTTTAAACTCCTCCACTGTACCACTCACTGGTGGTTTTCAAGACAAAGCTGCACTTGTTTGTTTTCCTTACACCTGTTGCTTTATTTGTCGGCACAGTTGCTCGGGATTTTCCACCTCCGGCTCACAGCCGCTTCGCAGCGCAGGCTTAAATTTCAGCCTGGGTTCTTACCATGCTGCATTTGCACCTTCTCCCCGTGCGCGGGTTCCCTCCGAGCGCTTTGCTTTTCACACAAACAGGCGCAGGTTAAATGGAAAAACGAGTCGTCGCAGGTGCGCCTCCGGGGTGGGGAATCAGAACGTGCATGTCGACTCGTGCAAATATTTTTTTTTGGACCTGTGTGCTGGTAGAAATTCATTTGCAAAATAATAAAATCAGTGTTCCCATAAATCAGAAGAGCAGTCATTTTTTTTTTTTTTTTTTTTTTGACACTGACCTCAAAAGTACTGCATAGCTCCAAACTGTCCAATCTCACCCCTGATAGGAAATGAAAATATCCCCTTATCTCAGAAATAGATTCACTCCCCATCAGCCCATCACCAGCAGCATCCTCCTCCTCCTCCTCCTCCTCCTAGCCCCGCAAATGTGGAGTGCCTGAAGATGTTTTAATATTACATGCCATCCTTTTGGTTTTAATAATTAAAGACTGAACCGCTGATGTTGATTAGAAGCTTTCAGCTGGTTTATAAGGAAACACACAGCTGCATGTAAAAAAAAAAAAGCAGCATTTTCTTTTTTATTACTTTAAACGTGATTTCATCATATCGTCATATACTTGACGAGTGAACTTCCTTTAGAGACGCCAGAACGCGCCGCAAAGCAAACTGTCCACGTACGTTTTCAAAGAGAGCGAATATAACTTGTCTTGGTCTTCCAGTTGTTGCAGACCGACAAGCTCCAAACCTCATGCTTTGCGATAATGCTTCTTGTGGTAGCCGTGGTAACTGGGTAAAGCCTGTTTTCTTTTTTTTTTCTTTTTAGTCCAATCAGAGCCCAAGCTGTGGCTACTCTATTATATAAATGTCCAGGGCAGAAATTACAATTAATGGTAATTTTGCCGTCTGTGGTTTCCCGCGGAGGTAAGGTCATGCAGCTGGACTGAGTTTGGATGTTACGAGGCTAAAATTGTAACAAAGCTGCGTTTATGTACGGGGACACTTAAGTGCTAAACTGTGAGACAGATTGTCTTGATCAGGAACAGTGACCACCCAGATGGCCTGCACATTAACACAACATGAACGTTTTTCCCAGCTTGAGTTAAATAAAGGATGCAGAAGAAGAAGGAAAAAAAAGTGACAATAATTGCCAACAAATATATTAGGGGAGAGGGATTTCTCTGGCTAAATTACCTGACATTAATTTTAGGCGGTTAGAGCAGCGGGGTCTGGTAAATCTGTGTGAACACAATGGGAGCGACTGTGTTAAATGAGGAGGATGCTAAATGAAAGATAAGGTCAAAAATGGGGAAACCAAAGTGTTGGGAGCAGATAAAGAGCTCGGGAAGGAAAGTGAGCAAGGAGAGGTGGGGAAGCCAAGTCTTTGCAGGTGGCCCCATCACCACCCAAACGTGCTGGTAATAGCTGCCATTCATTATCGAATACGCGACTGCCTGGTGCAGGACCAAGTACCCCATCCATCCCTGTCAGCCAGTGCCATGTCAATGACAAAACCTTAATTACACCATTAATTAATAGAACGATTTTTTCCAGCATGTGCTCCGCGCCTGATGTTCGTTAAGCCTCCTTGTGAGCGACTGCTCATGCCACCGTACCATTTAGCTGACACAAGTACACTGAGGAAAAAAAACAAGTCAATAAAATGGCATCCCGAGGATGGAAGGCTCTGAAAAGCGCCGTGGAGTTCTATTGATTGACAAGATAAGAAAGAGAAATTGCTTGATCTTGTTAGATACATCATCAGTTGAAGTAATTCACATCCTTTCAAATCCCTCCATTGTTTATTTGACTTGCAATCAGAATGTCAAACAGTGCCAGGAGACAAAGAGTTTCTGAAAGAGCTTAGATGGCCTCCAAAATAACAGACTTTACCGAAGAAAGGCTTGAGATATATAACTAATGTGAAACCGAATCAGGGACGGTTGAACAGTAGGCCACAACAGGCTCCTCCTGTTCAGAAACTAGCCAGGTTTAAAATCTTTTTGCTGGACTGAGTTTGGATGTTTCGAAGCGCTGCAAGGTGTTTAGCCTCATCATTCAACTAAACTGTAAAATCCTATTTATTTTGTCTCCATCCCTGGTATATTTTCATTAATACTGATGGCTTTTACCTGTGGCTTGAACAACAAGTGGATAGTTGTGAAAAATCCAATAAAATCTTTTCCATTTTAATTCGTAGTAACTTTGGGTGTTTCCCCCCCCCCAATGAATCTAGAAAAGTACATGAGTGGCGTTTTATCCGCTATCTCAATAAATCTTTTCGGTGCTGTGATGAAAACTGAGCGAACGGATAATCACATACTATTAATCACCGCTCACATTACGCACCACACCATCAAAGAGATATTATTAAGGTCACAATAACAATGATGATAAATGTGAGGCAACCCAGTGTGACTGCACGGCACTTTGTCTGTCTCGCACAATCACTGGGAAAACAATGAAGAACGTTGTTAATCTCTTTGAGATGTTCGTCAAGACATCTCACCGTTAGTGAAACTACTGCTAGTCAAGTTTAGCCAACTTTGTCATGAGCAGGAGGAGACGAAGGCTCATTTGTATTTATTTCCTGTTTTTGTGGCTATTGTGACTTCTATGAGTAATGCATACTATACTTTGCACTCTCCACCTCCATGGTAGAAAGTCACGGCTACAAAGCTTGGATATCACCCTGAAGCTTTCCAGGAAACATATGAGCAAAGCACAGAAATTACCCACCTGGAACGGCCACTTTGCTAACTGCATTAGGGACCTCCATCTGGGGATACTTGCACTCTGACCTAGCCACCCTACATATTCATCCATGCATGCAATAGCCGCATTAATCGGAAATACGGCAGGTTGAAATACACCACGGTCGCCCTTTAAAGTTACAGGGCTAAGAGGAAATGTTCTTACTCATTACTCTACAATTCATCCAGACCTTCTGCCTGAGAGGATTTGTGCTTCATTGTAGGATATTAATATATGCAACTGCCTTTGTGCACAACTAATGCAAAAATGCACTGTATGTATTCTGTCACCCTTTTTTTTAATTAGGACTGTCTGTTTTAATTAGGTGTCTGATAAACACAATCATAGATTATTATAGCAGATTGTTGGTCTTCCGTTACTGTTGTGAGACCATAAGACTGTAAATATGGACAATGTGTCGCCACTTCCTTGACACTAGTTTCCCGGGATACGGGCAGCACCATTTTGCGAATTTGGAGCCACCAACGTCTGCGCAGTACGGTCCGACAGCGACCCACCCACACTTCCGCCAGACTCGCTTGCGTTTTCGTTTAATTAATACTACACTCTGGTCTACCTTGACCAATTACAAAGAAATGTTTGTCTGTACCTATTTATTTATTTATTTATTTACAAGCCTCACGGTCACACAGGACTGCTTTACGGAGCAGTTGGCATGGCAACTTGTAGTCGCCATTATGTCACATCCTGTTTCTATAGCGTCAAATAACTATAACTAAAATGAAACGTATCCAAAAAATTGACACTTGAACATGAAACAACATTATATTGACTACCTGAGTTGACAGAAACCATCCTTGAACAAAAAATAATTTAACATGTATTTTAGTGTTTTAGTTTGGCCCAAATCCCATCCACTAACTTGGAGGAGGTGGAGCTTATGACCTATACAGGGGGAGCTCTACTTGCTTTGACTTCACCTTTGAGGAGCAGTTCTGCCATCCATCTTTACTGTCTATGTGTGAGACACAATAATGCTATTCTTTAAATACTCCAGTCACCCTTCCCCTCAAAAAACATGAAACATTTAGGTCACTAACACCAGAGCCCCCCTCCCAAAACAAGATCTCTTCTTTTTCTATTACACTTTGACAATTATACTTATGTATTTTCACTTTAAGTAAAGTTATACTGTATAACTACTAGTGTATATCTACATCTATGTACATTGTGATGTGTTGGAGCACTCACATTGGTACAAAAGATGAGTTTCTTGGTAATTCTGCTGCTATTACCCCAAAATTATGATAGAAATCTAAGCAAAATTACCAGAGCAGGTTGGTAAAGCCAGGTCAGGTAAAACAGGGCTGTCATTTCACAACAAATACAGACCTGACTATGATCAAAAAATAATTCAGCCCACAAATACTGCATTTTGTGACACAGGTAGATGTTGAGACATAGAAATGCACAGAAACGGGACAAGATAATGTACAGTATAAAAGATATATGTGTATTATGTACTTGCATGTGGAGAGGTGTCGTCTAAATGATCACACCCTAGTTATGCTTCCAGGCAGCACATGGGCGAAATTGTGCTGTTGATCTTTGTGGTTGATAATGGAGTATTGTGTCATGTTTGGGTTAGCTGGATAGATAAGCCCCATTATTATCATACAGCACTGCTGCTGGATGTGCTCCCATTGGGAGCTGTTTTGTTGTTAGCTTTTCTTCTGTGCTACAGTTGATTTACTGCTCTGCGGAAGTAACAAATGCTCACAGGTATTGAAGCTTTTTGTGAGAAGGATACTGTAGCTGGAGAGCAAGCCAAGCTGCCCACACTCTGAGAGTAGCCTC
This sequence comes from Chelon labrosus, assembly GCF_963514085.1. NCBI lineage: Eukaryota > Metazoa > Chordata > Actinopteri > Mugiliformes > Mugilidae > Chelon > Chelon labrosus. The sequence goes on from NC_140339.1 coordinate 7,203,089, forward strand.
TTTATTATTGTGTGATCTGCATCATTATTACAATAAGCACACGGGATAATCACACCTCATTAGTTATGTTTGATATTAATGGGGCCAATATAAATAAAATCCCCGTGTGTTTCAGATGGCTAGGCAAGAAAACACATAGCCCCTTATCTCACTGCTAATGCGGTCCGGGTAAATGATGGGGCTTTGTGCTGCTATACAGCCTGGGAGAATGAATATACAAACATTCCTTATTGATCCTCTGAGTGGTACAGAGCAGAGCATGCACATGCATGACCGTGTGATGCCAGAAATGAGAAAGGACCAGATGTGTGTCAAGGCTTTCTCAGAAGATGTTTCTCAAATACTACAGAAATGTTTTATTGATCAGAACAAGGCATGTCCACCTGTGTCTGTGCACATATGTGCATGTCCTAGAATGTGGGTAAGGAGTACAGGAGAGCAGAACTGAGGAAAAGAAGGTCATGGTATTACATATCTACATTCAGTAATAGAATATGGCAGACTGTGTGTGATGCTGAAATCTGTCAGATCTCCCTGCCCGCCATCACTCTCTGTGTGTCCTGCTTGAAATTTCTGTTTGATTCTTCGCTGGGGAGAAGAGGCAGTCATTAATGCACTGCAATATATTCCATGTCCTTTGGTGATGAGGGAATCCTTTACCGCATCCCTCCTCCGAAGTTATGCAGATCAAAATGTGCATCAAAACCCATTTGCCACGTTAAGCACAGCCTGTAAATATATGTGTACGTGCAAGCAACCTTGACAAGCCCAAGACTCCCCGTTGTATTCCAAATTCCCTCACCTCATTTAAAAATCAACCAGGCTTAAAAAAAATGAAGACATAATCAAGAGCTTGCTTTGAAAATCAATGGATTCAACTTGTTTACTTAGAAATAAGAGAAATGTGCTATTTGTGTCGATCAGAAACTCTCTCTTTGATATTTTTCTGTCTGTGATATACAGGAGAAAAGAATCATACATTATTTAAACAACAACACTTTATACCGCATTACTTTAATGTATAGTCTCAAAGCTGATACTCTGATTGTGTTGCCTTTTCGGTCTGTTATTTTCAAGTCAGATTATGAAGAGATCTGTGTGTGTTAAAAATTCAACTACACACACAGGGGCCATGGTGATAATAGGAAGATCCCACATTAATTACGGCTGGTCAACAGTTGGGCTGTTTCTATTTCCTCCTACAGTACATGTTCCTGATGCTGTGTGCAACTGATAACAAAAACAACATGGAGAAATTTCACAAAACAGTTCATAGTTGTCATTCCAATAATGGTGTATAATACATGTCATGCATTTATGAATTTATTTATTTTTTTGTAAGTTACAAGTCCCAATTCAATCTTGTAATAAACAACAAGCCTTATTCAAAAATTAATGTGCCTTGATATTTTCGAGTTGGATAACTGTTGACATTGTAAATCTACATGAATTAGCACTTATTGTGTTTATTTATTTAAAAAAAACAATATAGCTACAAGTGAGCGGTAAAAAAGTGCGTTAGCCAATCAGAATGCAGACGTTAGCAGGCTAAACCTATGGGAGGAACCGTTTTGTGTTCTGTGTTGCTGTTAAAAGCACCAGGTAATAATGAAAGTGTTATTAAGAATGAAGTGAAGAGACTGAGACTTTGTGGGTCAGTTCATTTCTAACCAGTGGGATTGTAAGTGTGCTAACAAGCTGCTGGAGATCTTTAATGATTCTTCCATGTTTTCAGCTTTTTCTCCACTTTATTTTGTAGTAGTTGTGACTTTAACTCTGAGCTCTGGGAGACAGATTTTCTCTCTATTTGCTGAACTTTTACAGACAATTCAGATTAGGTGTGTATGTACCTGGACTATATGCAATGACAGTGAATTTACAACAAAATGCAGAGTGACATCTAAATGAACTTAATAACAGGGAAGAGGCTCCAACTGTTTTATTAGGTTAGCAAGTATTTTACAATAATAGAATATAAAAAGATGTGATACTAATAGATTGGTATATGCAGTATGCACAGTCTAATCTATATGTTAGTATTACATCTTTTTATATAGTATTATTGTGAAATACTTAGTTATACTTAGTCGTAGGTCATTTTTCTCCACTGAGTAACTATATTTCCCCTGATTCAACTGTTTTACTGAAGTAACGGTGCAGGATTTAAAGGATGTGTTCGTCTTCAGGTGCCGTCTCGCTGACCGGACTCTACCTGATGTATGGATATGGTGCCGCCCTCCTCTGCAACCTGATCGGTTTCGTCTACCCAGCGTATTATTCGTTAGTTTCTGGTATTTTGATGCTGATCTGTGTCAGCTTGGATCCTCTCAGCAGAACCACAGATATGAAACTGATTCAATAACTGACCTTCTATCCAAATATAGCACAAAGTTCTGAGCCAAAGAAGGTTTGAACGTCCATCCACTCGTTGATGAGTTCATCAGCTGACCAGCAGGTGGAGCTGATTCTCCAGTCGGTGCTATTAAACCACTGCAGAAGAAGAATAGTTACCGTTAAAGAATTATGATGTCCTCTTACCTGTTCCAGTCTTTCCTAGATTAACCAGTTTGGTAAGTGGGCTGGTTTGGTAAAGTAGTCTGTTTGTGTGAGTTAGCATGTACCTCAGTGACCCTGGTAGAACCACAGTGCTGTGATGGTTTCTAGGCATTTCTTCTTCGGTGGTGCTGCAGACTTGACTGCACCAGCTCCTTTGGCTCATTGGTTTTTAATTACTGGACCAGACGTCGTACCATCAGACAAGCCTAGAAAAGAAAGAGCATCTCATCTAATCTTGACCCTTGTGGGCCACCGTCATGGGGTTTGATCTGAAGCCATCAGCTCTAGATGTTGTTTAAGGGATCAGTGAGAGAAAAACGAATTAACTGATGACGTATGAAATACCCAGAATATTGTATTAGCAGCAAAAACAACAGTGTTTTATTTTAGAAGAAAAAAAAAGTCAAACACTGGGTGTCCATTCATTCGACTGTAAAAGAAAAATAAATAAATAACCAAAGTGATTGCTTTCCTAGCAGCTACACTTATTCCCAATAAGTCTTTAGTTTTAATATCTGTAGATCCTCAGTGTCCAAAGGAGTTCTTCCAAATTAAAAGTATTTCTGTCCCAGATATGATGACCAGTTGTGTGTAAATCTTATACCAGAGATAATTTCCCTGTTGGGCCCGGGAGCAGGCCTGTTGGGCTTCCTGGGAGGTTCCAGTCCTGTAACAGCTGGAAGAGACATCTGGAGACCAGAGATGAAACATCTACGGAGACTATTCTGGACAAATGTTCTTCAGAATTATTATATATTTTTGATGGTTTTTACTGCTAAAATATCTTTCTTTCTATTTGTTGCCATGGCTACTCTCTACTCCCACTATATTCGACCATGAGATGTGCTGAATGAACTCAAACTGGAACAGATTTGACCTGATGGTGGCTGTGACATTATTAATACTGAGCCATTGATAAGAAATAAAACCTGTTAGTATATCTAAATGTCTCAGATCACATCCATTTACATCCGCCGATCTGAAGTTGAGCTGCAGTGCACAGCCTTAGCGTGGTATTCCAGATGTCTTTGTCCCGACCCACACACTCTACTTCCTCATGAGGGATCACAGCCCAGTCGATCCCTCCAGTGAATTCTGGACTTACCCAGGAGAGCTAGCTAATGCTATTTACTGAACGCAGACATACAACTAGAAGTTATCTAATCTAATGACCAATTTTTAGAAGAGAAACCAAACCTACAAAAGACAACACTCTATTTATTGTCACTGCACACACAAGCGTTTTTGATGAAGGTCTCGGTCCAATCCTTTGGTTTTATTACATTTAACCACAGGTTTCTCTTTTTGAATCAGATTGGCCGCTGGTATAAGATAAAGTTCTGTTTGTAGCTATTAACCTTACTCCTCTGATTCTGGCTCCTGACAATACATCAAGATGACATGTTGATAACAGTAGCCTCATATTCTGCTCTGTGGTTCTATGGTTCCTGCCTCCAGCTAACCACCATGACGTAGCTGTAACGTAGGACATAAAGGGTCTATTGTGTAATACAACTGAGCCATGCAGCCATCTTTAGTGTCTGTGCAAAGCTTTTTAATTTGAAGAAAAACTAAATTCCCAAAACAACGCAGTCTTTTCTACCAGAAAAAGTACAAATTTAGTTGAACTGTTGATTTGACAAAAAAAAAAAGAAGAGACAAGGAGGAAGCCAAATGTTATTTTTTGACATTTTATTTTTTAATGGAATTTAAAATGGAATAGAAGGAAATGAAACGGAATAAAAGGAAATAAAATTAAAACTGAGGGAACAAGCCCAGAGAACCCGGGGAAAACCCTCTGCACCAAAGTAGACAGCAGCACAAGAATTTAAAATGGAATAAAAGGAAACGAAACGGAATAAAAGGAAATGAAACGGAATAAAAGGAAATGAAATGGAATAAAAGGAAATAAAATGAAAATTTAGGGAACAAACCGGAGTACCCGGGGAAAACCCTCCACACTAAAGTAGACAGCAGCACAAGCCGACAAAAGCTGAGGACAGGGAATCAAACCCTTGTCTTATAGCTGTCAGGTTGTACTACTGTCCAGTGAGATGAGTCTTAGAACTCTAAAACTGACCTACATTAAGGGAACCCCTGCTCCACTGGTCTGTGTCTTGCAGAAAACTCTAGAACAGAAGGTATCCCCATGATTTACACGGGACTGACCTTAACTGAACGGCTAAAGAGCTTCCTGGTGGGTTTGGATGCAGATTTCATCAGATGTTCTTTGAAAGAAGCCACGATCATTGGTCGATCAAGCTCCAGGAAAACCACAACATTGTTTACAGATTTCCACTTTTTGCAGAGGTCCTTCAAGACAGCCTTGAGAAGGATCCTGAACCTTTCCGGGGATATGTTAACATTGTCTGTCTTGAATTCATCCCAGATTTTGATGAACAGCCTGTGGTGGATAGCCTCAAACTCGTCTGCATCGCATTTTATCTTTGCTTTTGCAAAGGCCCGTGAAATTAGGCACTTAACAGAAATGTTGACAGACTGTTTGCGCAGTTCTTGATCATCTCTTGAGGCCTAACCAAGTTTTTCTTCTTCTCCAGTTCTTGTCAGACTCAGTTTTTCATCCTCCTCAACTATAATCTTCAGAGAGGCTCTCTGCAGCACCAAGGTCTGACGACTTTATTGATGCTGATCTGACTACAGCAGGTCGCACCTTGAAAATCCTTTTCGCAAAAAAGCCCTTAGTGTTGATTTTCACAGACAGTTTCTTCTTGGACTTTGGACGAACGCTTTCATCCTCCACTACTATAATATCCAGAGAGGAGGCTTTCATCTGCTCAAAGTCTTGGGCTGGTTTGTCGCCTGGTAAGTCATGCTCAGGTACAACCACCTCCACAGCATTGCCTGCCTGAAACTGCTGCTCAGGTACAATGAGCACCACGCCAGCAACATCTGGAAACTGCTGCTCAGGTACAATGACGTCCACAGTGGTCCCCCACTGGACGTCTGTTGACTGTGTTGATGGCACTGTGAATGAAGGTTTCACAAAGAACCCTTTTATCATGCCCCCCAACCTCTTCAGGGACAGTTTGCACGTCCTGCATTCAGGACTCTTGTTTGAACTTGTGGCTGGAGCAGGTGTCTCCTCCAGATCCTGGACTTCTTCAACCTCAGACTGAGCAGTGCTGTCCTCAACTACTCTGTCCAGAGAGGAGGCTTCCTGAGCAGTGCTGCCCTCAACTACTCTGTCAAGAGAGGAGGCTTCCATCTGCCCAAAGTCTTGGGCTGGTTTGTCTTCTGGTAACTGGCGTTGAGGCACAAGGATCTCCACGGTGGTGGACCCGACCTCTCCCTGTCCACGCCCCCTTTCAAATATGCAAATTATATTTAAATTGACCCTGCACCTGAGATTCCCCTCTCTGCATGACCAGAAAATTAAAACATACAAATGAGTAAGACAGGAAAAAACTTCACAGAAAGTGAATTGGAGACGCTACTCACTGGAGTGGACACGCGCAGGCATGGATCATTGTGTTCAGCACTAAATAAACCTGGTTCTTCTCCAGATTCAGAGAGAAATTCAGATGATCAGATACCTTTTGTCAGAAAGTCTAAAATTACATCTGAATATTGTTCCAGAGTCATGTCCGTGCTCCATTTCGACCAACAGATAACATTTGAAATCACTCAATGACTGCGTTTACATGGTCTTTAGTATCCCGATTTTGAGGCTTATCCTGGCTTTGAGCATATTCGGGATATGGTGTTTACATGGAACACAGAGAAACCCGGTTATTCATATCCCCGTATACATGATAAATAACAGTATCCCGTTTTCCGATCGCTGCATCCTATCTGCGCATGCGTGTTTTACGTCTTTTTCAATGTTTTCCAACGCGACCTAACTTGTTCAACGGAGCGAGGTGGAAAACCAGCGTCACGTAGCTTTTCCGCAACAGATTTGAATACATCAGCATTTCGGTGTTTTCTGCCATCTAAACACGTCGTTATGTTTAGTTCTTTCATTACTTTAAGGGAAAATTCTGTCTCTTCGTCGCTCCAAAAGTGAGACGTTCTCGTTGCCGCCATGTTGTTTGTATATCTAGTGCGTCACTTGGCGTCACTCGCGCCTGCGCAGACAGTGGGCAACCCTCAGAAATCGGGATAAGGTGTATACATGCTTCAGTATCCCGGCTTCTATCGGAGTACTCCAGGTAGCAAAGCCGTGTTTCTTGAAATCGGGAAATGGGCATATCCCGATTTCTGAATTCGGGATGTGGTGTTTACATGGACAAACACGAAAACGGGATACTTCAATATCCCGATCAAATTCGGGATACTAAAGACCATGTAAACGCAGTCAATGATGGAAACTACTTGTTCTTGTTTTAGACTCGAGTCTAAAGTAGTAGTACACACGAGTACACAGACCTTTTGTACTGAAAATTGTTGTAATGTCATTCAAACAGCATTCGAATAAAAAAAAAACATGAAATATCTTACAACCTTTATTTTACTTCTCTTTTGTATTTTATGTGGTTTTAGATGTCTCCAAGATTTCTCCAAGATGTTTTACTTTCAGTCCCAACTTCCTGTCAGTGTTTAGGCGTCTCGGGGAGGGGCTTAAAGGGGAGGGGGCATGGACATCCTCATTAACATATCATTTGCATATCACATTCAAGCTAGCTCAACGTCCGGGTGCGTGTGTTTCTTTAAACGGCATACGTTGTTCAGACGCTGCGCGACCGTTGACTGCATGTGCGCGTCACTGTAACACGATGACGTAAGACTAGGGCTAATAGCTTGTGTTTCGCTACGAGCTAACACACGCTGGCTAGTGTGTCCCTGCCCCACTTTGAGTGAAGGAGTGGAACTCTACAAATGCTAAGTCGAGGTAAAAATAAATAAATGAATGATGTGCAGTCAGGTGCTAGGCTAAGGCAGTAATTTCAGGTGAATTGGACTAGAGCTAACAAAATTAGCATCACCAAACCAAGCAGTGACAGCTGTTAAATATGTGAAACAACTGCTCAATGTTTTTGGAGCTAAAATGTTGTTGTGTTGTGTTGTTTACTGTTATGGTTGATGTGATTACAAAAGTGAACGGAAGACCATCAGATGATAAGAAATTTAAGAAGTATGTACACTTGAAGCAACATTGAGAACTTAAATACTGAGTTATGCACCTTGTTACAGAAGTGATGGAAAGCCAACCCGGCCGGATGAGATTCAGTGATTCCAGTATCGATGGAAGGAAGATCCAAAATGAAGAACCTCATCGCTCATCTGCTATGGAGGTAGGAAAAAATAAAAATAAAATAAATGCATCTCACCAACACCACACTTCTGCTTCTGCACCATCCACTCCCACTCTACAACCTCTGCGACAGTATGCACAAGAGACATCAACAGTCACATGTTGAGAAGGAGAAGTTTGTCTCTGCCGTGTCGTCTTTTTCCACCTCTGAAGTAGGTCATCTGTTAAATTACATAAAATGTTTATTCATTAGAAATATATTTGAAAAGTGAATTAACTCTTAAAGTCTTTCAATGAAATTTAATTTACGTTACACCACTATTGCTAAAATGCCTCCTGGAGATCCTCTGTTCTCTGCTTCCAGATCGCTCTACCGGGGCCCAACTTTCACAGGACACTTACCTGCCCTTTTTATTTCCCAACGCATTCCTTTGCGGCAACTGAGGGAATTTACATCCTTAGTGTGGTGTATTGTGCCTTTGTATAGTGGTCCTGCCCGCGCTGAGTCAGCGGAGTGGGACTGAACTGATTTATGAAAGTTGTGAGTTGATTAGGTTTGCTTTGCCTTTTTATTGAAATGGGCAGTGTGTTTGGATATAGTCACCATCCTTATATTGCATCCAATTTTTGAACATTTAGATTCCAACCTGGTTATATTGAGGTGCACAGTCAGACAGACGTAACTCAAAATAACTCATTGCTTCATTACCCAGGATGTGAGCGCCAAAGGGAATTTACTTTTGGTATAGAGAAAAGTTTTTTATGTATTTGGTTGCAGAGCAGCACTGGTTCCCCACTACCTGCAGTACTGAGGGCTACTTGCTCCTACTGTATATATTTATTTAACACTGACGATCAGAAGTATTCGGATAAAGGTTAAGTTTTTTGGGTTTTTTTGCATACGTATCGATCAAAATGTGACAACCTGAAAGATACTGTATATTGAAATGCCTTTGCTTTTCACGTCTTGACACTTTCTAATTTTGAGTAAAGGCAAAAACAATTTATTATAAATGAAACATTGAGTTTTGAGAACAGCCAGTATAGTCACAACTCAACTCCGACTCAGGCCCAACACGTGGAGCCCCTTTACTGTTTTAATCAATGGTAAAATTATCTATACAGACTAAAACTGCTTTAGGTACGATGCTGGTAACATTTTTATTTCTTATGTCAAGATGGGAACTTTAACACAGAGAGTGTTTAAAGGAATTGAACCATTCAAGTTGTCATTCAAGGAACTGCAAAACTTAATATTTTCAGATCCTTCGCTTAGTAGTTTGAACAAGTCCTTCATATTAAATGAAGGGAAACAATACGTTGTTTATTGATACCCTCTAGAACAACAGATAAACTGATCGTACACCTAAATTGGAAAGAAAACACAATTTCTTTCTGATTTCCAAAACTTTGAAAGGCAATGACAAAAAAAATACACTTACTGGATATTGTTCTTTGATTTTGCAGAGCATTCAGCGCTGACAGGCTGTCAGTGGGTTCTATGTAAAGTTAAGATATAAACAGAGGGTATTCAAAAGGCATTTCAGTCAAGGGATATCTGCCACAGGCCATTTTACGGCTCAAATGGATTCCTGTGGTGGAGTGGATTGAAGTGGAGGTGGTTTGACCGCAAGAATTAATATTTACAAAGGAGGCTAAACAGGAGAATAGATTGCTGTCACAGTTGGTAATTTCACGGCTTGATTGATTGCTGGCATATTGTATTGCTCATACTGAGGTGATTAATCCGTCTTTGGATAGTTTAGAACCTCTGTGTCTCTGACTTGTTTGCCTTGCCGGCGATGCCGTTGAACACAAATATATGTCGCTTTTCTAATTCCAATTTTTCTTTTAATTCCTCTCTAAATACCCTTGTGTACCCTTTATCCTTGTGTGTGGACGTCTGCACACGCATCTGTGAGCGAGCGAGTGGCGGTATGTCTGAGTGAGTGTTATTAACCTTGCATTGTTTACTCAGCCTTACACATACGCATGAGGTGGCAGTCCGTAATTCCAGACTGATAATAACCATTTAAAATTTCAGACAGAAAATGAAACCTGTCAAAAACATACACAATTGAAATTTGTTAAATTAATGAGATGAAAAGAATATGAAAGGGCGGCAGCAGGTAGACCAGATGACGGGGTCAATGGGAGACACTATAAAACTGATCATGATTGATGATGACAGATCGGAACATTTGTGCAGGCAGAGGAGGATTAATTACAAAATTAGTTACCATGGTTAAATCATTTGTAGCCAGCAAACAGTATCCATATACCGTTTCTATTTTATAAAAACATTGATATTTAAAGTGAAAACATTCCACAACAGCAGAACTGGAAGTTTGAATATTTCATGCGGATGTTTTCCCCCCTATTTTATCCTATAAAAATGATAATGGTTTCATATATATACACCATACGTACAATATAAATGGAAAAGCAGCCTAGTTGAAGTGGAAAGCCCGGACTATACACATTGTAATTACATCCACTCCTATCCTGGGAGCCATGTTTCAAGATGTAGATTGAGTGTTCAACAGATGACTTCCATGACTGTCGATTTTATTTTCTCACGAGCAGCCATGCAATAATCTGCAGGTCAGAGCACATTTTCATAAATAACTGGGTTCGGGATATTCTTACAGCTAGGCATGATATTGCAAATTACTATTGCGGAGTTTTAAAAAAATAATTGGACATCTGGGCAGTCATTTACCGTAATAGGTTTCCAGTGGAAAGTCTGACACGGTGTTCCTCTACACTGCTGATGCTACTGGGAAAGAAGAAATATATTATTTAATAAATACTAATACTACTTCAACTAGTAATCAGTCTATATTATACAGATTGTATTACACCATCAGGCATAATATTATGACCAGCTTCCTAATATTGTGTACGTCTCCCTTTTGCCTCCTGTGGTGTCTGGCAACAGAATGTGGTTTGTGGGGGTTGAGGGGAGGGGCCTCTGTGGATCATCCCACAGATACTTGATCAGTTTGGGATCTAGTGAATTTGGAGGTCAGGTCAACATCTTGTGCTGCATCCTGCTGGGGATGGCTGCTGACATCAAGGAGTGTCATTGGGTGGAGGTGCCTGGTTTGGTCTCTGTGGGTGCTACATGTCTAAGTAACAGCCACATGAACATTGTATTGTCACAAGATGGTTAATGTTATTTACTTCTCCTGTCCATAATGTTGTGGCTGATCGGTGTACACTGTCCTTGTCTTATGGACAAGGAACCTGCAGTCTAAAAATAAACGTCCGTGTATTAATTTCTCTTTAGCCATGCAGCCACAAGGTCATTAACATAGACTTGGCTTAATTTCTGGATAATTTTTTTATTCCCAAATTGCAACACATGGTTAAGAGTCTTGGTGGGACTTTGATGCCCAAAGCATAACCTCCCTTCACCCCCCACGTCTGGCAGAATGTCATGATCAGAGCCATGGACAGCAGCAGGAGGCAGTATGCAAATACGCATTCAAAAAGCCATTAAAACACACAAGATGAGCAAACAAATGAGCCATTCACCATAGGCACACACAAACCTTAATACACATATGCATAAAAGCTATAGATCCAGTTGTGTTTACTTACCTACATTCATCTCAGAAACACTGGCGGTTTCAAGAAAACGAACTGTAAAGACATACTGTACATTGGTTATATGAAATGGTGATTAGCAGCCTCTGTTTATCATAAATTAATAAGACAAGATAATACGATAATCCTCCATTAGCCCCACAGCAGGGGGATTTACAATGTTACAGCAGTAAAGGGGATAGCGTGATACCAAAAGCATGAATAAAAAAAAAAGCAATATATAATAAATAAGAAAATAAAAACCAGCTATAAATAAATAAGTAAACAAGTAAACAGACTAAATGTTGGAGTTTACATTATTGCTCATAAGAAATATTGATATTGCACAGTTGTGTGTATATATTGATACTGCACATGAGTGAATTTTGTTTTGATGTCTGTGTGTAGTCTCCTGAACTCAGTGTTTATTATAAATAAGTAAATGACTGAGCAATTTTAAGTCAAATTGCAGCCCACATCAAGTCGGTATCAGCCACTCTGAACAGGCCGGCCAACTAACATATGTCAAAGATGTTTGTGTTGATGTTTTTTTATTTATTTTTTGGTGTGTTTACTCCAAAAGAAAAAGTGTGGAGGTTATTGGCTGACTAGTTCTAGTTAGTACAACTATGCAAGAACACGGAGGCTCTGTCTCAGCCCAGCAGTTTCTGAGTAACTGATGATATCAGCCAAGTAACAGCCTCCGAAGGTGGGAATTTGATCATTTATAAAGCTGATAATATGATCAAGTTACTCATCCCAACATGCGCACAAATAGATTACATCAAACATGTTTGACGCAAGTCAGGTAGGTGTCTAATAGGGTGCGGTTGGATCAACACTGAATTATTTTAAGCCTTCTCTACCATAAAAAGTTAAAACATCAAGAAAGTCTGTGTTGTCTGGGAAAGCCAGTTCAATAGTAACCAAAGCTGTTCCAGCTTTTGAAGTACTGCTTTAGAAAAAGTTAGTGAAAACAGCCAATTTTTAAAAATATGTACTCAGTGTATTTTTTATTTTTTATTTTTTTTTCGCCTTTTCAAAACAGTTACTGCACTTAATGGGAGATACTTTTACTGAATGAGTAATAAACTAGTCGACTGTAAGCGGTTTCTGCTTCTGGAGAAGAATAGTCTCTCTTGTGTGTATGTCGCCCATCTGTGCTTTATTGTTCTTGCTGCATGCACTGGGATCATTGCATTTCCTTGTCTTTGTCTGTGGGCAGCATAAATATGGACATTGAATGAACAATTCTCCAACCTGCCTATGATTCCTCTTACATTTTCAAACTGTCATGTAGCATCATCAGTTTGTATCATAAGATAACACATGTACGCTTTAGTCAGATATGTGTATCTATGACAGATGTATGTTTATCTTGCTGTTCTCTTCTCTCTTTCTTCTGTCTGTACCCGGCTGGATTTGGGCAGATGGGTCCCTCTGTAAGAGCTGGGTTCTGCTCGAGGTTTCTTCCTGTTAAAAGGGAGTTTTTCCTTGCCACCGTCGCCATCAGGCTTGCTCTGGGGGTTTCAGGCCGGGTTTTGTAAAGCGCCTTGAGACGATTTGTATTGTTATTGATAAATAAAATTGAATTGAATTGAATTGAATTGATAGCTTACATGTATATTTACAGGATTTGGGCGGCACAGTGGGGAGGTGGTTAGCACCGATGCCTCACAGCGAGAAGGTCCCGGGTTCGACTCCATGGGCCGACTGGGCCTTTCTGTGTGGAGTTTGCATGTTCTCCCTGTGTCTAGGTGGGTTCTCTCCAGGTACTCTGGCTTCCTCCCACCGTCCAAAGACATGCTCATTAGGTTAATTGGTGATTATACATTGGCCGTGAGTGTGAATGGTTGTCTGTCTCTCTGTGTTAGCCCTGCGATAGACTGGAGACCTGTCCAGGGTGTACCCCTGCCTCTCGCCCGATGACAGCTGGGATAGGCTCCAGCAGACCCCGCGACCCTTAACAGGAATAAGCGGTTACAGAAGATGAATGAATGAATGAATTTACATGATTTCCTTCAGCTGTTTGCCCAATACAACTATCAGTATGCCTTTTTTATCTAAAACAATAGCCCCGTTGTCTGCCTATTTAAATTTTGGAGCTAAATGTTGATGCTGACCCCCACATGCAGTCGGCCAATCAGAGCAGAAACTCATGCTGTTTTTGGTATGAGTCCAAAATTCATATACAGTTTCTAAGTAGAGGACCTGGCACTGTAGTGTAAACACATTACCTGAAGTAATAAGCACTTCACGAATATCACACAAAACCGCTACTAAGTTTAATGTCTTACAGTAGATTTCTTATTTTCTGTGATGTTTTCAGAAACCTTCTCTGTAAAGATGATACTGCTTTGAAGGCATTTTTCTGAAGAAAATAAATAAATAAGTGAATAAAAAAATGCAGCCGTGTCAAAGTCGGCATGATGTGATGCAGCAAGACTTGACCACATGCATAGGAAGAAATCTGCCAATCCTGCACTTTTCTGCTTGTTACTTACCCCTGACCTGCTCTTAAAAAATATAGTCAGCAGCATTGCAGCACCTCTAATGATGTGTAATCACACTGGTTTCCTGCATAATGCCTTCAGTGTTGGGAGAGACCATCAAGAACCACTGATATCCAGGGACATTTTAGGCAGATGGTGATACTCTACTTCACTTAACAGAAAAAGCCAGAGAAGACATATTTTCATGCCTCGATAAATAGAACACTGAACACATTCACAGTTGGAATAGAGTGTCATGAATTTGCCTAATTTCCTGATGATTTTATGCTGTACTGCGTGTTGAAAGTCGTGAATGGCTTTGATCGATGTTTCTCCTTACGTGCTGTATGTATTCCATCATCTCCCTAAGAGCTGGGAGAGAAACCATCAAAGTTATTCATGTCAATCTCTAAGCTCTTTTGAAAAAAAGAAATGGTGAGGAAAGGCTGTTTGAAAACTCATATCCATGTTTGCTTATGCTCATTTCATTCCGCCCTGTACTCCATTCTGTTTCAAGGCAACTGAAAGCCAAGTAGAGCCACAGTTGAATTCAAATGTAGATGCAATTAAATGCAAAAAGACTGAGAGCAAGTGTGACTGCAAGGATGTTTATGTATTACAGACTTCACCGTGTCAATACAAGACTATTGACTACACTGTAGAAGAGACATTAAATGTGATCTGGAATAAACCCCAAACACCTACAGTAAATTGGGTAATTAAAAAACTCCTAATATGATGTGTAATAGGAGTTTCCTTTCAAAGTAGTGCAATTAAAGAAATGAAGACACCATAAACAAAACTTGTTTACCATTAGCCACATTAGGATTATCACTCAAGGGATGCCAGTCAGTCAGACAGCCTACCACTTTTGTCCAGTCTTAAATACCCAACAGCTACTAAATAGATTGCTTTGATGTTTTGTAAGAATTTGAATGGTCCCCAGGGCATGAATCCTAATCATTTATGTTTAAGCTATGGCTTTACATGTAGTCTCCTCATCTAGTGAAACTTTTAGTTTATTCCATATGCTGACATGCTGCTTGGACTTCAGTCTACACATCTGAGGCTTATTACTTACCAACTGCAGTACCGCTTATACTTGGGGTTTTGTTTAGTCAATAAAATGAGTTGCAGTTATCACTGAGTTTCAGTGATTAAAGGTTAATTTTAAAACCAGATTAGAGTCTATTTGTTCAAAAGTGTTGCCGATCAATGTAATGAGACTCAGGTGTTTTTCAGTGGAGAAGAGTTGGAGAAGAACAAAATTAATGTTTTGGAATGGCCAAGTCAAAGTCCTGACCTTAATCCAATTGAACTGTTGTGAGAAAACCTACCAACATTTTAGGACTATAGTGGTTCTGCATTAAAGAATGGGCTAAAATTCCTCCCAGTTGCTGTAGACGACTGGTCAGCAGTTACCGGAAACGTTTAGTTGCTGTTATTGCTGGCTAAGTGGGTCACACCAAATACTAAAAACAAGAAAATGAATGCACGTCAATGTTTTGAGTAATTTTTATGCAGAAATGTAGAAAATCCTGAAGGCTGCAAAAACTTTTAAGCAGCGCTGTATGTGGTTTGGTGCAGGGGTGAGCAGTGTAAAGTCTGGATGCTGCTTCAGGTTAGCAGTCCATTAATATGAATCAAGCAGTCGGTGTGTGTGTTGGCTAGCAGCTGTTTGAGGCCCCGAGTGCTAATCCCAAGAAGCACCTTGGTCCCCAACAAGTGCTTGCTGCAATGAGGTGCATCATAGTGACTTTTAATTTCCCTCTTCACCACATCATATTTGCAGCAGGCCAGGGAGGGGAGGAAATAGATCCCCAGATTATTTCCATCTATAATTTCTTATCTGACGGTGTGCGTTCCTTCTGCCTCCCCTGTATTGCCCCCCTGCAGGCACTGCCTTTTACTCCCTGGGTGTACCACCAATCTAGAAATTGAATTTGAGAGGAGGAAATTAGAAATGAGGGCATTTTCATTTCAATGTTTCTTTCCAATAAGACGGTTTTGATGTAGGGCCTTATAAGGCTGCGGTATGGAACTCCCACACACTTGATACCCTTCACGACCTTGACACCTATACCTCACTGCTGCCCTTCAAACCCCTACCAGCATCTCCCCGTCTGCCTTCCCCACCCCGTTAAAGAGCCCTAGATCTTAAAAACAGTCAATTTCCAAGCCAAAGTGTGCCACCTGCTTTTGGCAGCTGGAAGCCCTGGAAAATGTAGATAAATGAACAGAGCCACCTGAGGGATTTTATGAATCTACTGCTGCTTGGCAGATTTATTTGCTCCCCGCCACAGAGAGCCGCACTGGTAAGCACAGATTACAGTGTACAGCACAATTGCCCCTGCCTATTCTCCTGTCCTACACTCCGTGTGTCCACCCTCACCAGCACTGAGAGGTTGTTGACCTGTAATTCATCAGTATTTTAAATTGTAAACTGCAGCCTTGTGTTTTTTTTGTCTTCCCCCACCTCATCATTGCAGCTCTGGAACAGATTGTATAGTGCCCTTGGGAAGCTATGAATATGTTTGTTTAGTGCCTGATCTAATCTTACATCATTATGCAGAGGGATATTTGAGTAAATCTTATAGAACGGTAATTAGATTTTTATCAAATACACTGCTGTGTACTATACAGTATATGTATGTAAATATGTTAAGCTGTACAATAGTTTGTCTCAGACAAATTCACTTTGGCTGCTCCGTTCTGTATTTGATTTGCTGTTATATTAATTTATTTTTATTGTTAATTAAATTAAAATTAAAATTATGTTTCCAGGGCAGCACAGTGGTGTGGTAGTTAGCACTGATGCCTCACAGCAAGAAAGGGTTTGAATCCATTGGGCGAGTGGGGCCTTCTGTGCTGAGTTTGCAGCTTCCTCCCACTGTCCAAAGACAGGCTTGTTAGGTTAATTGGTGATTCTACATTGGCTGTAGATGTGAGTGGTTTTCTGTCTCTCTGTGTATGCAAATTTGGATATTTTTTTTTTTTCATAATGAAAAAAACAAGTGAGTCCACCAGTGTAGGCCATAAACTATAGAAAATATGGATGACTCGTGTCCACTTCCTTCCATTGGTCAATCTGACGCTAGAATGTTAGGGATAAGAGTTTGCACAGTACAGTCCAAGCATGGAGACACGTTATCGATGACCCGCCCACACTTCCTCTAGACTCACTCGTGTTTTCGTTTATTACTGCATCAGTATTATATTAACTACCTAAAATGACAGAAACCGTCCATGGACAAAAAAAAGTTTGGCCCAAGTCCCATCCACTAACATAGAGGAGGTGGGGCTTATGACCTATACTGCAGCCAGTCACCAGGGGGAGCTCTACTTGCTTCGGCTTCTCTTTTGAGGAGCTGTCATGGCGTCCACTTTATTTACAGTCTATACTGTAGGCCTACGTGTGTGTGAGAGGGTGTATTTGTGTATGTATATAATGTATTTGGTGTTTAGGGGTTAGGGTAAGGTCATTTATTACCATAGAATTTGTCAATAATACCGTTAAAATGGGGAAAATGTGAATAATTGTGTTTCCCATAAATGTTTTGCTAGCTGTTTTGTTAGCCCAATAATATTAGCTGTACATGAAACTAACCATCGCAGTTTAATATCTGATTTAACTATTTTATAAAAGGTGTTTTAGACGACACAATAGCCACTGAAATACTAAGAGAGCTTCACCAATACCTGACCTCATTACGCTGAATCATGTAAATTAAAAACACACTTGAGAGCTAACATTGCATTACAAATTAATTACTAAGGATAAATGATTCGCTGTCTATAAAACATCACTCAATTAAAATGATTACAACCTCTAATGACATGTATTATATCATTTTGTATGAATCTCATTCTCTGTAATTTATTTTGCACCTGAATGCACTTCAAGTGCTGCAAAATTGGAGTTGAGCCTTCTCCCTTTACAGACCTTTAAATTAGGTCAAGTTTCAGATATTAATACACAGCAGCTATTGAGTCACTGCCAAAAGGCGTTCAATCACTGATAGACACCTGAAATCTCCCATGTCTGCAGACAGTGAAGCACCCATGTAGCTTTTTTTAAATCAAATTATTACATTTAGCCTAAGAAAATTAGAAAATCCAAAGCAAGAAGAGGCCCACTAATCTCTGTGTGTACAGATGGCTGGCTTAAAAGCAGAGGACAAGTTATTCTTGTGTCTGTACTGGACCAATAATGCTGATTTTCATTTACATTTAACATTTATATATATAAAGATGAAAAAAGAAACTTGTGAAAATATGTCCTAATGGTTATAATTTCTCTTGAAGAAAAAGAAGAATTAAAAAAAAAATAATCATTTGCCAGCAAGTATAGTTTATTTTTCTGTGGATTCAGCTCCATAGTCTCAGTATGTGTGCGTACGTCAGCAACGTTAATCAGGTCATTTTAGGTTTTGTAATGACTAAGACGTTCATAATCATAATAGCAATCATGATTGTGGCTGATGCTGTGAAAGCAAAACATAAATAAGCAGATGTTTAAAAGTTAGGTTTCAAGAGTCAGCCTTAACAGCTTTGAAAAGATTCAGCCTTCCATTGAACTTTCGAGTACCTGTAATGTTCTTCACTGATTATGCTTCATTCATCGCTATCAAGTTTTGATAGCAAAATGTATGTATAGATTGCTTTTAACAAATGGGCAGAAAGTTGTTTTCCAAGACCAAAAGCATAAATACGGATAATAGCAAGATATGAATAGGCATGTCACTAACAAAAGGTGTCCTGTGTGAGTGACAGGAGATGTAAATGCAGATGTGATGTGTTCAAGGCAATAGAAGAGTGCTAGGCAACACTAGTGAGTATGCAGTTAAATGCTGAGACTGCTGCACTAATGTCAAAACATTTGCAGCCTTGCAAACAGTGTCTTGGTACAAAGGGGGGTAAAAAGATCTTTTACCATAAAGATGCACACATGCACACACACAAAGCAGTTTGGCCGTTGTTTTATTATAATAATAACAACACTGCAATGTATGAACATTTTTATTGGATATGTATCTTCAAGTATGTTGTTAGTGGGGGTCTTTGGGTCCTATGGGTTGAGGGGATGGGCCTCTGTGGATCATCCCACAGATACTTGATCAGTCTGGGATCTAGTGAATTTGGAGGCCAGGTCAACACCTTGTAATGTTCTTCATGTTTTTTTAGTTGTTCCTAAAACATTTTTGTGTGTCTGCCTGCGTCAGGCTGCATCCTGCTGGGGATGGCTGCTGCCATCAAGGAGTGTCATTGCTATGGGTAACAACTAAGTAACAGCCACATTAATGCCAGGTCCAAACGTTTCCCGGCAGAACAATGCATTGTCACTAGATGGTCAATGTTAAGGGATTTAGGTGAGCAATATAGTCATCAATGTCAAAACTGAATTTAAAAAAAAAAAAAAAGATTTTCAGGTATCACCACTCTCTGTCTTTCAAACAGCAGTTCTCTGTGTATAGTTGTGCACAGTTTTTTAAGCTACCAGGATGTTTGGTCAAATGTCAAGTGTGGAGAACTTGCCACATCTTCCGTGGATGTGGTCAGCCTTACTGACTTCTTGATGTTGACTGCGGGGGTTAGACCAGTGGTGCAGGACTCCTTGTTCTTCTTGTGGCTGGAGATTGTTCTTAATGACTGGATGTTTGGACTCGGTGCTCTACTGCAGAAGGAATTTGAGCATGATCAAATATTTTTGTGAGAATATTGTGTGATTGTTAAGCTTCTGGGAAATTAGACTGCCTAGAAGTTTTTCACAATACCGTGTATATTAAATGCAGTCTTCAGCATACAAGAACATGTCGTCTACATGCTGATTGCTATCGGTCATACCAGCCTTAAATAGAAACCCTGCAGGCGATGACGCACTCTAAAATTCCAAAAACCCAGACAGTGTGTACATGTCTTAATGTGTCCACAGGAGTCTCCTTTGTGACTTCGTAAAGTTGTAGACATGAATAATTTTTGAGTGACTCATGTGACAACCATTCCAACAACAACCCCATAGATACTAAACTAACTAAAAGATACTAAACCAACTAAAATCCCATGACTGGCTTTAAAATCAGATTAGCAAACTGCTCAAAATGCTCAAAAAGTCACTCCTTCACTCCTCTACTTTGACATCTGCCTGTATTTGATAGTATTTATTATTGGCACATGTGTTTATTATATGAGTTGGTTTGATTGTAGAAAAATAACTGTACATTGCAAATGTCACAACATGTCTACACCCTATACAAACGTAATGTTACACTACAGTTATACCTGGGTGCTGAACACCACTTAAGTTAATAGACGTACAGAACTTGAGTCTGTTCCCATATACCATACCATTTAATGCTATCACTAATTAATTGTACATTGGAAGTGGTTAAACTACTACTGAAGCAGACACTGGCTAAAGGCATGGCAGACACAGTCTCTGCATTAAACTTTCTCATTTATATTTATGCATCACTGTTGTTCCTAAGTTCATGCAGAGAGAGAGCGAAACTGTGGACTCATTATGTTAGAGGATATAATTGTGTCTGTCTACCTGCTGACATTACATATTGCATTTAGAACACAAGGGAGATTGAAAGTTGGTCTGATCCATGCTATGAATAAATATAGTAATGTACATATTATTTTTTTTATATATATATTAAATTGTCTTAATGTGTTGATTCAGAAAGGACTGACCAAGACATCCCATAGGACTCCTGACGTAAGTCTCACATTTCCCCAGAATGTTCTAAGGTTTCGACTCAAAATACTCCACAGATCATTTGTTCTACCATGTCTGTATACCCCTGCTATTGCCCTCTTCTGAACCAGGCTTTTTGAGTGTCTTTGCTGCTCAGTGTGTGAGTGGCAGAGGGGAGTAACACATCTGATCACATGGCATCTGCCATAGACACGACTGAGTAAATTTTCTTTCACTTACAAGTATTACAACTAAGGATTAGCTGCAGTTTTAATGGGATGTATGTAATGCAGATTGGCCATGAACTAGAGGGTTAGGGGTTCTTGAATGTGTGTGCTGATGTGAATGAGTAGGTATATGTTGACACTGTGAGTGTAAAGGGTAGTAGCAAGAAGTAGAAAAGCGCAATAATAATTCAAGGCCATTAACCATATAATAGAGCTAATAGAAGAGAAGCTAGTAAAGAACTATTTTCTCAAATATGGTTGTGTAATGATATGTTGGCTTCCTGATATCCAACAGCTGCGTAGGTTTCTTCACCATTTTAGCATCTTGTAGCTTGCTAGCTAATGTTGATATCAAGGATGAAAATTTGTTTTATTTGTTTTGGTGATGGCAAAATCAATCAGTATGTACTTGGAGAACAGCACATGGGTATCTCTTGGTTGATGACCTATTCAGAAGCTGAAAACTGGTTTATTGTTGTTTCACATGGATATTTGATAACTTTGCAGAATGAGTTTGGTGATGAATGGCTATTTTCAAATTCACCTGCTTTCAGAGAAATATTAGTGCAATAATGTGCTTTCAGTGTAAGTGATACGTGACAAAATTCATTTCTCATTCTGTGTTTAAATGTTTTCCACGGTTTATGTGAACTTACTGTGAGCCTTCATCTTGTTTGATTTGATTTATTCCAGCTGCTGAAGACAGATATTGGCTTCAGATCACTTTAAGCCTCCAGCACAGTGCACACACACTGAGTTGAAGTAAAAGGCATCTTGTGTCTCGTAGTTAAATTCAATAAATTAGATTTTTAATAATCCATTGGTTTATACATTTTCGAGTGAGGGAGAAATGCTGTATTTAATTTTCAGAATTCAATTAAACTTTGTGGTAAAGCCATATCAGAGATATTATTATTTCAAGCAGGGAGCTTTAAGGTGTTATGTGAGTTGTGTTAAGTGATTGGGCACTTTACTATTAAAAAAATATTTTTTTGTAGATTGTAAAGGTTATCGGATGAATTACATTTGATGAAGCATGGAGGAAGGAATGTTATATGTGTACCCTCTGGTTTCAATATGTTAACTGACATTTCAGTAGTGCAACTGGTGTGTTCAGAAACACCCTTTGCTAAAACATATTGGTGCTCTACAGAAACTGCACAGTTACCATGGCAATGCATGTACTAATACATTATCCCTAGCTATTTATCAAGACACATGACGTAATGCAGCTATTACTTGTGCTATTATCAATGTTGAGTTTGCACTGACTCAGTCGTGGTTACCATAGAGAACATCAGGTAGGTTTGCCATTTTTATATAAAAGACCGTCATTCAAGCAATATGTCACCGTCTAATCTAAATTTGATAGCGAGTGTTAAAAGTAGAATTAGATGTGCATGTACTTTGATTGTGGTTTTCAAGTCACACATTTTTACAAACACCTAAATGTTCCTCGCCAGACTGACAAAGCATGTGGTTTTATGACATAATTACACAGTGAGAACTGTATCGGGGTGACTGGTCAGCAAAGGGAGAACAATAAAGCGAGAGGTTGTTGGAGAAAACACAGACATTCTCAGATTTGTCACAACACAGGCGAGACCACACAACAGAGTTTCAGCCCAAGCCTCTGCATTTAACGTGGTTCATTTTATCTTTGTGTTTTTGTATTGACTCGTGGCAAAAACAATTAGAAAGTCTAAAATATAATATAGCAGACCTTATAAAATACTACTAAACAATTGAATGACTGAAGCTGTCTTTAAAGAGTGCTACTAGAGAACTTCAAAAGAGACTTTGGACACAGATTGAACTGAATTGAATTCCTTTATTTGCATTACACAGAAGTGCGATTCTGGTGTGCAACAGGCATTTTACACATTATATAATATATTGACCAGTGCTATTGTGCAGTATGTTGCAGTAGTAGATGTGCAATGTTACATTGATAGTTCTGACTGGAGCACTTAACCGACTGATCGAGAGCGTTTATGTCTCTCAGAATAAAACTGTCCCTGGGTCTTGTGGTCCGTTTGTAAGAGGCTCCATAGCGTATTCCAAATAGCACGAGTTCAAAAGAAAGGTTGCACGGCCGTGAGGGGTCCATACAAATGCTGGTTGCCTGAGGCAGCATGTATTGTGAATGTCCTCCAGGTCTGCAGTGAACCTCCTGCGCTCTTCAGACAACCTGCTAACCCAATCAGCTGCTGTGCTGCTGAGATACCATACACAAAAGCAGTGTCTTTGTTTTTGGTACAGCGATAGAAGGCCAGCAGTACTCAGGAAGAACAACTGTTGCTGTGGCCTCTCCAAAAGTGCTGTGGGGTTGGTTGTGCGTGAGAAGTCCTTCAGAGATGATTGTGCCTATGAACCTGAGGCTTGATAATCTCCCCACTCTCAGAAGACTGGAGCATGGTCATTGTTGCTCGATGATAAGATCCTTGGATTACCCATTCGTATGGTTGTTCGTCGAGCACCATCTCAAGATTTTTTTTACCTCTGCTCAATAGGCTGATTCGTCATTGTTTGAAATCAACCCATTCAGTTTTATCATGGTGTACAGTGTGTGATGTATGGAGGTACACTGTTGTGGTGAAGAGGGAGTAAAGACAAATCCTGTGGTTTGCCAGTGTTCAGGGTTATAGCGGAATACAGATGGGGGCATGGCCGTACTACCTGTGGGCGTTCTGTCTGAAAACTGAAGATCCAGTTGCAGAGTGGCGTGCTGGGGCCGACCCGGTGCACTTTGTGAATGAGGTGGGCGGAGACAACTGTGTTAAAAGCAGCGCTATAGTCTACAAATAGCATCCTCACATCCTGCATGCGCTGTGTCCCTCCAGATGAGTCAGGGCTGTGTGGTTAACTAAAGAGATGACATCCTCTGTAGATTCGTTAGCTGTGTAGGCAAATTGGTGGGAGTCCAGAGAGCTATAATAGGTGTAATGTGTAATTTCTCTGCAGTCTAAAAACATGGTAGGTACATCCTTTTGTTGACTTGTGTATTTACAGTATCACAAACCACCAACATCCAACAATTCTGGTCACCCATCAAACTGCTATAACTCCCTGGGAAATTCATTCTTACTGTAAAATTATAACATTACGACAATGTTCAACATGCCAATGAAGTTATTCTTAGTAAGATGGAAGATGGGTTGATTAGATTTGCCACATAACGTTAACTAGAGAAGCTCATTAGAAGATGCGCTTTAAATCTTCCACAAATTTTTACAGACATTACTTGTAGACGCCCAACAAATAGTACCTCTTTGCCCTTTGCTTCCCCTCAACATCTTATTGATATTAAACCGTCTCTTAAAATGTCACCCCTCACAGATCCTCCCACAGAATGTGAAGCTCTTAAAAGTCCACAAGGAACAATATTCATAGTGTTACTGGTTTTTAATGTCATCATATACATCTTTCTGTCATAATTTATTTTGCTTGTGATTCACCAAGTCCAGATTGCGATGTGAAAATGCACTTCAAAGATAGTGTAGTGGAGTGTGTTTTGTTTAATGCAGCCTTTTTTGAGTGCCAAAACAGATAGTCTAGTACCGCATAATTTCCAGGGAAGACATTTGGCTTCTAGTCAGCAGGAAAACATGACCACAAGTAATGAGGACAAGATCCACTAACAACAGTATATTGCTGTTCTTGATCTAGCTGTAGTAAGCAATATATACACACCAGCCCCGGGCCATGTCCACGCTAGGCCAGTGTTTTTCCCCACTCTTAGCTGTTGCTTTTCGAAAAATGCTCCCCTGAGTGTCTAAATCAGAAAACGTTTTTTTTTTCTTTCTTTCTTGTTTTCTTTTTGCTAGGTCTTAAATGTCCCCACTTCACCCCAGACATCCACTACCTCATTGCTGCCCACATTTACGTTTCCCCAGCACTCTTAATATGTTCGCCTTCTCAGACCAATCAGCTGTAGGTGTAATTAAGGTAATTGTGAAGTAGCTATGGTGCTGAAAATCCTAATACGAACAAAATATAAGCCTGTCCAGCTTGGATTGTATAATGATATGGCCATTATTTAAAGGGCAAAAATCAAAAGTGCCACACTGCTTCTAAAATGACACAATGATTAGCATAGCATATATAGCATAACTGTAATGAGACTATAGGTAGCCAAAGACACTTTGAACTCACCGCAGTGTTTCCAGGTCCATATGAACAGTCTTATGTTCCAGATTAATTCTCCACATGGGTTTCATACTTGTCTACTGGAACTAAGCTTTGATGATTATTCATCGGATCTTCTTGTAATGACCCACTTTAGACACTTTTCTCTTCCCATACTGGCCCAAACTTACCCCAGTTTTGGCCTCTTGTGTGCTGTGTTCAAAGCTCAGCATGTGATGTATGAAAAAAAAGAGAGAAACCATTCACAATCTGTTACACAAGATGTACAGTTGTTTTTCAAGCTATTTTCAGAATCTTAAAATTTCCCTGTCAGCTACAAAATTCAATAAAAAACAACATGTAACTCATTTCCTAAGTTTCGCCCTTTTGATAGGAGGGCAGCACTGTCTGGAAGAGATAATACGTTCTAGTAAGTTCTTGGCCTTTAATAGGCCACTTCAAACATCCTTGAAGCTAAAAAACTTGACTGCAGTGTTGTGCGTACTTCTATTTCATTTGTAGTTCAAATGCGAATAGTTGCTCATTAAGAAAACTGAAGCTATGTAATAACCTCAGGCAGACAGGGAAAATTAATAGTCACTCAGAAATAAGATTGCCTTCCTTCAGTCCTGGACACAATATTTTGCTCTTTCAGCTGATCATCTTGTTTCGCAACTCTTGTTCTCAGGTGTGTACTGTGGAATGTACACCTCGACTATAATTGAGAAAAAGTGAGTAGTACGTCTGAATGTACTCTGAGGTGCAGCCTTGTTTGGTGTTAGGTCAGATCAAACAACGATCTACACCTTGAAGCTGTGAGGCTAATTCTACAAACATCTACCTTGGCTTGTCACATTCAGTTATTTTCAGATTATTCTACGGTGACTATGTAACTGTTTGTCGTCTGACCATCACCGTATAAACCTCAGATAATTTTATTGGCAATGCAGATCTTTGCTGGAATAATCGTTTCCAAACGGAGTGACTCCAGACCAACTCTATGCTGAAAAATATTTATATGGAGGAAGCTGGGCTAGGTTCCAGGATAATAGTTTACATCTACAATACAAGGAGGGGGTTTTCATGGTAAGCTGCGTATCACTGGATAATGAACAAGGGAACTTTTTTCAGTTCAGTTTAATTTTATTTATATAGCATCAATTACAATACATATTGTGTCAAGGCGCTTTCCAAAACCCTGTCTGAAACTTTATAACGTTATTCACAGCGATTATCAGAATGGTGTTCTGTAATACGTTGGTTCTAAACATAAATTTTCCCTGCTCTTCAGCGTGATTTTTCTTTACTAGCTTGACTAGATTTGCCATCAATTCCATCTCAACAAAAGTTGTTTGTCAGTTTTCCAAGGCTTTGGTACTTTGAGCAAGATAAACCTTTTTTAGTGTGTCAGCAACTTGTTGTCTTTGAGCAATTCAATGAGCAATCTAACAATAGGCAAGACGAGGCCTATGCTTGGCTTAAGTTCAGCCTTGAGTAGAGCTGTTCTGTATTAAAGCAAAATCTATCTATATACCCTACCCTAAGCCATATGAATTGTTGCTACAATCTTAAAGGCTCTATCCAGCTTTATTTTTATTATTCTAAGAAGAAAAATTGTTGCACAGCACCTTTGTCTCTCAGAAAAATAGCGCTGCCCCATTAAGAAACACGGTAGTCATGAGTTGTTGTTGTTGTAAATGTTGTACATGACTGTGGATGTGTGCCGCTGAACTGAGGGCATGTTGCAATAAAAAGTGAAAAACAAAAAGAAAGTTTGTCTTGCTGTTCGCTCTGGAGGTGCAACAGATAAATGATAGACTAACATGTAAAACATTTTTTCAATGGCGCGTGATCTACCTGCACTACCTGGTTGATCGCCATCGACGTATTGGGCTCCCCTGCTCTAAGATATTGAGATAAAGTGGGAACATGTGCTCTTGCGGCTACAGCTGTGTGACCGTCTATTACTTTTGTCACACTCACATGTGTTCCCAGATGCGCCCAAGTCTCCTGCACCCTCCACATTTCTGCTTGTGGGTGTGTTTATGTGTCACTTCCCAGTCGTAGCCATTATTGTATTTTCACTCTCATTTAATCCTATTACAGTAGACAATTATTCATATGGTTCAGTGAAATGTGAGCAACTACATAGCCTTGAGAGGGAGGAAAGTTATCTAAAGGCAAAACACGACCCTGAAAATTCAGAAGCATGAAAACTAGCCTGGTAATTAGATGCTAAATTAGTCCACGTGGACCAATTAGGCAAGACAAGACGTGGGGGCTCTGTAATGCTTTGTCAACAGAAATGAAACCAGTACAAGGAGACAGACGGGTTAAGGGAGGAACAAGTCTGAATGAGAGACGGAAAGGGAAGGGGGGCATGAGAGCATGTACCCTGATTAAAGGGGAGAGGAGGATCAAAGAGATTTTATTTGGCATGTGTGTGAAGATTAAACAAACCTTTAGAAGAAAAAAGGGTCCCATCATTTCCTGTATTAAGTCTGAATTAAATTTTAATGCCGAAACATTGCTTGATCTCTTTTACAAATGATGATGCTTTGATTTGGATGCTTTAAATGTAAGCAGAGTCTTGTAGCCCAGTGCTGGACCTCTAGAATTTCTCTACATTTCTTTTATTTTATTTCTCTCTTGGCAAAATTTGCCTATCCCTTCTTGCTTTTTATTTATTTTTTTTTTCATTAGAATGACACTGGTTATTTTATTAATAATTATTAAACTTGAAATGTTCATCCAAATTACAAAGAAACAAAACAAAACAAAAAAATCCTGCATACCTCTCCTACTTAATATCTGTCAGGCAGTTTTGGTTTGATTTTCCAGGATCTGAGACATATATCTCCGAAAAGGTGAATGGGGTTTGGTTTGTGTGTACATATGTCTGTGAAGGGTCTCAGTCATCCAGGTCACGGTATATCCAAAACTGTTAAAGCAAGGCAACTGGACTGCCAGTCGTTTGTATGTGCAATTTAACATTTCATCAGTTAAAAACAGGGCGATATGTCTCTCCAGGAATGATCTTCTATTGGCTGCTTTGCGCCAAAAAAATTGTTCCTGCGGAATCTGTGGATTATGCAAAGTCGCAGCTTTGAGATATCATCATAAAATATGAATAGCATTTGACTGAAAGCGCATTTTACGCATCATGCAGTACGTTTGAAGCTTTTTGCGTGTCATTTTACAGCTTTTAATGACATGAGAGAAGGCTAGGGTTAGGGCTAATGCTAAGGACCTGGGTAGGTGGTCCTGTTGTATAACACACCAAAAATACATATTAATAGGGTCCGACGTGATTTAACGTTGCACTTAGCAAGTGTGAGATGGCCTGGTCAACTTTATCAAGCACCATTATGAGGTCCAACTTTTTTTTTTTTTACCCATTGCTTTTGATTTATGACCTTATAAGTTAAGTAACTGCGTCCAAGTCGGGCTCTGCATTACTGTGGTATGCTAGACTACGATGGCGTAGATCACCATCGTAGTTTGGTGTAGATGTATGTAGACATTATGCATCCCCGCTAAATATCAGCATGTTTTCATGTTAGAATACTTACTTTATACTTGGTCTTGTTTCACAAATGGGATCGTCAGTGCAGAGAGCACGGCAAACAACCTCCGTTTCATTAGAGAAACCTAGGAGACATATATCTCAAAACCTGAACAGATTCAACCAACGTAAGCGACTATCTTTACGAGCTAATTTAATAGTAATTCTAAATAGTTATATTTCAAATCCATTGTGTTGAAATTGATCCAAAACAATGAAAAACCAGCCCTGTATTGATATGCCACTGCAAGATGGTCATATAAAAGAGAATGATATGCTGTAAGTACGAGAGTCGCTAAAATCTCACTGCACGCTGGCATACAATTTTGGCCAATTCCATACCACTTTCACGTCCCTAATGGTTTTAATAAACCAACAATTTTATTGTTTTTAGTTTAATTTGGAATGTTCTAGATGCTGTTCCTGTGTCTGTCTTGATCACCTGATTAAAGTTACATGGCTGCTGCAGTGGGCCATAAAACCATGACTGTCGGGATGTGCAGGCTGTTTTCCTTGTGTTAGTGCACCTGCAAGGAGAAGATAAGGGCACTGATGATAACAACCTGTCTGCATTCTGACATTTCTCTGGACATTCAGCAATAGGCTGCCGGCCACAGCCCCTTGGAAAAGAAAGAGGAACCTCAATTGGAGAGGGTAAAACAGGGTTTTGTCAAAGACAGAAAGCAACACATAAATTGAAATGCCTATTTTCCTTTGGAGGCAAAATTGTGGATTTTCCCATCAAACAACAATACACAGCGAGCAAGTGCTTTTGTTTAACCAACAGCAGGTATGAGAAACACTAAGGTACATTATGCATGCACAACACAAAATAATCACATAAAACCTGATTAAGAAAATATTATTCAGTGGTACGTTCACTCACCTCATTTAAATTTGCATGTTAAACAATTAATTAAATGGTGCAATTAAATTAAATGTCAGTTTAAAAAAAAAATATATTGCTGCTACATTGTAAATTATAAAAGGGCTTCATTTACACCTCTAATTATAACGAGTTTGGTTGCAAGATGCAGATCGTGCAAAGGTCGTTTGAGGAATGAGGCCAAGAATCTCAGAAAAAAATAAAAAATCTAGTCAATATCTGTCAAGTAGCAAGTGATGAAGTAGAATCTGTGACAGGTGTCGTGACAAATTTCTCTCCATTCTCAACAATTTTTCCTGGCCGTGTGGTCAAAAAGGTGGCACGTTCAGTTCAAAGTTATGCTTCAGGATGCTGGTACCTGGTCATTTGCATGTAATAAAAAGCATTACTCCAACAGGCAGATAAAGTATAATCAATGAGGCTTTCTAGGGAGATTAGCAGCACTATGCTCCTTGGTGGAAAATAAAACACCATTGTTTATCACTCTTGAAATGAAATGCACAGTACAAAACCGTAGATGGTCCGGTGCTGCATGGTCTCGAAGGTGCAGCAGTGTAGCTCAAACTACACAAGATAAATGCAGTTGCCTTTCATTTCTACGTTCGATTTTCTGATACCGTTTTGTTGCATTAATCCTGGCCTGCGACATTAGCCTGCAGTGCGCCAGTCGTGTTGAATTACGTGAGCTGGAGGTGTTTACATTAGTTTTAGGTTTATAGGTCTGACATTTACAAGGTTAGAATTGCCCAGAAGTATTTTTAGTGGACTTGTGGATTATTGGCAATGTTTCATGATTTCAAGTTTTCAAGTTTTTCTTTCCAAATACTGATTTATTTCTGCCTCTTTGAAGTGTGGATTACTGAGAGAGCTGATAACTGTATTCATTTATCAACCACCATCATGAGGGTTTATGCCCTAACAGAAAATAATATGTTTTGCCAAAGAAATATAAAAAAAACAATAATTAGATTTAAAAAAAATAATAGTTTCCCTTTATTTAAGTATTAGGCTACAGAAACATTGAATAATTCAGTATTTATGCTGAACCTAAGTCAGATTTATCAAGAAGTATCTTAAAGTGAACTTTCCTAATTGACCTTTTGGAGGCAGCTTTTGACAAATCACAGTAGGGGAACTTGTCGCACAGTTGATGATGGCCCAGTTTCATTAAATGTCCCATTACACTGAAACAGCATGCATGAAAAACATTTATTAGAATTCAATGAATTGATTAAAAAAAAATCCAGTCTCATGTACCGTAATTGCATTTGCACAGGGAAGCTGCTTCCCTGCTTTTCTGCTTGCAGCTGGCAGAACGGCTTCCCCCTTGTCTGCAACATGTGCAAAACGAGTTCCCGTTTATCTCAGGATCATCAAGGGAACCATTTTCGAACCATTTTAAACAAGATAAAACATTTATTAGCCCAACCAACAAAAGAAAAAAAGGAAAAAAAAAAAAAAAAGCTTTCATTTGCGCGGGTAAAATGATTGTCTGGGTCCACCTCCCTGCTTAGTCTCAGGTCTAGCTGTCTAATAATTCTTTGAATGCTGGAAGACTTTCCCGTCTGGGCCCTGTTTGCTCTGGCTGGTGTTTTGCATAGTAAGAGGGACTGTTGCAATACTTCGCTATGATTGATCAGCATATAGAGAGAGCAGCTGTCCTTTTGTGTTTCTGCAACTACCTTGGGGGCTATAGCCGCGTGTAAGAAATAAACGACATTTATTGCATCATCTTAAAGCATCATTTTTGCAGGGGCATATACCTAGTGCGGCTGAAAAACGGTATAATTTCTACGGTTTTGTGCAGCTTTTGCACTTTGTAGAGATGTGCGTTTTATTATTGCGAGTTACAAGGCACCAAATCTCAGGGGCACGTTGCATTACTGCTTGCAAACAATTAAATGAGCTTTGCTTTGAGTTTCTTTTGTTTCAATGCGTTTATGAGATGTGTTAAATCCTGTCAAGGATGCTAGCCCATCAATAAATCTATCTATCTATCTATCTCTTAATTAGTCTCTCTCTTCCCTGTAGTTTACACCTCAAGGCATTGAGAGTGGCATTGACACATTAGCACACCACAAAGAGCATCTGAAATGAAAACTAAAATCTAACATTCGTGTACTGTGATTTCAAACTAAATGACAGAATAGAGCAGCATGCTGTTCCGTAACACTGGGTTTTTTTAAGGATGAAATTAGCCCAGTAGCAGTCCATTATCTTACACAGCATGGAGCACATATTTTTATTTATTTATTTATTTTTGTTCAACCATCAGTCAAGGTGACCTTCCTTTTTCGCTGGTGTGGCCTCCAGCCTACATAATATCAGTGCAGTAATCTAACTCAGAGGTGTCAAGAGGAAAAAAATGAGCGTCGGGGATAGTAATCGGGTGTTTTATCCCATGTTGTGTGACATGATGAAAGACAGTTGATGGGGAGTCTGGGACGCCTCACGGTCGGTGTGACCACGGTAGTTTTTCTGCACCTGCACAGATTTTACTACTATCATCCAGTCGGAGGACAGTACTTCCTCTTTTTTAATTTTGTTAGAAGTGCCGGTATAGATTAACATTGAGCCAAATTAATTGCGTGACTAGAGGCTGGGGTGATTGACTGAGGAAGACTTATCTGTCCGTAGGTCGAGCTGATTCAAACGATGCTGACCAAAATACAGTTTGAAGAACACTGAAAGTAAAGAAACTGGGTGTATCGGATAACAGAAGGTATGAGGCGTGATTGGAAGATCTTAAGTTAGGGAGACAAACACTGCCCTGACTAACTGCTTATAGCTTCCCTGCAGGTATGGTGCTGAATTTGAACAACTACTTAGCAGTAGATCAAAAGGTGTGCCATCAGTGTGGTTTATAGAGCTGCACTTGGGCAGCGATGTGTTGCCTAGTCAGTATACAGATACGTGTGCACTATTTTCATAGTTAGTTGAACTCATTTGTTAAAGAAACAAAAAGCTAATATTTTCTGGTTTCAGCTTATGATACCTCTTTTTTTAGGATCTGCAAAAACAGGGTGTAAGACAGAAACAAAACAGCACACATTTTACGGCTTTAACAATTAGAACAATTTAAAGAGCTCATAGGGCCTGAGGATTGGGACTAATGTGTGAAAAGGTTACATGCACATAGAGCCCATGCCTAGTTCAGTACATCCCATAGCAGGGGGAACAGAGGTCCTGGGTGGAGGACAGACAGAGGGTCCAACAGACAAATTAACATGAGGAGAGGAACTTTTCCTTGATGATTTCATTGGGAGCCAGGTGTTCAAATAATTGAATAAATGGCTGTAGAAAGTAGAAAATTATCCAGGGAAGATGTCATTTTAAATGGCGAGAGTTTAAAAGATGGAGCTCCATAGCAGGAGAATCCAGGAGGAAGTAAAAGCTATTGTATTAGTTTGGACTTTTGTCCTGATGTTTGCCTATGGTGGTCGACCAAAGATGGCTATATGGTTGGAAGGTGAAAGTTTCACCTGCAATATGTCAGAGATTGCCTTAAAGAATAACTCCCAAAATCTATTTTTCCAAATCTGCATTTGGCAATGAACAGCAATTGCAGTTATCATCAGCCATATCTGGCTAAATTCTGTTTTGCTATAGTGAACTCCGTGGAGTACTTTGAACTGAATGAGGCTCAATCTAGCACAAGAGGAGGATGAATTCACAGCACCCAGGTCTTCAACCCAGAATCGGTCAGAAAATGTGGTCTGCAGTTCGCGCTCCCAGTCGGCTCGAAATTTTCCCCATGAATGGCTCATTGGTCGGTAGCACAAGGTGCTTCAGATATCTCTGATAGTGAATTATATGTCTTTGGTAACTGTAGGTCAGACAGAAGATTACATTTGAAGACTTTTTAAGTTGTCTTTTCTCACTTTTTAAAAAAGAGTTTAGTGACTGCTAAAGGACAGACGGCTTGAAGACTCACTTCCTCTGGTGCAATCATGGCGGCATTGATGATAGGTTACGCCAAAACCTTTTTCCGTGAACATTTCTGGTTGGTGTGATGAATAGCTATCGGGCGTTTTCATCTCACTTTGCCGAATTATTTCCACAGAACAGCAAGCACACCAATCTAACCTTCATTCTTCAACAGGACTCACGGTTAGCATAGAACTACACGGTCCATATACTAACAGCATGCTTTTAATCCTGTTTATTCACAGGAAGAAAAAGTCACTTTACACACACATCTACAATATCTGGAGGAAATAAATAATATATGTTTTATTGTTGCATAATTGCCACTGGTGAATGACTGTTCTCTAAATGGAAAAAAAAAGTTTAGTTCTGACCAAAGGGTGCACTTCACTCTGAGTGCATCCCCTACTGTGTGTACAATATATTTCATTAAGAGATAGAAATCCATGCAGGTCAGGGGTTCTATTAATGCTTGCACTTCCCTGAAGACTAACAACCACATACGGCTTACTTGGAAAATGCAGTTTAGTGCCCACCCACGCTGAAAGAAAGAGGAATTAGGGACCTGTTAATGCAGTGCACAATAGCCCAGCATGCCGCAGCTTTTCTTCCTTTTACTCTCCACTCTTTCGTCTCTTTCTGTCTTCGTATGTGGCCGTCACCCGGGAGAGCCTAATGCCATGCACATCACATGTACGTCCGTGTGTGCTCATTACTAACGCATGAGCATATGGCCCCCCATATTAAATTCCTGCTGATGATTAATTGCAATATTTCATGTGCTTTTTCCATGGTAACAGTTTTATCACCTGCCAGATCTGTATGTTAGGTTTGGAAAGAAATGGGCAGCTGACTAGGGCCTCTCAGCCACAAGGGTTCCATTGTCCATTTTGTTTTAATAATTCAGATTTTCAGGTCACTATGCCACGTTGTTTTAATTAAACCATAGTTATACCATGTTGATGGAAACCCAGACTCATCTGCCCTATACCAAATAATCTATCAAGTTTCCATTTCTATCCTTTATCCTACATTTTAACTAACTAATCATTAAAAGAAAAATTAGAGCACCAACCATTGACAATTTCTCCATGTAAACCAATCAGGCTTAACATTATGACCACCTTCCTGGTGGTCTCCTTTGTGCCTCCAAATTAGTTGTGACTAATCAGAGAATGAACATGGACCTTCTGAGGGTGTCTTGTGGTGTCTGGCAACAGGATGTTGTTAGTGGGGGGCCTTTGGGTCCTGTGGGTTGAGGGGAGGGGCCTCTCTGGATCATCCCACAGATACTTGATCAGTTTGGGATCTAGTGAATTTGGAGGCCAGGTCAACACCTTGTGCTGTTCTTCATGTTTTTTTGAGTTGTTCCTAAACTATTTTTGTGTGTGTGTGCCTGTGTCAGGCTGCATCCTGCTGGGGATGGCTGCTGCCATGAAGGAGTGCCATTGCTATGGGGTGGGGGTGCCTGGTCTGGTCTAGGTGGGTGGTGCATGTCTAAGTGACATCCACATGAATGCCAGGTCCAAATGTTTCCCAGCAGAACATTGAATTGTCACAAGGTAATCAATGTTATTTACTTCTCCTGTCATTGGTTTTAATGTTGTGGCTGATAGATGCTTATGTCTCTAAGATTCTGATGCTAGCTCCTGACCCAGCTCCAAAACTACAACTAAAAAGCAACAAACTTCAGCTGCCACATTTTGCAGTATCACCTCGTAGAATAAGACAAGACACTGATGTAAGGAAATTACAAAGCGTTCGCACATCTGGAAAGATGTGGTACACATTCACAAGTTCAAAAACAGTGTCTGTGAAGATGTAAAAACAATGGATTGCAAGTATGAACCTGTTAAAAATAATACAAAACAAGAGAGAAGGTTGTGGTGCAACTGATGACGGTCTAGTTCAACGGCAACAGATCGCTGGACCAGTAGAACCATGGGGCCTGACATGATGCTGCTCTTATGTCATTCTTCTTCTGAGCAGCTGAACTTTATTATAGAGGAACAATGATCCTGGTATTACATGGCTATAAGAAAATTGAGGGAAATTGGTAACTGCTACATTAAGATTGTAGTTTTATTTGAGTGTGGAATACCAACCTATCAAACACGGATTAATTTCATGTGCCTATATCTTCTGATTATTGCATTTCATTCTATTTTAAAACTAAGACAGGTATTTTCCAAATGTTTATCTAACACTAGATAGATTATTGTCCAGTCATTGCAAAAGGGCACAATGTCCCGGTCCATGCCTGCTTACACTGGCTCCCATTAAAATATTGAATTAAATCCAAAGTACTTGATATTAAAGCCCTGCGTGGTCTTGGACCTGCTTCCAATAGAGATCTCATTGAACCCTATAGTACCATTAGTGCCCTTAGCCAAGATATGTTAACTATACCACAGTCTCATCTAAAAGGGCTTGATAACAAAGCAGAAATATCAGACAAGCTTAATATGGTTATATTTTTTATTATCTTGGATGCAGTGTTTCCGTTTTAATTGGACTCTCCATAACAGTTACACTACAAACAGCCATATAGGGTCTACACAATATTTTTGGGAGCATTTCATGTTTTGAGCCAACAGGAAATGAGAAGAGAGCAAGAGATGACATCAAACGACCAGAGCTGGTAGTGATTCGAACAGAGAAGCTTGTGTTCATTGTTAGGACATTAAACACCAAGGCCACAAGGGTTCAGTTGTTCATGTTTTAGCTGTTTTTTTTTCAACAGGGAAATGCAGCTGCTGCCCGCATTTTATGTTTTAGGGGTTCACCAAATCCTACTTGGACCTTAGAGTATCTACCCATTTTATTCTAGGACAGTCGACAAACCCCTGAACCACAGGGGACGTTGTAATATGAGGCCTTTATTACTATTAAAGCATGAGTCCACACAAAGAAGGTATACCATGTTGTGCATTTATCTGAGAATGACAACATGAAGGACCAAGAAATGCATTAAACTCACATTTCCATTGAAGTACAACTTGTAAAAAATAAATAAATAGCATGTGCAGTATCTGTAATTAAATATGAAAAAAACATGAATACTTTGAATCCAGGGAAACAAACACTCTCAAGCTCCGTTGTATTTTTCTCTTCAAAGCATAACGGGAAGATTCGTGACATGGAGAGGACTAACTGAATATATTTTTCAAATTCAGAGCCACATTTGTCCCTCATTACCTCTTATTTTTATTTTCAAACTAGAACAAATAAACCAGAAATTATAATAACTCCGTCTGATCAGGACAGTTTTGACACGTCTTCTTCGTCGAAGCATTCAAGATGTTTCGCCTGGTGAGTCTTTCTTATTTGGGCGTCAATACTGAATTGTAATACCGTTGCCTTTGGGATTTGGCTCGTTTGAATGTTGTCGTTTTGCCGTACACAGCAGGCATCTTTTCATTTCAACTCAAATTTTGCGACTGCGGTATTCACTGTATTGACATGGACTGATTCACACTTCCCATTATTCCCGTGGACTGCAGAGCGAGTTCTTCAAGTGGGTCTATATCAAGGTTCATGGCACTACTTAATAGAGCTTTGCATTTAATAGACTCCCGGGCTGCTGGGTTGAGATGTTGCCAATGCTCTATAGATTTTATGTTTTTTTTTATTCTTTACACAAGGAAGGACAGTCACAATTGAGCTTGTTGAAAGTACATATAACCAGTATGAATGCATGAACAAATTCAGACCTCAGTCATTTGTTCGTCATTGCTTTGTAAGCCGTGTTCCCTCTCACAAGCATGTGGAAAATTAGGCTTTAAAGAAATATGTCACGTTTACATTTGGACGTGAATGTAGTCTGACATCGTGGAAGTCGATGTATCATTGAAAATGAAATTATTTTAGAGACTCGCACACAATAATACCATTTCAGCCTCTCAATTATGTTTCATGCATCTCCAGACTTCATCACAAGGACCTAAAACGCTGCCTCTAATGTATCTGTAAAGCAATTAACGTGTGCTCCAAGGGCTAATGAATATAACTTGTTTTTTTTTTGGTTGTGTTTTTTTTTCTTCCTCATTAGATCAAACTAGCTATTAGTCATAATACTCCAGAATTTGATAAGATTGATCTCGGACTGTGCCATGCACCGGTGTATTAAATAATTTCCAAAGAACGAAAGAAATCCAATAACAAGCGCACAAGGTCGTGCTGTTTTGTTAAAAGTGGAAGCATTTGAGGGAGATGATTTGGTTTTCACTGGGATAGTAGTTACTATCTCAGATTTCCAATAGAAGAAAGGCTGACACTGATAGTGGACAATTACATCTTTACATGAAGAGAGTCCAAAATAAAAGCATCCTCCTTTCATGATTTTACAGTGGCACAAATGTGTTTTCAGTTTGTTTGATGTCTTTTGCTGCCACTGGAAAAATACTAAGATTCAGCTGACCATTATTTTTTGTGTGTGTTTGTGTGTGTTTGTGTGTGTGTGTGGTCTAAATGTTCACAGAGCGATGCCATGAATAATGAGGAGTTTGGTCGTATTACCTGATGCCAGAACAGATTCTTTCAGTTCGTCACTTTGCACACTCCTTATTATTGTTTACTGTAACGTAAATTTGAACACGTGCTGTAATTTAAGCCTAACACAATGCATTTCATTGCTCACAGTCTTTAGTTCCGCTGCTTAGAAGGGGAGTTAATACATCTCACGCCATGGGAGCTGACAACGCAGCCGACTCCGGGACTCCAGCGTTTGAAACGTACATAAATTGTCCTCTCTGTTTTAAAGCTCCAGCAGCCTCGGCTACTGATGTGTGAATAGAGAACTTCTACTCCTCATAAGCTTTGCTTCTGGGATAGCTAGCATCCAGAATCAATCGTTTATTCCTGCATCATGTACAACATTATTTGACTCAAAAACTTGATTTAGCTGCATTTCAACTAGTCCAGTAACGAGGAAGCGGACGCTCAGTAATGAGTTTTGTTTTTGAGTGGACTGATTTTTCAAATTATACAGTGACTTGATTGAATAATCACTCTAGGCGATGTGACTTTCAGAGTAAACAAATGGGTTTATGGCTTAATTCGCACAGTCCAGCTTGGCATGCTTAAGCGCTCTCAGTGCCAGATTACGAGCACGCCTTGAGTCACAAATGATAATTAGAAAGTTTCATAAGAATCCTCAGCTGTAGTAGTTATCCGTTATCTTGTGTTTTATCGTTGATTGATGGCTGTATTTAAGCACATCTTCAGTCCAAACACTTACTTTAACAAATTGTGGAACAGACAGTAATAAAAAGTCTTCAGTGATTTGTAATCCCCAGGTATTTAGATCACATATTTTTTGACAACACACTGCTGGTTGATGCATTTTCTACATGTTAAGTAATAGTTTAATCTGCACTGCAGTCTGGTAGCCCTTGTTAATGCCAGATATTGTCTTAATGAAGACAGATCTACGATGAGTGCAGTTCTTGTGTCTCCTTCTGGTGTGGTTTCAGCGTAGTCGAGCCGTGGTGTGGGGAAAAGACGGCAAGGTGAGGGGGAAGCGATCTGTCAGAGAAACTTCAGAGGCAGAGAGAGCAACACAGACAGACAGAGACGGATGGAGGAAACAGGAATTTACAATAAGTACCTCTCTGAACTGAGGATGTAAATTGTGATCTGTGGTGATACTTCCCTTGTTTTAAACCACAGGGTCACACAAGCAAAGTCGAAGGAATAATTAGCATTGAGAGGCGGACGAGGCCAGTTTCAATAAACTAAAAACAGCCAGACTTACAATGGCCTGTCGTGACTTGTAAAACCAGCAGTGGTACCTTCAAAATTCCCTCAGACACAAACAAATACCCTTCAGCTTGTGTTACGTCAACCATCATCTGAATAGCGGCGGAGCAATTTGTATGTTAAAGAAAGGAATCCAACCATGAATTCTCTTGCACCCATTTCCTGGCAACAGTTTGTGAAAGTCATTGTATTCAGTCCAAGTGTTTTCCCTTTGTACGCATATGCACCCTATCATTTTAGTTCTCCCTCTACGTAAACACCACTCATTGTAGACATTTCAGCATCCTAACAATCTAAATGGGGCATTGTTTCTTTTCTGCACACTTTGTATGCTCGCTGCTCAGCAAGGCAGTATTAATCAAAAATAATTAGACTTTATCTCCCTAGACAAGGCTGCTCTCTCTGACAGATTCTTGACCTTCACGTAACAGTATATGATGAAATATAAAAACTGCATGATTCTCATTAATACCCTAGTTTCCAAGATAAAAAAAAATCCAATAATTTCCCCTCACAATTTAGCAGTCCTTCTCGTCTTCTGTCGTGCATCTAGTGCTGCATCTCGAATATAAATATTGTGCAGAGTCTATTGCCATTGAATTCTTTGGTTTCAAGATTAGAAAGATGCAGACTGCAAATATATTAGAGGTTTCAGCAAAAGAAATAAGCATGAAGTCTGAAACTAATATTTTGTAGATGCAAATTATAGAGTAGTTTCCTTTAGAAATGTCCTCGGCTAACCTTAAGGATCATTGCTGGCAAGTTTATTTATAAAGCACACTGGCAGTTCAGATTAATTTATAAATAGGCAGATTATTAGAACATTATTATATTAACTAATTAAATTCTCCACATATTAAGTGCCAAATCATGGCAAAAGGTATCTTAATTGTGCACAAATCCGATCTATTCTGTGTGTTGTCCACCTTGTGCCATCTCTAATGACAGCCGGGCTCTACACCGCAAGCGATTCACTGAATAGGGGTGCGAAAATGTCTGTGAATGTGAAAAATGGTTTGGTCACACTGGTGATTAACTCTGTTCAGACACCTGGATTTTCAAAATTTGCTAAGCTTCTAACAAAACCGTGATGTCTCTTCTCTCTTTTCTCATTAGAAAATATCAGTGTACAAAACAATCAGGGAGCAGCATCTCATTTTAGCCAGCGCTGATCATCACTGTTTAAAATGACAGCCACCGCCCGTGGCAAGTCATATGAGCTGTCGCTAATTAACGGTAACTTGA
Source organism: Chelon labrosus (assembly GCF_963514085.1). NCBI lineage: Eukaryota > Metazoa > Chordata > Actinopteri > Mugiliformes > Mugilidae > Chelon > Chelon labrosus. The sequence continues at coordinate 7,243,381 of NC_140339.1, forward strand.
TAACGGGCCAAAACAAACCTTGGCTATCGTAGGTTTTGTGTACTCTCTGGTGTCTGTGTTCTGTTTGTGATATAATGAAGCATCATGCTGTAACACCAGTAGCACCATAGTTCAACCTCGGCTGGATTGTTGTTTCTCAGTCTGGTCCAACAACTCGAACAGCAAGAGATGTCAACGGCATAACTTTCATACAATCTGGCTTTGATTCTGGCACAATAAACTTAATTAAGAAATCATAAAATTGAGATTATGCTTGTAATAGTTTTGATGTTAATTAAGTTAAGTTAATGAAGCCCAAGGTACATTCCATACTCAACAGCTTCAGTAGACTCCTGCAATAGACATAAGTTGTATTTTCCACCCAGTTTCCATTGGAAGTGGAAAATAGTCCATGTGGTATACCAAAGTATACCAAAGTACACCAAATAGTCTATTTGGTATACTTTGGTGCCAAAATTGAGTGTCCATCTGGTGGTATCCTTACTAAGACCTTGGTGGAGGCTTTGCCCTTTGCTCAAATTCAAATGTGGTGCATTTGTAGTGAAGGAGTTTCAGAAGGTGATCAATGGCATCTGTGTCTATGGAATCATTGTCGGCATGGTGTTATCCTCTGTCAAATGGGGGAAAAAAGGATAGAAATTTCATATTTCTCCTTTAGTTTGTTCCAAGTTACTCAGGCATAGTAACAAATACAGTATTTTTGACACTGGGAATACATTCTCTGAGGTCCGTCGATGTTTCTAGACACCAAGAACATCCATGTGAACCTTATTATTGTGGAGCAATTCTTCATTTACTTTTGTAAATTTGTTCGTTTTCTCAAGGTGGCAAAAACAAAAACAAAGTTCGCTCTGGCCAGGTCATTTACACTTCTGAGTCTGCATTATTAAAGGTGCACAATGATATTATGCTGTCTGTTGACACCAAGTGTCTTGTTGCCTCAGTGCTGCTGGATCTCACAGCAGCCTTTGACACGGTGGACCATACAGTCCTCCTGTCACGCCTGAAGCACTATGTTGGCATCCATGGCACTGCACTTAAATTGTTTATGTCATACCTCTCCAATAGAACCTCCTCTGTGATGATTGGTGACTTGTCTTCTTCTTGTGCTTCTCTCTCCTGTGGAGTCCCGCAAGGTTCCATTCTTGGCCCTATTCTGTTTTCATTATACATGCTACCACTTGGGTCAATTATAGCCAGGCACAACCTATCTTTTCACTGTTATGCAGATGATCTGCAAATCTATTTGCCACTGAAGCCTGGTAATGCACGAAGCACTTTAGTTGACTGCATTGCGGACATTAAGCAGTGGTTCACCCAAAATTTTCTACACTTAAATGAAGATAAAACCGAATATATTGTGTTTGGAGAGTCTGTGTCAAACGGATTTGGTACCTGGCCTTCAACTGCCACTCAGACTGTAAGAAACTTAGGAGTGATTTTTGACAGTTCTATGAAATTCGACAAACAAATTGACAATGTTGTCAAGTTGAGCTTTTTTCAACTGCGCCTTCTGGCAAAAGTAAAAACCTTTTTAAACCGTCATGACCTCGAGAAAGCTATTCACACTCTAATAAGCTCCAGACTGGACTACTGCAATGCCCTGTATACTGGTGTCTCCCAGTCCTCTGTTGGCCGTCTTCAACTTGTCCAAAACGCAGCTGCCCGTCTTTTAACGAGCACTAAAAAAAGAGAGCACATAACTCCTATTCTCTATTCCCTCCATTGGCTCCCGGTCCATTTTAGAATTCATTTTAAACTTTTAATGTTTGTTTTTAAAGCTCTTAACGGCCTCGCCCCATCTTACTTATCTGAGATGCTGACCATTTGCGATTACGGTAGAACTTTGAGGTCGTCAAATCAACTCATGTTGGAAGTGCCCAGGTCAAAACTTAAACACTGGGGAGACAGAGCCTTTTCGGTTGCTGGACCTAAGCTCTGGAATAAGCTCCCCAGTGACATGCGTATCATTACTGACCTGGGCTTTTTTTAAATCAAGACTTAAAACGCATCTTTTTAAAATGGCTTTTAGTACCCAGTAGTGTGGTGACACTTTTATATTTATTTTTATTTATTTTTATTCTATTTTTGTTTTACTTTCTATCCTCTCATTTATTGTTTTTAGTTTCTTTTTTTTTTTAGCTGTTTTATTACTGTACTTGTTTTCCAGTGTGTTGTTTTAAACCGTTGTTTAACCTTTTGTAAAGCACCTTGGTTCACCTATCGGTCGATGTAAGGTGCTATATAAATAAAGTACATTTACATTTACATTTACTTCACGAGAAACTCTTTCCATTATTAGTGAAAAAACATTTGTCTTTGTATTCCTTTCAACATGTATCATACAACTTCCAATCACAGAATAGTTGTTGGGCACCACACAAGAAAAAAAAATTCTGCCCAGATGATTTGTCGAGAACAAGCTTCGAGAACTCCCAAATGAGGGCAGTGAGAAAAAATAAATTTTCTTCTCGTAGTCCTGGGTTAGCAAACAAATTGCTCTGTTCTTGAGGAGTATCTAACAAGTTTAACTCCCCATATAAGACCTGTTCCTAACTGTCTATCAGTTGCTAGGTTTCACTGCATATTGCTCCTTATTTCACAGAATTTCAGGAGATTTTATAATTCCATTTTGTACATCTACTAGTTTGCTGTAGGGAACTACTTGAATCCAAGATGGCGCCAGTGTGGGTGGCCAGTCATCTTTCGGGTCTTCTCTGATTAGTATTTGCTATTGCATTGTTCCGTGTTTGCTGTCAAGATGTGTCTGCTCTACTGGTATATGATCGCCAAGCACTTCTTGATAGCAGAACATCTCAAGAGATGAATCTTCGACCCTCCCACCATTCCTGTCGGCCTCCTTTGCAGAGGAAGCGTTCCAGAAGACGAGGGAAGCAAGGAGGCCTTTTGGTAAGACTCAAGGCTTACCTGAGACCCGACTGTTGCCTGGATGAGTTTATAGCTGTTTTTAACTCTACTTGTACTGAGTTACTGGACTTGGTGGCTCCTTTCACAATTAAATGCTCCCAGCCAATAATGGAACCGTGGCTTAATGATGCCACTCACGCGCTCAGATGCGCTTCTAGACGCGCTGATAGAAAATGGAAGAAGGATCACCTTCAGGTTTCATTGGACATTCTGATAAACAGCCTACTGGAGTACCAGAGAGCTGGTAAAACTGCAAAAATACAGTTTTTATCTAATCTTGTATCCAATAATAGCCACAAACCTCAGTTTCTTTTTAACACTCTTAACTCTCTTATTAATCCCTGTGACTCCACTTGTATTGTGCCTTCACCTAAGCTTTGTGAGGAATTTCTTACATTTTTTAAAGACAAGATTTCTGCTATCAGGTCCTTCTCACCCTCTGCCTCAGACCCTACTGATTACCTCGTATGCCCTGTTGTTTTTGAGAATTTTGAGCAGGTGTCTCTCTCCTTTTTAATTGAAATAGTCCAGCAGTTGCGGCCATCTCACTGCCCCCTTGATAGCATCCTTCCTCGTCTCCTCAAGGATGGTTTTAATACCCTTGGGCCGTGTATTGTAGACCTTATTAATTCTTCTCTTATGTCTGGCGGTGTTCCAGCTGCTTTCAAACACGCTGTAGTACAGCCCCTCATCAAGAAGAACAATCTAGACCCCTCTGTTCTGTCTAACTTCAGGCGCATTTCCAAGCTCACTTTTTAGTCAAAGGTATTAGAAAAGGTAGTTTATGGCCAACTTCAGGCATACCTCTTGCATGGTATTTCTGAGAAGTTCCAGTCGGGTTTTAAATCACGCCACAGCACAGAGACTGCCCTTTTAAGGGTTTTTAATGACCTGCTTTTAACTGTTGATTATAGCAACTCTGCCGTCCTGGTTCTCTTGGACCTCACTGCCGCCTTCGACACAGTAGATGACAACATCCTTATGTCACGTCTCGACCTGTGTGTAGGCATTAAAGGCACAGCTCTGAAATAGTTCCAGTCTTATTTATCAGATAGGAGTTTCTCTGTCAAGCTAGGCCAATATTCCTCAACAGCATCCCCTCTTAGTTGTGTTCCTTAAGGGTCTATCTTGGTACCCATCCTTTTTTTGTTGTACATGCTGCCCTTGGGGTAGCATCTCCTTTCATTATTTCGCAGATGATTTACAAATGTATCTGCCAATACAGACAAACAGCAACACCTCTATACAGGCTTTGCTGAATTGTCTGATGGAAGCATGGATGGAAGCAAACTTCCTTAAACTAAATAAAAACAAAACTGAAGTTATATTGTTTGGACACCCGGTTCCCTTAGATGGTTTTGACAGTGCCATCGGCCCTCTAGCATCCTACTGTCACCCTGAAATCTCGACGTGATTGTTGACTCTGCCTTTATATTTGATAAGCAGATTATTTCAGTTGCTTTTTTAAAGTCCTACCTTCCTGCACATGATTTTGAGAGGATAATTCACACATTTATTACCTCTCATTTAGACTACTGTAACTCTCTCTACATTGGGCTGGACCAGTCATCAATATGCTGCCTGCTGGCTGTATAGAATGCAGCAGCCCGTCTTTTAACTGGGGAAAAAAATGAAGAGATCACATTACACCGGTACTGGCATCCCTACACTGGCTTTCGGTCCATTTTAGGATTCATTTTAATATTTTACTACTAGTTTTTAAGAGAAACGGGCTATAGAGCCTTTTCAGTGGTGGTCTTTTTATATCAAAGCTGTCCAGAGTTTAGACCATTTTAAATCTTTGTTGAAAACCCACTTCTTCTCGTGGCCTTCAGTCCAAGTTGAGCAGGATATCTTGGATTTTATTTTGCCAACACAGTTTTTTAATTGACAGTTTTACTTGTGTTTTGACTTGATGTTTTATTGCTTATTTTAACTCATGTTTATTCGTTTTATATTTAACGGGGATTGTTGATTTATTTATATTGTTCTGCTTGCACAGCACTTTGGTTCAGCTGAGGTTGTTTTTAAATGTGCTTCGGAAATAAACTTTGACATGACTTGACTTGACTACTGTATCTTCAAGCTAAATGATGGAAAAAAAGTCGGAGTCACTGTCTCTGAAGCACATCTGAAACCAGTCTGATTTCATACGGTATCTTATCTGAAACTTTTTTCTGTGGCATCTTGCCATTACAAAGCAACCTGTGGCAGCTTAACTCAAAATCTGATATGCACCCTGGCACACTAAATCTTCTTAGCTGTTAAAACTGAAGTTGGGAGCTCCCTGTACAGAAAACAATGTACAACAGTAAGTTTGTCTCACCGACAGTACTACTTCTTGAGGATAGTTAGCTCATTGTGTGCTCACTGCTGCTTTCATCACTCCAGCCTAATGGGGAAAGGGCCATTATCAGACCTGAGACCAAAACGAAGTGAGAGGACGATGAGGACAGGTGATATTGCTTGCTGCACAATAAAGTGGATGGCTGGTTGTGTTATGGTTGTGTTATTTTGTTCAGTCAGGTGTTACCCAGCTGCGAGCTTGATGGAGAAAAACTCAATTTAATGAGGGACATGTTTGCAGGGAAATTACTGCTAACCAACCATGTAAGGCATGGTGATTGAAGCACATGCACTAAGTGTCTTACAAACTTATTAGCTTTCTCTGCAGTTTTGGGTTGTGCAGCTTTTAACTGTTCCGTTCCCACATGTGATGTTAATGACTGAATTGTAATTAAAATGTTTTTTTTTCTACAAAATACCAAAAATTGTCAGAAATTGCAGATCTCAAAAGATGACATTATCTTTTTTTTTTTTCTGAATTATACTTGCAGACTGTCAACTAATTAAGTTTGACTGTCAGCTTTAAAACTATAAAGCCTTGATGAACAGAGTAAAAATGAGACCCAGCTCTGAAGAAGTTTGGACAAAGTTTGTATTCTTAGTTGTAACCTAAACATACGCACCACCACCAGCGCCTAAATAAATCAACTCAAGCTCTGCATTTCAAGGTTTCCATTCAAGCAGAGCCTCATATAAGATGTGTTTTTGTCCTTCAAGGTATGAAATGAAATGAGATGAGAGAACCGCATTTCTAGACCCTGATTCTCCCTAAGAATCAGAAATAAATGATCTGAGAAATTTTCAAAACCGTCGCCTTTGGCTATGTTGCCTTGATGTTGTTCGGTAAAGACAGGATATCTGCTACACTCCCTGAGCCACAGCGTTATTTGACAGAATACATTTAAAAGTAAAGCTAAGGAAATGAGGGAAAATGAAATTTACTGGTTTATTATTACTGAGGGACTCATTCTAGTGCTCCCTGCAGGTAATATCTTGGCTCAGTAGCTACTGAAGCTGTAAAAGCCCTGATTTGACAACCCAAAAATGTTTATGTTACGTGTAGCATTACTGTTTATCTATATGTAATGTTGTTAGATTTCCACATGCCAAGCCCCACAGGTCTGGTCATGCTGGATTCCTACATGATCAGTCCAGCGGTTTATATTTGCTACCGTTCCTGCCTTACTGCTTTGAGCTCCTCTGCTTCGGCTTTTCTTTGTGTGACCAGTGAACATGGAACTAGCATGGAACATGTCTGTGAAGGTCATCCAGGTCATGGTATGTCCAGAAATGTTAAAGGCAACTGGACTTGTAGGGTTGCCTTGTGCCTTTGTCCATATTTATGTACAGTCTAAGGGTTCAGGTCACAGGGGCCAATTGCTTCCATGTCAACGGGAGTTTTCTCTCCTTTCATACAACACGAGACATCCAGGTGGTGACTCATCCAGATAGTGGTATATCCACAACGTTAAAGAAAGGTTTTTGGATGCTGCATTGAACATGCAACTGTAAAATGCTGTATACCAGAATAGCCATTGTTGGTAGTGTGAAAATGAATTCACACTTTCACCGTTTGGTCTCCCTTGAATCATTTCTCGGTTTTCTTCCTGAGATATGTCCTGCAATTATTTTAAATCCCTCATAAAGCTAGTGAGAACATGCCTTAACCTATAATAGCTTTTGTATGATATCCACAACTTAATTGTTTAATAACCAACTAATTGTTTAATTTATATTCTGATATTTACAGAAAAGCATTGCTTTTCTGTTTCCATATAGAGTTCTGTAGCCCTCACAACAAAGAGAAGAACTAAGGAGTTTTATTTTCATAACCGGTTAGGACAATGATGCATGGACACCTGCAGGTGCTCAGTGTCTCGAAAATTTTAAATTGAGATTTTAATGTGCGAAGACTGTCAGAGAATTAACTCTGGCTCGTCGGTCTATCACCAAGCCCCCTGGTCTGCAGCTCGCAAAGGCTTTTAACCTCACAGAAATGGTAATATAAGACGTAAGCTGTGGAGAGCAGAGCTACCAGGCAGGCAGATGCTAAACTTAGAGCCAACATTCTTGTCCCCGAGTTGAAAGTAAACTGCCTAAAATCCAGTACCCTTCAGTACCCTTCCCAGTGATGTGCTGACTTTGAGCATGAAAAAGTGATTTCTAAACGGGAAAAAAAAAACATCTACTCAGATTCAAAGGGTTGAACTATCTGGGAAGTGTAGGAAGAACATCTGCTTTGACCTTGTGTGGCATCAAAAAGCCCATAAATATTAAAAAAGTCTGTGTCGGATCCTTTGCCCTCGACAGCGCTGGGAAAGGTCACAGCCCAATCGAGTCTAAATCTGTTTTCTAACACCAGAACTGACACCTTGTGTATAACGTGTAAGGTCTCTGCTTGAGCAATGTTATTATTATCATGCTGTGCAAAATAGCTCTGTATCACAAGGACCCAGGCCACACAGCTTCATTGTAAAACAAAAAGTTTTATCCGGAAAATAATCTGAAATAAACATCAAGATCAATATTTTTTTTTTTTCATATAAAATTCTGTTCATGTTTGGTGTCGTGCATAATGCATTATGTACGCAGGCAAAGAAATAGGGGAGTCCCATGCAGAGCAATGGCCGTGAAAATATATATTGCTGGATTGCCCCATAAATCACACATGTATGTCATCAATTGTCACGACACGTATACATAAATCCTTCTTTTTTTATGTTACATTAAAGTGTATTTTTCTGTCAAGAAATCTGTATATTCTAATTTAACACAAGCACACGGCACCCTAGGAAATGCAGGGACGGAGAAGAGGGGAAACACATTGTATGAAATGCAGGAGCATCTAAGTCCATTGTCAAAACCAGTAAGAGCTAATCGTAATTGATCCTCACGTAGCAGCAACACTCAAGAAATCCATCCATTGATAAACACTTTGTTGAGAAAGTCACGCTGTGGCTCCAGCAGTGGGTTTTCGTTTCCATTTGTGAAAATGAGCCAGCAATTTATTTCTAATCCAGAAATGGTAGCAACGGGCTAAACACAATAGTGTCTGCATTGCTCCCTCAATATGATTTATGGGACAGAATCTCTGTATATTTCTTTGGCGATAATAGGAAAATACAGCAATAAATCTGGAAATGTCAGGCAATTTTGTTATCACCTTGTTGGAATATCTGAATATATTAGGAGAGGAGAGGAAAGGAGAGGAGAGGAGAAACATTTGACATGAGACCGCTGGTGTTCAGTGAGAAAATGCAGAATTAATGGACGGACCAGATTGACGTCTGGATGGACACATAGGCAGAACTTGTGTTTTTGTCTGTTTTATATCCCTGCATTTAGCATATCTATGAACTGCTGAATGCTCTAAACAAACTATTTTCTCATGTTTTCTAGATTAAATGACAAATTAAAGAAAGAAAAACAAACGCTCCAGATTGATAATAAAAGTTATTTTTAGCTGCAGCCCAAATTGATAAATACCTTTTGTTGTCGCAGAGGCGCAAGGTTTGCATCGCAATAACGGAATCAGTTCTATTGTGCAGCATACCATCATGTAATTATGTATAATTACTCTGTAATTATACAATTATGGTTCCTGCTGCAGTGACACCGGATAGATGCAGAAATTCTTGAAGTGGTGCAGCTATTTATGAGTTTGCCTCCCCGTACTGCAGGGCTCAGTAATCACTTAGAGTAAATAAAGCCCACATGCACGGTCTTGTTCCTGGACATGCTTGTCATCATTGCAAAGGTCATTGAAGCTCCCACCCTGCCACCCCCACCACCACACCTCCCCTTTGTCACTCGCTCACACACACACACACACACATAAAGAGGAAAGAGCACACTAGGAAAGAGGTTGGTATGGAGATCACTAGCTCATTTGTCTCTTTATCAGACTGTGTCTCCCTCTCTCCAGAGGAGGTGTCTGTTTGAAGAATGTGCCACGGTTGGGAGGATGAATTTGCATGATGAACTTGGTATTTATTTATTTATTTTCCACCACCAGGCAGCCAACCCCACCATCATCCTTCCCTAAAACTGATTTCCATTATACTCAGGGCAGCCACAGATTCTTTTGTCAGTTAAAGGGAATGCTGTAGATAATGTTTGTGCCCCTTAAGCTGTCACACGTGGAAAAGCAAAGATTTGTTACACTTCTGCAGACCGTTCAAACGTAAATTCCCAGTCTTGCATTGTAAAGCATCATAGCTTTAGAGGAAGCACACATTAGGGTAGCCATCCACCGGCAATATCCATAAAATGCAGAGGAACGTCTGGAGAAAATAACATGACGTAGGCGCATTCAGTTAGTGAGATACCGTCTGATTGGAGCAGTCGAAATCCGTTTCACTTTGTCATGTGGTAAATGTGTCAACACAGGCGTCCAGGCTAAGCATCTCTTACTTTTTTCATTAAAAATGGATCCTGCAGATGGAGGAGCATTACTCACCAAGAAATCATTTTCACAGGCGTTCCACTGTTTCAACAATACTCAAGCCCCCACTTCAGAAACCCTGGCTGATGGATACGAGGCTGTAAGATCATCATAAGACAAGGAATTACTTTGTCATCGCCGCCATAAATTTAGAAGGATAAGTACAACAACATCTAGAGGTACTCTGAGAATGACATTCGCGGCAGGAATCATTACAACCACTCAAGTTAAGTTCGGTTTACAGCACCTCTGGTGTGACATATACGGAAGAAAAAGAGGGGGAGAAGCCATAGGGATGATATAAGATTGTGGCACCCATTTGACGGCAACATTGATTGGTATCTTTTTACACAGACACTTATTGTTTCACGGGCAGTAGAAGATGTGGCGGCAGCAGGAAAAAAAGAAGAAATTCATTTTGCTTTTAGTTCCCGTGACGGCCCATGAAGACTACCAGAGTACTTGTCAGAGATGAATACACGTGAAAACCCAAACGCCAGCATGAATAGATGTGTGATCATATTTCTTTGTATATCTTAAATACACAGAGAAAGCAACGTGATTTGACACAATGGGCTTGAAGATTACATGCTGGTTTCCTGGACAACAGTGTGGAAGTTTAGCAAAGGTGGTAACAGTGTTTGAACTAGGGCAGCAGCACATCGGGGTAACATTTTAAAGTAGTGCATATGTAGGCTTGTTCCTCATGTTCGCCACATTTGTCTGTTGTTGTACACTTTTGTCATCTTTCATATAGATCCCAACCAGTCAGCGCTTCTTTCATCCTCGCCACCATATTTCCCCCCGTATGATTCTCCAGAAAAATGCAATTTATAAATAACGACTTCTGTAAGGCTCCGATGTCCTGCTGGGATTTACATTTTCTTCACAACCCCGGGGTGGCAACTTCAGAAAGATATTGCTGGGGTGGTGCTAAAGTGACCTTTTTCTCGAACGCCTCTTTGGCGGCGGTGTTAATTGGCAGCGCTGTGGAAAATTATTGCGTCTGTGATTTCTTGCTGCCGTGCTCATGAGGTGCCACTAAGGCACGTCGTCAGTAGTTTTGGATGGTATCCAGATCTGGCTTTGCACTCCTCATAAAGACTCCTTCGGATGCGGATTTAAGGCATCAGATAAATTATTCGTCTAGCCGCTGCCGCTTTGAGAAAACAACTTCAAGACACTGCTGAAATAATACCTGTTTTAGTTCAACATCCTGCTTTTTGTAGCCAAAAATAATTCCAATAAGCAGACATGCATCTTTTTTTTTTTGGCAATAAATCTTGTTTTTTTCCTGTTCCTCATTTTCAGATTGAGATAATTGCTGTGAGGCGAACTGCTTTGCTAGTTTCAACTGCTAAAGAGTGATTGCGATTGCTGATTGGTTTGCCTTGAATGTAAATTAGACAGGAAAATGAAAAACATGAACATTTTACTGTAGCATGAGATGTTTGAGCTACTTCACATCGCATGTCAGGATGACTATGATGCTGAAACAGCACCCCATCCAACCCTAGTTAAGTTTTTTTCGTTTTCGACAATTTCTTTTGTTCGATTTTGTATTCCAGTGAGCTGGCCAGTTCAGCTATCTGACTTCCTTAAACTTTAAATCCTCAAAATAAGGATGAAGTTCCATGTCCTGCATATGAGAAAACATAACATAAGCATCCTCACGCTCAGCCAGAAAGTGTCAACGTTAACTTTTGATCTGTTCCTCTGGGAACTGACGTTTGCTGTTCTGAAAGCGGTGATGGGCAATTGCAAATAGATCTATGAAGGTTTATGAATCAGTCAAAACACGGAACCGCGCAAATACAAAGAGAAACACGCCCTGAAATTGCTCATTAATGATTCTCACATATGTAATCCGTGTGCATGTTTACATTTGCATGCGCATCGTCCGAGCACTGTTGATGTCTCCTGAGACCTAATTTATAAAGCCTGGGTTTGCAAGAAGATAAATAAAAAAATAAATAAAGAAATCCAGATAGCTGGTTCTATGCATAAATTAGTGTTTGTAGAACTTATTGGACGTGACATTGTAATGTGCTTATACAGAGAAGTGGACATGAGAACACGCACTTGAATGCAAGTAGGTGTGTTATTGAAGGTCTGTTGAATAGTGAGAAAGAGCTAACATTGTTGAGAGGAAGGACACTGAGAGCTCACAACCATTGGAATATGCAACTGGACATGAAGTCTGGAACTTAATTCAAAAACCTTTTCAATAAAACTTCATTTTCTTTTTCACATTAGAATTTATATGTGTGGCACTAGCCATCGGTTGTTAGACTTTACTCACTCATTGCTGTTATGTTGGAATTATAGCCTCGGTCAAACAAGGGCAACAAGTTACTAGCATTGTAGGAAGAAAAATTATAACCCAGACTGATCCAACCCACGTATGTACAGAATTCAAGGAAGTGAACACCAACCTCAAAGATGGTAACTTGAATGTCTCACGTCAAATTTTGATGTTTCACCAAAGGTAACATCCTAATTTGTTGCACTACCACAGGTGGACACTTGAAGTGAGCAGTGAGGGCGCAGCTGTCTGGAGCTCTCTGGTGTTGGGCAGTCTGTGGCCCTAGCTTTTCTGGGGTGTCCCGCACCGCTTGCACTTTTTTGATTCCTTCTCGTTGGCCTTTCAGCCGATTGAGCATGTTATCAGCAGCAGAGGGATGATGAAAGTAAACAATACAACCAAGTCTGAAGGGCGCTCAGGGGTCTTTTCTCATTTTATATCTTTATCTAATCAGAACATTTAATTACACAAATATATTATCATCTAGAATGAATTAAAAATTTAGACAAACTGATCAGCAAGATCCAGGAGAGGCCAGTTCTATCCGACGGTTTGTATCTCCTCTTAGTGTTCTAGTCTCCCCGCTAATAGTGGCTCTTCCGGTTTCCCTGAAGAGTTATTTCCTTTCAAGCAGAGAACGTGCCAGCTGGCTGCTGGCTGAAGTCTTGGAGGTGTGTTCAAGGGCGACTTTTTGGCCCAGACACAGGGAATGTGAAGTGACCTCACAGTCAGCCTTCGGTGCTGGTAGTTCTTTGATGCCGGTTTGGTGTGTCCGTACTTTTGCAGCCCAGTAAGTCCGGGTTCAGCTTTTACAATTTTTATTGTAGTTTTTATTTCAGTTTTATTTGTATAGCATTAGTAACGGTCCAAATTACCTGAAACTCCTGGAGCAAGCTCTAAGCAAGCTTACTTGGACGGTGGCCACTCAGTTTTCTTATGCATTGAATAGCTGTTAGCAACATCATGGGTGTGGTCAGTTTCGGTTTTATCTACGTGCTTATTTGGCAAAACTTTGCGTTGTTCACGATGTACATAATCATCTGATGGACCGATGTACAGTCATTGGATCCTAGAACTATGTCACTTATTTGGTTATAACAGACAGGACCAATGAGTTACGAAAATAATACCCATGTTCCTTACAAAGACCTTAGTACATACGACTGTTCTTTATTCGATTGCCAGGAAGGGTAAAGGAAGGGAAACTAGGCTTTTAGTGTGATGAAACAACTGTTTCTGTTTTGTATTTACCTCATTTCTATGTACTTCTTATTTTATTTTAAGTATGGTGTGTCTTTAAAGTAGCCCAGCTGCTCAGAGTCATATACTTCCCAATTAGAGTTTGTATAATAACATGGGAGAATTATGGTTTTATATCCTTTCTTAGGTGTCTGCTATTTAGAACAAACAAAACACGCCAACCATACGGGTAAGTGAACTCAAGTAGTTCCTGTTTAGATTGCGCAAAATGTGTCTCAATGTAAACAGACAGCACAATGGCTTATGCAAATGATGTAGTTTATGCAAATTTGCCTTATTGCTTTTCATGTTCACATCTGAACATGGCATGCGCTGTCTCTGTCACATTTTCTACCGTTGCCCAGAGTAAAAGCTAATCAGTTCTATCACTACTAACTTTCATATATTAAATTTATCTATATACATAATGTGTCATTACCCCTATATTGCTGTTGGCGTTTTAATGTGCTGCACAAAATCTAATAAATGTCTATTCACAGAAATCTATCCTTTTCCTAATTTTCCAGCTCCTTGGCCACACACTGGAAGACTTCCACATAGTCTATTGTCTATTGTTAACTGTGACTGCTTCCCTCTGTGCGACACAGCTGTCCCTTTTTCAGTTGTACACCTTGTTATCTTGATTGTGTGAACCTGCCCATAGCTGAAGTCAGCTAAAACAGTAATTGGACACAGGGAAAAGTTCACATTCCTTCCAGCCATTTGTTTCACACCTTTCCATTATTTATGTCCCCTTATGTGTGGAATTCCCTTTGATAGAACCAATCAATGAACACTTTCTGCCCTCAAAGACGGCAAAGGCGGTATTGACGGCGCAAAAGAATAGGCAATCCTGAATTCTGTTTGGGCGATAGTACCTACACAAGTGGGTGAGAAAAAAAAAAAATATCTGACTGTATTCAACGTGAAACAGTGTACGTGTTGACTTTGATCCTTGCTGAGGTTCTCGCTACCTGGATGGTCTAACTGCGAGGGAGCTTTATAAGACTTACAGGCGGCCTATCCAAGCTATACCGCAAACATTAAAATCTATCCACGGTGAAATGGTGTTTTCCTTCATCCTCTTTTGTGTTTCATCAAATGAAGGCAAAAAAAAAAAAAAATCAACAAAATATAAACAAGACCTTTCCCAATCCACTGTCAGCATCATTATTCAGACATAGTCCATGGTTTTGATGAAACCCCGAGCCTGAAAAGCTTTATTTACTTGAAAGAAATTCTCAGCCCTCGATATTCTGCTATGTGGACTGTGGTAACTGAGTATTCAAACTCTCTGTAGCCTGTTGTGTGAGTGCAGCCATCAAAAATTCTCTTTTAATGTCCTTTGCAAATAAAACATTGTGTTCGGTTAGTTTTGAAGATCTCTATGTCTCCGTCTTTCTAGTGCACTCCAACTGATGCAGCCTGCACTTATTGATCATCGCACTAAAGCATTCCCTCTTGTTGCACAGCAAGGACTAGAGCTCATGATTTAAGAATAAGAACTTAGTTCTAGCTCCAACACATGTTTCTTTTCACTGCTTTTTTTTTATTTTCCCAATGCTACGCAAAGTACTATCACTGATTGATTCAGTGAGATTTCTGGGTGATTGCTGTCCATTAAATCTCCAGTGTGTTGGATACAGCGGTTTCTGTTAGTGGAAATTGAATACAGCATTGCTAATTATGTTTTCATGACTGCATAAACAGTCATGATACAGTGTATTGACTCTAGCCGTGAACCATGTTTTTCTTAGCATACAGTGTGACCTTTATATTGCCCTTTATATCTCGATAGGGAGGGGGCTCCTTTTCCGATGAGTTCTCGCTTCCTTGTTGCTACAGTAGCCTTGAATGGACAAACACCGGCCTTTCATGTTTTTCCGATGGTAGTCTCTGTATATTCGTCGATTCGTCGAAAGGGAGAGTTATTTGGTTTATTGAAATTTGCCAGCCACACATCTAGTTTCCAATAAATCCTGCACACATGTCTATGACCACACGCAAAATAAAGGTGTAGTGGTATTATACTGAGTACGCAACATTTGTTTCTGGATGACACTTCTAGGTACGTATGTCCCGATCAAGTTTTTTGCCCCTGATCTGATTCCGACGTTTTAATATTAGGTATTGGCCAACCCGAGTCCCGATCCGATCTTAAATAAATACAATTTCCTCCCCTTGAGATTCATAAAGGCTTTCCTTATCTTACTTGCACGCTCTCAGATAATGTATGCACCCTGTGACTGTATTTAGTACAATAAATAATGCTGTCAAAGTTAATTTAGTTTAGAGAGGGTGGCTCGTACCTTGGCTCCAGAGGTTCTAACAGATAGATTGTTGGCGCTGGTCATCCAACGCAATAAACTCTATAACGCAGCATTCAGTGTTGTTGTTGTTGTTTCAGTGCAGCCTTGGCTTGAGTGTACTTGATGATGTACTCCATTTGGTGATTTTTATTTTATTTTTTGTAAGTGGCGAATCAAGTTGGTAGTAGTGAATGACATGTCTCGTACTGCCACTTCGCGGCAATCTCCTGCTGCCATTTTCCAGAGTGAAGTACTTCCACACAGTAGATATGTTTTGTCACGTGAATTTCCAGCTGCTTCTTCAAGTTTGTGGCAGCACAGGAGGAAGTTTTGACTCTACAATGACAGGGTTTTGGTCTTATGACAGACCGAAAACAAACAACGTCAAAAGATCGGGCTTCAGCCATCCGATCGTTTTAAAAATGTGTGGTTTTTGACTCTGCCTTCCTTAACTCTTGCTTAGA
The DNA here is from genome assembly GCF_963514085.1 of Chelon labrosus. Taxonomy (NCBI): domain Eukaryota; kingdom Metazoa; phylum Chordata; class Actinopteri; order Mugiliformes; family Mugilidae; genus Chelon; species Chelon labrosus. The sequence continues at coordinate 7,259,416 of NC_140339.1, forward strand.
TTACAGCCATTCTTTGTATGTTGGGCTTGACCAGTTGTCAATATGTCGCCTGCAGGCTGTACAAAATGCAGCAGCACGCCTCTTGTCAGGGAAAAAACTGTGTGAACACATCACACCTGTACTGGCCTCCCTACACTGGCTTCCAGTTTATTTTAGAATCCAGTTTAAAAATGTATTCTTTGTTTTTAGGAGTCTCACCACCTTGCTTGTCAGAGCCCTCTCCATCCTCACACTTCCAGTCAGAGCACTGAGGTCAACAAACCAATTGCTATTGGACTTCCTTAGATCCAGGCTCAGCAACAGATTGAGCCTTTACAGTGGTAGCCCCCCAACTATGGAACAGCCTATCATTTCATGTTAAAGCAGACTTTGAATCATTTTAAATTATTGTTGAAGACCAATTTCTTCTCGCTGGCCTTCAGTCGAGGTTCAGAAAGATATCTTTTAATACCTTTTAATGTGCAAACAGTTTATTTTACTCTTGTTTTATTTATTTGTTTTATTGCTTATTTTACCTCATATTAAATCACATCACCATCATTATTGCTTTTCTATGAATAGGGATTGTTGATTTATTTATATTTGTGTTGGTTGTACAGCACTTTTATCAACTGTGGTAGTTTTTAAATGTGCTATAGACAAACTTGACTTGGATCAGTCCCAATACCAATTGAGATTTCTCTAGCTTTTCTGCGTGCCCAGAACTTTCAGTTTTCCAAAATTTATGTGTAACACTTTGTATTTTTGGGTAGGTTGGAACCAAAACATTTTTCTTTGAAAATATATGACTGGACATGAAACATGAAATACACGTTGCATGTGTATTTCACGTTGTTTACAGGCTTTTACAGGTTAAAGCCTGTAACTTGAGACTGTAGCTGCAGCTAGTTAAAGTTTGTAGCATGAAAACCACAACATCATCTCTCATTGCCATCAATTCTTGTCAGAATTTGAGTGTCGAAACACCATTTAGATTAGAAAACCGAAACAGACGTAACATTATGACCACCTTGTGACTCATCAGAGAATGGACATGGGTCTTCTGAGAGTGTCCTGTGGTGTCAAGGAGTGTCATTGCTATGGGGTGGGGGTGCCTGGTCTGGTCTAGGTGGGTGCTACATGTCTAAGTAACAGCCACATGAATGAATGCCAGGTCCAAAGGTTTCCCAGCTGAACATTGTATTGTCACAAGGTGGTCAATGTTATTTACTTCTCCTCTCAGTGGTCATAATGTTATGCCTGATCGGTATACATCATGCATACAATTGTACTAAAACCAATCAGAGCATCTAATGATGTATGTCACGCAGGCTTCTCAATAAATACCTTAATCACTGTCAAGAGTTATTCTGTGGTAGAGGAATCTCGCTTGTCCAGTGGCATCCATGTTGTTGCAACAAAAATCCTCTCAACGGCGCTCAGAAGACGCGTATGTCTGCATCACTGTTGCTCTTCTGTCCTTCGTTGCATGAAACTTGCCCAAATGGTTTGATTGGCCTGGGCAGGGGAACTTCAGATTAGCTTCCAGGCTATCATTGGGGAACAATGGCCACTAAACTAGCCAACCTGTCAGTGGATTTACAAAGTAATTGTATAATAAACTCAGAATTTCCATTACATTATACAAAGTTAACTTGGCGTTTTTCTTACATTAAGTACAGATATCCAACAACCAAGCTGAAACAAGGGCAATTGGACTTGTAGAGTTTCTTGAAGACGTTTTCCCACTCATCCAAGTGCCTTTTTCAGTCCTTTAAGTGCAGCTAATACAAGAATATGCAGAAACAAACCATATGTTATCTCTTCGAGGGACAAAAAGCTTTGGAAATGTTTTCTCCACGTCTCCCATCACCACCTTCTCTGTCTCATGTTTAAAAGCAGATCCGGGAGGACTTCAGGTGGCTTTGCTGTTGTAATCCTCATATTAGTGACACTTCATTTGAGCCCTTCTCACTAATCTCAGGTAGCGGTTACACTTAATGATTCTCTGGTGCCCTCATTCTGCTTAAGTAAATGGGAAAAGGGGAATGAGACAGACAAAGAGGCAGAGACATGGAGGGTGGAAAAAAAAAAAAAAAAGAAAGAAAGAAAATCGAGTCTGGCGAGGGATGAAGCTCTGGAGTCACATAGCAGGGAAACAGTGCCATCTGTTGATACTGATGAGGGACGACGTAGTGCACCAAAGACACAGATTAGAAGACAGCTTTTGTGCATGCACCTGAAATGCACTTTTTAACAAAATCAATCATCTATTTGCGGGCCTCTTTTTCTGAAATCAAAATCGCATAGAAATCACATTCGTCAGCTATAATGGAGCAAAGGAAAAGAGCTGCATATGGCGGAGTGAAAATGAGGCACCAGTGAATCTTTTTTAATTGATCAGTCTCTTAGCAAAGCAAAGGGAGAGGGGGAAGGAAAACAAACACTCCAGAAATGTTGATTTGGAACAGACACTTCAGAGAACAGATTAGACTATCTAATTATCATCTTTGCCTTCGGATGACGGCTTTGATGTGAATGTGACTGCGGAGTCTTTCCCTTCACTCTGTAAATAATGAGAATTCTAATTAAGGGATGGAATAATCGCAGGGCTCATGGCCTTGGTTTGCTTGTTATTAGGGCCGCTTAAATCCTGGGGGATGGACAGCGGGCATTTAGAAGGGCAATGTGGAGGGATGTTTGTAGTGTGTGTGTGTTTTTTTTTTTGTTTTTTTTTAAAGGAATTAAGAGTGTTGGCCGATTTACTGGCAGGCCGGCTTTTATGTTGTCAGTCGCGATGGAAAGGGCTGTCAATCATCGTAGTTATTGAATAAAAAGGATGTTGCTGTAGATTTTCAACAAAGAGATTTCGGCTGCGTTTGCTCTGTGACTGGGATTTAAACTGGGGTGACGGAAAACTTCGTAGCGGAGTTTCGTGTTCGTCCTAACCTCACCTCTGGTTTTACATGATTAGTGTGCGTCATTAGTGTATGCTTAAGGATTATGAAAGCGGAGAAATGCCAAATGTCGACACTAAAAAGTAAGTCATCTGTTAGATACATTTAGAAGGAAATGAGTCCTACAGGCAAGCAATTTTTTAAGATGCTGGGTTGGAGTACTGTCAGGCAGAAAAGAAATATTCATTTGTCTATTGAAAAATAAAATATATTCATTCAAACATTTTAGGTATCCAAAAGTGTTATCAGTCAGAGGCTCTACTTTCAAGGTGTGAATGGATGGCAGGTCATATCTCAGTCCACCTCCTGTGTTCAGAGAAGGTTTTTCCAATTTGGCACAGATGACTTACTTTACTCCTCTTTCAAACTGTCCGTCTTCTCTGGCTAAGATTTGGATGTTGTTGCCTTCAAAGGAGTGTCCTTTGTCCTTCAGGTGCAGGTGGACCTCTGAATCGTTTCCTGATGAGCTGGCTCTCCTGTGTTGGGACATGCGTTTGTGGATGGGTTGTTTTGTTTCCCCAATGTCCAAGTCTGTACAATCCTCACTGCACTGAACAGCAAAAACTGCATAGCTCTGTTTCTACCTGGGTGTTTTGTCTTTCGGGTGAACAAGTTTTTACCTAAGTGTATTACTGGGCTTGAAATTAACTGGAATGTGGTGTTCCTGTTTGTTATTCCTGTTAATTTCCAACAAACGCATGTCCCAACACAGTAGAGCCAGCTCTTCGGGAAACGATTCAGCAGTCCACCTACATCTGAAGGACCTTAATGCTTTTGGAAATACCACGACCTGGTAATATACCGTGACCACTTCTTCTTCTTCTTCTTTTTTTTTTTTTTTTTCAAATTACACAATTTTATAGATAAACATACCCAACAACATATCAATAAGTTACCATTGACTTCACCTTGAGTTGCTGCTGTAAATAAAACTTCAGCTTCAGTAGGGGAGGGTAATATGGAAAAACAACCAGCATCGAAAAGTAGTAAAGAAAAAAATCACTGACAAGTCTCTTACATCACTTGCAAAGAACTGCAGTAATCTAAGCAAGAGGTAAGGAAGGCAGAAGCTTTAAAATTAAGAGCTTTTTAAAATGATCAGATGGCTGAAGCCTGATCTTTTGCAGTTGTTTGTTTTAGGTCTGTCATAAGACCAAAACCCTGTCCTTGCAGAGTCAAAAGTTCCTCAATTACAGTACAGACTTTGAATTGGTGTATTGTATTCCTGTACTCAAGTTGTTCTTCTGTTTTGGTGCTGATGGTTTGGTAATTTCTCATGGCACGCAAGCGAGAGCAGCATGTGTGTCGCATGCATTAAATGAATGATCTTACGGCCTGAGCTAAATGAATTAACCTTTAATCAGTTAACCTTATGCCCTCATTGACTTTCATGACACGAAGTTTCCATTCAACATCATTAGTAAACTGAGAAAAGTAAGTTAACAAAGCGACAGTAATGTTAATCGTTTAATATCAACATGTCATAGTGACACTAATGAAACATAAACGAAATGAGCCAATAGAGAAATCACTGTTTTATCCCTTCTGTCTTTTATTTTCTATCTGGATGTGAGGCTCAAACCTGTGATGCCATCCACATTTAGAGCCTGGAGCTTCTAATTTACAATACTTTGCATAATAGAAACCAAAAATGTTCCTACCCAGTGACTTTGTGACTTTTAGCTAACATAAGCATTATTGTATAGCAATTATATCTGTACTCTAGTGTCATTAATCTCTACTGTATCGTTTTTAATCACTTTCAGATCTTAAACCATTCGTGGTTTAATAATGTCGAACAGGTTAAAGATAATATTCCAATTTTCATTAGGCTGCAGTGATCGTGATCATAAATAAAATTCCCCCCAAGGAAAGAAAGAAAAAAAAAAACAGGTTATTTTAGTTGTGCCTTGAAATGCATATGACTCCGCTGTCCTCTGCATCTGTATATTATAAAGCTACAGCCCCGGATGAATGAGAATTCATTATGGAAATTAAGTGTCTGCCATAACATTTTATTCAAAACAAGGCTGACGTGGCAGATGCCCTGTTATTTTGATCCCAGTATGTAAAATTAAATGAATAAATTGGAATTCTTCTAGAATAATTCAGTACGCCTCTCTGGTGAACACAGAATATTAATGGGCCGACCAATATTCATGTCAGCTCCGCGCTATGGAAACATAATCTGTATGTAGTACCAGGCAGCTTGAGGTCTTTTGAGACTGTCTAGTCGCAGTAACATAGTTAATTGTAAGTTTTACATACGCACACAGCACTGTGTACTTAGTAATGAACCCTCGTCGGTCATCACTTGTTACACAAACGATTAACTCTCCCTGTTATTCGTGTAGCGTTACATGACACTTAACTTGTCTTTATGTGGCTCCACCTCACAAGCTCACTACATCACATGTTGCTTTGAGATTCAGAACTTGTACTTTTAAATGAAACCCCGTCAGTCTCGGCAGCAGTGAACAGCTGAAGGAAACGACACAAACTCGAAACAGACACCGTTTTGCCCTGATTTTGACAGATTCTGCTGTGATAATTAATATTAATACCCTCGTGTACGCAAACAGCATCTGCATTTCCACTACTATTAGTTTGAAATACTTCAGTAGATACAAAATATTGCCATACGTCTGTTTCTTCCTAATAAATAAAGACGTATATAGTTAAAAGCTGGATCCGGCTTCAATGTGTTGTAGAATTTAATAATATAGACTTTTATCATGTTACTTGCTGGTGATAAGTTAAAGCTGCTCCAATCAATATTAACTATTAACCACCTCAAGAAAAGTATCACCCTACTCTGTAGTTCCCCTTACTTTTGCAAATCTTCCAACTTGTTTTGTTTAAGCAGCCTGTTGCTTTTACAGTTCACTTTCATTTTATTCAGTGTCCTTTCAAGCCACAGCAAGCAGCAGGTTTCCGTACATGTGCTTCCTATCCAGCACCATATGGTGGACGGGCATAATGTCTGTGAAGGTTCTCGGTCATGCAGGTCATGTTACATACCGAAAGAAAAAACAGAGCTGAAATAAGAAATAAGAGCAACTGGACTTGCTGTGTTTCATAAATACAACTCATTAATTTTGTGTTTAAGTAAAGCAAAAATGACAACAGCTCCGTGTTTCCTACAGCCCTTCCAGTTAAAACAAACCACCTTTTATACAGTCCAAACAAGAAAGTGTGAACACACCCACAAGTCTTTGGCAAACTGTTTCACCAAACTGCACAACCATCTGACAGCACCCCACTATAACTGCAACCTCCCACGTGGAGGCAGAACTTAAAATTTTGCATTTTCCACCACGAAAAGAACTTTAATTTTATTTAATGTCATTTTGTGCTCTCAGCTGACAGTTTAAACTACATAATAATGGATGGTGTGGTGTGGCTTGTAATGATTATTCCATGTATTTTAAGAAAATTAAGAAGTTATGTTAATACTGATAATGCCATTACTCATTCAGCCAGGCTTTTACCAAGCCTGCCTGAAAGACGTAACACCAGTGTTGCACAAGCTATTATTATATTTGGTGTTTCGTTCCGTGGCGGTGGGCAACAAGGTAGAAATCCAGTCAGCCAAGTGTGTGCTGCAAGTGTTCATTTGGGCTGAGATGGCCACTGAAACAGGCGTCACGTATACGCTGTCACTCTTACGTTCCTCAAAAAATCAAGTGACAACTCATTCTCTCGGGCAGTTGTCGCCTTTGAAGTGGTCCCTCATCAGGAGTATATGTGTCCTCACGGAATGAAGGTTGTCATTTACAGTGGCTTTACAGCTTATTACTGAGCGGGAGTCAGTGACACCTGTCAAAATGCAGGGTGAGGAGGTGGACATGGTGCAATTCTACAAGTACCTGGGGGTGCATAACAACAACAGGCTGGACAGGACTAATAAAAAATTGTACAAGAGGTGGCAGGATATTGTTCTTCAAAACTATCGCTTCTAGCAGTGCTGGCCAGCATACTGTTCTCTGCAGGGGTGTGCGAGGCAGACATCAGCACAGTAAAGGATGCAGACTTGAGGAAGGAGGGAAAAGACTGCTGCTGTGGTGCGGTAGACTGTAAAATGGTGACTAAGGAAATAGACTAGCATATGAACAATTAATTGGCAAAAAAAATAGCAATAAGCAACGCACCTCACACAAAATAACAAGTTACAAATCTGCTAAATGGTGTAATCAATAGTAGAAGGTAGAGATACTTAAAAAGTTGTTATTCTTCATAAAATAACTTCTGGTGGAATAATTCAGTAAAACTAATAAACCAAAGTGGGCTGTGGTTGGTGAATGGAGTGGCATAGCTTTGTACCCTACACTATAGCCTGATTTCCACCTCCCAAGAAATCTAACTGTATGACATGGTGATGCAGGCTCCAACAACTGTGAGAGATAAATACACTGATCCCCCACAACATTAAAAGAACGGACAGGAGAAGTGAATAACATTGACCATCTTGTGACAATACAATGTTCTGCTGGGAAAATTTTGGACCTGGCATTCATTCATGTTACTTAGACATGTAGCACCCACCTAGACCAGACCAGACACCCCCACCCCATAGCAATGACACTCCTTGATGGCAGCAGCCATCCCCAGCAGGATGCAGACTGACACAGGCGCACTAGGGGTTGTACCGACTAGCCGACTTTACTGCTGTGCCATGACACTAGTCGACTAGTCGCTGATCATGTGACAATAACAACACGGAGGGCTCCTCCGAGAAGACATGTGAAGAGCCCAGTCAGACATTGCAGCAAACTAGCAGCAGTTCATCAAGTGTGTGGAAGTACTTCACTTAAGATGAAGCCCATTCTACCGTGACATGCACGTTATTTTTTTTTTTTTAGGAACAGCTCAAAAAAAACATGAAGAACAGCACAAGGTGTTGACCTGGCCTCCAAATTCACTAGATCCCAAACTCATCAAGTATCTGTGGGATGATCCACAGAGGCCCCTCCTCTCAAACCCTCCCCCCCCCCCCCCCCCCCGCCCCTCCCCCACTAACAACATTCCATTACCAGACACCATAGGACACCCTCAGAAGGCCCATGTCCATTCTCTGATGAGTCACAACAGTTTTGGAGGCACAAGGGAGACCTACACAATACTGGGAAGGGGGTTATAATGTTACGCCTGATCAATATAGATAGATAGATAGCTGTCTGGGGTCACGTGTTATGGTGCGTGCTCTGGGTGTAATAGCTTTATTGTTGAGGTCTGAGATGTTGGGCGTAGGGAGGCCAATCATTTTGGAGGCATTGTGTGTAATAATAATAAAAAAAAAATTGCATCGTGTGTAAAAGGAAAAACAAGGTGAAGAAACAGTAGAGGAGAATGGGTTTAATTGTACTTTTGTAAAGCAACAGCGGAAAGTGCTTTGAGTTTGCGGATGGCAGAAAACCTTTGTTGGCAGTGTAGGTGGATATCAGCGGTGTGTTGTTCAGTGTCCAGGGTGAGTCCAAGATGCTTGAAGCAGTCCACTGTCTCAACAGTTTCACTATTGGTGCAGGTAGGGCTGTGGGTGGAGTTGTTAATGACCAGTTCTTTTATCTTTGCCACACTCAGTTGCAGGTAATTGCCCATGCACCGCCGTGAGAGACTGGTCTGAAATGCATTTTCACGCTCGTGTCTCTCAGTGGTCAGACGGCACAGAAAATGTACCCCCGTTCTGCTCCTACACACCATCTGATCTGATGACTTCTCTCTTTTGTGCGTTGCAGTGATTTCAGTGCGCGCAGCATGAGCTCCTGGGTTCCAGTCACCATTGTTTGAACTACAGAGAAACTCAGCTCGAATTTTAGCTGCATAATTACAAAACCGTGCCGACGCACGGGGGGCACAATTATAAAGGCCTGAGCTACACGTGAAGGCTACGGTGTATTCAGAAAGACTGGAAAACAATAGACAGGAGAGCACGAGAGAGTACAAAGGAGCTACACTCTGTGCAGTGTCGCCAGCGTCATCAAAACGCCCACTTGCTCTCTGCGAAGTCTCTCAACAACTACCTGCTCTATTTACACAGACTCTCAACTGGACGTTACACAGACTGAACGAGGGAGCTGATAGAACAATTCTGTTTGGTGTCCGGTCCAACAGATTTGGACATTTGCACTCTCTCACATACAGAAACCTGGAGGCGATGTCCGGAAAATGTCAAGTCTGCAGTGCATACGTGAAAAGGGTCTATAGTGAAGCAAAAGATAGGCTAAAGCAGAGGTCTTCAACAGGGGGTCCGCGACCCCTAGGGGGTCCGCGGAGGTACTGCAGGGGGGTCGCGAAAATGTTTTGATTGATTAGACATTTTTTTATATTCACCTCAGTTTGAGGTATGTTTATAAATGGCAGTGGCACGGCCACCCATACCACTGTACCTTGCATGTTCAAAATAAAAACATGAATATATTAACCTGTTTGTTATTTTAATATCTTAGTATTGAATGCAGAACAACAAGGTACATTTCTACAAGGCACTATAGGACCGGTTTAATATAAAACACAATTTTATACAATATATATATATAAGTAGGGGGTCCCCGCTCCATCTCTCCATCAGATTGGGGGTCCTTGGCCTGGAAAACGTTGAAGACCCCTGGGCTAAAGGATAGCTTTCTCTTTTTTTTTCTGGCTCTTTCAGATACAAAACTATTATATGCTATGTTCTGTTTCCACATTTCGGTCTGCAGACGAGACTGAGACAAAGAATAAACCAAACTGCATCCTCAATAACATTTTACACCCCCTCTACAGTCATATTTGGCGTTAGCTTCAGCACTCCAAGGTGCCTCATCAAGGTCTCTCGGTGGTCATTTTATTTTTTTTTTCCACCCACCAACAGACTCCTTCCCTTTCATCTCTGCAAACGGCGAAGGAGTTGAAGCAGGCCATCTGCACTGATCTGAAATTAGCAAATATCCTGTATTGTTCTCTGCACCAGAGGGATCTGGACTTATCAATATATGTATAATCACGAACTGCTGTGTTTTTAGCATCGTCTGATCACAGCGTTACAACGAACCAATGCACAATTTTGCATAATGCTCCTGATCTGGAGTTTTTGTGAAGGCAACAGTTTAACATGTACTGAAATCCAAACAGCATCATCTGTGAAGTAAATTCACTCAGCGTCCTTGGACGTGGATGTTGAGTATATACTATCTTATATATGCTAACACTGTCTTTTGTAAATTAATCAGTCTGACCCTGAAGGTGAATGCATTATACAAACCATTTAATCCTCTATATGTTTTCCACAGCTCTCTGCACATCTCTACTCATAGTAATAATACTGTTTTATGTGCTGTTTCCTATCTCTGCATGCACATTTTATATTGACAGCTTTCATAAACAAGACACCTTTATGTAGGAATTTTGTCAGTAGTCAGGATCCTCAATCAGTACGAGTCTCAACACTAATTAAATACCACATTGCGTGAACTTTGGGACAGTCGCACTTTTAAAAAAACATGTCAGAGACAAGAAGCAGCCTCTTAAAGTGTTTGCCACAACATCAAAGCTTCGCCGCTCGGAATGGTAAATTGGGAAAAGACTAAATTAAACAGCAGTTGAGAGATTTCTTTTAACAACTGTTGTGCATCTGAGGAAGATCAAAACAGCAATGCTCCTGTGAGGAGCCTCAATCCTACCAAGGCTTGTCTGCCAGCGCTGTGCTGCTGAAATTGAAACGCTGTTGAGTGCCTTTTTTGTTACGTCAGTGTCGAAATCCGATGATGGGATTCCAGATCTGAGTCACAGGGTACTGCCGCATGTATATTCCAGTGTATTTTTCAGTTGAGCAACTTTAATTCATGTTTCAGATGGATGTAGCTTATAGTGTTAACGTTAAAAGTTTTGCCGTTTAATCTCGAGTTGAAATTTCCCAGAACTGAGTGTAATATATTCCCCAGGCTGAATCCCACATGGCCTACCAGGCACACAGCTATAAATGGGGCTCACAGCGGGCAAACCAAGCTTCTCTGAAAATCCATTAATTTTACAGGAGAGTGACTTCAGAATGGAGACAATAATTCTGTCAGACTGCAGTCGATCTGATATGTGTTCTTTTGGCATTTTAACTAAGATGCAGCAACATAAGCGGAAAATTTGACATCAGTTGTTACAGCCTGTTCTCTCCAGAGATGGGTCATGATGTAAATTTATGTGGATTGTAGTTTACGGTAATTTCTTTGGATCACATGGGCTTGCTTCACTTAGGGCACATCAGTCAATGTACAGAACACAAAGTAAAAAGCTTGAACTTGAAGAAAATACCATTTTAATTGATTATTTTTCAAAGTAAACAGTAAACATGAAGTGGCTAAAGTCTCGTTGCAGGTTGGTATGAGATCACAAAGGGGAGTGCACATTGTTAAAGACACAAGTAAGTCATTTCAGATGGAATTTTTAATTGCATTTTGAAGACGGTGACTACATCCCTGATAGGATTAGCCATCAAACCCCCAAAAGATTCATCCTTCTTTCTGTCAGCCATCCTCCAGGACATCAAGACCATGATTGGATAAAAGGGGGGGGGGGAAATGTTACCCGCCCTGTTGTCATTACCAATCCAACACTGGCAGATCTATTTTTACTTCAAGTAATGAGGAAGGAAGTTGGTTAATTCCGCCTTGATCCTTCTTGAAAGCCTAGTGGGGGTTTGAGCCTGTTTAAAGAGGAAGAGGGACGTCTAATGGTTCCTTTAATGTGAAGTTTAAATATATCTATTTCAGTGAGACCTTTAAGGAAAAAAAAAAATGCACTGATGAACAAGTGTGAATATTATCCTGTCAGTCTTTTCAAAGCCCCAAGTCCTACTTTAACATGCTTAATAGCGTGTGCTTGCGCTCTGAAGAGATTTTCCTGGAGTGGAAAGGTTACCATAGTCCACCGCAGAGAAATGGTTTGGAACTCCTTTGGCAAAATAGATGAAATTCCTTTATCGCAATATTAACATGTTTTTCAATCACAATGTAAATAGATATATTGCCATAGAGTACATTTTTCAATCAATTCTGAACTTGTAATGGATCAGACCAAGTTTTGTTTTTTTAATTAATTCGGCAACTGACAAAAATCCAATTTTGCTATCAAGCAGTCCTGCTGATTAATATGCAGAATGCACAATGGGCAAAAATAAGTAAAATATACTAGTTACCATAATATAAATGTCTCTGTCTTTTGACAAATGCACATTGTCCACATTGTCTCACAGTCCATACTATTGTTGTATTGTAATAGTAGTAAGTCAGGTATTCTTTTGCTTGATTGTACATGTTGGATGACTAGCAGCGATGTGGAAATGGAGTAAATCCAACAAGCTGTAATGTGGCTATACTGTAGATAAAAAAAAAAACATTGGAAACGGAGCAGATATCTGTGTTGAACTAATCTTGTGACTGAGGCGCCAACCAGTGGGATCATCTGATACAGTTTGACTGACAAACCACAGGATACTCCAAATGTTTACTGTCAGGAAACAACTTCCATGGCTTTGGTTCTTACCAGCAAACTCAACATGCTTGGAGCGGCGGGTTAACCCAGACGGAGCAGCTGTATTTTCTTTCTTTTCAAATAGCAGCTTTGTTTATACACGAGCAATATTTACACCAATCAGCCACAACATTATGACCTCTGTGGATTAGGCTTGTTCCTGTTGATCCCACAGATGCGTGATCAGTTTGGGATCTAGTAAATTTGGAGGCCAGGTCAACACCTTGTGCTGTTCTTCATTGGCATTGTCAGTGGTCATAATGTTAACGCCTGATCGCTGTATATGTTCTTCTTGTTTAACTAGGAAACACTGACGGTATGAAATGAACAGGAGGTTTGCTGAGGCAACCAGAGCTGGGAACGTCCATTAGTGACCACCTGTCGGCTACAAAGCGATGGGCGACGAGCGACGAGCTCTATGTGGACGGAGCTTTTGGAGAAGTGGTTATCTGATTTGAATGCTAACGTCAACATGCTAATATGGTCCCAATAAGGATTCTTGTTCAGATATTTGGATGGAGGTTTGAGTAGTTAGTATTTTAGCTTAGCTTAAGGTTCAATTTTGAAGGTACCTCATCATAAACAAAAGTAAAACACATTTATATTTTGATCTTCACCAAAGCTCTCAACAAAACATAGATGTCTTCATCTTTGAAAGGGTTCACAAAAATCTATGGAACTCAACCTGTGTCTGGACCATAAATCTGTGCACAGAATGTAATGGTAATTTATCCTGTAGTTGCCAAGATAGTTCACTGTTGGGCCAAAACAGGGCCGATGAACTCACTGACTGACTGATGTTGTCATCCCTGGAGCCATGGCAAAAGAAAGCAAAGCAAGTGAACACATTTCCCCATGATAACTATTCACTTGGCCCGCCACACACACACTCCTAATTACATACTTCAGTTTTTCATTTATTTATTTATTTTTTATGGCGTTCGGGAAAGAAAAGCACTCGAGCGAGAGAGGCAAACAGAATGAGACAAAGATTATGCATGGTGTCTCCACCCTGCAGGGTAGTAAAGCATATCAAAGGTTGGCTAGACTGCACTGGGCAGCTGCTGTGGCGTGAAGATGTGCCACCCTGCCAGACTCACAGATGTAATGACTCATTGTGTACTGGAGTTTTGTCAAAAGCCTGCATCTCTTGTTTTCTGTTACCGTCTCCTTTTTTCCCCCCTCTCCATTCCTCTTTTTGCCCTTTGTCTTTGTTTTGTGTCCGTCTCTGCGTTTACGCTTTATTTCGGCTAGAAGTTTATTTTAATGAACTATCCACAGTCGCGCTTGTTTCCATGTGTTTCCGATGAGGGCTTGACTCTCACTTGTGACCCCGTGGTATAAAATAAAGTTTAATAAGGTCAGATTACACAAAGCAAAAGGGCAGAATTTGTAAAGGTCATATGCAGGGGTAGAGTGGTCTCAGCACGCAGCTCAGTTGGGAAAACGACAGAATAATACTTTGGGTAACAATGATGGCAAAATCTCTGAAAGCGTTCTTTCCTTCTGTCGTAAAGATTTGTTTTAGATACCAACGCCTGTGTTTTGTGCGAGTAAATTCAGCGTTTTTATCAACTTTGCTAATGCATTCTTTATTTCACACGTTCGCAATATTCACAAATAAGTGAAACTGTGTGCAGCATTCTGAGTATGTATAAACAGATGAAGGAAAAGTGGAGAAAGTTGCGCGAGTAGCTTCTTTTATTGGCCACAAGCACAATAAAAGATGAGTAAGGCTGAGTTAAAATGCACTCCGCCCCCTCTTTTAAAATTAATTTCTTTCCATACGCAACGACAAGCGGTACCGCGGGGCCAACAGGTTTGTTGGAGATGCCTTGCTTTGGAAAGTGGACATGAGCAGGTGGCTGCAGCAGGGGGGCAGAGACAAAAAGCTGCAGACAGAACGGACAGTTTCCAACAGCCCTCAGTCTGTACAGGAAGTCAAAGCAACGCTGACATTCTGTTAGACTGGATCTTGATTTAATAAAATCAAGAAACTAATTAGGTTGGACACGCTCACTAATGGTTGTCTTAATGATGTCCTTCTGTAGGTGATTTACGTCAGTTGAACCTGCACATTGCTCTTGTGCATGACTTCTTATTTAAAGCATCCTATAATACCAGTTTACTGCTGTATATTCAATAAATTGTCATTCCTGGGTCGTTTCCTCGCAAACTAAAAACATTCAACTTCACCTTTCACTTTAGTTTCTTGGAAAATTCATCTTGCAGCGTGATTCGTGAACCGATGGTCGATTAAAATAAGAATTGGTCGCCAAACGCACCCGATACGCCATGACGTTTTGCAGTCGACCGTGAGTGACTGTGGCTCTGCAGCTGAACAAACAGGTCTGTTTGTACATTCCTGCTGCAGGTAATTAGTTGGAAAATACCACATAGATAAAACTTTGGCCATATGGTAGAGCAAACATTTACATTAACGAATTACCACGAGTAATACCGATTCAATCTAATTAAAAAATTCCGCCTCATCCCCTTATGCCATGTCAGTATGTACTGTGTAATTCGCTCCAGGAGATCTTAATCAGGTGTCTTGGCTCGCAGCAATACCTAGCCCCAACGTCCTCCTGGTAGCACAGAACGTGAAGAAAAGAGGTGATACAGTACAAGAAATGGATAATCTAAATTTACCTTTTTACCTTGGCACAGGCGCATCCCTCAATGTGTAAAATAATGATTCAGCGCTTGAGAAATAATAGAAAATCTGTTCATCTTTCTGCAGGCATTCATTTGGTAAAAGGTATACTGTATGAGCTGAAAGTGGACGACTGAAATCGACTTAAAGCAAATAAGGAAGCTTTAAAAAATGAATTTTGAAGTTTACAAAGAAAAAAACTACTTAACATAAGATAGATGTTTTATGAGCAAAAGTCTGCTATCTTACAGTTACTGCCTCTTCGAATTTGAAGGGATCAGGTCAGAATCTGTCATAAGAAAAACCAGAGCAGAAAGAAATGTAGACAAATTTTACAACCCGAGACTTTGACGGGTTTTTATGTCAGAACAAATTGATGTGGTTTTGTTAGAGCTGATAGATTTATAGATGTGAAAAGAGAGATTGATAGCGAGGACGAACAGAAAGAGATTCTAGTGGCATGCCTTCATCTCTATGCCTCACGCACAGTGCGCAAATGGAGTTTGGTGTGCAAACATTGGTTTGAATATTAGATTTTGGACTGCTGTTGGATTGAACAATCTCTGGTATTTTTTTGCACATTTTATGAACTGGAAAAATAACCAGAAATGAAAATAATCTTTAGTCACAGCCTTATATTTCATAAAATGTGCATGAATTGAAAAATGTACATGTTTACATGACGTGTCCCTTTGTGTCCCGTTATTTCTGCCATACCCCACACGACTCTTCCCGCCCAGCAGCAGCTTTAGCTGGAGTTGCAGCACAAGACCGCAGCCAAGCATGTTTCAAACTCAGACAATGCAATGTGTTATCACCAGCTACAGTGCCACTCGCTTGCTGGCTGGGCCGATGTGTGGAACCAGTAGTGGCTGGATGTGGAGGAGCGATAGGACACTCTGATAGAGCCCAGGGCTAAAGAAGAGCATTGTGTGTCGCTGAACCACAGACCAACAGTGTTGTCTTAGTTATGCATCACAGCACTGGATGCGTCTTCGTAAATCACCCAATTTCAGCTTTGCAATTCCCTCCACTGTCTCTCTCTCTCTCTCTCTGTTGCTGCCAGTTCCCTTGTTTAGTAAAACCAGCAAAGCTACTGTATGCATGCAGGCTTAAAAAAAGTGCAAACGGGTGGTTGCTGCCCTACATCCTAATGACTGGTCACTCTTTCTTTCAAGGCTTCCTGATGTGAAAAGGCCCTAATGGACGGGCGGCTGGAGGAATGTGGACAATGGATGATTGCCGGTAAGGTCCAAGAGACAAAAAAAACTGAGGGACATAGAAAAGATTTTTACGGGTCGCAATAAGTCAAGGATGAAATAGGGAAAGCTGAAAAGTGCATTGATTGGATCGCTCAGCAAACCATAGAAAAGAGAGTGAGAGAGGAAATGGCTCAGAGATCCCAGTTTAATAGTATTCTTTCAGACAAGCTAATCATCAGAGAGTGTGAATGACTCAGACTTATCGCCCCTTTTACTGTAGCAAAATTGATCACATTATCTCCCATCCATCTCTGTATATTCATCTTGGCTGAAAGTGGTTGTCCAAAGCACATAATGGACAGATTAGGAGAAAACCTCTGTTCTGGCAACACTCAATATTTCCCCATTAGTGCGGCGGCCTCTGGGATTAGACCTTTGCCACACATTAAAGATGTCAATACTGCTAATATTGTTTTTAGAGGTCCTCCACCTTCTTAGAGCTACAGCTTGTGTAACCAGATCTGTTTGATAAGATCTATCGAACAGCTCCGAGAATGACAGTGAGAGACCTATAGGTCTCAGAGAATGGAAGACAGTGGGGTAAAATGGCCAAAGAGCCTTTTCTTTCCTCAAAGTAGCTCTACTCGGACCATTGGAGATCACAGAATAGTGATTGGTTAAGGCACGTCAATATCTGATTCAGTGCTCAACTGTGACGCTCATCATGTGTGACGATGGACTGAATTCAACATGCACCAGATTTTGAGTGCGCAGACAACAGAAATCAGTAATAACAGTTGGTTAACTTCGACTTTATTGATCCAGAAGGGAAATTGCTTGGTCACAGTAGCTCAGTTGCACATAAAAAGAAGAAATACACTTGAAAACCGCTAGTAAAAAAGACAGTTCATTCATTCATTCATCTTCTGTAACCTGCTTGTCCTGTGAAGGGTTGCGGGGGTGCTTGGAGCCTATCCCAGCTGTCATCGGGCTAGAGGCGGGGTACACCCTGGAGAGGTCGCCGGTCTATTGCAGGGCTAACACAGAGAGACGGACAACCATTCACACTCACATGCACACCTACGGCCAATTTAGAATCACCAATTAACCTAATGAGCAAGTCTTTGGACGGTGGGAGGAAGTTGGAGTACCTGGAGAGAACCCACACAGACACAGGGAGAACATGCAGACTTCACACTTATTTTAAATTAAATTTAAAATAAGATAAAATAAAATATGTGGTGTGGTGCTTAGCACTGATGCCTCACAGCAAGAAGGTTCCAGGTTCTAATCCAGGCCGACTGGGGCCTTTCTGCATGTTGCGTGTTCTCCCTGTGTCTGCGTGGGTTCTCTCCGGCTTCCTCCCACCGTCCAAAGACATGCTGGTTAGGTTCATTGGTGATTCTAAATTGGCCGTCAGTGTGCATGTCTCTCTGTTTTAGCCCTGCCATAGACTGGTGACCTGTCCAGGATGCACCCCGCCTCTCGCCTGATGACAACTGGGACAGGCTCCAGCCCTCCCGCGACCCTTCACTGCACAAGCGGTTACAGAAAATGAATGAATGACTGAATGAAGATTTGCATATGTACAAATCTATCAGGAATACAAGTAAATATACAGTGTATATATAGGAAGGATAAATGAAAAGGTGGATGGAATTGCAGTGACGTCTGGGTTTCATTGACATTCATAGGTGTTTTATATGTTTTTGTGCAGTAAATAAATACAAAGACTTGTTAACAGTATTGTACATAAAGCTCTGCAGACAATACGGGGACAGAAATGGCAATGATGACTCTCCGCCGCAAGATGGCGCCATTGTGCTTCCTCAGAACACCACAGCACAAAGCATGTGCCCACGTATTGTGCAGGTATAGTAGATGTTAGGTTATCATGCAACCCGTCCCACAATAATCAAGCATTACCTGCATTTGATTTAACAGGACTGTTGCACCATGTTGATGAGTGAATCAGTTAAACAGTGAACAGTTTCAGTACGGTTGTCTTGTTTGGCCTCGGTTATCAGTCAGAATTACCCATAAGGAAGGAAGGGGTTCTTTGTATAGTGGATTTTCAACATTATCTCCTAGTTAATAACAGTTTTCTTGCAGCTCGCGAGCAGACCAAAGCCCTCGCCGCTGTCCCGTATATAATTTCAGTGGTAGATGAAAACATATACTCCGGCGTGTGTGAGAACGTCCTCTCAGTGCGGCAGTGCTGAGGTCATATCCACTGGGATGGCCTGGTCCGCGTGTGCGGACAGGATGAGGAATAGAGCCCCACTTTCTGAGTTAGATAAATACCTCCATCCGCCTCACTGGAGCGTTCACCGGGGACAACACAAAGACCAAAATCAGCAATACATAAGCATCAATAATTAAGCAGCCACACACCGAGTGAGAGGGTGAAGGGAGGGTGGGGTCCTGGATGGTGCGCGAGGTTGGCTCTGAAGTGATCCTAAACGCTGCTAATGTCTGTGAAGCTTATCACTGAGCGGGACAAAACGGAGCGGGATGCGTTTTCTTTTAACTAGATAACACAAGTGTAATGACTCTTCCTTTGTCTCTCTGTCCACCATTCCCTCTGTGACTCTTTTTTTTTTTTTTTCCATTTGGATTTTTCTCAGACTCTATCTATTGGGTCAAAGCTTTTCCTATGAACAACTCCACCCCGTGACCCAGCCTGGCTCAGTCTGCGCCTTATCATTTATTTATGAGAGCCACTATCAGAGCAGTGCTGCACAAAACAACAGTGATGTCATTGCTTTCATTTCATTCACTCTGTGTTGACTGAACGATGCAGCTCCTTTTGGCCACCAGCAACAGTCAACTTGGAAAGTTGAAACCCTAAACCGATAAAAGTTTTAAAACTTGTCAAGCACAAAGACAAAAATAAAAAATAAAAACTAGAAAAACTACAGTAGATCAACAGAACATAGTTAGGTAAGGTTATTTTCCCAACCACACACACATATGTGGTGTTATTGTGGCGAGTCCTCTAAGAGGATTCAGTCTGGAGGCAGTTTTATTTTGGAAGGAAAAAGGGGCTTTGGTGTCATGTTCCTGTAGGGGCTCTGGGACGAGTAGAGGTCTAGGATTTCTTCCAGTGTCACTTTGTCCTTGTGGATTCTCTATCTCCAGCTCATTTTTTTATTTTTTTTTCCCCCCTCCTACCTCTCGTACGTCTCAATCGCCCACCCGCAGGAACAGAAAATGCTTCTGGGACTACGTGCAACATTAGTTTGTGCTGTGTTGGTGTCCTGGGTTGCCACTGTGTAATTTACGAACAGGCCACTAGGGGGAGAGGTAGAGCTGACACAGGAGACATGAAACAAAGTGCAGGGTGAAGAAAAAAAAAGGGGGGGGGGAAATATGAGCACCTGATAGGGGGAAACGGTTTGACTCAGACTGAGAACATGTCTGAGAAGGAAGATCTGAAATGGCAGATAAGGAGTGAAGACGAGAAACGCGAGAATTATTGTGGAAAATGTAAAGAGACAGCAGCAATACGAGACAGAAAATTTGTTTGCCTGTAATTTGTTTTTTTGTTTTTTTGTTGTTTTTATGTATGCGGGTGCGAGGGAGAAACCTGTGTTCCTTCCCAGCCATCGGTGGCATTTGGCTCAGCAGCGTATTTCCATTCGTGGGGCATGGAGAGAGCAGTGACCTCAGGGAGACCCTGTAATTATCCTCTGTGTCTGTGACAGGCCCAGATAATCAGTCTCACTGGGAATACTGGCAGAGATCTGTGGATGAGTGATTCTGAAAGACCTAATCCTCAATGAAGCACACTGGTAACTGGAGTGCTCTCACAAGACGCCTTCTTTTTTTTTTCTTTTTTTTTTTACACACTCAGGTCACTGTGTCTCTGTTAAATTGCATTTATTAACCTTAATTGAATTGTTGTTTTTCTTCAGCGTAGGTTAGAGGTTACAGATGACCTGGGATTGTAGCCAAGCAACAGGGCAGAAAGTTATTTAAAAAATCATTTTCAGTCAAATTAGATTAGGCAGATGTTGGAGAAGAAAAGTAGAACATGTTTTGGAATTGACCAAATCATTGGCGCCGACATTTCACAACATATATATGTACATTTTTGTACCAATAGCCAGTAGGAAATATTTGTTCGTCCTCTCGAAATAAATAAAATAAGCAAATAATAAGCTACATGTCACATTACAGGCGATTGTGATGCTTCAGGTAGGAAGCAGAAGAAATAAAGGTTAAAATGCACAGTTACTCTTTGAAGCACACAAACAAACACACACACACACACACGTCAGGGATGTGCACAAACACAAACACAATGGTTCAACGTCTCATAAATTTTTCAAAGAGGCTTCAGAAAGAAGTCAATGATTTGGCACGAGCCGCAAATACACAGGCAGAATAAAAACACACACACACACACAGAGACAACACATGAAAACACTTTCGGCATCAGGTAATGTGCCAAAAACTCTGCATGCATATATTTATGTTGATATTTATATTGCATGCTTTTCTCGTATTCCTTTTGGCGGGGGGTCTAGCTCCAAAGTGTTCTGGTTCAAAGTTTGTGAGGAAATTAAAATGTGGATGTATGTATTGGTTAAAAAATTCCAGCGTTGGAGAAACTTGTGCGAAGAGAGCAGAGCGGCGTTCCCACAGGGAAGGCCTGGGAATCAATTACCGCTCTCCTGAGGCAGGCGATTGGCTACCAGGGAATGACAACATGCCAGGCAGCCACACGGTCAGGCTGTCATCGTTTGATTCGCGCATAATCAACTCCTAATTGTATCACATCGGCCTGCGCGTGCATGTGATTTAGAACAGAATTCACCAGGGCTTTGGCTGGTGTTTCCTCTGTAGTAACGAAGGGGAAGCTTTAACGCAGTTGGCCCCTGGTAGTCCTGCGCTGCTAGCCGCGCACAGTCACACAGGCTCTGGGAACCAGACTTTGACAGTTTGATGGACGTCTGACATGACTAGCTCCAGAGTTGCCAGTCAGTCCGTAGCTGAAGGTAGCCCCAATGCAAGTGTCTTCCGCTCAAGAACAACTTCAAAGGCTTTTTCCTCATACCGTTGTTGTCTTCCCTTGGAGTGATCACGTTGCAAGAGAGTATCCTCTGGTCACGGCGGAAGTTACCGGACTGGAACTGTTCTCTGCAAAGTTTACTAGAAGAAAAATGGCGTTACTGCTTCGGATCAGCGCCGCTCGGATATCGGTCAAACTTAAGTTGTTAATTTAATTACGTGACGCTCAGAGTGCTCTTACATCAGGTGAGCGGCAATAAATCTCCTCAGCCTTTTTGCGAGGTAACAGATGGTACACTATAGCCGCCTTCTTTGGCTTCGTCTAAACTTTCTGCATCCATGACATCAGAGAGAAGGCAGCAGACTCCCCCGAGCATCAAAATGCAGACGGACTGAAAAAAAAAGAAAAGAATAATCACAGGACTGCTCTATTAATCTGCTGTATTATGGTCCCTGATCAATATATATTTTGCTCTTGTTCAACAATAACCATTCATCAAGTCAGCCGTGCTCCGTTAGGGATAACCTTTTAAGATGTCAAGAGGAAAAAGTGAATTCTGTTTAATATGCAGTTTATAGAGGCCGATGGGCTCAGGACATGTCTGTGCACTGACTCGTATGAAGTGGCTGAAAGTCTACAGTTTCGGAGTCTGAGAACATGTTTTTGGGAGGATCTAATCATTAAGTACCCTCACTTGCCAGTTTATTAGGTACATCAGTGAAAACGAATGCGTCAGTATTGATTAAATACACTCAGGGTAATTGCAGTTAGCCACAGGGCAATTGTGCAGAAATAGCTGTGCAAGTTTTGTGCAGTTACGGTGCATTTTGTTTTTTTGGGTTCAGGTTTGACAAAGCTATATCGCCATATTGTATATTTTTGTCAAAGTGTGAGCAACACAGAGAAAATGCAGAACATAAAATGACATGTTCTGACTCAGGAGCAAACAACCTACCTGTACCCATTCTTAACATTTGACTAGTATTTATTTAAATTCACAAAGGTCAAAGTCAACTTTATTGTCCGTTCTGTTACGTTTACAGGACACCCAGAGGATTGACACTGTGTTTCTCTGAGAAGCCACAGCAAAGAAGATAATAATTATGCACAAAAACTTGAAAAAAAGAAATACTGACAAGAGGTCGTGTTCGTTAACCAAAAGATCCATTCACCTGTCAGGTACACGCTTACGGTGCCATTAGGCAAGGACAAAGACAAAAAAAAGGGCTTGTTTCCTAAGAGTGAATAGAAAACCTAAATAATTAATTATTATTTTTAAAAGTGTTTTTCTATATCTTCTTAAATACTGATTACATTCTGTTGACTTTTAGAACTGAAAGTGTACACGTGCTTCACTCTCGCTTACATACCTGCTCCGTCTTTGCCTTAAAATGCTCCCACAACCCGCAGTTTGTGTGTTTCACAGAAAATTGCCAGTCATTACAGGAAAATAAAAGCCACGCAGTCTCCTAGCATCGAGGCTATGGCTTACAATATATATAAATATAAATTCAACACACTTTTCAGGATTTTTTTACAACACCCTGAAGGAATATTCACACACGTGGCAGCATTATTTCACATATTTCCCAGAGCTGGCGGTGCTGTGTTAGAAATGTTCAAGTAAATAGCGCGCGATAGTTATAAAGCTGGGGCATATGTGCAGTTCTCTGACTATTCAATTATGTTTTGCTTTTTCCAAAAAAAACTTATTCCCAAAACATATTAAGGTTTGGTGGGATTGCAAGTAAGAGACTTCTGATTCAATCCAGGGATAACTTACTAAAAAGAGCAATCAATTTACTTTTATTTTAAAAAATTTTTAATTGGGTATCAGCAGACTTACAAAAGTGCATTCAGCTAAAGTTTGTGTTTTCTGCAGCCTTCGCCAGCTTGCGCTTTATAACTCACAACTGAGCCACTGTGGATTTATGACGTTGAATAAGTTAAATAAATAAAGTCTTTCTCTTTTAATAATAAATTTTTTATAAATATTAAAATATATTTATATTAAAACATAAATGTCAAATCTTGTGTGAGCCTTGTTACCATATTTAGATATCTGCATTAGTTTAATTCTTGGTCATATTTCCATCATTTGGACGGACACAGAAACATGATATTATTAATGCACTGCCAAAGTCCGATGAAGCAAACAAGCAGCAACACAGCAGTCACACGCGTACACGGCCACGACCAGGAAGTCAGAGCAGTCGACTGCAGCTTCCGAAGCCAAAGGCCACGCAGCTACAGGTGCACCTCATTCTTTACCGCCTGACTGAGATGGATCTCTGCAATTTCTGCTGCTAGCGTTGCACTAAGTTGAATCTAAATAATTCAAGACCTGGAACGGTTCTCAAATTGCTTTTTATTTTGAACAGAATACAAAACAGACAATGAAAAAAAAAAAAACCCCTTTCTTTCTTTACTTTCTTTTTTTTTTTTTTGTGAGTGCAGAAAGATTTCCTTGTCGAGAGAAAAAGCCCGGCAACACGTTGTGCGCTAAATGATTTCATACATCTCTTGCATCGCTTCTCATTTCTGTTATATACTACACAGAGCAGATTCCGACTTTCACAGAATGCAGTGCCATTTTTTATTTCACTTATTTATTTTTTTTGTAAATCTGCGCCTTTATTGCTGCTGCTGTTTTTTTTTTCAAAGACCGATGCGGGCGCCTTGACATTAGTCAGCATTTGTGCAGTCCGGAGCTGCTGCGGCTTCTGAGAAACGAATTTACAAAGCAAGCTGTTTTCATGCGCACATTTACAACCCCACCACTTAACAACTCGCTCCCTCTGCCTTCTTTCTCCTTGCGTTTTTTTTTTCTCTTTTCTTTTTTTGCAAAGTAAACAAACATCGTTTCGAGTGATTCCTCACAATCCATCCCTCTGCCTCTGTAGTGTGCTTGAGCCTGCCTCGCTGTGCTTGTCAGAAGAGCTCCTTTAATCGCTCAGCGGCGGCATGTGATGTTCAAGGCCCGCTCCTCCTCCCAGCCATCTCCGCTCTTTATCTGTCAATCACGAGAGCTTGAAAAAATAAAGCCCCGGTGCCTTTAGTTCAAGAGGTGCCTGATCAATATCATCAATCCGTCCACCTCCCCGACTTCGCACCCCCCACTTGTTCTTTCTCTTCATCTCTCCCCATCGTTCTTTCTTTACTTCCCTCGCTCTATCCCCCTCTCCCTCTCCCTCTCTCCCTCTCTCTCTCTCTCTCTCTCTCTCGGTTGCTGCAGCTGTATCCATTTCCTCCTGGCAAAAAGGGACTTTATGAATAAATGATACTGAATTGCTGAAGGTTCAGATACTAAATAATGAATTTCACCACCAAAAACACAACAACTTCTCCAATCATAAAATAGCTCTCCCCTTCCATATTGATTGTGCTTGTGCAACCAGATGCAGAGAGCACAGTCTGCATCCGTGCAAGGTGGAAGACCATACAGGAGAAAATGTATAAAATGATAGGGAGCCGGCCGCTTTTTTAGCTATAGATATCTGATAAGAGAGGCTAACAGATGGGTGCCGATGGCGGGCACACTCTCTCCGAGCTCCTCTTCTGATCTTTGTCGAAGCACTAAGAGCGGAGCTGGTCTGAGGGAGGCGGAGGAGAGAAGGGGGAAAAAAAATCTGAAAACTTTTCCTTCACGGGACATTTAAAGTAAGTACGGTCATCTATTCTGTGCAACGGGTGATGGTGTGTTGCCGTTTGTGAGAAAGTCCGTGTGTGGTTATATGTGTGTGTATGCGTGTGTGTGTGTGTGTGCGCTGGCTTGAAGGCGAAAGAGTATTGGCTGGTGAGGCCATGATTTTTTTTTTTTTTCCTCAGGTCACAGTTGGTTGAGGTGCAGCTGTAACACAGAGTTGCGCCGCACTGCTGAAATAATATTCTGATTAGTCATCTCATTGTTTCTCTTTCCTGTAATAATGATAATAATGAAAATAATAATACTACAGCGAGAAAACAACTCACGGGGGCAACAGCGTGTAAATGGGAATGTGTCTCAGGGGGCGGTGGGGTTATTGTTTGAGAGGTTTTCGAATACCGCGTCCTGTTCTTGCTTAATATAAACGTACGAATATTACATGCTAGGGGAGGGCAGTTCAGTTGTAAGGGTGGACGTGTGAATGCGTCTATGCACAGATGTGAAAACAATCATTCTTAGTCCCTGTCAAATGTAATAAAACTAATTTATTTTGTGTAGTAGAGTTCAAAATTGAATAAACTAAATGCGTTTTGGTTTGAAATTGAACTATTTATTTGCTAAAATTACTTAAAATTAGATTTTTTGTAAATAAAAACAAAACATTTCTTCTTTTGTTTATATATTTTATATTTTAAAAATTTTTCCACAATATTCTGGCATTATTTGGTGCGATCCCATACTGATTTATTCCACTTATCCTATGTATTATTCAGTAAAAATGCATATACCGGCGTGTAATACTGTATGGAGGCACATACTAATGCAGCAAGTCATTGTGGCGAGGGATAAATAATTGATATCTCAATGAATATGCAAATTAGCAAAGGCAGAGCGAGAGTGAGAGTCGGCGGAAGGAGGCGCGTGGCGTGTTCCCGGTGCACGGTGCTAAACAAAAGGCCCGTGTGATTTCTATCAGCCAATTAAGAAATATTACAGCCACCATGTTGGGACCGCAGCCGTTTAGAGTTGTTTGGGGTCCTGCGTTCGTGTAGCTTTGCGTTGTGCTTTTGGGGAAGCCTTTGAAGTAATTGTGTTCTATATTTCCCCAGATAGGGTTTCTATGTTTACATGGCGAGATTCGGTTTAACTCAATAGACAATAATTCAGGGAAGAGTGGGGATTTATTTTAACGACGCTGGGTCAATTAGTGTGTAACAGATGGATGTGGTATTCGCAAATGTGCAATTGAATAGCATGTGTAGTCATCAAGAATATATGAGTGCACGAGTGTAAAGTTTTAACATAGGGATACGTGTATTTGCATTTATTTTCTCTGTCATTCTGCTGCTGCCTCTCCATTTTGCGCTGGCTAACACACACACACACACGCACAGACGTCGTTTCGTATTTCTTTCCTCGGTTTGCAGCAGCCTTATAACCTACAAACTCGGGGAGACGGGAGCTTGTGCAGCAGGAGCATAACAGCCTTTCAGCGCAAGCGAACTCTGAGAGAAAAATTAAAATTTGATGTTAATCAAGCCGACTGAGAGCTGGAGATGACAGGTGCTTTCTACTCTACTTACCCCAGTCTCTTTCCATTTGGCATCACCGCTCAGCTTCAACTCAAAGTTGCCCTTTTTTTTTTCTTTTTTTTTTATCTCCGTCGAATGGAACCTGCCAATCAGTCATTTCGTGTTTTAGCAGCATTTACGGTTCTGGCCAAAGTGGATGACTGCGACTGATTCTGGCCAACGTGAATAATTTAACTGATTAACGAGAATGGCCATAAGAAAAAAATAAATAAATGCAAAAATGCAAGCTGTGGATTTTGAGAGCCACTGACATGGAAATCGTTAAAAATAATAATTCAGTCGGGTGCGCTTTAAACTACGGCGTCGCCATATAGTCACATGTTTTGTTATTTTTGCAGAGGTGACAGTAATAGACGTACGCTAATGCCGCCATGTGACAGCCATGTGAAAGATGTGTCACACCCACAAATCTTATCTTTTCTAACCCTTATGATCTACTGGGCCTTTTACCTTATCTTCGGATTATGGGGTCCCCCCCCCCACACACACACACCTTCTCCCACATATCCACGCACACACACACATCCTGCCACGCATACACTCATATCACCCCCAGGGACCTGGCTCTCAGACAGGAGTCACAAGGTTGAGTTGGTCATTATGGAGGTCCTTGACTAAAGCTCAGCACAAACTTACAATCCCTAACATTTGCCGCCTGCATTCCCCTGTGAGTGATACATGGAAACAAAATGTAGGTGTGTGTGTGTGTATGCGTGTGTGTGACAAGGCCAACTACCTGCCCTGTCAAATCAAATAGGACCAGCATGTGCGGATAACTACAGTACAATATAGCTCCAATAAAACCAAAAGCATATTCCCGCAATCTCCATCAAGCTGTAATCTATACTGTCTGAACTTCCTTGTGCATTTGTCAGTGAATAATAATGACTAAATACTGGAGCAGGAAAAAAAATAATTAAAAGATGGATCCTCGCTGCATTTTAGAGGCATTTTAAATCTTATTTCCCTGCTTCCTGAGCAAGATCTGAAAGAGAGAGAGAGCGGGAGAGAGAGAGAAAAAGGTTTTTCCTCCACTCTGTCGAGCCCCTGAATTATTAGGGGCATCAATATCTTTAGCATATTGCCAAGGGCTTCCAGACAGTATCTGCTTTCATTATTAGTGTCAGCTCAATTATAGCTCACACCCAACTGTTTCTCAACATCTAATAGCATCCATCGACAGGGATGCTTGACGAGCCAGCACTCACACACACACACACTCCCTCACACACACACGCACGCGAACGAGCGATAATTTAACCCACGTGAGCGCACGCATTCGCACCTCCCTGCATCCGCCCCGTTCGTTCCGTTTGCGTTCTGTCATCCCGCTAATGTACGCGGCCGAGAGGAAGCACGGGGCTCATAATGGAGGCCATGTTCTTAGTGGCGATGAGCAGCTGATGCAGCCTGGCCCATTTTCATCAAATATTAATGGCATGGAAAAATACACCCCGGACTGAGGCCTCGTCCGCAGCCAAACCGAAGAGGCTGGGGGAAAGAGCAATGGGGAGAAAGTGCAGTGAGTGTGTTTAGAAGTACCGTCTGATGGCCATAATTAGGGCCGCGCTAATTAAAAATTCAAAAGCCCCAGTTTATTTGAGCGCATGAATCTTCCACTCACTGCAGCATTTATTTCCTTTTTTACAAACTATTTTATTTTACAACATCAGTTCAGCAGGGCTTTCCTCCCTCTGCACTTCTTCCTCCGTCTCTGGCTTTCTTTCAGTTCCTGCTTCTTGAGTCAGTCAAAAAAAAAAAAAATGCTAATTTTTCAGGAAAACCTTGTCAGGTTATGCAAATGATTGGCAGCCATTAAAAAGAAGACCATTTAAATGCATGATGACAATAAAAACTATGGCAAATGACTTCCCAGAGTTTCCGTGACTAGTTCAAAAAACCCAAATTATTAAAGCGGCAGTACCGAACTTTTGTCTGACCGCTCTGGCGATGAGTGTAATTACATAAACACTGTCAAAGCTAGCAAGTTGTTAGCCCTGAGATGAACTGGCAACTTGTCCGGGGTGTATCCCGCCTCTTGCCCAGTGCCAACTAGGATAGGCGCCACCCTCCGCCATGAACCTCTAGAGCAGGGTTGTCAAACTCATTTTAGTTTAGGGGCCACATACAGCCCAGTTTGACCAGTAGCGTAACAGCACAGTAACCTAAAAACAACAAAAAACTCCAAATTGTTTCCCGTTTGTTTTAGTGCAAAGTAATCTTACTAAAACAGTGGACAAATTAGAAATAGCAGTTATTTTTATGGAACATTTGCAGAATTTGCTAATTCATGCCGCGGACCGGTTTAGACCCTCTGTTGGGCAGGTTTTGGCCCGCGGGCTGTTTGTTTGACACCCCGGTATGTAGCCCCTTGACACCCCTGCTCTAGAGGTCCGTGGGGGGGCCGGATCCTATCTTAGTTGGCATTGGGCAAGAGGCGGGATGCACCCTGGACAAGTTGCCAGTCTATCTCAGGGCTAACAACTTGCTAGCTTTGACAGTGTTTGTGTAATTACGTCACAGCAGTCAGACAAAAGTTCTGCACTGCAGCTTTAATAATTTGGGTTGGTTGAACTAGTAAACTCTGGGAAGTCATTTGCCACAGTTTTGTTGTCGTTGTGCATTTAAATATTCTTCGTTTTAATGGCTGCCAATCATTTGCATAACCTGACAAGGTTTTCCTGAAAAATTAGCATTTTTGTTTTTTTTTGACTGACCGGTTTAGACCCTCTGTTGGGCAGGTTTTGGCCCACGAGCCATTTGTTTGACACCCCTGCTCTAGAGGATAAGCGGCTGTAGCTAATAGATGGACGGATGGCAATGCTTATACGTGACACATGCCTAAGTCTACAATCCCTCCTCTTTTTTCTGTGCTTTCCAACGATAAAAGCCACACCGACAGTAAATCCATATTTGTCCTCACTCTCAACCGTTCATCTGAACACTTTTCTTCACGTGGAGCATCACAAACTTCACTTGGACAAAGCGTTCGAGTTCTGTTTAACCCTTCCTGACTGCCAGAGATGGTAAATTTGTTTAATCTGAAACCCTGTGCATCGTATAATACGAGTCACCCGTGGCTTCGTGGCTGACAGTTGCTTGGATGTTGGATGCTACGGTTTCCCTAGGAAGTCCTCTTATATGTTTTGCACCCCAGCTGTTTCTGAGTGAAACAGTGTATGGACGGAGGTAGAAAAGAAAATACCGCATCCACTTCATCCGAGTACACCCAACACTCCAAGCCTGGGGAATTTTGGTGGTATGTACATAAGTCATGGACGATGTTTCCTTGCGGTAAATGTCAGTGTCAGACACTCCCATTGGTCGTCACCTTAAGGTTGGGACGAGTTCAACTTTCTTGATAGCTCCACCATACTACTACACCACATGCTACAGCAGCACCTGTCTTCAGCTCTGGCCACCAGTGTGCCAGGCAAAAAATCCTGCGAAATACATTTACCTATCGCTAATTGGCTTAATCAAGACTGTGTGAACACTTGGCAAGGGTTTGAACGTAACGCATCTTCATACATATTTAAAAAAAAATTCCCGCCCTCTAGATTTAAAGATGACTTTAACTTTTTCTCCTTTATTTCTCCTCTTCCTGCACCCTCTCTGTTTGAGTATAAAGCCATCGCTGACAGCACACAGCGCAACCTTTGGCTCGAACAAAGCAGCAGATAAAATGTACGATTTTTGACCTGGGCTTTGTTTGATTACACAAACAGCCGCTTCACCTTTTGTGTCAGGATCACAAGGAGAAAATAGCGATGGAGGAGTCATATGAAAACAGCTAGGCTCCGGAGAAACACTGACTTCCTTCCCTTTTTCTTTTCTTTCTATTTACTCCCTACGCCTTTTTTCCCCCCTCTCTGTCACCTTCACTATCTTTATCTCTCTGTTTTCTTTCACCCTTTCCCCTCTCTATCTCTCTCTTTCTTTCTTTCTCATATTCCTTCTCTGCCTCTCAGTTGTGCGCACACACACACAAACGTGACACACATTTGAGCAGTCTATTCCTCTTTTGAATAACACCTCTTTTATTAGTTTGGGTCTTTTCTCTCTTGCCTGCTTTAAACAGAGAGGGGAGATGGGATTCTAAAGAGCTGCCAGGGGCTCAGTTTGCACAGCGCTTTGATGTCATTGAGATGCTGTGTGAGCAAACGCACACACACACACTGACTAGACACCTCTACATAACCAGACAGCATAACCACCCCCCACCCCCCCACCTCCACCACCACGCTCGCACTCTTTTTCATGCACATACAAACATGCATTGCGCTCGTGGCTGCAGCAGAACCACACATGGATGCTCCGCGCTTTTCCTTCCTTTTCACTGTTTGCGTCTCCTTGTTTTCTTCCATCTGACCCATGGCAACATTTACTCCTTCATCTACGCTTTGTCATGAACAAGGTACTGTTTTTGCAACTGTTTGAAGCGAGCGAGGTCTTAAAGAAAAAAGGCCCCCGAACCCCCACAGCCGCTTGATAATGTTGTAATCGCGCTGAACCTCTTTTGGATTTCCTCGTGGAGAATAAATTGGCATAACTGAGCTTTGCACACACTCTTTATTCTCATCTGTTATCCCGATAGGTTAAGGAGATTCTGTTTATCTTGCCGCTGAGAGGTCAAGAGCCCTGGGAAGAAAGAAAGAAAGAAAGAAAGAAAAAAGAGGGAATAATCAGAAGTAAGGGCATGTCTTCATTATGTCCAAATGAGGTTAGGGGAGATTGGACAAATACGACACGTGCGCATTCAGCGCTTCATATTCATGACCCTATTAAAGTAGTCTGGAGTCATTTTCAGAGCAAATTTGATCAGATTTACCCAAGGCGTCGACGCTAATAAGTGTTATTTGAACACGAGCAAAATGAAAAAGGTTGCAGAAATGAGCGCGTATGGTAAAAGTGATGGACACGCAGTGATGGAACCCAGTCTGTGTGGCTGTGGTTCTTTTGCCTCGTGTTATATAACTCTAGAGTGGCTGCCTCGTTCCTCCCTAAGTGAGGAGTAGATATTCATTCTTGTGTGTGTGTGGGTCGCAGAGCCTCCAACCAACCTTGACTAACAAGCATATGTTAATTATGGAGGAGATCACAGGCAGGTCATCCAGCACTCTGCCACTAAAAAAAGGAGTTAGATGCATTACTGGAGGGCATATCCAGGGCTGGGGCGGGTACAACGCCACCCTACACCACCACATCTCTCTCTCTCTCTCCCTCCCTCTTCCCAGCCCCCTCCTTTTTCTCAACATCCTCCTTTTTCATTTGTCACCCCCTTAATAGCATCGCCCTCTGCTTCAAAGTTTTAGTGTTATTAATGATGACCACAAGAAAGATTTTCATATTACAACCTTCAGTTTTTCACACTACACATTAAAACTTATTTTATTTTTCATTTCCATACTTTTAGCTTTGGTTTCCTGCCTGTTTTGAGGATACTATACTCAGCAGAGTAATTGCTGACATTTTGAAACACTCCAACTTGGGATGCCCTGATTGGTTTCGGCCCCGATCCAGAAATCAAATTTGGCATAAACCAAAACCACATCCCGGTAGCATCAAGACATCCTTTTCAGTTTTAACGGTGGATCTAAAGAAGAAGAAGAACCAAACTCACATGACTAAACATGTCTGCTGTTTGGAAGTACTTTACTCTGGAATATGAAGTCTGTTAGACATAAATTTGTAAATTATGCAATGCGGATGTTTGGCAAGTTTAAAAGAAAAGTTTCCTGGAGACGTTTCCTCCAGAGAGGGTTATGGAGTTTATGCCGTTGGATGACCAGAACATTCCTGTTGTAGAGAACACATGTTTTCACCGTCTGTTTGAGATTCTAGGAACCAAGGCAGTGGAAACACATGCTACCGAATACAGCCGATACTGAATATTAAAAGATCGGTATCGGGATTGGGAGGACAAAAAAACCTCGGGACTAACATCGCCATTTTAACACCGCTGCACCGGTTTCAGTAGGAGTTCCTATTTAAACCTCAGACTTCCCACCAGTCCCCTAGAACTGAAGAAGCTACTCGGATGAGCGGTGAAACGTCTTCTCAAAAAAACTCTACGAGTCCAGTTGCCTTTTATTGAACTTTTCTGGATATACCATGACCTGGATGACTGAGAACCTTCACAGACATCGCCACTTTAAAGTCAAACGTCCTCAGCCATCTGTTAAAAGAGCAATTTAGTCAGAAAACCCAATTTTTGGTGTTAAGTGTCCAATTTTAATGACAGTTGAATGAAGTTTTCGAGGATTTGAACTGTCTGACAGCTTATGGTCGTAGTCCCATTCTTCAAAAATGATTGACTGAGTGAGCTGCAGACCACACGGTTTGCCAGTTCATGGATGCTGTTTTTGGAGTTTGAAATTTTATTTATTTTGTGATTTGAAAATTATGTCTGAATTTTTTATAATGTACATTGGCACTGAACTAAACAGTCTTCAGTGATCAACCTATTTATCCAAGAGTCAAAAGAGACAAAACAAGATTAGTCTTTTACTGGGCGACAGACCCACATATTTGGGTCTAAGTCAGGGGTGTCAAACATACGAACTGGGGTCCAAAACCAGCCCACCAGAGGGTCCAATCTGTCCCAGTGGGATGAATTTGCAAAGTGCGAAAATTACGTAGAAGACATTGACTGCAATTTTTCTATAAAATTGCCGCCTATTCCTAATTTGTCCTGCTGTTTTAGTAAGAGTTACGGACATAAAGCAACTCTGAGACCCAGAACCAACAGCAGATGACAGCATTACACTGAAACTCCACTTATTTTACTTAATTTCAGGTTTCGTAAAAGGATATTATGCTATTAAGCATCCGCTTGAAATCAAATTTGGCTGTGTGTGGCCCGCTGAATCAAAATGAGTTTGACACCCCTGGTCTCAAACTGTGCACCAGCAATGCAGAAGTTAGGAAGTGAATCTTGTTTAGATCTTTTAAGTCTGTTAAAATTGAACGGTGGTTGCTTGCTATACATCTTATTTCTTTCAGATTATTTGACTATTTTACAGGTGGCAACTTTTTTCTTTACAGTAGAAAGTTTGTGTTTACCGTCTTAAGGCTCCAGCATTTTGCTCAGTTGGTGTTAGCAGACGCACACCGTCCTGTTGTAGCAGTCCAGTGCCACTAGGTGTCAAAAATACGTGCTACAACCAAACATGTTGGCTACTTTAGCCTGCGTCTCTTGTTGTTGTTGGTTCTTTTTCTGTGCTCCCAGGTATATAACGTCTTAGAAGTGGAGTGAAACCAACTTTTAATCTCAACAGATTGCCTATGCCTCTTGATTTTATATGTTTTTATATTATTTCAGTCATTTAGCAAGTGACCGACCTATGGCTTATTGGAGAATGACGTGCAAGCTCCTCTCAACTTCCATGTTGTTGTTGTCACATGGACTTTACCTTTAATACAACCCTTGTTTTCTCCTCTTCATGAATTTGGCTGACCTGGTAACATTATTGCTTTATGCCACACACACACACCATACACAAAGATCTTATCCATTAACACATACTATAATAAAATTACTTTTACCAAGGTGTTGAAAACTGTAAAATATATATAAAACCCATTTTGTAATAAACTAGAATTATCCAAGCAAACAGCAAAACAGTAATCCTTAGTCACACCAACCCCACCCCGCCATTCTTCGCCCCCCTATGGCTTCTTCCTGAATCCCCCTGCTACCCCTCTCCCTCTCCCTCTCTCTCTTTCTCTCTTCTATTCACAACCCTCTATCCCCTACCCTTTACCCCCCCTACCTCCTACCCCGCCCCCAGGTCTTGCCCCAGAGCACATTGATTTTGCTGTATACCTAATTACTGCTCATAATCTATTCATTTCACCAGTGCCAAAGAGGGCAGCAGCTGTCACACAACACACCACCAGGGGCCCAGTGGAGGGATACTGGCGGTGGGACCTGTGATGAGGCTGAGGATTAAAAACTGTGAGAAAGACCACGGGGATAACAATCTCCCAAAAAAGAAAGTGTGCCAAACTTTATTTATTTATTTATTTATTTGTTTATTTGCTGATTCGGGCTGCACTTCTGCTGCTTCTGAGCAGAATTATGCTGGTGTAGGTAAAATGTCCTGTTCGAGGCAAAAAGGCAAAGACTCTCAGAGTTCAGTTTTATTGAATGTGTTTAACACCTGTGCAAAATGCAAGTCTGAAGTCTCTTAAGTGTTAAAGTTAACTAGCCTAACTTTAACCAGCTCAACCAACGTCACAACCTCGGGAATAACATGAGCGCTAACTGTTCTGCAACACTGATCCATGTGGGTGAGTTTTCAAGGACTTTAGACAACTGGAAGTGGTTGATTTTTTATATTTTTCCTACTTTCTTTACAGGATGGGATTTGTTTCTGACCCATTTTACTTATATATGAATCCCTTTAATTGAACTCCAATACTATGTTAACACAGTAAGGCGAAAACAACTTAAAAGTAATTGTCTGCTTCGTAGGTCGTTCTAAATAAAAGTTAGATTGATTGAAACGTTAAACGGGAAAATGTCCTGAAACATTCAATCGTGTAATCTCTGTGGAGAAATTATAATTACATATATTGTCAGTACAGATAGCGGATAATGTTCAGGTTTACATTTAACTGTGAGACACAATACATCCACGTTGGAGCTCATTTCCCCACCAGCTGTGTTGCGTTCCCGTTCTTCCCACCTGTTCATAAATACTGCATTTGACAAGTTCACACCGCCTCTTATCTGGAGGCCTCATTGGAAACTATTAGAGTAGACACGGGAAATGTGCACCAAAACATGCCAGGTTTACCTCTGTGCCAGCAGAAAGAAACTGGGAGAACAGCTCAAACAAGGACTCACACATTATAGTTTTAGTTTAATGTCCAGTAACACCACCAGCGTTGTCAAAATGGTCATGCATCCAACCTTTTAGTATAGCTCTCTCCCTACAGGGGAACTCTCTTTTTTGTTTACATTATAGCTGCATTTTGAGTCAACAGGTGATAAACACCCGACAGCTGACGCATGCCGTTTGATCTGTACACATTCCCCGTCCCTAAACAGTGCTGACGTACCTTAACATGTCACGACGTAAAGCCTCATCCGCGTGTTAAAGCGCTTTGCTCGTCGCTTTGTAGCTGACAGCTGGCCGCCGGTGGATGTTCCCGGGCTCTGGTTGTCTAGGTAACGCTCTAATATATTATATATACTCGTCTATTTCGAATGTTTCTGAGTAAATGTCAGCGCTATTTGGTGTGGACGGAGTTGGCTCTTCTTGGCGACGCTGCTCTCTGTTTGAAAAAGGAAACACCGTCAGCAGTTCTGCCGTTCCACCTGGGTTTACCTGTAGGAACCAAAGTCCTCTATGGTGTTTCCTTGAAGTAAACATTTCAAGCTTGGTACACACCCACTTTTTGTCGCCAGTGTTTTGTTTTTTTTTCATCGCTGCAGCTATGCTAGTCCCTTCCCGTGTGCACGCCCCTGCAGAACATGGCGACCATAACCAGAGAAGTGCACCTCTCGGCCCGCCCAGGGGTAATCAGCATCTGTTTGTTTAATCTGCTTAATCTGCTGGTGAGCTCCACTGGGCGTGCCTAATTAGCAAAATTAATTTGTTAAGACATTAGCGTTGTTAGAGACGGCCAAATGAAGCTGCACTGTTTTATGCAAATGGGCGCTGTGGATTTGGCTGGCTGTGTTACCTCAATTAGACCCTTCTTTGATATGTGCCTTCTCTTTCTCTCATCCTGCGTCCCTTCTCTTTCCTCCCCTTTCATCTCTGAGCTCTTCCTCATTATCACTGTCAGATTTCGCTAATCATGAAACACCGCCATTGTATGACAGGAAAGACGGGGCGTGGAGGGAAATGGGGGGAGGAGGGGGATTGGGCACGCGAGGTTCTGAAACTGCTAATCATGACAAAAAAAAAGAAAAAAAGAAAAAACCTTGAGTTTTGATTTGGGGGATACACTCTGGAGCATCTACCGCCGTTATGGCTGCTCATGTGTGGTGTGTGTTTGTGTGTCGGGGGCAGGAGCATCTCTTCCAGTGTGTTGTTGGGGGTAATTAGTCTCCTGGATGTTGCACCCCTCACAAGCCTGTTTAAGGGTTAATGAGGCCCCGGCAGCTTCCCAGCATGGGTTGGAGGGGTTATGCATGTGGCTCTGGGTTGGTACAGGCCTAGCTTCAATAAGCAGCCACCCATAGGACTTCCCTTTGAAGTGTCAGAGGGTCCCCCCTTGTTCGGGGTGGCTCCCGTTTCATTTGTCTTGAGTGGCGGCATAAAATATAGATGAGCTGCCAGACGACACAATCTGAGCACCCCTTCACCTAAACGCCCCTCCCTTGCACATCATTCCAGCCTCACCCCTTGACATTATTCACAGATTAACCAACGCCTCCCCGTCACCCCGATAATGACCTCCCCTTTCTCCTCCTAATCTAGCTTTGAAGGGTGACGGTGAAATTAGCCGCCCGGCGTCTTATTTATGATTTTTTTTTTTTCTTCATCCTCACAGAAACAACAAATAAACATATCATTAATACAAACTATTATATAAGATAAGCTCGGGCGCAAATAAAGTTTACAATGTGCGTTCGCTACTTTTGCCCCGAGGTGGGGTTTTTGTAATGAGTGGTAGTGCAATAGAAGTGCGAGTGATACTGCAGCCTTGGGGATTTGTAGCGCTCCATTGTGGCTTGACTGTATTTCATCTTTCCTGGTCCCAGTGGGATGTCCGGTGGTCCATTTGAACGCCGTCCCCCGGCGAAGGCTGAGTTTCCGTCAGCTGCGTCCTCACAAGACGAGGGCCATATTGCTCCGTGGTAAATTAAAACCGTGACAAAGGAATTCTCAAATTTACGAGCAGTTGCGTGTCTAATTGTGTCTGGATCTCAGAAATAACACGTTTATTAGTTTGCAGTTTCTGGTGAAACTAACCTAAAGCCAAAACTCAAATCTGGAGAATGCTTCCTACTGAATTATAAGTTTTAATAAGCCACAATTTCCATATCCGAACATGTGGATCATCGTATGTGGCAGCAACTCCTCTTCTTGGGTTCAACAGTAAAATATATATAGTACGATAAAATGTTTACTGCGCAGACAATCATAAATCTTTACGCTCATTTATTTTACAAGCCCGTCTTCAAACAACATCACTCAACGCTTTCTGAAGCCCTTCTGAGGCTTGAACTGTGATGTATGGCAGCTCTAATACGGCTCTAAACATTGACGTCTGAGTGGTTTAACTAAGAAAATCTGACGGCCCAAAGACGAGAACGTCACAGATCCTTCACTCATCAAACTGCGGCCGTCAGCAGGTTGACCGTTTAAGCCCGCACATCACATCTTGCGGGAAAACATCTCGTTTTTTTAATGTGAGTCTTTCCGATTTAATTTCAGCTGTTCATATCATATTTTATGATAAAAAAATGAATAAAAAACCTCAAAGTGGATTGTCCAGCAGCATCCAAGCCGGGGTCCCGTGATGTTAACGTTTTTTTTTTTTGCTTGTCTTTATATCTGAAGCCCGCATCAATCAAATAGAAAGTTTAGGGAAAAGCATTAATATGTTCGCATGATGACAAACTGCATTAGAGTCGGGAGGCGCCGCATTTCATTACAGGCTACAGGGACCTCTAATTTCATTCCGGTCCACTTTGTGGAAACGACAGAATGTTATTACGTTCAGCGGGTGTATCAAACATCACAGAGTCGCTACTATTTGTTTTCACTTTATTTGCTTAAGTAACACGGAGGGGGGGCATCTGCAGGTAATTGTTTTAAGCTTGAGAGGGAGTCTGTACATAATAAATCATCTTTTTCTCCTCTGATCTCCAGGGAACCTTGGCACTGTCCAACTTTAAATGGTTTCCTTGGAACAACTCCACTTTCCTCAAGTCACTTTGTAAAACTTTCTCATCCCAATTATTACATATATATATATATATATATATTATTTTGTTGGAGCAGGCTATTAGAGAAGCAGGGAGATTGCTTTGACCTCCGCCTTACTTCACATGTTTGCTTCAAAAGTAGAAATGGATAACTGAGCAGCCTGCCCGTCGACGAGGTCCGTTCTAATTACTGGACGCGGTCTTTATGGGAAGCAGGAAAATGGTTCTCGCTGAGATTAAAGGCAGCGTATAGATATTAGAAATTTAAATAGTCACATTTGAGAAGCGGCGTTTGCTTTTTTTTTTTTCTGCGTAATTGTTTGATGCTTCCTCGTCAGGTGAATTTTGTGTCGTCTGCGAATGAATGAATGAATGGAGATGAACACGTAATAGTAATGAGGTAAGGTTAGCTGTTTTTGACAAATGTTCAGGAAATATAGATAGATAGATAGACTGTGGCCACGCAGGAGGCAGCTGTGGAGCAATTACAAACAAGATAACAATTTTGCTTTCTTGCTTGAACTTTGAGGGGAGCATAAGAGGCGACAAGAGGATGAGAATGATAAGGAGGAGGAGGAGGAGGAGGAGGAGGGGGCATTTTAATCTCGAAATTATTATATCTGGACTACTGACTCTTCAAGGTTTATCAGATTGCTTTTCCTAATCATTGCACCCCGAGAATGTTTGATCTCCATGATGAACAGATGATTAGTTTTTCATGAAACCGTTCAAGCAAAACACTCCCAACACGAGCTGTGGCGAGACGCTGTTGATTTAGCTGCCCGAGAGGCAGCAGGCCCCCTCCGTCTACCGGCGGAGGAGCCCACATGGGAGTAGGGAGGGGTCAGGCGGGGTCAAGTCTATGGGTAATGATATATCACCTGCCATACATTTAAGGTTTTGCTAATTCTCCTCTCAATTATGACCATTCCCGCGCCCTGCTGGCCTCGGATGCAATGAGGCGACACATTCAATTTT
Organism: Chelon labrosus; assembly: GCF_963514085.1. Taxonomy (NCBI): domain Eukaryota; kingdom Metazoa; phylum Chordata; class Actinopteri; order Mugiliformes; family Mugilidae; genus Chelon; species Chelon labrosus. The sequence continues at coordinate 7,298,837 of NC_140339.1, forward strand.
AAGCTGGTGGGTGTACGTTTTTATTTATTTAATTTTTTTTTGGCAGGGAAATGACAGCGTCCGGATGCTGCAAATCACAAGCGGGTAGCCCAGATGACCCCCCCCCACCCCCTCCTCGGTGATGACGCTCATACATGACTTGCCATTCCCTCTGTCAGATAATGACAGGGGAAGGACATGATATAAAAACTCAGTAAAAGTGACAACGGGGAGGAAAAAAAATTATAAATCACTGTCAAATGTTTAATTCTTATATGTTTTTATTTAAATCTGTTAGAAAATTTCAATTTTTCGACCGATTCCAAAATAGTGCGTCAATGTAAAAGTAAAACCTTTACATATATATTAAATTTAATCCACCATAAATAACGTCTTGCTTCAAATGTCCAGTATTTGACACTTTACTTATTGTTCTGCCTTAAGTATTATTTATTATTATAATATAGGGTTTTAAATGATTGTAAAATTTTGCCAGGCAATTTTTATTCAACAATGACCCAGGAAAATAATAATTCCTCGTTTGATGATTATAGAATCGACTCAGAACTATGAATGCTCTTTTATAAGCTGCAATTTCTTATATTTAGAGCAATTCAAGTGTAATTCAGTCCAACGTTACAGTTCTGAGCAAACACAGCTTGTTTTTTTTTTTAACAATTGAATGACATAAAGCAACACAGATACCCTCCTTCATCCGAGCCCCGGCAACATCTGTACGTGAAACTCCAAGCGTTCAGCATCTCGGCATAAATGGGATGACAGCTCGCGCGAGCGGAGCGAGGGGATGAAAAGAAGGTGAAATGGCTTATTTAACCAACAGAGAGCCAGGAACTGCAGGGGGGTTCAGTTCTCCAACGGTAACTTTGTTCTGCTTGGGTAAAGTAGAGACGAAAACAGGAAGTGGTGCGCTTACCCCCACGGCTGTGTGATACGGGACGCACAGCAGGCAGGCCACAGATGAAGGCCGTACATCCCCTTTAGTATTCACACCGCAGCATATCGTTTAGTCCTGGGATAATTTACACATGGCGATCGTTTTATATGAATTAAAACTTTGCTTTGTTTCTATAATTTGGAAAAGTATTAACTGTTCTGTTCTTGGTTCAGCTCTTGTTTTAGATGTTAGCCACTCTTTTTATGTGCAGTTTAGAGGACATAGTGAAGATTAACTGTTTCAGCTTCATATTAATTAACATTTTCATGCCGTCACGTGATCTCAGTTCAGTTTTGTGTCAGTAACGATCAAATTTCGCTCAAGATAGGACATGCACTTGCAGAACTCAGCTCAGATGGAGGGAATCATCTGCTTTAGGTCAACTGGATAGACGGGAAAGATAAGCAGTTACAGTATGCAAACACGATTACATGCTACGTATACATGATGCATGATAAAAAAAGATGGATAGAGCCATAACTGAAAATATTCACTGTAGAACAACTTAACTCAGCACTGTTATTTCTGGCTTAACATTAATAGATCTGCTTTTTTTTTTTTTTTTTAGAAAACTGAATCATTTTCTTACAGTGTCTCATTCAAAAGCAGATTGTAGTTTGTTGCTGCTCCACAAAACAAGTCGAATACCGATCGACAGACCGTCCAACTCCCTCGGCTCTTCATGAAACATCTGTGGACAGATGCAGCATTCAGTTCGTCCCCCAGTACTATCGCTGCAGAACAAGAAGTGTCTCAGAAACTTGACAGTTTATTGGACAGTATTATTCACAATTATATTATATTTCAAGTCATATTTAGGCATTGATTGCTTTTTTATTTGCTTGCTTTTTGCAGTTAATTTGTATGCTTACTGGTTCCTTAGAGGTGAATTAACCGGCTGTAGCTTTAGATGCTTATTTGTCATCTGCTGGACTTTCTAGCTTTATATTTTGTTGTTCTTTTTTATTATGGCATTGCACGTTATTGTGTAGCTGTCAAATACATTCGGTGTAAATCTTCACAACAAGGACACTTAGCCACGTCCTCTTATGTGGCCTTGAGATTATTCCTGCAGACATTTTCTGAAGTTTGTATTCAGTAGAACAGAGTATTCCTCCCTACAGGTGAGCACCTGTGGAGTTGCCATTGATTGCATCACTGCGAACACCCCTAAGACGCACAGGTGTCGTCAGTGTTCGAACAGCATCTACACACACACACACACACACACACACACACACAAAAAAAAAAAACAGCCCGAAAAACACATAATGACGCGAAGATCCGTATTTATTCTGACTGCGCCTCCGGCTGTCGGGTAGGTTTTTTTTTTTTTTTTTTTGTCCTTTTAATGACAGTGATTTTATGATCTGGGTTTATGTGCGGCTGTTCATCTGTACGTCGCTGCCGGTGTAACTACAAAAGTGAAACCGCTTTTCATTTGTGCGAGTGCAGCTTGTTTCATTGCATTAGAGGCCTGTGTTTTATTTGCTGTCACGCATCGTCTAGACGTTTGTGTTTTCAACCCGGCAGTTGCATCTCTCTTGAAATGAATGCAGTGTTGTTTTTGTTGGGATGATACGCTTACATTCAGCAGATTTTCTTTACCTTTTTTTTTTTTGTTTGTTTGTTTGAATATACAGTAAATAGTTTTTACTTGTGATTTTCTACCTTTCTCTGAGTCTAGAGGCTCTCCGGCTTGTTGTTTTCATAGGAACTCTACCAGGATGAGAAAAAAACTAACAAGCACTTGTCAGTTCTCAGCCATCACTCTCTCTGACAAGCAACTCTTGTGGACTTCTCCTCTTATCTTCCCTCTCTCTCACCTTGCAGTCATCTGAGAGAGCACAATTCATTGCATTTGTGTACACGTGTGGATGTGTGTGTGTGCGCGTGTGTGCGCATGGTTTCCTGCATGCATGTGCCCGTGTGTGTATGTGTGTGTGTGTGTGTGCTTACACGTGTCAGAAACTCGACATGATCTTGTCTCCGGTGAAGGCCTTGGATCACCCGGCCCTGCTCACTCCAGACCTGACAGTGCAGCTGAACTAATCAATATCTCTCTGCAGTCAAAGGTGGGTTCTGCCATGAGGCCGCGGGGGTGCACTAATTGATGGAAACTCACCGCCGGCTAGCTCCATGCCCTGCGGCGCTGGAAGACGGCAAGCTAGGGCCTTCCACTGAAAGTGGAGGGGGAAATGGAGGACAGAAAAGGCCCGAGATCATAATCAGGAGGGCAGAAAGCTGTTTTGTCTGTTTTGTGTGCGTGTAGCTTTTGTGCAGTTTTACATACATGGCACATGCTTCTTTTTGGGGTGACATTTTTATTTTTATTTTTTTACATTTTGTCAGATTTTGTCTGACTGTCTTATTCTGAAGGGCAATAATGTTCAGCATATGTAACAAGGGTCCTCTGGTACACAGGCACGAAACCTGTGGTGGAATTTTATTTGAGTGTTTTCCTTTTTGCAGTTCAGCTGCTTGTCTTACCTGAAAGATAGAAAATAATTACATTAGTCTGCTTTAAATATGTCGTTTTTATGTCAGATTACCTAAATTCAGTCTCCCTACAATTAAATAATATAATAATGGTGACATAATTATGGATTTTCGTGGGATTACATATAATATTTGACATAAAACTTTTTTACAAAGCGTAAAAAATAACTTACGTTACAAAATAACTGATCATAATTAATTAATTGACATTCTGCATCCTGCTATGAGCGTCCCTATTCAAATTAGCTGAAGAATATGCGATGAAGCATGCATGAAGTGTCTCTGCTAATGCCATAAAAGTGTCCCCTCACTTGTTCAAGTGACTAAATGATCACATGTGGAAGAGCACAAGTTCAGTCAAGAGGAAAAAAAAAAACACCAAGAGCGTCCCATAAGAAATAAAGGATCATTTGAGAGAATGCCCACTGACTTGTTCCTTGTTAAGAATATATTGTTATGGTGCAGACTAAGCACGCCATGATAATTACCATCAATAATTGAGTAAGGGGAAATGGTGGAAGGAGCTGCATTCAGTGCTCGCTAAATGTGCCTGGGAGATGCTGAGATGGACAGTCTGGCTAGCTAGCTAATTTGGCTCCTTTTTTTTTATGTGGCACTGAAGATTATCTTTATGTTTCCACCCGCTTAGCTTTGGCTCTCGTGAAACCTGGGAGGGGAACGTGTAGCATTTCCTGTCGTTGCCATTCATCAGTTGTTTGGTTGGTGCTTATCGATTCCCAAAGAGCATCCGAGCGGCGTGAGAGCGAGATGCTTGGAATGCGTGCCTCATCCTGTGGGGCATCCACAGAGGACATTAACACAAAGCTGTAATTGACATCATATTGCTGTAGCAAGCCTTGAAGTGTATAAGTTGCGAATTTAATTCCAGTTCTTACCTTTACAATTAGGTGCACACTACATGTATTTATTAGTAGGAGCAGCAGACGGTGTCTCTAGAAGCAAGATCAAGAGAAAGTTGCTTCTTTTCTTATGTACGTGTTGTGCTGTGTACATTTTGCTGACTATTACTTATTTTGTTTTAGAGATCTCGAGACTGAGATAACCTCAATGCAGAGCCGGCTGGAGGGCAGTTGTTGGGAAGAGTCTTTGCTCCTTTCTTTGGAAGAGAAAGCCTTGCCTCTGAAATAGCCCACAGATCTGTTGTAGTCCAAACATGCTCACGAATAATGTGCTCAGCAGAAAAAGAAAAAAAAAGTAAAATGCTTCAGAAATGTTTCAGGTTGTTATGATTCAATTAAATTAATATTTTCAGGTATCAGCAGCAATGCGCTCTACGCACTTTATATATATTTATGGATTTGGACACGGCATGCTTGTTAAGCATCCGTAATGCAGCCTGTGTGGACCGGTGAGTCTTCCACAACAAAGAAAGTTCAGAGCCGGTATTGACTGAAAACGAGAGGCGAACCTCCCTGGGGAATAAGGTGCACTTTCCAAAAATGTAAATCAGGCCTTCCCTGAGACACACGGGCCTCTCCCTCCCCTGCTGCTCAGAAAGCTTTGCCATTCACCTTTAAACAGCAGAACAATAATCAATGGAGCATTATTAATGCTGAAATCATTCATGTGCTCTCCTGTGGTACCCTGCTGAGCGTGGAGCCACTGAAGTCATGTACAGTGGATTGCATTGTATGGTTAAAGAAACACCTCATCATAGCTGCACACACTGACCCCAGATCTGTTTTCACGTCAGCAAAAAAAAAAAACGGATTTGTGTTATATTCAACAAAAATCTAGATATTTTTTCCTTTAATTAACCTGAGATCATGAAGTATTCACGTATATCTGATCCTCCTGAGGCCTTTGATTGATTCACATATCATCTGTGGCTACATATCTTTTAATCCCTAAGGTTTTTGGGCAGTGGTATCAAGAATTTCATCTTTGAGACTGAAAAGAATCATATGTACGCTTCAATCTTTAATAACCCGTGTTTCCTTAGCGTGTTACACACAGGCCCTTCCTCCATCCCTCAAAGATCCTCGTGTGAATTTTTCATAAACCATGTCTCTGTTTCTTGTTCATGGGCTGTCTCAATACACAGAGGCCTATTGCTTCCATGTCCAGCGCGCCCGTATTTATTGGACTGCGCGAGCGGAGAGCAGCAGCTGCTCGGCGAAGGAGAGAACGAGGAAAGGAGCGAGCGCTCTCCTTCATTACAACAAGTCGGACATAAATCAAACTAATTATGTAGCCGCTACAGTATCGAACCCGTGGAGGGGAAATGAAATGATCAGAGGCAGGTCGCAGCTCAACAGAGAGCGAGTTAATGAAAATATTAATTACCTGATGATATACTGGGGATCCGGAGGGCCCCACCCACCTCCCATCTCACTCCCTCTCAGACCCCCTACCACAGAGAGCATTTGTTTTAATTGAGTAATAATAAGACTGTTACATTTGGCTGAGTCACTTGATTTGAGCGGTTAATTGACCAATAAAGGCCCATGATAGGCAATTATAGATCCAGTGTAGTAGCTAATTACTTAGCAACTCTTAAGTGTCTAACTAACACAGAGAACATTACGCTTCGGTGCAGATGGTTATTTTAAAAGTCGTAAAATAAAAGCCGAGTGAGTTTGATCCACGGGACACGTACTAAATTAGCCGCCTCAGTAGCTCCCCCTCTCTTTCCGTTTCACACACTCGGACCCCTCCTGCCTAACTTTAGGGCGTAATTTGCTATTAATATCAGATTTTGGCCTCCTGATCGATTTTCCTCTGTGTTTTCATTCTGAATTATTCAGTGGTACACTTTATCTCCTCACCTTCCCCTCTCCCCAGACTGCAGCGCCTCTTCCCTGCCCCCCCCCCCCCCCCACCTCCCCACTGCCATGCCATTTGTCACACCGGTCAATAAGTGGGTGATATTTGGATCCCGACTGCGTGGGACAGGGTTACTTGTAAGGTGTAGATGTGAGGGGTTGGGGAGGGGCACCCAGACAGATAATATTGCACAACAGTCAGTCACCGTAATTAGAGGAGGTGTCAACAGTAGTCTGGCCTTCTGAGATTTGAGGTGAAGATGTGTTGGAAGTTGGTGCTATTCTTAGATGATGTGTTGATTTGATTACGTGAGTGAACGAATAAATGAATGAGGATGTTTTTTTGAGCGCGGTAAACAAAGATCTTGGGAAGAGTTTGTTTGATTTGAACTGCGTCATTTGTTTAAAGCAGCGTCTTCCAAACTTCTTTGGTTTCTGGACACCTCTTAAACGAAGCTACTTGCAACCTCTTGTCACCATTTCTGATCAGTTTAACATTTATTATTAGATTTATTATTAGATTAGATTAAATTAGATTATTTCAGTAGCAGTTGAGAATGTCAGATTCTTCAGGTTGATCATTAGTGGTTTAATGTATAATGAAAACCTCCTGTTAACTGATAAATTGATTCATTTTTTTAGTTTTATTTTAGTTTTTTTATCAGTTACAATTAACAAAAGCAAGCCCGAGTTATCCCATGTAATTATTTGCTTCCTCCATTTTCATAAATGTGATGACGTGTGCAGACGGGGGTCAGTAAACGCACCACGTGCAGTTTTTGCTCGAGTGAAAAACAAAAGAGACGCTCGCAAACAAACTGTAAAATGTGCACGTCAGTTCTTCCCAAGGTGGAGGATCAGGACAAACCGCTATTTCACATCGTTAATGCGCTAGATCATTACATCCCATTAATTAATGAACTGGCATGTAATTACTAAAATGACTCTTGCACAGATGCATCAATGTGACCGGTGCTTATAAGTCAAGCATAATTAGTCATCTCAACTCATCCGGCTCGATGAGGTGATGCATCCAGTCCGCTGTGAGTCCTGTCTGGCTCGCCGAGAGTGACTGAATGAATTACGCGTAGTTCGCGGCTTTGCCTCCATTCGGAGTGACAGGCTAATCAGTGCTTTGTCAAAGCCGACTCCAGCTCCACCTGTCAGAGCTGTCAGTCTTCTGAGGAGCCGCTGAGGTCCCCCGAGTAATAAAAGAGGGGAGCCGATTTCACACAGTGTGACCTGCAAGGTGCGAAGTCAGGACGCTGAGGACATAATAATCAATGTCAGAACATGTGGTATTGATGAAAAGTGTCAAAAATGGCTGGAACTTACACGGGATCCTGGAGGCACTCAGTGGGCGTCTCTTGGGAGTGATCATGATTATTACACAATGTGTATGGTGTAAGGGTCTGTATAGAGACAACCTTGATAACTGAGGAGTGAAAGTGTGTCCTTAAGGCCTCTCTTGTCCTGTTAAACTCTGCTAAAGATGATCTTTCTGCCGTCACACGACTGGTCGGTCGGTCGGTTGATGGCGCTCAGGTTGAGGTGCTGATCCAACAGCTGTGTCATGAGTCGGATGTTCCAGTAAGCGGATCTAGAGGATGATATTCCAGTCTGAGTAACAAGAGGCTAATAAGGCGATCAATGGCCAGTAAGGCGAGCTCCTCTGTTTGTAGCCTCCTCTCTGAGACGCTTCCCCTCGCCGTTGAACGCAGTCTGATGATTTTGCATTGTCCTCCGAAGTATCCCGCACGCTCCAGTGGACGTGTCACGGACTCACGAGGGAGGAAAGGGCAGATGTTTCTGGTTTGTTTTCAAATTCTGGCAAAAATGTGTGCACTGGAAAGGAGTTGTGGGAATGTTCAGTATGTGTGGTGACGACCAGATGTTTTACTAACATGAGTCCATGAACATTTTACTTTGTTATTTTGAGGTGATGCAGACTCTGTTCACACTGGTTTTACGTCTAGTATTAGCTGTTTGTCCATCAATCAGTTCTTCCCCTCACAGAAACGTAACTATTTTTATAACAAATACATGATTTTAGTATTATTATAGTTTATTTTTTTTTTTTTATAGTCCCAAAATGTCTGTGTGCTTCAATGTTAAGACTTTCAGACTTCCTCTGTTGGATGTCATTGCAAAGTTAATATTTTCTGAACTGTTGAGGAACTTCTCAGGCTCTGGGACTTGTCCTTTTCTGCTCCTACCATTTCATATACAAGCAACAATCGATTCATTGTGAAAATAATTGATGATGAAAATCCGTAGCAGGCTCACCCAGATTAATACGCCCAAGTTGCTTAATTTATTCGTATTATTCTTATTAAATAAGTTTATTTTTTATTATTACTAGAGGTATCTGATCGATCACTACATGAAATTTCAAATTTGTCGCAGTAAAATTGGGAATTGCTTTGCGTCTTATTCAATTTTAATATGTAATTAAGCATCGAATAAGATCTCACTGGAACTCTATTTTCAATAACGAGTTTATCTGTGTTTTGAAAAGCTGCAGGAGGCGGAAAGATAACAGATTATTGTTTTTTTCTCTTGTCATGGGAGATACAAATCTCATTTGCCATCAATCATCCAATTAGTCTTCTGTCCTCTTGCTAAATGAGCCATGGGACTCTGAAGTGGCACAGCCCTGTGGAGTTTGCATCTTTAGAGGGAGGGAAACAGCGAAGAGACTGAGCAAAGGAAATACGCTGCTGCTGCTGCTGCTGCTGTTGTACTATTTGCATTGTCGCTGACATTCAAGAGGATACCTCTTCAGCCAATAAAAGGAGTGTGAGTGTGTGTGTGTGTGTGTGTGTGACTGCATCAACATTTGTTCCCCTGCATGCTTCCCAGCTCGAGTTCAGCAAATGAGTTGAACCAACCTTCCTGGGCAGTCTTTCCTCTCGACTCCAACCTCTAACAACTCATGAAATATTTAACGTGCCTCACAGTAACCTCTCTCTCTCTCTCTCTCTCTCTCTCTCTCTCTCTCTCTCTCTCTCTCTCTCTCTCTCTCTCTCTCTCTCTCTCTCTCCTTCACACACAAACACACTCAGATATTTTTCTTTCTGTCATTCTAGCTGATAGTCACTGGATGAAATGTCCGTTTAAGCCCCCACTTATATTTCAAGAATGCAAGTGAGGCTAACCCCCCCCGCCCCCTGCACTTACACATACTCCACAAGACACAGTTGTTGAACATCTCTATTTTTTTCCGTGGAACATTTCAGAGTAACTAATACACTGTTTTCGGTGTGGGTGTGTACAGAGGTAGCTGGATACAAATTTGACACCCGACCGATCGGCAGCTGCCGGCTGTTTAATCAACAGTGATGAATATTTGATGGCGTGGCGGCGGGCAAACGGTGGCCGACACTCTCCTCATTATCGAAGTCCATGTGTACAGAGGAAGATATTCAATATCTACGGATGGGGGGGGGAGCCAGGCTCTCTCTCTGCGACGTGAAATGCCCTCACAGCTCCTGCTCGAAAAACTGCATCGTGTGTATGTGGCGTGAGTTTAACTTATGGAGAAGCAGTGGTGGCGCGTCAGTAAAACAGAAGTGGCTTAATAACAGGCTCAAAAGTTAGCTCAAGTAAATATCAGTTGTTTTTATAACCAATTCATTCATCAAGTTATTTTTCAAGCATACTCCAAAAATGTGCACGTGTAGGACTTACAGGGCTATTGTGTCGTTTATAGAGGAAAGCTACACACTTAATATTCACATTTAAAAGACTCCAAATAACTATTGGTAGATGAAGTGTACAAAGAAAATGTACATGGTAAAGGAAGAAATCTTAACAAACTCTGTGTTTTTAGATGTTTAATTAACTTTTGAAACTTTGAACTTCCACCAAAGACACATTTTATGCTCTAAACAATCTTTAAAAAGCTTCAAGTTCGTATAAAAGTGAACTTTTCTCCATGCGTGAGGACGGAGCAGTGATTTTCAGCACCAAGGTCAGCGACACGAACAGTCCAAAACATCCCCGCAATAGTGAATCATTCATTCATTCATTCATCCATCTTCTGTAACCGCTGGAGCCTATCCCAGCTGTCATCGGGCGAGAGGCGGGGTACACCCTGGACAGGTCGCCAGTCTATCGCGGGTCCAACACAGAGAGACAGACAACCATTCACTCTCACATGCACACCTACAGCCAATTTAGAATCACCAATTAACCTAACCAGCATGTCTTTGGACGGTGGGAGGAAGCTGGAGTACCTGGAGAGAACCCACGCAGACACAGGGAGAACATGCAAACTCCACACAGAAAGGCCCAGTCAGATTTGAACCCAGACATATTTGCTGTGAGGCATCAGTGCTAACTACTGCACTGTAAAGCACCGCCTCATGTGAGTGGAGTAGAGCCCGTCATCACCAATCACACGATGCAGATGTTTCCTCTCGTCTGTACAACCACAGAAGTCTCAGAAGTTGCAAATGATGTATAGGGTAAAATATAGGATCAACAGCAAATATAGGATCAGCTGTGTTTTGTTATTTGTTTTCATATTTATATATATATTACATATTAAGAACTAAAGAAACTGATTTCTGCTTGATAACATGATAGATCATCTTATATTTTTTTCATTGACAGTGATGCTTAAATGTCTATTCTTTGAAAAACAAAAAGAAAGTTAAAATGAACAATGAAGAAATAACATCTTCGGCCACTAGAGTTTGATGCATTTATAACACCACGTGCTATTTTTGAGAGGAAACCCAATGAACGTTGTGACATTTACACGGCAAACTTAAATTTCTTGAATTCAAGAAAATTCACCCTGGCTTTGCTGTGGACTCTCCTTGTATGGGTGTCTCGTCTTTCCTCCTCTTGTTTACGGTCCCGCGCCCCCCCCCTCCCCTCCCTCTCCTCGCTGTGTGCCGTCTGTCTGCAGCACGTGCTGGCAATGACGACAAGGGAAATGGGTTCAATACCAGGGTTCAAAGAGCACTCAGCCAGGGGCCACGGCGGCTCCGAGGAAACCCGGCGCTGAGAAATAAATGACATTTCGTGCAGTAAAGGCAGATTTTTGCATAAAGTGACATTTAGGTGGCAGTGCGTAATTTCTGAAGGAGGTGAAACATTCCCGCGACAGGCCAGCGCAAGAACGGGTGTTTTGATGTTTTAGTGCTGCACTTTATCAGCACAGTTGTCAAGCGGTTGGGGTCGCGCGGCGGGTTAAACCACAGTCAGCTAGCTTTGTTTTGAAGATGTCTTTAGATTTCCGGCCACACCAAGTGAGGACAGGCTTAAGATCAAGTTAAGTGCTCCTGGGAGAGTTTGATGACAGCACGTCTCTCACAGCCCAGCCTCTGTCATATTTGTGAGCTACACAGTGGACAAATCCAGATGTTACCTGCAGCCTGTGCCAAAAGGTTGAAGCATCAAACAGCTGGGAGACATCCTTTGAGTGATTTCTGAGCTCTGCACTCATATTTATAGTCAGGGGGTGCAGGTTTTTTTGCTGCAGTCAAACCCCGGCAGCAGGTCAATTCAGTTTTTAGACTGGTCATAGCTGTGCGCATGAAGAGCGGAGTGAGGCAGAAGAAGAAGTGTTTAAGTCAGGCTTGTGTGATGATCAAACTGTGGCCGGAGAGTGGCAGCGTGATGGCTGAGGTGTGTGTTTATTTGCATTTGTGATTTAGAGAGGATCCTTTTAAAAAGAAAAAATAAATGCAGCATAATGACAGTTATTTTAGAGTCTGGCGCTACTGTACATATTAGATTAAATATTAAAACCTAAGACTGGTGGTGAACCTTGAAGTAAATGAGCAGTTTTATGGAGGATTTTGATTTAACAACTACAAATACTTGTTTTAATGAACCTCAATAAACTACTAAATTAGCAAATTGGCATTCTACAGACTTCGGATGCTCAACTAATTTGGGTTATACGACCACTGGATTAAATCTGTTATCAAACTGCAAGCTTTTAGTTTTTTTTTCTCCGCCTAATTTAAAATGTGTGGCAGTGTCTGAGCTGCAGCTGGATTTAAACTTCCCCCATCATGATCGTGTCTGTACATCAGATTTAGTCAAACCAAGTGATGATGCTTAATGATTTGCACAAGTTATTTTTTTAAAACTACAGTAGCACAGAAGCCTTCATCTGAATTGTCCTCCATTCCTCCTTTAAATAACTTTTTGGTGTCCTCCAGCTCTAGTTTTTAGTGAACAGACGCTGAAATAAGATGTGTGCTGTCAGACCCTGATGTGTTTACTGTATGTGTGCCCCCCACAAATAGGAATCTAAATTGTGCTTTTTGCCATGCAGGCTTCCTGCATATATCCGCGCAGCATCCATTTCTATCTGTCAGTAGCTACATGACAAGAGGTCAGCCCCTCAAGATCAAATATTTTTCTTACTAAATGACGGATTTATTAGACAAATAAGTTGTGCGTCTGACTCTGAACCCTCTGTGATTGAAATATACCCTTGTGTCAACAGCACCGCCTCTCAAACCAGGTCCCGAGCGATGGAGGGCTGCCACAGCGGATTACCGAGCAAATATAAGTGGGAAATGAGTGCAGATCTGGGGGATCTACCCATCCACATCCCCGGTTTGACATTTCCGTCCAAAGGCCAACCTTCCTGCGCATTGTTAGATCAACGGAGCCCTCCATGGGGGCGTTTTTTTTCCTTCTTATACTTAATAAGTCGACCAAAACAAGAACACGATATTCTCCAATAAAAATAAAAAAGAACGAGCCGAGGTATTAGGTGAGAGCTATCCGTTTCTTTTAACTCCAGCTTGTAGTGTTGTAATTATAATGATCTAATCCATCTTAACCTGGGCGCCTAACAGCTACGATTAGGACAGGCCCACTCCCTTCCGCTCAGAGCTATAGTAAAAAGTCGTGCGCTCGTAAATCTGAACGCCTGCGTTACCATAACGCGCGGTGGAATCATTATTTGCCGACGAGATGTCAGAGACTCTCTCATTTCGTCTGTCAGGAATCCAATTTCCTTTTATTTACATCCACGGTATAGATTAATTACTCCCCCGACTAGTAGCCTGAAGGAATTAAGTTATGAGATCCTTTGGTAGGCTCCATAATTAATCAATCTCGGCCAATGTGAGGATACGAAGGAATAGTAATAATAATAATATTAATAATAATAGGCCTGATGGTGATAATAATAATAATAATAAAATGTCAAATTATAATTTTTTTAATTTTAATTCTTTAAGGTCGTTTTCATTGCGGTATGACTCAGATGGGACGAAAGAATCACCATGGGATGCGAGTGTATAGCTGGGTGGGGGTCACCTAAGCGATCTAGACATGAGTTTAAGAGGAAGGCCCGTTTCCAAGGCCCAGGAAGTGACAGCACCCGTACGACGAGGCGACTTATTGATAAGAGCTTCGAGGGTTGTGATATCGGTGACGTTCCTGATGAAATACCCCCCCCCCCTGATTAATAGAGGACTCTGTCGTAACGGGCTGACATATGGTAGGCGAGGCAGCTGGGGACGGCACCTCGGGCGTCCCCTACGGCCATTAACATATTAGAGGCTATTGTGCAGGCAGACAGTCCGACTTCATCCAGGGCCCCTGTGCAGAGAGACAGCACCCCAGAGCTGTTTGATATAGGCTTTCAATAATGCATTACTCTCCTCGAGCCGCCGCCGAAGGAGCTGTTCGTGGTGCTGAAATGATTGCCATGTGGCGCGGAGTGTGTTCGGTGCCAGCGGTGTTGTGTTACTGCGGAAACTTTGAACTCATGCGATAAAATGATAGATAGATAGATAGATAGATAGATAGATAGATAGATAGATAGATAGATGTACATAGACATAAATATACACAGGCCTACACATGTATATGAACACAGAGCTGTGTGAATTTGTCAAAAGACTAAATATATGAGTTATTTAAAATTTCTGACATCTAGAAACTTTTTTTTCCCACATCAATTTATGCTGCAGTAAAATAATTTGAAATGGTTAAAAAAACAAACACACAATTGCACGTTATTTTCTCTGTTAATTGTTAATCTTTCCCTGTCCCAATCTTCCAATCTTTATTCTTACAAAGTCTACTTTAACAAATAAAGCGAGGCATTTAAAGCTTTACTCTAACCCAAACGTATCTGTGCTAAACATTAAAATAAACGGAATAAAATGAAAGTAGTTCATAAATAACGAAAATGTCTAAAATTCAACTGGAAGTAGAAAAAAAATAAACCCAAAAAACTCAACATGTTTTTACTCACGTCGAGGAATCGCTCTCCTCCTCTGTCCGTGTAGCCAAAAGCTAAAGAAAAGCAATAAGGAGCAGCTTTGCTTCTGCTCCTGCTCCCTGCTCCTCCTGCTCCTCCTGCTGCTCCTGCTGCTTAACAGCGACTTCCTCCGTCCGCCTGCTTCCCCTGAAAACCCCCGAAAGCTGTCTGAAAATATTGCATTTTATATCAGCAAATCGCGATTAATATTGCATTACGTGCATTTAAAAATCCGTGGCCGGGGACGCAGCCGTAAATGGAGCCCAGCTAAAAATAAAAAACTTAAAAAAACAAAAAAAAAAACATGCATGTTTGGAGTGAGTAGAAATATTTGGAGGAGCGTGGAGGTCACATAGTGGTCATTTTTAATCAACAAATCAACTTTACTTCCTTTTCCTCTCCCTCTCTCCCTCTCTTTCTCCATCTCTCTCTCTCTCTCTTTGGTGTCAGCCCTGCTTTAATGTTGCTGTTGAGTTATTCTGACTCTGCTGTGAAACTTCATTAAATGTTGATTGTTATAGGCCTGCATCACCACCGTGAAAGGCGGGAACTTCATCTTGGTTAAGGTTTCCAGACAGAGAAATAAGTGTGACATTTTCCTCTAATTTCATGTGCAGACAGTCAAATAAATGCATGGACGACTAAAACAAAGCCCCGCCACGTATTATATATATATTATATTTGAATCTGAATAACTGATTAATGATTAAAATTATTAGAATAATTTTTTCTGTAGTGGCATTTTTTTTTAAATAGCGTATTATTATTATTACATATTTTAAATTTTAATTTAATATAACATATTTCATTTTAAACAAACATATATTAAAGGTAAATTAAAGTTTTAGGATCTCACGATCCCCTGACTGATATGGTTTGCATTTAGACTCGATCTTCCCAAATGGTGCAAATTTACATCCAAGCACTATTTCGATTTTTATCTCAATTATTATAATATATATATATCTATATAATAAACTCACATTTATTTATTTTTATTTTTATTTTCCAGTTGATCTGTACTCATATTTCTGCTGCCTCCAATTGTTTCAGTAAAACCGTGTTGAGTGCAGGCCCAGTCACAACCAGAAGAGCGTCGTTTTTTCTTTCTTTGATTTATTAGAAGATTGCTGGAACACACCTCCCTGTTGAATTTGGCTTACAGGATGAAGAGTACCAATGAAAGTAAGAGGACAACAGAGGAGAGTGGAGAAGTTGTGTGTTGAGACAGAGAGAGAGAGAGAGAGGGGGAGGAGGAGGAGGAGGGGGGAGAAAAGGAGACAGTGGGACATTTTTTTTCCATGATGCACATGTCGCCGCAGTTTTGTAAACATACTTGTGCACAAAGTAAAATATTACTTACACAACGTTTCCGTAACAATTAACACGACAAACAACGTGGTGATCTTAATGTGAAAACAGGCATTTAACAGTGACTTACACCATCCACAAAATAAGGTCTACCAGTAGACAGCTCTACCGTACGCAGTGATTCTTTTTCCAATGCATAGAGTGTTTGCACTGCAAACGGAAACACATGAAAAAGAAAACAAAACAAAAAACGATATATATTATTTTTTAAATCCTTGTGATCCCTCCTTGATAGAAGTCAGGCAAGGCTTTAGTGCTCTGGTCTGTTTGAAACTTTTTGTAATTCCATGTGTGGCCAATGGTGTCCATAGACCCTTAGAATTTATTTCCCAAAAAAACCCCAATAAAAGTTAAAAAAACAACGCACCTCTGATAAGTGATAAAGTGATGTCTGTATATACAAAACCATTTCGACACAACTGGTCTATAAACCTAAAGGGTCTTTTTTGTGCAAATTCAAAATAAATATATCTGTAGATGTGGCAGCCTGTTCAGGCTAAATTACTCACCGTGATTTAGGATTTCATGCAGGCCTTTAAATTAAAATTAAAAAAATGTTTTTGTATTTTTTAGCCATTAAAGTTAAGTTTGCAACAGAATCTGAGTTCATAGCAGCCTCCAAAATAAGACTAATAACAGAACAGATGAATAAATGAGTTATGGGTTATTCTATACCAAACAACGACAGGAGTCAAACCCAGAAAATAAAATAAAATAAAAGAAACACAGTTCAACAATCAATGAGGTAATTCGTAAATGGCTATACTTCAAATAATAGGCCTATCAGGAGAAAATAACTCGCTATAGTATCAAGCAAATTACCTCTTTCCACGTGTTTTAAAAGGCAATGTCGACGTCGCTAAACTTTTCCCTCGTAACAACTGAGAGCGAAATTTGTGTAATCTGTCATTTGCATACTTCACATTCACCGATAACGTGAAAATAAACAAGATATATGAAGCCTCGTAAAATGGGGATCTAAAGCCCACTGTGCACCAACGTGTAAAATCGCTGGAGACAAAAGACTGAAAGTGGTGTCTTAGTTGTCCCTTGGTCCTCAAATTCAGTCACACATTTTTGTAATTTTTTTTTTTTTAAATGTTATTTTTTTGTTGTTGTTGTTTTTCTTCCTCCATCAGTGAGCTGCGGAAAATTTCAACCTCTTTTGCTTCTGTCTTTGGTTACAAAACCACACTCGCACCACATTTTTTTTCAGGTCCAACTTTTCAGCTATAGCTGCTATTTTCTCGGAGGACGGCCGAGGCTGTACGGCGAAGTAAGCCTCCAAAGACCTCTTTTCTGGGGCCGCTATCGAGGTCCTCTTGCGTTTCTTTTCCCCTCCGTTGAAAATGTCAGGTTTGCTCATTTTCTCCCTCTGGGCCCCCTCGGCCTCCTCCAGCCAGGCCTGGAGGATAGGTTTGAGCGCAATCATGTTGTTGTGGGAGAGAGTTAACGACTCGAATCGACAAATTGTACTTTGGCTCAGTGATCCCACGCCGGGGATTTTGAGATTAGCCAGAGCGCCACCCACGTCCGCCTGGGTCACCCCCAGCTTGATCCTCCGCTGCTTGAAGCGCTCCGCGAAAGCCTCCAGCTCCCTTGGGTCTGTGTCCGAGTCATTGATGGAGGGGAGTCCGGAGTTTGTGAGCCCTGGGCCGCCTTGACTTCCACCGTGGTGGCCCGGTAAAAGCCCGTGGTGGGTGAGGGGCGAGTTCATGCTCATAGCCTGGTGGGAGAGGTGACTCAAGCCGTGCATGTGGGAGTGCGGGTGGGCATTGGAGGCGGAGATGAGCCCTCCGCCGCCACCTCCGCCGCCGCCGCCGCCTCCTCCGCCTGCCCCGTCGTGCGCACTGGACATGAGGCTGAGGGACTGCGAGCTGATGTGGTCCATAATGTCCGGCGGCTCCAGGTTCTGGTGGTGGTGGTGGTGGTGGTGATGGTGGTGGTGGGCCAGTGGCACGGTGGACGTCGACGAGCATGGCACCGTGCTCATCGTGTGGTAGGTGGCGTCGGGCTTGAACGGGTGCGTCTTGCCCTGGGACACGGCGATGTCCACGGCCGCCAAAGCCTCAGCCCGGGCCAGCAGGGTCTCATCCAGGCTCGCAAATATGTTACTCTGCAGCTGCAAGGACGGGAATTAAAAGGGAGAGGAGAGGAGAAGAAAACGAGTAAGAAATAAGGAGACGAGCAGTAGAAAGGAAGACGGCGCGAATAAGAAAAAAGCATAAATAAATGCATCTGTCAGTCGGGACTTTTGGCGACACATAACAAGAGTCGGAATATTCCTTCAGAAGTGGCAAGTCATAAAAATTAATACAAAAACAGTAAAGCCGAGCTTTGCGTGAGCATGCTTTCAAAAAGATCACAGGCTCTTCCGAGTGATTGCTGTGGAATACATGAAAAAAACATTAAGTGCGCGTCTTGGCTGAATGTGCCTTGGAGCAGCCCTTGTTATTACGCACAGACAGCGTTCAGTGCTACATGCAGCCTAAGCAAGAAGAAGAAGAAGAAGAAAAAAAAAAGGACAAAGTGAAAGTTTTTCGGGCATTATTTACCTGTGGAGTTTGTAGACAGGCTCTCCTTATAGCTTCCGAGCTGGAATGCAGGGTGGTGTACTTGTGTTCGGGTAAGGAGGGATGCATGGCGAAGTGCGGCTGTTTGCTGTTCATGGACATCATCTTGGCGAGCTTCTCCAATTAAAGTGCACGGGAAAGAAGTGGGGGAAACGGCTACAAGAGCTGGAAAATAGTCATAGACACACGGGGATCCTTTGCCTATCCAGTAATGATGCGGTGCAGTTCGCTGTGTAGTGCGCCGAGTGCAGCCTTGAGCCCGGAGATCACAGAGATGCCTGCAGTCTCTCAGACGCACTTATCTGTCTACTGTTTCCCCACTGCTGGGGATGAGAGAGGCTCTTACACCTGAGCGCCTCAGATCTCGTCAAGCCCGTGCTCGGCTGCTCTCGCGAGACATAAACTGCCAGAACAGTGAACGGGCTGACAGATTTAAAAAAAAAAAAAAAAAAAACTGCTCATAGGGCAGGCAATAACATCTGGAGACTGGGAGCCTGCGTTTTTTAAGGGCTCACTCCTCACCATCCAGGCACAGAACTGCACCGGTCCCAGTGCCTTTAGGCCTTATCTTTACTTAGAGGCCGTAAACCATTGACTTAACACTGTTTATTTGAGCAGCTATCTATTTTAAGCTCGACTTTATCCATCCTAGATCAGGTGGACAAAAAAAAATCCTGGAGAATTATTGGAGAGAAGGTGTTTTGCGCCTATGTAAAACACAAGAAAGCATCATCATTTGGAAGCATTTGTTCATTTTTATTGACTGGATCACACCAGTGTCAAATATTTAAATATGTAGGTTACTCCGTCTGCCAGTATAGGCTCTGTTCTTGGGCCCCCTTGTCCCGTCTCTCACATTAACCCTTATCATTAAAGCCCATCATCGCCAGATGAGCACTAAACAAATTGATTTAATACTCCAGCGTAACCTTGTACACAGTCTTTACCTAAATTAATTAATCCCAATGAATTAACACTTCATTTATTCAAACCACAACGGTTGCCCAATTAAAATTTCATGCAGCGATTAGAGGTATGTGAAATACACACGATATCGTTAAATTTGCATAATAAATAAGGGCAATGGAAATTAGTGTGCGTGAGGTCTCTAATGTGTGTCCTTACAGCTCGCTACACGCCTCGGCTGTCTCCACTTTTAATGGCAACAAATTAGTGTTCACTGTATGGAGATAGCGAAACAGAGAGGAGATGTGATTATTATTATTATTATTAAACCCCAATTCCATTAAAAGTCAAAATTCACCACGACACTATAGGGCAGCATAGAAGACCATGTGAGTCCTCTTGGGAGTCTTTTTCCATCACTGCAAAACACAAAGTAGAGAAAAGTACAACAAAAATCAAACCTTCACACATCAGTTCCCAATGCATTACTTTTTTTTTTTTTTTTTTTATTTCTAACACATATTGTCATTTTTAATTCAGAATATCACCGTCTATCATGGCCACATTCATCGGTCTACAGTACTGTGTGTCATCAATACCACATAACAGCTTGCAAGTATATTTAAATAATGTTTTAGCACCAAATGTGTCTGTTGTGTGATTGTAATAGACAGAGCTACTTAACCGACACTGAGACCTGCAAGTAGACAGGACAAGTCCATCAACAGTCATGTCCTACAAACAATAAGTTATTATCTAACGTCACATTTACAGATTTACAGATAACATATAATGTTTTCTGCTGATTACAGCCTTGAAGCCTGATCAAAACACACCACAGTGAACAGTACATCCATTTTTTTTTTTTGTTTGTTTGTTTTTTGTTTTTTTAAACCTTCACATGAGCTTTGAAAGTTTCGTGGGACTGCTCGTGTTAAAGGGACTGTGAGACTTTCTCTTTATTGGCTGGCTGCTGTTCAGTGTGTGTCTGTCTTTTGTTGTGCTCACAGGCTTACTGCCGGTGGAGCCTGTGGACGAGGAAGAGGAGGGGTTTGCAAGATCATGGTCATGGTCTTGGCTTGATGGACTGAGGGAGCCAGAGGCGCCGGCCCTAACCTCGTCCAGAGGATCGAACAGCAAATCGAAAGACAGTTCTTCGGTCTGAGATGTCTCTCCACGGCCTGCGCAGCCGAGGACGTGGGCACCGCTCTGCCTGCCGGACACGTCCTCTGCGGGGCGTTTTGGAGCTTCTTTGTCCTTCAAGGTGCCATCCACGTTGTCTTGTACTTGGTGGCTTTCATGCTCGTATTGTGTCGCAGGTTTGCCGCAATGGCTTGATAAGACATCGGGACAGGTTTGGGGTCCTGGAACCAGAGTGTTGTCCAAGTCTGTAGCAAGGGAGGAAGCCAAGGAGAGCTGTGATCCCCGGCTACTGGAACTCTCTCCATCCAGCATCATGGAGTCCAACTCTGAGATTTTGTCCAGGTAAGCTGCATCCATGGACGCCTCGCTGGACATCTGGAAACCACCAGACCCATCACCTACAAGATGAGTGGTTCCCTTAACTGGGCTTTCTTTACTTGGGCCCGGATACGACTTGTCATCATTTGAGTTGGATCTCTGCCAACCACCCCAGAAGTCAGACTTTGAAGGCTCTTCATCATTTTGAGGCAAACCTTGGGGGAACTTATCTAGGCTGCTGAACTGGTTCTCCTCGGCGGTGCCGCTCTTGTCAGGACTAGGACATTCTTCAAAATCAAGCTTCCTCAGATAAGACATAGGTTTAAACGCCACTTTCTTTTCACGGATGCCAGGGCTTCTCAGAGTCAGGGAGCGGAAAGCAGAGGACGGAGTAGTGGGCGCAATGTCCGAGGAGGTGCTTTCCGAGGCCGCCTTTTTCTGGTCTCCAGTCAGATTCTTAATGGACTCTTTGTTATCTGCGGACGGCACAAACGTCAGACTGTGATTTCGACTGAGCGTTTGACATTCTGCCTCCGGGTTGCTGCAGATCGACTCCCTCTCGTTATCGCTCAAGCTCCTCATCATCATGCTGATTTTCTGCTGCTGTGTGAGAGCCTCCGCTGCAGCCTTGCTATTCCCACTATTCCCACACGCTTCCTGCACCTCGAGGCGGATCTTCTCAAACTTTCTGACCCGCGACTCCAGGTCATCGACGTACTGGTCGCTGCGCTCCAGAGCCCTCTTCAAGTGGTCAACTTCACGCTCGTACTGCTGGATTTTAGCTTCCAGAGCTGCCACGGTATATCGGCCAAACCTGGGGACACACAGTTGCGTCTTTAAATTATGATATCTACATAAAACTCAAATTAAAAAGACTAAAAATGGTCTTGAGATGGTGGCCCAACATATACAAGAATGACCAACTTTATAAACATGTTAAAATCTGGAACTCTGACAACCAATCAACCAATCGTATGTGTTTATTTCACCAGTTCAGTAGAAGGACACGCTTGGTAGTTTTTTTTAATGACGCTTGTAACGTGAACATAGCATAACTGTGCATGTAGGGGCATAAAAAACAAAAGTCACATGGCTGCCTTCCCTACCGTTAACCAAGTTGCTAGGAAAAAGAAAAAGAAGAGAAAACTGCAGCTGTTTACCACAAGGTATTTCCACTCTGGCATCAGAATATGCACGCTGACAAAACCTATATATTTAATACGTTTGGTATTTTTAAGATGTTTAATTATCCACATAACTGACAACCATCCAATACAGGGTTTCTGCAGGTTTGAGCAAGTGAAATTTAAGACTTTTTTCAGACCATTATGGTTAAATTTAAGACCTACTCAAAGTATGAAAAATAAGGAAACAACTTTCCTTTTTCATTCATCATTCACAAATCTTAAAACAGCATAAACTATCTGAAAGCGTACACCCTCTAGATGTGATTTAACATGCATTGAGACATGTCCCAACTTCCTCCATCCTATGTGCCATGCATAGTTTGTTATGTATTTCATAACAGCCGTGATTTCAGGCCGTCAAGAGTTTTCTAATAGTTATGCTAATAGTTATATTTCATAATGAACTACACGGAACACATGGAACTAACTGAATTCCACCGACGCACTGAACAAAACGCGAATGAAGCGGTAAATGGACGTAAGGATTTAAGACTTGACTAAATGTAATTTAAGACCTACAATGCAAAATATGCTCGTATTTAAGACTTTTTAAGGCCTTAAATTGGGATTATCAAATTTTAGACTTTTTAAGACTTTTTAAGACGCTGCAGAAACCCTGCAATAATCCAAGATCACTGCTCCGGGCGAAAAAGCTACCTACCCCTGTTGAAGTGTTTCAGGCTGCAGGAGTTGCTCAGAAAAATGTGACTTTTTGTAGATTATTTGAAAGAATAAGGAATGAGGGAAAGACAAGGTCAAATGGGTAAAAGGCTTAAACCCTTTGCAAAAAGTCAATAACATACGGGCTGTCTGGAAACACAAAGAAACACAACACAGACGCTTACTTCTGAGGAGATCTGCTCGCCACCTCTGCTTTCAGTCTCATATTCTCTTGTAGAAGGTCGACGTTTTGCGATCGCAGTGCTTTATTTGCCTGAAAAGGGTGAAGGAATGTATTAAATATTAAAATAATTCCACAATGTGAGCCGTTTATATTCCAGACAAGGGCGCGCCAGCTGTGAAATTCTGAGGCCAGTACTAACAGTTTGTAATAGCAGTTTGTGAAATGTTCACCCTTGATTACAGGGGAACAAATCGAACCACTCGATTTGAGTCCACAGAAATCAAGCCTTTCAGCCCTTCATCAACCTCAGACGTAGCGACAAACATAAATAGGTTTACCCAAATGAGGCTGTAAATAACCAACACAACATTTAGACAGTCAAAATTGATCCAACTCAACACTGGCCCCTTCCATCGCAGACTGTATCTGCAGGTTGCATACCTCTTTCATCTTACTCATATCCTGCTTTATTTTATCGCAAACGTCTGTGGCCGCTCGCAGCTTGTTTGTCCACTCTTCCAGGGCGAAGGGGTGAACGCTGTGGTCCTCTGGTTGCACCGTACTAATGCTGCAGGGATCCAGAGCGGTCTTCAGCTGTGCCTCCAGGCTTTGATTCTTTGTTTTCAGCTCCTCATTTTCTCTCATGAGCCCCTCGATCTCCTCCTGTCAAGAGAGGAATTTAGTGACAGCGACAACAGTTTCAAAACGACTTTGTGACTGTGTTTTCATAACACTTGCTGGGTTTACGTGGAAACCGGTATTCCTTGAACAATCAGAATAAAAATGCATCATGCAACAACCTTAATTGGAACAAACTGTCCTGATCACGAGGAATCTTCAGCTTGAGAGGGGGTGGTGTAAACCTATTGATAATCTGTAGCACCTAATAACCAGGTAAACACTTGGTCTGATCGTTTATCTCTGATTTGAACATGAAAACACATACTGTATCTCATCAGAAACTCTGATCAGAATTATTTAAATCAGGCTGCAGGAATATTGTCCATATAAACGCAGTCGCCCACCACAGTGCTGAAAAGTTAGCGCTGCTAAAGTAAGATGATTTTTACAACCTGAAAGCAGGACAGTGGGTTGTAAAATTAAATAATTGATTTTCAGATACACCGAGAAGAGCCTCATGGGCTAAAGTAGAGTATAAAATCTTTTTTGTGGTGATAATGTCATCGATCAGCCTGTTCGAAAGGCTTCAACCTGATTGTTATTGCGGTGAAAGTATATGCAAAACACTTGAAAGCTGTACCTCGTACTCCCGTAAAAGCAGCTCTCCTCTGGTTTTTCTAAGACATTTTCTCATCGAAGCACTGTCAGTGTTGTCCCCTTCATTTGTTCCTCCTGGAAAAGAAAGACATGAATACAACAAAGGTCAACACGCTAGACACATATCAATGTGTTGTTCTGAATAAACTCAGTCAGCTTTCATGCAGATTCAGAGATAACTCAGCTACAGACTTTAGAGCTGCAACCCAAAACGTGAACAATGTAGTATACAAGAGAAACGGCACATGAGGTATGAATGAATATCCAATTTTGGAACGCCAAAAGGAGAGGGTTTGTGTTTAGGAAGTGTTTGTTGGTGCCATTATATATTTTGATGTTATCTTTAATTTAAATCACTGTGTTCATGTATTTACATGCAGTTCTGGGGTTTTACCTAGGGGAAGCACCAGTGTGGAAGTACATATAGCTAAATTACAGATGGGATAAAGAGGTATGAGTTTGTGGGGAAGCAAACAAGTTTTTGACCGTGTCAACCGGGAGCTTGTGAGAATGGCTGGCGTGTTAAGTATCTGGATTTGATATTTTCAACGTGGTGAGAGAGATCTTCTGTGAAAATAAATGGATTAAGAATAGGAATATACGGAACGCACTGGACATTGTTTATCGTTTATCCCAGAACACGCGTCCGAACAAGTTCACCCGCACACTACCTCAGTGTCTTATCTAATCTTCATTTAGTTTTCTTTAAGTCACTACAGTGTTGTCTGAATGCTTGCATGGGTGAACGAGGGGTTAGATTTACACAGAACCGTTGTTTCCACGCCTCCTTTCCTTTTTGCATGACATTAGATTTCTTTGCAAAATGACCACAGAGTCAAGTAGCTCATCTTTGGTAATATGGATTAAGACGTGCATGTTTCAATCATCCACTAGAATATCTCTTGCTGAAAACAAAACTTTTATTGCTGCAACCTAAACTTCAATTTACCTTAATGGATCTGTTCATTATTCTCATCATTTTCCACAGGCTAACCTGCACAAAACAGTCTTAAAGTTTCATGATATAGACTTTAATCCCTGTACTTGTAGCCTTCCCTTAAATAATATAATAAATGAGTCAACTGATATTAATTTTACAGCAAAGAGACGCAAAGATGTTTGAGGTGTATTCACAGACTGGATGAAAGATGTCTCTAACCGTGTCTTTTAAGTGTTTCTGAATCCCATTAAAAGGTGAATTGAAGTTTAGGGTTGCAGTCATAAAAGTTTTGTTTTCTGCAAGAACTATTCTAGTGGATGACTGAAACATTCATATCTTAATCCTGGTTACCAAAGCTGAGTTAACCTGACTTTGCGTTCATTTTGCAAAGAAATCAAATGTAAACAGAGTCGCACAACAAGGAAAGAAAGCACAGAAACTGCAATTCTGCGTGAATCTAACCCCTTGTTCACCCGTGCAAGCGTACATTCAAACATCACTTCCTAAACACTAACCTCCTTTATCCTTTTGGCATTCCTAACTCGGATATTCATCCATGTCTCTTGTAGCTTTTCTCTTGTATAAAAGGCTTCTCTAAACCACATTTTGGCAAATTATACATTGAAATCACTTCTATGCGACAATCTTTGTTGCATATAAATATCACTGTAAACTATGCTTGCTTGCATGGACTATGAGCTGCTTGACTGGTTGCTGAAGACTTATACCGACACGTTAATCTCAAGTTTGCTCATATTTTTTATGCAGGAGGAAAACCTGATCTAAACTACTGTCCAGTTGGTGAATAGCAAACGTTTAAGTCCATGCATGACCTAACAACAACCTATGTTTGAGTTCCTCTTTTACTAAAGCTGCAAAAGACATAATTTACCTTGGAAACAAACTGAACTGGATGATCTGACTCAACACATCCCATCATTAACTGAACCTATCAACTTCGGGCTATTGATAAAAACAAAGGTTACAGGAGCCTGCTGCAGAATTAACAACACAACTGTGAGATAGCTCCTGCAAGGCGGAGGGAGCCTCTTCTCTTCGTCTGTGTGCAGCTACTCACCGATGATCTCCCTGCAGGGGTTCTCTGCTGTGATGGGGACTCTGCAGGTGGGACACTGGCTGGCTTTCTGTAGCCACATCTCCATGCAGGACGAGCAGAACACGTGGTGGTTTGCACAAATGACCGGCTGCTTGACCTGTAACACAGACAAAAACACCGGCGAATTGTTTGCTAACTCTGGCGAAATAATAATAATTAAAAAAAAAAAAAAAAAAAAAACACTAACGCAGGGAAATACAAAATGTGACTCCGCTCCAGTTGTAGTAATGGTTGCTACGTGCAACGGGTAACGTAACGACGTCAAATGCTACCGTTTATCGCGTGTAAACATCTTAACCGTTGACGTTTAAAAGAAAAAACAAATGACGTAAAAGCAGAGTGGCCGTTACCTTGCCGAGACATATCTGACACGAAATGGGTAAAGTTAGAGAAAGAGTTGACGTTTGATAGTTGAGAGCCATGGTTTTAATGAAAACACGAAGCACACTTCCACCCGTGGAGGTACAAATTTCCCACCAGGACCCGCTGCAGCAGCGCGCGCGCCCAGTTTCACAACTACGGAAACCCCGAGGGGACGAAAAGGCTCCAGATTCGCGAACGCGTAAAGAAAAAAAAAAATAACGTCTGCACAGAATTTAAATATTTTTGATTAATGCTGTTTATTTACACGTTTGTTCGACGTTTGTTTACACGTTTGTTCGACGTTTTTTAAACGTTTGTTTGACGTTTGTCTGCAGTGGAGAAGGTATGCTAAGTCACTTATATTATTCTATACATATAGCTATATATATAACTAAGTTGAAGGCTCTCTACTTCCTTTAAATTCGTTTTTAATCGTTATTTATCATTATTTATTATCCATACTACCTCTGCAATAACATGTACACTGATCAGCCATAACATTATGGCCACTGACAGGAGAAGTAAATAACATTGACCGTCTTGTGACAATACAGTGTTCTGCTGGGAAACCTTCGGACCTGGCATTTGTGTGGATGTTACTTGGACATGTAGCACCCACCTAGACCAGACCTGACCAGGCACCCCCACCCCATAGCAATGACACTCCTTGATGGCAGCAGCCATCCCCAGCAGGATGCAGCCTGACGCAGGCGCACACACAAAAACGATTTAGGAACAACTCAAAAAAAACAAAACATGAAGAACAGCACAAGGTGTTGACCTGGCCTCCATATTCACTAGATCCCGAACTGATCAAGTATCTGTGGGATGATCCACAGAGGCCCGTGACCTTAAAGACCCCCACTAACAACATTCTGTTGCCAGACACCACAGGACACCCTCAGAAGACCCATGTCTATTCTCTGATGAGTCACAACTGTTTTGGAGGCACAAGGGAGGTCATAATGTTATGCCAGATGGGTGTATATTAACTTAGCTATAAGCTAGCCAAGTTAGCTAACTCACAGCTAACCTTGACACAGGTAGCATGTAAATGTAAATCAGCTTGACTGGTCAAACTTTCATTCAAATTTTATATAAAGTTTGAATTTGTTCTCTGCTCTAAACCAGTCATTTTTTTTCACACAGACAGTGAGCACGCATGGAGCAGTATGCAGCTATACAAGGCGCCCAGGGAGCAGTTGCTCACGGGCACTTCAACCACGGATGTAGAGGTGATTCAAACCAGTGACTCTGCTGTCCCAAGTCCACATCCCTTAACAACAGACACGTGTTGCAGTTTCTGGTATGTATAATAAAAATCTGCAAAATTCTCCATGGATTTGATGGACAAGACAACTGTATTCTCCATAAAAATCTACAAAGCCGCCAGAGGGCTGCTGAGCTTGGGGTGTAATTTGCATGTCAGAGATATTGCTGGAAAATAAGTCTTCAAAATGAAACTGAAAAAAAGGTAGTCCTAAAAGAGTTTCCAAATGTTTAATGCGGTAAAAATAAATACATAGAGATTACATTTGCACATATGCAGCGCCGCGCAGGTGCTTTCTATTTGGGTTGCCATGTAAACAAATATAGCGGCTCTTCGAGGAAAACTCTTGTATTATTTACAGAATTAACTTCTGGCAAAACTTAATGCAGAGAGTGAATTATGGAGTAGGCCTTGTGGAGACAACTAGGCTGCAACCGGTCAATGTTTTCCCAAAAGCAGCTAAATGAACAGATCATTGGGTTTATATTAACAAATGCAGGTCTTTACGTAGACGGCAACAATATCAAATAAACTCACTTAAAGCCTTTTCATAAAGAAGATTACAGTTGAATATTTTGTACGCCTTTGTCTGATTTTGAATGATCTATCATCTATAAATAACAAAACAGATTGATCGAATATTAGCATAATTTCCACTACAACTATTTCAAATTACATCTCCGCCACAGTTCAACCCTCCGGAGCCATTACTCATATCCAAACCAACATGTCCCGTGCTTCATCGTATCTCAAACCAGGACATCTTCTCTGGATCTAATATGATTAGAATTGACTGACTGCAAAATAACCTTGTACACCGATCCCGGTTTTAAAACGTCACCAGCACTTGTTTGATTGTTTTCGGTGGCCTATTAAATGGATCACGGTCAACCACTTGTTCTCACTCATTTTTCATACAGCCAGTGGTTTTTGTGAGAGCATTTGGACCAGACTAACTGTATGATTAATATGTTTAACTCGGATAAGTTTGAGAGAGATTTTAATGTAGAATCAATTTACATAACATTACCAAATGTTACTGTTTTCACCGCTGTACAGTGTAATGAGAATGTATTGGAAAACTTTAATAGCAGGGGTATATAGACGAGAAACTGTTCAGCTAATATTTTTAGTAACCGTTTCTTATTGGACTAAAAAAAATAACCGTGTGGGGGTTTTCATTCAAGTGCAGATTCACCTCAATATTGCTGACGACTTCAAAGAGACCCTGACATACGAGATGCTGTCAGAGATACTTTCCATTGTGCAGCGGTAAAAAAGAAAAAAATCTAATTGTAACCGAAGTGGTTAATGAATTTGTTCCTGGGAAACTTGCCCTAAAATACCCAATATCAGACTGAAATAAAATAAATACCCATTGTCCCACTGAGATTGCATTGCTTTGCAACAGGCCAGTCATTAATTGGTGACAGTCAATTAATCACGGCTGCTACAGACGGCTGCATCTATTGATCTTGTCCCGGCGCTTATTTTTCATCCCTAAATGACACCGATTGCCAGATTTGACCAGCGTGTGTAATGGACAGTGAAGAACCAATGACCCGAGTGTCAGTCTTGTCACAGGTTGGGATCTTCGTCCCCTCCCCCCCCGTCCCTGGCAAATAGCATCTTTACCATTTAGCTTGGAAAGGTTTAGACTGCCCTAAGAGCACAGCAGCGAAACAGTGGTGCTCTGGTGCTCAGATGACCTTTTCTGTTTAAGGCTTAATCTCTGACAAATGCTTGCTTTAATTAGCCTGATACCCCCTGCCTGCGCTGCCACCCCGCCCAGCTCTTCTCTCTATCACCGTCTACTCTATACGTCTGCTTTTCTCTCTCAACCCCAGCACGACTTTTGGAAATTCTCAAACACTCGTCAGTGTGATGTTGGTAGGAATTAACTGCCTTGTAGCAAAAGATGTAAAATATAAAAGGTTACAAACTCAGACTGTAAACACTGAGGCTTTGTGCACATTACAAAACTATATTGGTGCAAATGGCTAATATCAAACACGGTATAACGGAAAAGAAAGCGCAGAGAAAGAGGTAATGTTGAGGAGAGCAAATATAAGCGTAAAAAGATTAGCCAGGGCACATTACGAGGTTTAAGATAACATGCAACCTGCAGACCTCATCTATTGATCAGCCTCTATCAGAAACAGTAGACCACAGCAAGTGTGTGTGTGAATCCGGGTTTGTGTGTAAACTCAAGAGAAAGGCAGAATGAACATGAACTGGAGAGTACTTATGGTCATGTAGTATACATTTAATCATACCACTTTAACAGAGCATTGTGTAATATTTGAAAAGACATAAATATGTTGATGTAAATTCCATTAGATGCTGATTCTTCTGAAGTTTAAACATCAAGCAGCAGATTGGGCAAATGCTGCTCCTCACTTCTTCCAGCCTTGCTGAAATTAAGCCCTCTCAAAGCCTCGGCTTCACCCAGAGACCGCAGCATCTGATGCATCCCTCCCGCCAAAGCAGCAAACACAAGTAAAAGAGATGCATGGCTACAAATCCCTGTTTTATTGGAAAGGGGCCTAATTATTAGGATGTAAGTCAGGCTGTGACTGGAGGGCCGTCTCCTTGATGCGGGCCCGGTTTATATTTATCCCCTCCTCTGCAGCTACAGCAGCAGTGCCACCATCACTACCAGCAGTGTGTGGCGCTTTTATTACACCGCCCACAGGCAGGTTCAGCCCTGTCACAGTCACACACACACACACACACACATTCACGCACGCGCATAGACACATCTACGCAGCCTGCAGGACCGGCAGCCAGTTGAGTCCCCTCCACAGCAGAGTTACCCCACATCCCCATGCAGCCCCACATGGGCCCTTGGGATGGTGGAGGGAGGGAGCGGGTATTATGGTAATACTATAGCATGCTGCTCCCTTCCCTTCTCCTGCAGCACAGCTGGGAAGGACCATCATTACAAGTATTGTAGCAATCTGTTTAAGAGGGACACATTGGCGAGGTTGGGTGACAGAGAGAGGATGAGTGCTGCATACATAGATCACATAAAATATGATTAAAATGTGTGTGAGGGGACCAGGAATAAAATGCAAAACTTGTTATGAACACCTTATATCAAGTCTACTGTCAAAATGGCCAGCTGTAAATCTCTATTTTCCCCTTTTTACTTTTTTTTATTTTATTAAAGGTTTCTTGTGTTGCGCTGGTCATATCTCAAGACAAGAGGCCTGTGGCACATAAGGCATAAATAGGACATAAAGTACTTGAATCTCTAATGCCTCATATAGTTTTGCCAATCTATAGTGTAGTGTGTCACAAGGTGGAAATCCATTAGAAAACGACAGAAATCAAATGGCCTTGCAATGCAGCGACTGCACTGCTCTCGTGGTGAAATTACTCTGATTTCATGCAGAAATGATCCAAACAGTTATTTTTACATCGAAAGGAAATTATGGTAATTGATTTAAAAAAATAAATGCAATGTTCTCTTCCAACAACACATACCTGCATTGTGCTTTAAACGCTCGCTTTGCAATAGATTAATGATCATATATCAAGGAAGTCTGATCAGAATGAACAGCCTGCTCCACTATTCTGGACTGAGATTAGACCTTTTGACAGAGCAGTCAGTCAGTCACTGTCGGATTAGGCTGCTCTGAGCCATCCGTCTGCTTGTCTTGTTTTGGAGAAAAAGAGCAGCCGGTGAATCACAGCCTTACTCATCCTTACTCGCAGCATTTTTTTTAATTTTTTTTTTTTTTTAGGAAACACAGATATCCATTACATCCCTTTCTTTTTCCTCCCCCCCCTCCCTGCGCCGTCCTTCTCGCTCTATTTTAAGCCCAGTTTTGAACAGAAAGTTCGATTGATAAAGCGCTGAATCCATGAGAGCGCGCGCAGAGGTGAAGGGGTTATTGAGTATTCTGAAGATGAACTATTAAAAATGCATATTATCTCATTATTCCTGCTGCCAAATAGCTGGAAACTACATATATACATGTATAAATATATATGGCGCAAGACAGAAAATGTCTCTCCTCTCTTTCCTTTCTTTTCTTGACCTGACAGAGGTGAAGAGGAGAGACGGGAGAGAGGGAGGGAGGGAGGGAGGAGAATGGTCTTTTTAAAAACAGCTTCAGCGGACTAGTGTTCCCGAAACCCGAGCCCTTATTGGGTCTGAAGGGCATTATAAGACAGGCACCCTCCGCCCTCTTCTTGATTAAAGGTGAGTGTACGGCTGCAGCAGTGTGTAAAACATTGTGTCGGTGAAAACACAGCGATGTTTAATTGTTGTTGTTTTTTTGTTAAAACAACCACTAAAAGGGCTGGTGAAATAATGTCCAACGAAGACATTTGTCAGCACTCCCCCCCTCCCCTCCCGCCTCCCCCCCCCTCCCTGCTCGTCACGCTTACCACACACATACACACACCAGGAGGCCTTATTAATTATTTGTAGCCACTTGACTTCATATTGTGCTTCCAGTGGCTTGGTCAAAGATTATAATTACCACTTCCCTGTTTGTATCATTTTCCATCTCCTGTGCTTTTAGTGCAGTATTACTTCTCTTGTCCCTCTCTCTCTCCCTCTCCTCCTCCCTCTCTCCCGTATACACAAGACCAAAAGTGCAGGCACATCATTTATTGATAAGACAAAAAGAATGTAATGAAATTATCAATGTTCTTGAATTAATTATGAACATGATTAAGAAAGCTAAAATCTCAGGAGCCAGTCTCTCATTACCCATTCACTCTTAGGGATTGCTTTCATTCAGGGAAGGAGAGGCGAAAAAGCCTTCCAGCAGAGCCCAGTCCGGCTCAGCTCTTCTCCCTGTGTGCCTGTCCTCTCGCCTCTGCTGCCGGGGCCGGGGTTGACCAGCCCCTCCAACGGACCGGCCGCCAGCCCGCCTGCCCGGACGGACGGCTCTCTCGCATCCGTGCTCGTTGCTGCAGCGGCGTAGCCAAGCGCAGCTAGCCGCCTCGTGGCCTCTGACGTTAGTATGGAAAAGAGAGGATGTGCTCAGCCTTCCCTGTTCTGCTCCTGCGACCAAGCTCCGGGGTCTTGACCCTCCTTAAAAAAAGAAGCATCCAAGGTAAGTAAAACTTCTCACACTTCTAATTAAACTGAAGCAGCTTTTAGGAACCACTGGCCAGTTGCACTTGTAGCTGTATTTTTCACTTTTCTGTCTTTTATTTCACTACATTTTTAACTTTATGTAAATTACCACTACATTGTCGGTAAACAGTTTTTAGGTGCTTAATTGAAAAAATTAAAAAATAAGTAATATATATACATATTTAAGTACTGAGTATTGTTTTATTATCTAGTCTGTTTGATTATGTTTCATTTTGTTATCTCACTGGGGATTCTTAACTGAAATGTAAGAGCTATTTCCATAGTGCAGTGCATGGCAGATATGATCCTCCTCTTTGTTTAAATGAGTCTGAATAATTACGATGAGATGTAGATGGAAACAGAAATTCATGTCAACCATTCACCCAAATTGAAATGCATATTTAAGCACAAATAGCTTTAAATTGCTTAAATATGTCCACCTGCAATGATCCATATTCATAAGTTGGTGTTTTGTTTGATGAATCTTTGCAGAAAATGTCACCCCTTAACAACATCTATATTTGACATTTTTGTAGTATGTAACGTCTTTTTTAATTTCTTAAACATATATATTTATTTTTTCTTTGCAGTGCACGTTAAGCTAATTTCAGTAACCGTTTCCCCCATTTATATTCAGCGAGAGCAGTAGAAAGAGCTGCATGTCTTTGGTTCAGTCTGGCTTTTCTTTTGCTCAGTCACATGGGACAGTATGTGGAGCAATACTCCCCAAAGTATTGGGAGTTTCAAAACAAAGTCTAAAAAGCCACTGTCTCTCTCTCTTCACCATCTCTCTTTATAACTCTCTTTCTAGCTTTCTCTACACGTATGTAGAGCGCGTGCACACACACACGCACGAATATCAACCTATACACCGTTTCACCTCCCAGTGCAAGCTGAACGCGCACGCGCCTACACATGGAGCAGATTTACACTCTAACGCGTACCCACCACACCAAGCCTCGTGTAATTTTTAAGCCACTCCGAACTAAGTGATTAACAATTATGGTGCGACAACACTTATTCTGAAAATGTCCAATTTTGGGTGAAATTCAAAGCAGTGTTTTTCCTGCCTTCCTTCTACAGAGAAATACAAAAAAAAACATTTTGTTTGTTCTTGAAAAGAAACGACTTCATGATTTCTAGCACAGTATCAAGAGAAGAAAAGATTCACCAGAGTACAGACAAAACAAGAGCGAAAGAGAGGGAGAGGGAGAGAGAGATTTCAGGGGTTAATGGCAATCCTCCTGTCCCAGGGATTGATCCAAGTATTGGATCGCACATAAAGCTGCAGTTACTGGATATTACCCCGCCGCTATCGGCCTGCAGTGATGGCCTGGATAAGAAGTGCTTACCAAAGAGGATGCTCCTTCAGGGCAGATACGGTTTCCCAGCCCTCTGGGAACAACAACCACATGCCTGCTGCTTGCTCAGGAACTTTCTACCTCATCGAGTAAATCCAGGGGCCTTATCAAGTTACTGGCCTACTGAACTGCTCAAAAAAAAAAAAAAGAAAGAAAGAAATGTTTAAACCTCCTCGGATTTTGAGCTTTGTGCTGGCGGGGCAGTAATTAAATGGCACCTGCTTTTCATAGATAAGGGTGTTGATTGTTTGGTTTGTGTTTTATGTCAGATGGAGTGGAGTTATCGCAGATTCGGTTTTGCCGTTTCAGAGATTTTTGCTGGGTAGGATTGTGAAGTCACTGAGTAGTAACTCCAACCTGTTTACTGTAAAAGTTTACCGTCTGCTTGACAAACTATTGCTTAAAACCCTTTTAAATGGCTGTAGTTCAAGAAGCTGCCCTCAAACCAGACCTGTGTGTATCCCAAATTATGGTTTTCCTTCAGATTTGTACAGAGATTATCTGATTCCAGATCTGTGCCAAGGTGGCCAGCTCTACCCATGAGCATCTGCTGTATGTCTCTCTGTGGTATTACCCATGAAGCACCTGGCTCGTGCCACACAGCAGCAAACCAGAGCCCAGATGGCAGCTAAGCAGGCTAATTATTTCAACACAAAACTTTGATGTCCCACACCAGCCAGCCAGCACTGTGGGGCCAGTTTGGCATTCGGCTTTTTCTGTCTCCAGCTCTGCCGAAGAGGATGTCTGCCATGGAGCTATAAAGATGTCAAGTGGGTAATCACGGTCGTAGACAGGCCCCGGTGCAGTGCTTGGCATCCAGATGTAAAGTTGCTTATATGTGGTCTCCTTTAGAGGAACACAGGCATTTGGCAGCAGATGATGGTGCATTGTTTTTGCCCTCATTGCTCATTGATGCAGATGCTCATTGTATTCCTGAGTTGACCGTAACGGAAGTTTTTTCGTAAGCCTTGTTTTGGATCCTCTCGTGAACACAAGCACCTGGTAAAATTGCTGATTCAGATTGCTGACCAGATTTCATAAAGAGCTGTAGCTGTCGTAAGTGGCATTTTTATAAAAAGGCAGAGACTCCTTCTTGTTGTGTATATTTTTTAGGCACTGCAAGGTATTTTTCTGCTTTTGAGGAATCCATACCCGACTCAGACTCCTTATTCATTCATGTCCACCCATCATGTCCCCTGGTGGCCATACTCAGGTGATGTAGCGCATCAGCTCATGCACTACATCTCGTTTATGTAAGAGACAGGCTCGGCGTTGTCACTTCTATTTTTAAAGAACGTCAGATGGCAGTTTGAGGCTCCAGCGTACTATATGTGGCCCACTGCAGGCGGGCTTTAACCAAATTAAGCCCGGGCGCTCTAAACAGTGTCAGCATCTTTATCTGACATCAGAGGGTGCAGTTTCTCTCTACATCCTCTACTACTCTGAGGTTGATGAAGTGTTGCCATTAGGGCCCATCTCCCGCACCCGCAGCCACATCAGAGGAAGAATTGGTTGCGCTTGATAAAGCTGGCACTCAAAACAAGGTGCAGCGCCCACAGCGATAACCTACTGACTCCAGCATTAAAGACTCCACTAGTGGGAGGATGGCCTATATCTTGATCGATTCGTTCTTGTTAGAGAAATACAGTGCTGGCTTCCGTCTGTGCTTTTTGTGCGTTTGTGGCGCTGTGTGCAGACATGGAGAGGGTGCACCTCTGGGAGAAAAATAGATTTTTGAAAGGTTTATGGACGTTTTGGCCTCCACAGTCTCATAAGTGACATAGTTTCCACTCCTAAACACACAATTCACTTGATCAAATTTGATAAAACTGGTTCTAAACGTTATATTTCCCTGCAAAATTTCACTATTTCCCTTCAGTATTCAATGCAACTTAAAACATTTATGAACATTTCCAGTGGTGCAAAATATTTTACTACTTCCACAAACTAAGCATTCATCCACAGGAGCTACTATTTACAGTTTTAAATTAACAAGAAAAAGGGGAAACTACTGCACCGACTCAAATTTAGAGACAAATTAGCTGAAATAAAGCAATAAAGACTCTAATCTGTCCCAGTACAGTTCTATCTCATCCGCTCACCCTCCTCCTCCTCTTTCCCTCTCCCTAAAGTGTATCCCATCTGCTTTGGGGACCGCTGCCCAGCATGCAGGAGCAGGATAAGCACACCATTTCCCTGTCAATACTTTGCTATTAGCCTCTGCAGATCCATATATCACTGAGCTGTAGGCTATGAGACGGTGTAGGGTGTTCTTTTTATCTGAACGGCCGAGGTTCTCCTCTCTGCCCTGCACTTTGATTTATCCAACCAGTAGGTTAATGAGAGATGGAAGCAGGCCCTTTACTCTTGCCCTGAGGGGGTAGAAACATGTGCATGGCAAGGGATGGAGTGAAGTGAGAAAGGGTGGGTGGGTGGGTGGGGGGCTGCATGGTGCGTCCCTAAAATGCTGCAGAGGCGACTCATGCTTTGTTAAGAGTTATCAACAATAACTAAACAGCAGGAGGACTTTTGTGCACTTTTTAGAAGTAGCCTTATCTAGAGGAAGATTTGCGGTTAAACCAGTAACACAGAAACGGTTGTAATCTCCGGAAAATAAAATAAAACCCTTGGATATATGGTCAAACTTCTGTAGATTTACTTTATAGTTTTTGTCATCAACTTCTACTGAGCTTCGACAATAATTATCCTGTAGGATTCCTTGATTTCTTCCTCTCTAAAATAGCAAACACTCCATTCCCATAGGCAAAAAAAATGGTAAATGCTCTTGTATAGCGCTTTATG
This sequence comes from Chelon labrosus, assembly GCF_963514085.1. Taxonomy (NCBI): domain Eukaryota; kingdom Metazoa; phylum Chordata; class Actinopteri; order Mugiliformes; family Mugilidae; genus Chelon; species Chelon labrosus. Next base: position 7,335,875 of record NC_140339.1, read on the forward strand.
TACCAAAAGGTAAAACAGCACTTTTGCAGTCACAATGATGCATCTATCTATCCATTCGTTCACTCAAGCACATTCTCACACCAGACACTGGCAGCCGCTCTGGCGTCTGTGTTCTGCTAAATGACACTTCAGCGTGTGGTCCATGAACTGAGGATCAAATCAGAAGTTTTCATGTTGGTTCTGTTTCTCAAATAATCCAAGCTTAGATTTATGAGTCAAGGTGCGATTTCACAAACTCTTTTTTTGTAGCAGGATCATATGGCATCCTGCTGTGGATGCTACTGTTCAATGTTCAGTTTGTGTATGGTAGACTCATGAACAGGGGCGTAGACCTGCTTCAGTTATACCTCAAAGCACTTAGCTGTTACTAAGTGCTTTGTGTCCACTGCAAATGCAAAATACTCTCTGTTCATACGCAGTTTATCTAAATACGAACTGTTAAATATCTCAACCCTTATTCTGAAACCTGCCGTGCCGAGGTTTGCCGATCTTCTCAGCCTCACCTCTCAGAAAAGATGTGTGTTTTATACTTGTGAATATGTGTATTTATTTATTTTATTAGCCAAAGTACCTCTAACTTCTCCTCATTGATGTCATTAGCTTAGAGGTGAGCGTGCAGTACTTCTTCCAGCCTGCACTGTGGATGTTTGAATGATGTATCCATGTTGGACAAGAACAATACAAGCTGATTCATTATTTAAATAAAAAGTTAGACATTTTGGGAGCTACGCTCATCCACTTTCACAGCAGGCCATACAAAATTAACGTAGTAAGTGAAAAATGACAGGTGAGGGACCAGGCTTTTATAACTGATGGTGGTTGTGGCACCTGCGTGGGGGGAAGTGGAATTTGAGGAACAGCTGAAATAAGAGGCCAGCAAAACCATGTGAACATGAAGCCAGATTGAAGAAGATCACACTCCGTTGGACTTTTAAATTGATGGAGAAAAAAAAGGAGAAAATGCAGGCCATGTTGTTTTAATTGCAGTCGTTGGGGCTGAAGTGTAATTACAAGCCGGCTGTGCATATAGAAAAACTGTCCCTTACCTTTCAGCTTAACACCTCAAATGTATGTTATGTCGTGTATTCGTGGACAAAATGCAACATGAGTACAGTAAATAATGATAAGAGGCGGCCCTAAAAAAGAGATGTGTTGCTTTTCAGCACTTCCCCTAGATCAGCGAGTCGCGTTGCCTGTTACATCAGTGAGTTTATGACCTGCAGATATTTGGCCTCGATCCAAGAAGAAACTGTCTAATGAGCAAGCTGTGTCAGTGTCTCTTGCAGCTCTCTCTCAGCAGTCTGCCTGTGCTGTTTGCAGGGATGTGCACGAGTGTGTTTGTTTGTTTGTGCATGTGTGTGTGTGTGAAAGCAAGAAGAAGCTCTCTGTGTTGAAGGCATTTAACTGTGGGATAGAGAGGGAACTCAAGAGCTCACACACAGGCACAACAGGGGAAGACAAACCACTGCCAGGTAAATGTCCTACTTAACTATTACGCTGTGGTACATTTCAACAAGGAGTCAGACCCCTCCCCCTGCTTCATTGTCACACACACACACACACACAAAGACACACACCTTCCATGAAAATATCTAACATATGGTCGTGTGCTTCTAGCTTGTATCCCAAGGCCAGTTTCCCAGCTGGCTCCCTGAGAGAACAGAGAGAGGAGGGAGAGAACCAGAAGAGCATAAAGCAATACATGGAAAGTGAATGGGGGAAGAAAAAAAAAGAGATGCACAGAGAGAGATATAGAAACAAGGAGGGGATGAATATGAGATAGAAATGCAGGGAGAGAGTGAGAAAGAGAAGAGTAGACGGAGGAGGCGGTCATGTGCCTCCCATCCCTCCTCAGCCTATGGCAGATGTATTGCAGGTTCGGACTGTTAAGTACCTGATAATTGGTTTGCCCGTGAGGCATCAGTCATTATGCTTCAGTGGCAACTAACAAGGCCCTATCGGGGACGACAGCTTTTTTTCTCTGTGATTTACACAGGGTCTTACAATGATGGTGCTGCACCCTCCCGCGCTGGTTGAAAAAAAAAAAAAAGAAGAAGAAGAAGCTTGCTGCAGAAATTTGCTGCAGAAATAAGAGCATCTAGAGCCAAATGGAACATGACCTTTGAAATAACAGTTTATACCAAAACAAGACGTGGTTTAGTTCACACATTCACACATTGTATGATTTCCATCCGACACCTGGTATTGTTTTTGATTTCACCAGATCACACACCCACATTTTCTGTCTTTGCATTGATTATTCCAGTTACTATCGGAGGTTATCTTTATCTCAAGGACATTTACGTACTGACCTTGAGTCTGTACTTTGAGTGACTGTACTGAGACAACTCATATAACAAGAGGAAATATTGGCCTAACACTAACAAATGTCTATTACATTTTGCACAATGTCTGCTTTTTGCAGGCAGCTGTAGCTCCATTGCAAGATTTAAGCTCCGAACCATTGTGCCTTTTCTTATAATTGTTGCAGATAGGACACAAAAGGTCATATTGATAAAAAAGAATATAAAAAGACATTTTATTGATCTGCCACTGAAAACAATCCTCAGTTATAAACGGATCCTTATTGAATACCAGAGTGGAGGGAAAAAATAATAATAATAATTAGTTTTGTTTCAACCAAACAGTTCATTAGTTCGTGTCGTAATTTGACACATCTGGGAGCTGAAGGAAGCCATTTCACGCAGGATAATAATAATAATAATGATAATAATAATCCAGAGCCCTGCAGACATCTTCATTAGTGAGACTGCTGCTCCGCACTGTCTTTTAACAGACAATAACGCGTAAAGCCACCCCACATCGCTCTGTCTTGAAAGGGTTAACATGACTCGCATGTGCCGCTGCCTCAACATCCATCATGTTTCTGTGTAACTAGATCATAGCTTCAATCACAGAGAAGATTAGATAGTAGTCTATTAATCTCCTATATTAAGCAGACCCATTTGTGAAAGCAAACGGCCCAGAGAGGCCATCCTTCCACTTGTTGTCTCTAAATCTGATTAGCAAGTATAACGACATGTTGCTGAGGGTCACAGGAGATATAGATTGGTCCTGCCTGCATCTCCACTCTCACTGGCTTGGGTGTTGGAAGAATGAACAATTTTATGTTCAAGGGCTCCTGGGGATTCCTCTTGTAGACACCTTGTATATTGAACGAGCAGGATAATGGAGGGGAGGGGTAGGGGGGTGGGTTCATTTGGAGTATTTTCAGTTGCAAAACAATATATGTTTGCGTGTGGAGATTATTTTAGCCGTCTCCTCCGCTCTGCTCAGTGTTTTACGCACAGTTTTAAATCTAATGCAAATGTGGCTGGCATCTGTTCTGGTGTCAACACTCGTAATCCTAAGGACATGTTTCATTAATAAACTAACGGTGCAGCATTGTCTGCGCAGACCGGCTCTCCAGCTGGATTTCTAAATAAAAGAGTAGAAGTCTGGTCTGAGAATCTGTGCTGCTATGATAGAGACATCTGTCTTTTCATGAACACCTTGCAAGCAAGCCTTGCAAGAAGTATTTAGATAATTTAATTAAGAATAAATAGCAGTAACGAGGTAGAAGCCCTGCAAGTAAAAGAACAATTAGCAGCAAAAAGTAATTAATAAATATAAAGTGTAACAGGGTTTGGGGTTGGCCTCATTTGGTGTATACTTGCAGTACTATGTGGGACATAGAGAAGAATTTAAACTACTTTTCTTTACTCAATAGTACAGACAGAAAATAAACACTCTATGTACAATATACCTGCAGTATAACAGCAGCTTGTTGAATGTTCATAGACAATAATGCAAATGTACAATAAGGTGCAGAACAGATTACTGATTATACTAAAGTGGAGTATCTTATGTGCAAAAAAACAAAACAGTTTCGTCGTCTTCTTCTTCTTCTACTGCTGCAATCGACGCGTTTCCATCCGCAGCCTGTTTGGTTAAGATCTGAATATAGAACTACAGCAACTACAGAAATGTGATAAAGTAGGAAAACACCATAAGATTTAAAGACTCCAGAAAAGTTTTCCGTGTACTTAAGTACAGTACTTAAATGAGTTGTCAGTAAATTTGATTTTATGTTTATTATGTAGTCTAACACGTGCTCTGGTCAGAAATAAGACGTGTGCATCATTTCAAATTCACCATGCTAAGAGCCAAACAGACCTCATTTTTAAAAGTTGACAGCTGCGCGTTTGATCCGTGAACCTTTCGGAGGTCGCGATGTCAGTGATAGGCACCGTGATGAACAAGATGATGTCACTGGTCTTTATTTAGCCTTCTTACCTCAACAGACACTGGAAGGGAGAGCAGAGAGCAGTAACGTTCTGTCAGGTGTCTTGTTTCTCTCTCTGACTTGGCCGGGACGAGAAGGGAGGAGGAAGGAGGAGGAGGATGAGGAGGAATATCCGGTTACAGCAGGGAGCAGTGAGCATGGGGACAGATCTGTTTACTTGGGGAAGTTAATTGATTGGGAGGAAAAGGTGGTGAGGGGAGAAAGGAAGAAAAGTGGTAGAAGGGACAAGGAGAGGAGGGTCGGGAGGGTATTGATCATGTGACTGCTCCTGCCATAACCTCCAATATGCTTCTGTGCTTTTATTGCATCGTAATGCCAAATAAGATTGTTCGCTGTACAAACAGCAGAGAAAAACAACGCGTGCTCAATGAGGGGTCAAAGCCGAGGCATTGAATCGTCCGGATTGGTGCACACTCATTAAGATCAATTTTTTAGCCTTTTCATTAACACTTTGGCCTCGGCAAAGGTTATGTCACAGAATATATCCTTCTGTACTAACCGGGCTGTCGATAAGATCTGGATTTAAATGCATCAATAACTCTGATACAGAAATATCTGAAACAAAGATCTGCTGTTGATTTTTATTAAGAAACCAACAGGAAGAAACCAAAGCTTTGTAGTGGATGTGAACACTTTGACAGCGCATGATATTGCAAAGCTTCCCACTGCTTTAATAGTTTCTATTTTTACCATCTGCTATTTATTACTCTTAGGAAGGAAAAAAATAAAATAAATCTAAAAAATATGTAGCGGTAACTCGAGTGCTTCTGCAGGAAAACAAACAAAAATAAGCCCGGCCATGCGCATTGTGTCCATCAGGGGAAATACAGAATGAGATGGAGAGCAGTGGAGTGCAGTCTGCATGCCATCCACTTTGTATTGGATAGACCGCATCAATTATTTACCGGCAGGGCTGCTAGCTATTATTACAGAAAAACAGTGGACTGCATCTGGACACTTTTCTGACGTTTGTATGTCAAATACACACCGTGCCCTTGTGGGTACACCAGACCGCTGAGGAGCTCACATCTTGAAACAAGGGCACGCCGGATAGGTCACGTTCGAGGCGAGTCTGCATATGGAAACATCCAGTTTAAGAGGTTAATCATATGAGATATTTGAATAAAAGAAAAAGAAACAAAGAAGGAATACACCTTGCCTTGTGTGTGTGATGATCGTGTGTGTGAGTGTAGGAGGGAGAGAGTGGCAGACAGGTATAGAGCATGAGAAAAGAAGAAGGCAGGCTGCAGGTGAGGGGTGGGGGGGGAGAGAGTGGTTGCTCAGATTTTACTGCCATGTCATTTTTAGCTCTCCCGTCTGGGTGGACATTTCTCTGTTATTCACTCTGAGGTTATGGTTTTAGATTGAGGGCAAAGCCCAGAGCCTCGTGTTTGTTTTTGAAGGAATCCATTGTCAATACGGATGCAGCGCGGCGAGGATTGTTTGCAGAGTTAATAGTGGTTTGATGATGTCATTCTCAGTGACCTGAAGAGGAATTGACCCCTGTTGTGTGAGTATTTCTAAAATGCCACCTGCACAATTACGGTTGGAGTGTCCCTGGGCCGTTGTATGTAGGGTTTGTTTTATCTGAGACAGTCACGCTCACCGCCCGGCATGTGAACACACACTCACACACTCACACACACAAGGTATATGTGCTGCTGCAGTTTAATTTGCTGACCCACAACTCCTCATCTTCTGAAAACATGTTCGTTGAATGTCAGTAGAAATTAAGTTCCCCATGGTGAAGATGAAATCATTTATTCATCATGACTTAGAGCATTTTTTCTTTTCCCCCCCATAAACCCTGCACGGATATGTTCAAGTTCCTTTTACCGCAGCATAGGTTCTCAAATAAGACATCTTTTTTTTTTCCCGCTGCTGAACTTTATAGACGGATGAATTCATCATAAACCACAAAAAAACGGTTTTGCTTGCATTTACACGCGTGGACACAAAAAAAGAAAGAAAGACAGATACTGTAGATATCGACGTGGAGGTATCCATGACGGGGTAAAATTACATTCATCAGTCACCGCCGTTACTCCTGCTCATATGTCACTGAAACTGATCATTCGAAACCTTTTCTGCTGACCAACCAAGTCAACTTATATTAGTTTAATAGTTGTTGTTGATTTCTACAGCAAGGATAAAATAAAATCTAAAAATATATGTGGAGGAAAGGGAAATAGAGGTGAAAGGAAAAGAGAATAAACTCACGACTGTGTGTTACTGAATAATGATTTTATGCTGCAGGATGATCACTGTGTATTTGCTGAATCCCTGTCCCTGTGTCTTTAGGGTTCAGAGAGCCAAGAGACCGGACTTAGCCCAGACAGGACCTGAGGCAGCCATTGTGGGATTCGGTCCTGCTTCAGGTTTCACAGGTGAGCTGCCAACTTACTGTATGTCTTTTCTCTGTTTCTTCATTATACACCTGCATGTGTATAAATAGATATAGAAGATTTTTTATTTTTATGATACCGTAAACTTGAATGAACAACTCTCCATCCTGAACAATTGAATACCTCTTATATTCAATCATTATAGCAGCAACTAACAGTGAAGTGAGTTACATTCATTATCGAACTGTCCTGTAACATTCGTTCATTCATTCACCGTCTGTAACCACTTGTCCTGTGAAGGGTCGCGGGGGTCTGCTGGAGCCTATCCCAGCTGTCATCGGGGCAAGAGGCGGGGTACACCCTGGACAGGTCGCCAGTCTATCGCAGGGCAAACACGGAGAGACAGACAACCATTCACACTCACACTCACACCTACGGCCAATTTAGAATCACCAATTAGTGGGAGGAAGCCGGAGTACCCGGAAAGAACCCATGCAGGGAGAACATGCAAACTCCACACAGAAAGGCCCCAGTCGGCCTGCATTCGAACCCAGAACAATCAGATTCTACATGCAGATGTTTGTTTATCTCGTTCCTCCTTATCTCTCTTCTCTCTCTTTTTCTGTCTCTACCTGGCCGGCCTTAAGCAGATGAGTCTCTCCATATGATCTGGGTTCTGCTCAAGGTTTCTCCTGTTTAAGGGGAGTCCTTCCTTGCCACCATCGCCTTCATGCTTGCTCTGGAGGTTTCAGACCAGATTTTGCAAAGCGTCTTGAGACAATTTGTATAGTTATTGACGCTACATAAATAAAAAATTTAACTGAACTGAATAAAGAAAGAAATTTAGCACATTTGACCACCTCCTACACGCAAAAGTGTGTCTTAAAGTCAAAATAATGGTCCCTTCTTCTCTGGACACAGACCCACTGTGTTGTAGCTGAGGAAGGGGATTCTGGTAACAAACGAGACTGATGTCAGAGAGGGAAAGATAATTGCACTTTGGTGCCTCTGTTGTAACTTCTTAATATAGCCTTTCAAGATTTTTCCTTAAACTACTGTGTGAGACCAGCGACCGTTTCAGTGAGAGCTATACACACTGACTCATATGCTCAAAAAACATCTGAACTTGCATCTAGCTGAGTTTCATATTACGACTATGCGGCCTCTTTTCAGCAAGAAAATCTGCCACTGTTGGGGAAAAAAGTTATGAAGGGCTTTTAAGTCACCTTTTCTTTTAAAAAATAACTTTTCCAATTAATTAAATTCTCTTTATACATTTGACAAGTACGACCTAAAAGGAGGAAAGGAGCTTGACCTAAAAGGAGGAAAAAAACAACCTGTTCTTTGAATCAGGTCATTTTTGTTAATCTGTTTCTGAGAAAATATTTTGAAATCTCTTCTGACAATTAGGAAATTATATGTGCAGTGAGCTAAAGGGTTTTCTGTTTCTACCAGCTGTATTATGTTGAACGCAAACTGTAAAGCACGGCTGCAGTCGTCACTCCTTCATAAATTATAAAAAGAAGAAAAAAAGAAAAAGGATTCCCATGCGTGTGAAATGGCTTTGTTCACAGCTTGTGTCACATCAGCGCATGTTTAACTAGGCAAAACAAAAGCCTTTCAATATTTTAGTGCGCGGGGACTGACAGAGTGAGGAGACATTCCTGGGCTGCTGTTCTGCCTCCTCCTGTCTCGTCCTCTGCTCTCCGGCGTCCGGTCCTCTCCCGTCCTCTTCTCTTAGATTACGCCGCCCCAACACCGCCTCAGATAAACTCCTCTCCGTCTCAGCATCTTCAACTATTTATTTTTTATCCATAATGAAGCCAACAGGAATTGACGCACTTCCATCCCTAGCCTCCATTTATCAGTTCTCCATCTGTCCAGTACCACAGGACCTACATTAGCGTCAACTGTACAAGCCTTTTTAGCCTCCTCCTCCTCTGGGTTTGATCAGATTGTGTTAAAACACATCAAATTTCAAACAGGTACACAAAGATTAGTGTCTCCGAGGTCCAGTAAAAACACAACAGAAATGATAAACCAGGGGGCTATTGAACAGATGGGGAAACAGAGGCACAAGAGGAACAGGAACAGAAGAGTTTGATCCTTTTTTTGATATGTGGTTTCGGTTTTATTTGTAGTTAAAGGAGCTGACTTGCCATCACACCATGAGGCCTTTTTTTTTTTTTGCACTTGGTGGCGTGACCCCAGCACAGATGGGGTCCAACATCTGCCTCTAAGTCTTTTGTCTGTTTCTCTGCTGAGTCAACCACAGAGAGAGGGTCTTTACTGCTCCCTTCAAGCCACTCTGTGTCCTTGCACTGGCACTTGCCTGATTAGGCGTTGGCTAATTAGGTCTGACTAGATGGGCTTTTAAGTCACACACGCCATCAAGCGTGAGGCCCGGGTAAAAGTTGATGGATGGATGAGACTTTAACTGTTGAGATGGAGAAGTGAAACGGACGGGGGAGGCGAGGGGGGGATTTACTTCCTGGCGTGAGTGGACACTGTCTGGGGCAGTGGTTAACAACTTCTGGTTCAGGACCCAGCAAAAGGGATATCTATAAATAAATAAGTTTTTCTATACAGTTTCTTATTTTGGTTTATTCCATGTGTTATCTATAAGGACTTACAGAGCTGAAGGGGACTGAAGCCTATCCCAGCTGTTTAAGGTGCACCCTGGACAGGTCGCCGGTCCATTGCCACCGATCACGTGCACACAAACTACAGCCAGAATCAAGTGCAAACACCACATAGTAGAAAAGCCCCAGCCAGCCATCCAGGCCAGCCAGCAGGTTGCTGTGAGGCGTTGCTGCTAACTAGTGCACCGACGTGCCACCTTCAGATATCCCTTAGGTAAAAATGATCAACATAAATTCATAAGGTGTGAGTTGCTTTGTTTTAAGAGGACTCTCACCCCCCAAAAAGACTTAAATGTGTGCATTTTTCTTTAGAACATCATTACCACACATATCTCCGTTAGCATTTAAATCATTATAACATTGAAGTCCAAAATTCTGATTATTTTTTCACGCCACATATGACAGATGTCTGTACAGTATTGAGCAAAGCATTACAGGTATTCTTCTGATTCAAATCTTCCCACTGGTTGAATCCCCCCGCTGTTACAGTAGCACCATCAATGTGGCAGAAATCACATGACGGATATAAGCAGCTGAAGCAGAGACATGGATAAGTGATAAAAAAAAAAAAAAAAAAAAGCAGAGTAGTCAGATATTAATCGAGACATTTTAACTTTGTCATGAGAACATTTTTCGCAAAGCTGCAAGGCGAAGCTTGTGCTGATGTTTCGCCTGAGGCTGTGACAGACAGGGAGGGATGTTATGCTATCACGGCGTTTGATCACCGGCATCACGGGAACACAGGTATCAGAGAGGCTCATATCTCTCACAGCTGTTCAGATTCTGTCGCGGGGCTTGTTTAGATATTGGTGTAAATGGGCCGAGGAAGACTCCACTTTGAAGATGTAACCTAAATTCTTTCTTTCTGCACTATGCAGTCAGGGCGGCGCTGCGAAAATAAATGCACAAGTCCAGGCAAATAAATAAATAAATGTGAGTGAGCCAACGTGAAAAAAAACATTTGTGTTAATAGGCATCACAGCACAATTACTTGGGCTGCACATAATGGAAGTCTAATCAATGTATGGATCCTGCCCCCTACTGTCAATGATGAAAATGACATCTATAATCAATTAGTGGCTGTTCAATGTTTAGGGGCTGCAGGCTGACAACTATTAACAAAACATTTCTCATTTGGACCCTTTTGAGAGGCTCACTCTAGCCAGTAATTATCTTTTAAATATTACAACACACTGGAACTTGCTTTCGTTTAAATATTCATGTTGTAGCGCTGGGACATTTTCAGGGTGTTTATTTGCTATTAAAGGAGAAGCTACTTCCAACGGATCTCCAGCTGCAGTGCTTTCATTGTCTTTCCCTTTTTCTTTTTTTTTTTTTTTGTATCTCGCAGAAAGAAGTCTGACTATCCAATCCACCTCTGTGTTATATGCAGGGAACACAGCAACCTCTTCTGGACAAAAGTGAAAGCAGCAGAGAGCGCGCACATGAGAAGAAGAAGAAGAAGAAGAAGAAGAAGTAGTGAGTAACATCTACTGTGTTGTCACAATGACAAAACTGGATTTGCATAAATTATGATGACGCCACGGGAAATTAAATGGCATTTTATCGTCGCTACAGAATTGCTGCTAAACAGAGCTTGAAATGGAGCCCCTGACTGACATCTCACAGGAAAAGTTGAAATCCCAAACGCCCAGCAGCACATCCGCACAGATAACCGACTAGTAATTTGACTGGAGAAAAATCTTATTATTGCCTGGGGAAGCGTTAAAAAGTATTCCATGATCAATGTATCTGATTAGTTTGCCTTGACGGTACACTGGTGAGCTAATCAGACCAAAGGGATCAATGGAGCACTTGTCACGCAGCCTTTCATTCCTTCTATCTGCGGATAACTACAATGTAAATGACTGGGTACTAAAGGAAACCCTACTGGGACGCATACTAAACTCTGCCTGTGCTGCATTGTGCACATGGGAATCTCTACAGACACTTAGCCAGTTCTTAATCAGTAGTGTGCGAAAAATAGGTCCCTATTACACAGCCCTCTCTGAGTCTCTTATCATCATATTTGTCAGAGACGCTTTATTCATTTCCAGATCAGTTTCCTCCGACTGTAAACTTTACAGCCCTTGTAGCAAATCCTACTGGTACGATCCTTATTGTTGCTGATAGGCTCTGAACCGCTCTCTTCCTCCTTGTCTCGTCTCTGTTTTCCTCTCTTTCTCGGGCGCCGAGAGCTGCGAGGCCACCAGATGCTCTCGCAGCCTATTTGTCTTGTCCCCCTTCGCAGACAAACTAATTGCTAAACAAAAGCTGCTGGCGTGTCCTGTCGAGTACCCTTGTAAATGCTTTACAGCCACAGCTCCAAGAGGCTAATTATAAAAAGCACCACAAAAGAGTCTGATTAGGGACACAGAGGAGGAGGAGGAGGAGGAGGAGGAGGATGCTGTGGTCCTATGCCCTTCCACACAGCTGACACTGTTAGGCCAACAAAAACAAAACCCCACTGATGGAACTGATTAAAGACATGTAAACAGCACCACTAGCTCACGGTTATTGTAGAAGCTGTAATGCCACCTGTCAATATGAGTGGACACACTTCAGCAGACCTTATTTGGGATCATTTTCCAACACATTATCATAGAAGACATCCCACTATTACTAACTACAGAACTACAGAAATACTCAATCACTAGCTGAACTGCTCATGGATTATTCTAACTAATGCTTTAATGCATATGTAGCACTTTACTGTTGTGGTTTAGAATCTAATGTAAATACGTTTTGTCCTGTTTTGTAGTTAAAGCTATAAAATAATATGTTTAATAAACTAATGGACAATTGTGTAAGTATAGTCTTGATCTGAAGCATACCTAGCACCTAAAATGGCAAATTAGTAGTGTTAGTTATAGTATATTTACAGTATTTCCCGCTTAAATGCAGACTAGTGGTAGTTTAAAATAGCATAAAATGAAATGCACCATTGTGGAAGATCAAGATAACTAGCGAGTGCTCACATTTGTGACACAAACCAATGATGCTTTTGACATTTTTGCATTTAAGCAATCAAAAATGAACAATATTTGCATTTCTCTGTCCTCGCTAATCATTTCTTTCTTTGTTTTTGCTGCACTGAAGGCAGTTTAAGGAGGAACAATGAAGGCTTGTAATCTGCAGTTTATTGCAGTCCAATACAACGCTGCCATTAACTCTGGCTCAAATCAACACCTCTCTCTAAAACTGGACAAGCATCACAAAGGTCGTGTTTCTCTCAGCTCTATTTAATGGGATTGCACCGTACTGTACAGCAGTAGGAAAGAAAGATGAAAGTATTACTTCATATGTGAAGTGTCTGTGTCTGTGCAAATGTGCAAATGTGTCCCATCACCTGATGGTGTGTTCAAGCATGTGAACATGCGTGAGAGAGAGAGTGTGTATGTGTGTGTACTTGTGAGCCTGTCTGTGTACGGAGCGAGAAAACAGAGAGCCTTGACTCCCTATCTTGACAAAGTTGGGTAATTAACGACAGAGCCTATTAAAGGGAGAATATTCAGCCAGTGATAAATGGCTTTAATAACAGGGCCGTGTTCTCTCTAACAGAGACAGATCCCACCGCCACCGTCTCCCTGCCCACCAGATAAAACCAGCCAGCCTCCCATCTCACCGCCCTCTTCATCTTCAGCTTTTCCCATCGGCAGTCTCGCTCCTTCTGTATTTCCTCCGTCTTTGTGCCTCCTTTTTCATCAACTTTGAAATCATTTTTTGCTTTTCTCTCAAAGATCCCTTCTTTCTCTCGGACGGTGTTTTTTTTTTTTTTTTTTTCACAAGTTCTGTTTGTAATTTCATGGTTTTGTCTCATCGAAACAATCTCATTAAGCAAGGTTAAGTTTTATATATGTGTACACGAAAGCATACTGGGCAGCGTCCACAAAAACACACGTGCTCCCTCTAACAAGCCCAGCCTTTTCATCCACATGCATGTTTGCGTTATTGTGGCCGTGTTTATGCATGTTTGTCTTGTAAAGCGTCGTTAGCCTCTTTGTGTAGGGGCCATGCAAATTGGACAGTTAAGAAGCGGCAGGGCCGATTTATGTTCCAGTGCAGCCCTTTAACAGGGCCTGCACTGCAGCTTTATGTGTCCTGGTGGGTTTGGGGGCAAGGGCTGACCGCAGGGGTCACATTCATCACAGCCCCGTATTGTGAGATTGGTCCAGACGTCGGCCCTCATTAGGACGGGCCTTTCTGAAAGTGAAAACATTCAAATGGGCGAGAGTTAAGCAGCCACTCTCCAGTCACTGTGACCGTGTTACAGTCAGGAAGGTTTCGACGCAGATTTTTCTAACTTAGACCCAATGGTATGTTTAGATTGTTTTGGTTTTATTTTTACACATTTTGAGAAAGCATAGTGAAAAATTCGGCTAAACAATGCCCCAATTAGCCTGGATGATCCACAGACTTCACTGTTTACTGCGTGTTTTTTTGTGAATACAATCTTTTCTAAAGACAGCAGTCCCTGCAGACAGCTTATGCTACTGTCGAGTAAAATAAAAAATGTACTTTGTAAAGCAAGCACTACAAATGAAATACCATTTACCACTCTTTGTATTTAGATTAAATATTTTGGGATCCAAACAAGTAGGAACTACAGTCAACACAAGGGCAGGAGTATATGCATTTAGGGTATAATGTCCAAAAAATGGCAATAAAAGACGACTGTAGCGCCTGAAATAATCGACAAAGTCTGAAGAATGACACGGAAAGTTTGGCTTCAGGTTTGGTCCTAGTTAAGCGTGCACAGACACACACGTTACATGTCAAGTCCCTCTCCAAAGCGCCTCCCATGTGTGAAGGGCCCTTCATACAGAGGTTGTAGCATCGGGCTCTCCCTTGCAGGACCAAAGGCAGCGAGTCCATTAAATACACATGAGAGTCTAATTAGGGCCCCCCTCGTGCAGCGGGCTTGGAGGTAGGAGTCATTGGGGAGCGACACTGCCAGGACCCTGACACCCAGAGAACACGCTCTGCAAATTAATAGAGAATGACCAAGAAGTGGCTCTGTGACTGACTGGGACCTCTGCTTCCTCGGAGGCAAAAGTGTTCAGAGCTGATTGCTCTCATTAAATTTGTTATAGTGATATGATTATGATAATATGCCTGGAAAATGTGATGATTCTTGGTGTGTGGTTAGTTTGCATACTGTGGTAAATCTGATATGAATTTTTAATATTTATACGGTTCGTGTGACCTTTAAATGAGAACACAGGGAAAGTATTGTTGGGAGCGTGTTTTAGTTTGTGGCCTCGCTTTTCAACATTACATGTGGTAATTAAAAAACATCTTAGTCGCGGTCTTTGTCTGTAACGGCCATCTATTTTAAACCGGATCAAAATAACTGATCATTTTGCTAATTTGTTCTGAATTCGAGCAGGAAAAGGGACTCGGCTAGATTTCCCGTTATAATTAGGTTGATAATAACGCCGGGTGAATTATTGCACTTTTGTTATTCAGAAGGAAAGTCTTTCCTCTACTGCGTGTCAGATGAGATATTAGTGTGGACATAATTCTTATTCTGGCTGCCGCACAGTGACTGATATTATTTAAATTACACCTCCTTGGGCAAAGTATTCGGAAATACTTTGCAGATGGGAATTCATCACAAAATGGTGTTGAGAAAATGAGGGGCATCAGGGTTTGATTACACTGACAAAAAATGTCTTTTTTTTCCCCACAGGGAAATGACTAATGTTGTTAACAACACACTGAGGTGTACAGTTTATTGTACACAGGCTGCATCTGATGTACAGGTGATGAATCAAAGTGAATTTAATGCAGCTTTCCAGCACTAATCAGTACGTAAAGACCCCGACTGTCAAAAGGAAAACAGATCTCTACCAGGGGATCTAAATGTGTGATAAATGTAAGATATAACAACACGTTTTTCGCATAAATATTCACCTCCTTCAAGTAAGTGTTTAGTACATGCACTGTTAATACCTGAACCCTGCAGTTTGTCCCATTCTTCTCAACATCTGTCAAGTTGTATGAAGCTTTGAATACCCTCCTTCAAATGCAACCACAATTGTAACCCTAACCCGGTAAATTAAATGCCGTCAAGACAGTAGCATTGAATAAAATCACTATAACCAAATAATCTAGCACGCACCCAACAAGCTGATTGATTCGCAAACAGATTAAACAGTGGTACGTCACTCGGCACGAGCATGTAGCCTCTTGTAGAAGTTATCAGGTGTCTCTCTCATAGCATAAATGCAATATCAAATAAGAGACGCAGGCTGGAATCTGAGAAGGAGAGTACACCTTCAAGCAGTAAGTGATGTGAAAGCCACAGTATCTCTATAAGTGAGAGATCAAAGACCAAAAATGACCATTAAGGGACTGGGATTCAACACAATATTAAGAGCTTTAGACAAGTTGAACAAAAAAATAGGACCAAATCCTTGTCATCAAGGGCAAGAAGGAAAAAAAATACGGGTGTTATTGGCAGGGTGCACCTATCACATATGTCATTTGTGTTTGCAACCATCTTGCTGAGTCTGCTTTTTGTATAACCTTGAACTGAATCAACACGAGAGAAGAACATGAAGAGAGAACTCCACTGAGAGCTTTCCACAGTAAAGTAAAGCCAACCTGCAACCCCTGGGCCTGAAAATATAAAGCAAGCCCAGAGATACCAAAAAAAGTAAAGTTTCCAGCCTCAGATTTCCATTTGAGGCTGGTTCCAAATAGTGAGTCGATCCCCACAGACCGTAACTTTACAGCAGAAATAAACATGTTTACAGCCTGCCAACAAAAAATCTGTTTTGGTTAATTTTACCCATGTATGGCCACTCTGCATGGAGTGCATTTTCATTTAATCTACCCCTTTAAATAATATTAAAGCTTAAGCTGTGCATAAATAACGGTCTGGGTGTTTTTTGAGTGTCAGTTGGGCGCCAACCACCAGAGCCACCACACTGAGTTTCCAATCTGCTCTTTGAGTGGGTGATATCGTGCTGTTTGTCTGTCTATAAATACAGTTGCCTCGTCTGCATAGATTCTACACTGTCCGCTGCAGAGATGAATCTCCACAGCATGATGCTGCCACCACCATGCTTCACAGTGGGGATGTTATGATGATGTGCTGTAGCATAGCATTTAGTCTGATGTTCAAAAAAACGATGACGTAATCAGGAACTTTCTAACAAAAACTAAAACTGTGTTTAAAAGTTGTGTTGTATAACTTATGTACACCGATCAGCCACAACATTAAAACCACTGACAGGACAATAACACTGATCATCTTGTGACAATTCAGTGTTCTGCTGGGAAACTTTTGGACCTGGCATTCATTCATGTGGATGTTACTTAGACGTGTAGCACCCACCTAGACCAGACCAGGCAACCCCACCCCATAGAAATGACACTCCTTGATGGCAGCAGCCATCCCCAGCAGGATGCAGCCTGACACAGGCACACACACAAAAACTGTTTATATTTGCTGGCCTGCAAATTCACTAGATCCCAAACTGATCAAGTATCTGTGGGATGATCCACAGAGGCCCCTGCCCTCAACCCATAGGACCCAAAGGCCCCCACTAACAACATCCTGTTTCCAGACACCACAGGACACCCTCAGAAGGTCCATGTCCATTCTCTGATGAGTCACAGCTGTTTTGGAGGCACAAGAGAGACCTACACAATATCAGGAACGTGGTCATATTGTTATGCCTGATCGGGTGTATATTATACCTGTACATTTTAATTCTCCTGAGAACTGACTCTGTTGTAATACATTAAATCATGTAAATGGTCAAGAGAGACACTAGAGAAAGAGAGAGAGCCATGTCAGTGTAACATGGCTCACCTGTTCAGTCTCTGAGCTCCAGCACCGTCCCCTCACTCCTCTCCAAATCACTGCTCTGTTCTCCTTCCTGTTCTCCTACACGGTGACAGCTTTGGCCTTTAAGCTCGGCACTGTTATCACTCGGGCTTCACTTTTTAACAAGTGTGTCATTAACGTCGGTGTTGTGTCGCAGAGACTGACAGCTGTTTTTGACACACTCAGCCTCATCGACTGCACACAGTTGCAGGCCTGACTTGCAATAACGCAATACTAAAAATGTCAGCGGCTCCATTTAACTTTATTGGTTTCAAAGCCAGTGGCTAAGAGATTTTTTTTTTTCTTTTTTACGAGCCACTTTCTTAAATATCTCCCTGCGAGATAGTGCTGTCTAAATTGTACTGTACATTATAAACTTGTGCAAGTACTGTATATAGCAGGAGCTACTCAGGAATGTGAAGCACACATTCACTCTTTATGGCACACAATTCAATGTAAATTCCAGTGCAGATAATGTACTTGTCCTCATTTGTGGAGCAGTGCATGCTTACACAGATGGGCAACAACCACGCCGGCCAAATATCCATCTGTCTCATGCACGACTGGCTCGCTCTGTTTACCTTTAAAATACCAATATATCGTACAGCTGCCTCTTACAGACTTATTCTGCACATTAACTGAACTTTAACCTCACATTTCTGGCCATACAAGCCGTAATCTAACACCATCCTGCACCTTTTGGATTCTAATACTGCTGCTACCACTGCGCCATATTTGAAATTAATCTAATGTAATGGGACGCTGTTGGACTTTTTATGTTACGTGGAAAAGAACACGGCATTCTTGGAATATTACAGCCACTTGCGATGACGGTTTATGCGTCTAGATCGCTCTGCTCTCTCACGGTTATAACCGCGCTCAGTCTCAGTTATGTACTGTATGATTGTATTACACCCACCAGTGTGTCAGCCGTCTGGCTACGATATCTCATTAGTCTGGACCTTCTCACTGACCCTGAAGATATCGGCGTAGTGAAAAGTAATGCTAAAACAGGATTGTCATACATAATCCATTTAAACAATCTAAAAAATAAGAGGGACTGCCACAAAGCGCGCTTCATCCCATTTCACCAACATATTAAACATTTTGAGGAGTCAGTTTGCCGAAGTACCCAAAATGAATTACATTGTGGATTATCATGTAATTATGGATCTTTCCAAAGACTGATAGAGCAGGAAAATTGAGTTCTGAATATTTCATAATGCGCAGCACCATCTTTGTTGAGGAAATTATTTAGGGATAGCATGCTCATTTGCAGAATGGATAAAGGTTCATTGCGAGTCACCAGAGTGCAGTAATTGGAAAGCTCTCGTGATTCAGGGGAATCGTTCAGAGACGAGCGCATGTCTACTCCATAACCGTGCACACACACACACACACACACACACACACGCCTGAAAAAATACCAGCTGACGCGCAAACCAATCATGTTGTTGCCGTATATCTTATTTATGCCACATATAAATCACACTCGTGCAAAATATGTGATGAATTTGAACTTTTTTGTGTTTTCATTTTCTGCAGATGATCCCCCCCCCCTCCAGCCTCACTCAGCCTGGACCCAACCAAGGACATGGTAACTCAACCACAGCCTCACCTAAGATTTTAGTTTGAAACACAAAAAATTAAATAGGTATTGCTTCTTTAGACATTATGCAGAGAGATAACGCACAGACAAGTAATATCGGCAGCAGACAATGATCACTTTTAGTACATAACATGCCAAATATCAACATCAAAACAACCAAACAACTTAAGGTTGGATGGATTACACACTTACACGAACGCTCTGACCGGGACGTAAGAGAATAATTTTGTCGCCTCTAGAAAACGTATGAAGAAATGCCAGTTTTGAAAAATGCCATCTTTAAAAGGCAAATCTAAATGTCAGAGAGACAGATACTTTACACATAGAGCGCGCTGCCTTCTGGGCGTAACACAGGAAGGCGTGAGAATAATATTTTTTCCCAGATGAAATGAACTGCAATTACCCGTCATCAAGCATATAAAGCAGCGCGCTCACGTCCACGCTCACATAGCCTGGAGAGGCGGCGCGGTCACTGTTTGCAACATTAGTCAGGGAATCAGAGAGGGAAAGAAATGCATTTGTTTAATGTCACAGAAAAAAGAAATATAATAGTAGAGATTTTGCTGTGTTATTGTCACGTGTATTATGTTACCGAGATGTTGTGTATTAATGTGAGAGAGAAATATTCAATTAATGGAGATTATTAAGATAAAGAACTATTTACAAAAATGTACACATTTCTGTGTTCCAGCTTTTCAAATAATGATTATATTAGGAGAGAGACTAAATAAACCTGCAGCCCTGTTTAGAAATGACATATAAATGTTAATGAGTTTACTGTGACATTTAAGCATCATTATTATTATTATTATTATGTATTTGCAGAAAAAAAAAAAGCACACGGTAAGACATTACTTTCTCAACTTGAAGTATTTCCTGCCTACATGTATGGTGCCCACATGAGGTGTTATAGTTGTGGAGATATGCCTCAAACCCACTGCTCATGTCATTGCGTAAGAGCTTACAACTGCATTATAGCGTGTTATAAACAGTTTATTACGTGTTGAATGGTTAATGCACAATATATTTTCACTTTTCCTGCTGATTCACGGAGGCTCCTTATGCCACTAGGATGCTTTAATATATAACTTTTTTTTTTTTTTATCTGTAAAAACGATTGCATGCAAGTGTTCATTTCAGCATGTGTTGTCTCACTGGCACGGGGGTCGCAGCTCTTACCCAGAAGACGGCAGGGATAAAGCAAGTGGAGCAGCAAGCCCCGTTTGGGTTTAAATTTTGCAAGCTGGCAAATGTCAATCTCATGAATAAGCAAAGCGGGATGAAGCCCTCCTTGGTTCCCAGTTTGTTTTGAAGTTTCCCACGTATGGAAAACGTCCCAGCGGGGGGAGTATCAGCAGAAGACCGAGGAGTCCTCCCATTTCAGTCAGCGGTGCAGGTAAGCGCACTGAACAGAAAAGAAATGAGAAAGATGTGTAGTGGAGAGAAAACTGAGATGGAGAGGAAGAGTAGAGGTGAAGACAAGGAGAGATGGAGCCAGGGAAAGTGAGGTGAAAGAGACAAGACTCGGCTCTCTGTTCTCTGCTCCTGCCGTCCCAGGTCGTGTGTTTTTATATTAATGGTGGAGTTCACGTGTCAGGTCAGGGAGAGCTAATCTCAACTCTCTGGCTGGAGGGCACCTTCGACCCACAGGGCTTTTAGGTATCTCGTCAACCCAACAGAGAACCACCGGGCTCTTCTCTTAGCATGCAAATGAGACAGGAACAAATGTCCCGTCACTTCTGGGGCTCCATGTCCCAAAGTGCTTAACACTCTTCCTGTCAACCCCCCCCCCACACTCCAGCTGCTTCAAAAAACCCCTCCATGTACCCCCCCTCCTTCCTCACTCCTTTCTCCCCTTCGCTCTTATGTTCTTTAAATGAGCTTTCCAACTCCACTTCTTTCTCGCAATTCAATTTTACAAGGCCATTATCCTGGGTGTAATGTGGAGGTTAAATATATCGGGGCAGACATTATGTGAAAATAATTAGTGCTAATGAATAATGCACTCATTCAGCTGATGAAGGATGGTTGTCAGGGTAATGGAGTGCAAGGGAGGGGCCCCTCTGACAAATGAAATTAAAATATTTAAACACTGTTTTACGATATTAGCAGGCCCTCACACTCTCTCCCCGTTACCTACTTGCTATATTGGGCCGGCCGCTCTCTGTGTGACATGATAGTTGTGCCATTACTCACGCATCTGTCTCACTAAGGACAGGGCCCAAGATACGAGGAGGAAATGTCCCTGCCGCACACTTCTACAGCTAATCATTCCTGCCCCGATGATCACTTCGAAGGCATCAGAGACGCCGGTCTTATTGACAGCCGCTGTCTGTCCTCCACATTATATTTCCCGTTCCCCTTTTATTTATTGCCGCTGCACTCATTCGGCCTCTTACAATCTCATTCCGCTCCCATCGTGTGACACTGAAGGATGTGGGTTTTAAATCGCCCAGTTTACAGCGCCCTCCCAGCCAATTGGCCGTCTCAAATCAATAACGGTGGCCCGAGCGCTCCGTGACTGATAAATGGTAAAGCATCAGCGCCATTTCGTTCGACATGATGGTTAGAGGAGGGCAGAGGAAAGTGCCTTTGACGGAAATCGCACGAGCTAATAATACACAGTGCTCAGTGCTTCAAAACTACGAGGTCTGATGACTCATCCGCTGGATCAGCGCCCACAGTTTGCTCAAAAGCATCGACTTCCATTGACTTTAGCCATCCTAGTAGTTTGGCTTGCTCGGGTTTTGACACAAAGTATGTTCCTGAGGTCTCTGCCAACACTCTGATGCAGTAATAGTGAACAGAACTAAATTTGTGGAGCTCTCAGCACTAAAGATTATATTTAACAATCCTTCCACTTCAATCCTCCTACTACTACCCTTACTGACTACTGCCAGTCAGACAGTCGTTAATCATAGCTTGCAAATATCCGGCTGTAATTTCTGTACAAATCCTCATGTCCTTAGTCATTGTGTAGACTGGAACACGGTCACCTTTAATTTAATTTATATATGTTCATCTGTACATACTTTGCACTTGCTGTTTTTGCACTTTTGGCCGGACGCTAACTGCATTTAGTTGCCTGGTACTCGAACATGCGTAATCACAATAAAGTTAAATATAATCTAATCTAAAAATAAAAGATACTACAGCCATGCTGGTGGCTCTGTGTGGCCACACTCACACTGACAATGCTAATAGTCTGATGCTAAACAAGCCCATACGACTGTAGTGCCCTAGCACGCTAAACATTTGCTAAACGTTCCACCTAAAAGTAAATATTAGGTGGATGGTAATCTGATTTTGCAGGTATTTACCAATAAAACCTAGAAATGTATGATTAAATTTATTAAATTATTACCTGAGTTATTAATCTTATGGGGAATTTGAAGGCTGGCACAAAAATTTCAGTCCAGGATTCATCATCTGGGCACAATAATTGTGTTTGTAGAAAATATGGGTCCATCCAGATGTTTCTGAGACCATCCAGGCTAGGCTAAAGCCAACAGAGCTATCTATGAAGCCACACAGATAACATGGATTAAAACAAAAAAGTTGAAAGGTCTGGGGTGAATCTATAACATTATTTCTGGAAAGAGATGTTGATTGATTTAACTTTTTAAATGTAAAGTTTTAATGGTGTGAGCTCCACAAATAATGCTTGGATGGTAGAAGAGATCTAGATATCTCCAAACCTGGGCACTTAACACTAAAGTCTTATAACACAGTGTTTCTCTTGACTTTTGACAAACTAAGAAGAGGAAGCTGGTGCGATGTGACAGATATGTTATCTCCAAAGGGAAATATTAACACTGGTTAGCTATAAAATGTCAAATTGGATCCCAGATAGTTATAAATCATGCAGGTCTTTCAGTCGGGGGTTATGTTCAGTTTTCACAGGACAGTGGGTAGCGGTTATAAAAGCGCTCAAGTGTGCTGCTCCCTCCCTGGGGCTTATCAGAGACAACCAACACACCACATCCAGCCACATCTGACAACTTTCTTTTATTAATCTCATATTTTGCAGATTGCCGCCATATATATTTGACTTGCAAAACAGACCTAATTAGGGGACCGGCAGTATGCGAGCCACACATCAAACAGTAAGTTACAGTAAAAGCCTGTGATCCCAGTTGCATTCTCTCTCTTTGGCTGTCCTCCCTTGCCTCGGCACCACCAGAAACACTGATTATAACAGGGACATTAAAAGGGAATTACAGAGAAACAATTTACACTTAATGTAGCAGTCATATGAACAGGGAAGAAAGATGGACAAAGATATAGCTGTATTAATAATACATGCTTTAATTAAGCAACTGGGAATGCATGGAGCGGGATGAAGGAACGGGGGAAAGACAGACAATGAAAAAAGAGAGAAGCAGCGAGAGAAAGACAGCTCGGGAAAAAGAACTGAGGCCCAATGACAGAGACAAAAAAAAAGTGGAGGAGGGAGGAAGATGGCAATATGTTGCTGAGGGTTTTCTGCACACCGTGATTCATGGGCAGTAAATATGCAAAGCCTGATGGCCATAAGGCAATCAGAGGAGCGCCACTCATCTACACGTTGCGTGGTGGGCTATAATCCATCTGAGGGCCAAGGAATAATGATACGAGCAAGCAGGAATAAGAGCAGTGTCTGTTTATTACCTCCGCCGGATCCATAATGCATACAGATGTGAGGGAGGCGCCCAGCCGCCTCTGGCCAGAGGACTCTATTGAAAAAGTACTGACAGTAATATTGTTTTTAGCGTAATGAAAGACAATCCGATTCAAGCACCTATTAAGGCAAATGAGTCAACTGTCATATAAAGTTTTAAAAGAAGTGCCGGAGACGATGATCGCTGCCAAGAGTGGAGAAGAACTGAGATGGATGTACGAGGAGGACGGGAGCTAATCTGACTGCTCAAAGGCAGGAGCAAGGTCACCAAATAAACAGAATGGATATTTAAATATGAATATACAGTTTAAAATGTAAGGTTGTAATTTGGCTTTAAAAGACCTTGCCCGTCATTAAGCCCATGCCTGTATGGATAAAACACAACAGTGCCAATAAAACTGTAATTTCATGTCCTGGTGTCGTCGTGTTTGCTTTCCTGTATTTGCAAAGACACTCACACGCAAACACAAAAGACCCCGCTTTCTTGTCTCCTCACAGAGGACATTAACACCAGGATCCTACTGGTGCTGGGGTAAGTAATAAATTGTGTTGAACATTGATAAACTAATGCAATTACCTGCAGGGCAAGCAAGTCAGCTAATTTAAAGATACCAGGTTTGTTCATGGGGTGCGAGGCTCCGAATAGGCCCCAAGGGTGAAAGATGGCGCCTTTATTACATCTGAGAGGTCAGCTCGGTAGCACTGTATTAGGATTGATCTTTTGATCCCTGCCAGGAACCCCCACATACTGTACCAACCAACCCCATGTGGCTGAGAGAGAGCGAGAGGAAGAAGAAGAAAAAAAAAAAGAAGCTTATCTGGCACAAAGGGTTAACTCTGCCAGCCAGGCAGCCTAATTGAGCACCACACATCTCAGCTACACAGCAGAAACAGGAACCTAGAGGGTCGTAACAAGCCAGGCGTGACTTATTCACATAATAAACCAAGCAGATATCTAAATGAGCCATTGAGCTAGCCAGAGGGAGGGAGACCATTAGGCCGCACGGACCATGGGTACATATTTGTATATCTACAATTGCCCTATCATTTGCATATGCGGCCGGGCTGTAGAAATGTTAGACGACGCTTGTACCCCGGGGCCTTGACACACTCATTCACATCATCATAAACAAGTCGGATCCGCATTCGTTTTATTCAAAAAAAAAAAAAAAAAAAAAAAACACGAGGTATCTTATAGGCTGAGGTCTGCTACGGTCCCCAAAATATAAAACCCCTTCACACGCCTCTTGTTACTCCTGATATTCTTACTCTTCAGCCTCACGTTAAACAGACCTAACCCAGCTTTAAACTGCCATTTTTACACAAGCTACTAAAAAGTTGTCACATCTTCACTCCAGATCATCTATCCACCGAGGCATATCTGCAATATGAGCAATAAATGTGAGCTTTAAGGTAATGTTTAACATTTTCTTGGGTGGGGGATATAGATGAGAAGATTGATGCCGCTTTCATGTCTGTTAAATATTAAGCTGCAGCCAGGAGCAGGAGTTAGCTACGTTAGCTTCAGATTGGCTCTGTCCACAAAGTACAACAGCGAGGACCTTCAGAGCTCGTTGATTGACGCATTATGTCTCGTTTGTTTAATTTGTACAAAAAAGTTAGACGGTTAGAGCGTCACTAAGAGTGTGACTTGGTGTTTCTAACTGTGAAGTCAACCAGAGAATGTTGAACAATTAGATTTAGTCCCATTAGAGTTGATAAAATTCAAGTATTGCACAAAAGAATAGCATGTCTGATTCAAGATAAGCATCTTTCTGACTGTCTGTGATGGAGCCTAAGTGTGAATGAAATTATTTAAGGAGAAAGTGTTGCTGAAATTAGTACCGTGCAGCAGCAGCAACAAAAGCTCTGCATAATTTCAGATCTCGATATTCTGCACCGGTATTTGTCATTTAAACAATAACACAAGGTTATCACTAATCAGCAAAGTCTTGTGGCGACGGGTCAAGGGGTCAGCCTTTAATGTGACCTCTGACACATAATTAAATTGACATCTTTAACCTCAGTTACGAGCTGTCACAGAGCATCGGATTACGTGCTGCAAATCACTGCTCTGATCAATGGCGGGAGCGGAGGCAGGGGGAGGGGCCTGTTTGGGTCCAGGGGGTGGGTGGGGTCTGCACAGAGATTACCTTTAATGGAGTTGAACTGTACAGTGATCATATTAGTGTGTAGTCTAACTAGATTCTGAATGGCGTACTACTACAACACACGGTACACGTACTGGGACAAAGCGGCTGCAGATAAGGCATGGGGACGACGAGCACCTGTTTCTACTTTTACTATGAGAGGTGACTTTTTGACACATATTAGCTTTAAAAACACAGGCGTCTACACATTAATGATGATTTCAGGTCAATTTTAGAGTATTAAACATGCACACTGCCATTGTTACCAACTATAGGTGTGGTTTTCCATTTAAGTCGTTAAAATGAGCAGTTTGCAATCACTGATGAAGATTGGCTTGACATGTGGAGAATACATCACACATCCACTAATTCGCGGATCTGGAGGGAGTTCACTTGGAAAATTTATTTCACCCAGGGTCAAGAGTAAACAATTAAACAAAAATATGCAACGTTGGAGAGGATGTGGAGTAATGGACATTTCACTAAAATAAAATTCATGCTTTCTCAAGAACTTAACTACTGCAAAGTGTAAGTACGCTGCTCATTCATTGAAGCGTCAGTAAGAGCAACAGTCCTTCATATTTTTGTGATCAGCTGTTCAATAAGTAACATAACAAATAGGAAAACTGAGAGATGCGAAAATATGTTTGGATTTATACATGTGTGGAAACGGTGTAAATGTGTGACTCTCAAATAAATTCCCGCGTGAAATCTTTGCAATAACATGTGAAAGTCGGTAACAATGAACAGTTGCATGAATAAAGAATGACACAAACAAGTAACGAGTGGCATTTAAACATCACAACCAGAGAGGTCACGGCTCAGGTGGCTGTATTCAGATTACAGATCACTCAACACGTGCATTAGTTAATAGCTTAAAATGAATAAAAAATGCCAGAAATTGTTATTTTTATTGATTCTACGTCATAAACTGGGAGCTAAGATGCAAAAAAAAAGGAAAGGTGTTCCATATTCCAGAGAGACTGAAACCAAAAACTAGAAATTCAGGACGCATTCTCTCCTAGCGGGGCCACATTTTCAGTTGTAAACAGATTAGCTGCAGCTCTCTGACTGAAGGAGATCTCAGCAGGTTCAGTGCAGCTGTGTCTTGATTTATTGATAGCACTTCCCTGCTTGCAGAGTTACCTGTAATCTGCGGTCAACAGACAAGGTTAAAGGGCTTTGTTGAGTCTTAACACGGCCGTATAAAAACCCAGAACGGTCCAGGAGAGAGGACAGCGTTCTGCCTTGCAGCTGAGAAATAGTAAAGATTACTTTCATGTAAAACTAAATGTCACTTTGCCAGTGGCTGTCACCCTCACACTGATTCCACACCAAAACTGCAGCTGCTATTACAAGAAAAATAAATAAATAAATAATAATATGTGTCCCCAAACTCAAATAATGCTGAACGACTGTGCTGATTATGATTTAGAGGCTGCTAGCTTTGTTTCAAACTGTGCCTGCTTTGTGACCGGGGGCCCTGTGTTGTTTAAAGGGTTGTCGGGGTATAAATACTAAATTAATCATGCTTTGGCTCAACTTGCTAGGGACTGAAATTTGCTTATGGAGGCCCATGATCGCATAAAATATTAATAGCTTTACGGAGAGCTGGCATTGTAGCGATGGGGCCAAGCTGTGTGAAAGCATGGAGCAGTGTGTCGGGAGGGAGATTTGTGATCAGAAACATCTTATTCGTACCTTAAAATTGATAAGAGACATGCACAAAAAGAACTCAACACCAACGTGACCCAAAACGTTGAGTTCTCAGTTTATCCATGCTTTAAGACCAGTTTTTGTACGTTTACAGTAGTAAGTGGTATTAACTGGCATGCAGCAGTGTTTTTGTGTCGTGAAAATGCAGCAATGATATTCAAATGAATCTGAATACATTAAAAGTGCGTGATGTTATGCATTTTTGTTGCATATCCGCAGTATATGACCGACTTCTTGAGGCCCAGAGGGCTTCAGAAAACCTTCAACCAAACAAACTTTCAACTCGTGCGTCCTTCTTTCCTTCCCCCCATCAATAAACATACTTTCAGTTTCATCTGCAAAATCTATACACGCACAGAAAACAATATTATGGCAGCCCATTCAAAACCTGATGCCATTTATCTCCTTGACACAAATCTGAGAGTAAAGATTTATATAATGGATGACATGGAGGCTGTAAACTTGTTATCCCATATTTCCAGAGCTCACGCGGAGCACTTCGACGCTCTCTGCCCGCTGAGACACAAAGGGAAGCCGGAGCTCTGACATTCCTGCACGCTAGTCACCTCCACTCCAGACAACATCACAGACACAATCCCAAATATTTTTCCTTTCACCGTGAAGCTGTTCTACAAAGTGCAGCTAAATAACTGCTGTAAAATGTGGGCATTTGCGTCAATCAAACCAGCAACGCGACAAATCTGTGGTGTTAGCTTGTGCAAATTTGGCGCCACAACGGCAGGTAAATTAGACGGCAGGAGGGGGCTTTTAACTCCCCCCATACTGAGAGACGGAGGGATGAGGAAAAGGTGGTGTTGGTGGTGGCGCAGGGGGGAGAAGGGTTTAAATGATAAACAGGAGATACTCCACAAGAGGAAATCTGATTTTTCACAATTATCTCTGCAAGCCTGACAGGCACCAGGGGTGGCCGAGGAGCAATGAACCGGTGGACACTGATTGGATTATTTGTCCTCTCTTATTCAAAGCTGAGGGATTGTCGGAGTGTCTCTCTGCAGGTGTGGTATGCTGACCCCCATACAGGAAGCAAAAGCCCTTTTAAACGCGGCGACTCACGTTCACAGACGGTTTAAAAGAAAGTAAAGAGTGACAAGTTGCAGATTAAAGGTGTGAGGCAGAATGAGGAAGTTAAAACAGAAGCCACAGCAAATGTTGGAATGAGTAGTGGATGAATTCCTCTGGATAATGTCTCACCTTTCATCATAAACACCTGTGATTTTACTGTTATTGCAAAGCTCAAATAGATACCTGTATAAAAGGTTTTACACCGATCAGGCATAACATTATGACCACCCTCCTAATATTGTGTAGGTCTCCCTTGTGCCTCCAAAACAGTTGTGACTCATCAGAGAATGGACATGGGCCTTCAGAAGGTGTCCTGTGGTGTCTGGAAACAGGATGTTGTTAGTGGGGGGGCCTTTGAGGGGAGGGGGCCTCTGTGGATCATCCCACAGATACTTGATCAGTTTGGGATCTAGTGAATTTGGAGGCTGGGTCAACACCTTGTGCTGTTCTTTATGTTTTTTGAGTTGTTCCCAAAGTGTTTTTGTGTGTGTACCTGTGTCAGGCTGCATCCTGCATCAAGGAGTGTCATTGCTATGGGGTGGGGGTGCCTGGTCTGGTCTAGGTGGGTGCTACATGTCTAAGTAACATCCACATGAATGAATGCCAGGTCCAAAAGTTTCCCAGCAGAACACTGAATTATCACAAGACGGTCAATGTTATTTACTTCTCCTGCCAGTGGTCATAATGTTGTGGCTGATCAGTGTATGTTATAAGATTTATACAAGTGACAAAATGTCAAAACTACTTATCATAAAAGAAAATTATGTTAGCCTTAGAAACACCCCACATAGCTGCACCTCAGTGATTCATGTTTTCATATCACACTGTAGGAGGAGCCTCCCATTACAGTGTGCACTGTTCGCTTAAACTACACATGAATAGCATCTTTAACATTATATAAAACTGTATTTTAAAGACACTTTTAACACAATATGACTCCATTTAGTTATGTGGCACAGTGTCATTCTAAGAGAAACTTTCACGTCAGCAGGCAATAAGGGAACAGAGTCAACTATTCATTTAAAAAAATATATATATATTTGTATTCACATACAGCAGAATTTGAATTTGGCACTTTAAGAAACAAACAAATAAATAACACAATATTCAAAATGTTGAAGCCTCCTGTCGAGAGCAGGGTTGTGGTCAGAGGCAGCTCCTGCAACATAAAGAGAGGACAAATGTTCTGAGTTATTGTACATTAGTTTTTCAGATGAGCAGTTCTCATATTGATGTCATATACTTACCTTGAAATCAGTGGATTATGTTTTATTACCTTTATTACCTTACCGATCCAAAATAAAAATAAAAGTAGATTTTTTTTTAGGAATGTTGCTCTTTAGGTGAAGATGAAGTTTTTTTTTTGTTATTTTTTGAAATGGTCTTTTTCGGCTCATTTGTTTTTTTTAACCCACTGCCACACAGTTTTTCTTTTCTTTTTTTTTAATCTTTTTTTTTCTCTTTTTTTGTTTTCGGCAGGGTGTTTTAAGACCATTTCAATTCTTTATTTTTGTACAATCCAAAGTAAAGCCAAGAACTGAGAAGCCAAGCTTTCATACAAATCATTTAAACCCCAGACATAAAATATTTACACACAAGCATTGAAACCAGTCAACCTAATACTATCCTGCAAAAGCTACAGTCTGTCAGTGAAATCACAACACAGGGTTTGTTTTTTTTAAACTGAAGAGTTCAACAAATGTGTCTTTGAGTGATCCGCTGTCACACATTTAGACAAGCTATGTGTGTTAGTGGAGAAAAAAAAAAAATAACCTACATTAAGAGCATTAAAAAAATTCAGCACATCTGGTATGCACAATAAAACTAATCAAACTCACACAAGGTTCTTCTGCCAGTCACATATATATATAAATATATGTTTAAGGAGCAAAAAGTCTAGTCAAATTGAAATGTGCCTTATTGATTTATAAACAGGCTTTGAAATCGTTGCTGGATTGTTGCTCGTCCTCCGCGGGCGGCAGCGCGTCAGGGGACGAGTGTCCGACTCGAGCTTCATCTGCGCCAGGACCGGGGCTCGTTGTCGTCCTCTTCCTCGTCGTCGTCCTGCAGCAACGCGTCGTCACTCAGCGACTCTTCTGGGTACTGAGAGAAAGAAAGAAAGAAAGAAAAATAACATCAGGTGATTAAAATGTGAACAAAAGGCAATTTAAAGTGCGCAGGGCTTTTTACTGCAGCGTGTTTTTAAAAGGTCTCGGGAGGGGCTAAATTCTCAACCGGAGAGTATCACCCTGCAGACAGACCAACTGCTTAATGAAACTTTGAGCGGCCATGCAAAAAGCCACAAGACAGTCCTTGCTGTAATGTGTAATGGCTCCCTCTTGTGTCCTCTAAACGCAACAAGAAGAAGGTGTTTGATAAGCTTCGCTGAGATCTACCTGACGAGAGAAAATCTCAACGCCTTTCGCTAAATAAATAGCGTGAAAGGCAGCTATGAAATAAACAAGCTCGCCACTAATGGCGCTGCAAAGCGAGAAACGTCCACAAACCTCATCCTCCTCTGGTTCAGTCTCGTCAGCATCTGCGGCACTAAGAGTCAAGACGGGCTTATGCCAAGCCAGGCGTAGAGTCTGGTTGTTAAGCCTCGCGCCGTGAAGAGCGGCCTACAGGTGGACAAAGGAGGAGTGTCAACAACAGGCTGTGCTGCAGTCGTTTGTCCTCTGGTCAGAGTAGTCGAGTGCAAAGCCAGAATACAATATATGGCTTGAAAGATCAAGAAAACCCGTCACCTGTTCTGCCTCTGATCTCGTCTTGTAAGTGATGACTGCAGACGGGTTGTTCTCATCGATCTGGCAATCTTCGATCTCTCCAAATTGCTTCAAAATGGTGAAAGCACAACATCAACACTCAGATCTTTCCTGTGCTATTATAGAAAACACATCTAATGGATCTCTTGTATCTCAGTTTTAGGTGATGTGGTGTTTTGTTTTTTCTCTTCTAAAGCTGCAGGTGTATTACAGTCATTCTGGTACATTTCATTTGACAGCACCTTACTTGTGCTAGTATCAATAATACCACTGAAATAAATTAATGAATGTCTGTTGCATGTCTAGATAACAGGATCTTTGTGTTAACTAATCATCATGTCATTTGTATTTGTACAGATTCTAGTTTATTGTGTGTTGGCAGTCAGGTGCACTGTGCTCATATAACCACCAGAGGCCACTGTTGAGTCATTTCTTCTTCAGAACAATAATTAAATCAAGATGATATTATACCGTGTGTAGTTTAGCAGCTTCCTTTAAAACAGTAGTTTTAAGTTTCAAGTTTCAACGTCACAATCTCAGAAATGTAATCTTAGACTGACTTACAGCAAAGTGCGGCAGCAAGTCTATGCGGTCCGAATCCGTGAACCCCGAGATCTCCAGCGCTCTCGGCCTGTGGTCCACGACCGCGTGCACTGGCGCACCTCTCCCGCGGCCCCTGCTGCCCCTCCCTCTGGCCCTCACAGCGCCGCGGCCCCGAGGGTGAACGCCTCGGCCTCGACCCGGGGACAGGATTCCCCTCTTGGCAGCCTGAAAGAGGACAAACGGAGCACGAGGAGATGAAATTCCAACAGATCATCTGAAGACACAGAAGAAGTAGGAGCGCCCTCCGGTGGAGGCTCTGCAAGCTGCAGCTTTAAACTTCTCTTTTCGGTTCGATACCTCGATTTGCAGCTGGGTGTACTTCATCTTCAACAGAGCAGTGTCCTCTCCAGCCTGAGACTTCTTATACAGGTCCAGCTCCGCGTCCAGCAGTTCTTTCTGTGCCTGTGGTGGAAAACTGGTTGAATACAAAGCTACAAACAAAAAGCTGGCCACCTAAAACAAAGTAAAAAAGTACAATGAAAAGAAGGACGTGTGCGATGTGTGTAACTACCTGGGCCTTGCTCTTAGCTATCCGGTGCAGGCTGCTGCTGCTCGAGATTCCCTTTATCTCTTCTTGCAGGTTGGTAATGCTCTTGGTTAACATGCCCAACGTTTCCATAATCTTGGCTTTGTCCTCTGCTTTCATTTGTTTTTTGTTCTTCTCGAGTTTGGTTATCAGGAGCTGCAGCAGAGCGGAGCAGACGAACAGAGGAGACATTGTTTTACTTTAAAACCATCAATCTAGGTAATCAAATGATGAGTCAGACCTTTTTACAGCACACTGAAATTCAACATTTGCACAGGGAGGTTGAAAACTTCAAAATGCACACAGGTAATAGCGACACTTTAATGTTTTAGAACATCTATTGAATATTATTTTACCTTCTGCGTCTCAATGTGCTTCTCCAGTATTTCCTGCTTCTTCTTCCGTACATCCTGCTGCAGTTTTAGGGCTTCCTGTGATAACAATAATGAAAAAAAAATAATTAGATAAGTTTCGGCTTAATTTTTGAAGCCTTCCACTCCCCTTTTCCCGCCACGATTTTATCAGTTTCTGACCTGCTTCTTCTTCAGGGCTTCCTCCGAGGTCCTCTGGGCTGCCTTCATAGCAGCAGCATTGTACACGGTCTTAGTGAGGCCAGTGGACGTTGAAAACACCTGAAAAGAGAGGAGGGAGAGAACGCGATAGCACATATCATTTCAACTACTCAGCCGGGAGAAGATTCATCATCCTGAACACAGATGGGACACTTACCTTTTCAACAGGAGCTGCTGGTTTGGCAGAGAAACCCAAACGGTCCTTCACTGATACTTTAGAAGAATTCTGCACACGCAGTGGAAAAGAATAAATCATGTTTATTTATACGCACCTAGAGAAGATTTTTAACAGGTATATGCAAGATCCCCACCACATACACACACACCTGAGAGGCTACACTGGAATCCTGGGAAGGCTCAGAGTTCGAAGGGAGGAGCGGCCCAAGACGATCTTTGACAGACTGCTTCAGAGAGGTGGCTGAGGGCTGCAGAACGACAAAGGGAATCGTATTAGAACGGACACTTATGTTGTGTAGTCCTACAGATGTCTTGCTGCATTGATCTTTTAGGTTTATCCGCATCGTGTACTTTGTTCGATGTCTCCTAAAATTACACCCAACACCCTGTGAAAGACATCCTCTGTATTATATCTGTAAACAAACAGAGGCAGCAGCAAGTATTGGAGGTGTGAGATGAGACAGAGAGATGGGACAACACGGAGGAAATGACACAGGGTGCAATCGAGCCCGACGATGTGAGTGTGATGACTGCTATAGTCTCAGTTTGAGGCGTGTTAGGTGAGCTACAGAGAAGTTGTGCTTTAAAGTCAACATTTACCATGGCTGGCTGCGGCTGCTGCAGCTGCGAGTGAGCCTGGCCTTGCCCGTCACTGCCGTCCTCACGAAACCAGTGCACCCTGATGAAACGGTTGTTGAGAACAGCCTCTGTGCTTTGCATAGCCCGCTTGGCCTCGTCTGGAGACGCAAACTGGATGAGCGCTCCCTCTGGGTCGTTCTGGTAGGCCACCTGTAAAAATACGTTGCCAAAAAAAAAAGAATGAAGTCTTGTGTTGGTTTTATTAACAGTGGTACACACACTAGCAACCCCAGCTGTCACATCACCTTGTTCACATAACCGGTGCATGAAAGGATTTTAGTAGTTAATTTTTGACATCAGCTTCACGTGAACAAGGTTACATAAGAGCTGTTGCAAATACTAATTACTAATTCCTGGTTTATCAGACTTATCGTAAATGATCTGAAGTCACCACAATGTGAATTAATGGCCACCTTAATGTATGAGCTCATGTTAAATACGTTTAAAACTTGTTTTTTGAATTATTTGTTTGTTACAGGTTCTGTCATTGCTTTAACTGAACATTTTATTTTTGGGAAATCAGTTTTGGCTATGAAATTGTATGAATTTGAACTAACAAATAAATAATATATAAATAAAAGCCCGTTGTCGATGCAGCTGCCTATTCAACTGCAAACCCTAAATACATAGCTACACATTTTACAGACCCCTAAGAATCAAAGCAACGGACGTCAATGTCTGTGGCATCACACAGGGGCCTACCTGCAGGTTGACGATGGTGCCGAACTTGCTGAAATGTTCGTTGAGTTTGCTGATGTTGTTGAGCTCAGGGGGAATCTGCCGAACAAGCAGCTTGGCGTTCTGAGAGAACTGAGGCCTTTTGTGGAAGCCCTGGTGGTTTGGTCTGTTAAAGTTGGATCTGAGCACAGAAGAGAAATTATTGAAGAATCAACTGAAAAAGGAATAAAGGCAGCATGTTATAGAAAAAAAGGGTGTCTTACTTATCAAACCAGGGTTTCTTGGGGGGTAGGCCTCCATCGTGGGAGGCTACTGATCTCTTCCTCGGGTCAGATTCCATGACGATTCTCATGCTGTTGTTAGGAATCTTGTCTGGTGACGGACAAACACAGAGAGAGGTCAATTCCAAGACTACAGCACAGAGCTCAGGTTACACCTCTTTAGACAACAATTTAGAACACAGACGGTCTAGTTCACGTGAACAATACCTCGCTGCGGGTGATCGACGTCCCCCATTGTGAGGCCAATCAGGTTGGGTCTCTGTGCGTTCACTCGGTGGCGGTAGATCGGCCTCGGAGTATTAGTGATGCTGGGAGCCTCGGGATTGTACACATCTGTCTCGTAACGGTCTGTTTAGCAGAGAGACGACATTTTAAATTGTGAAACATGATAAAGCACAACATTTCATGCGTTACGCTAGATGAGACG
Organism: Chelon labrosus; assembly: GCF_963514085.1. NCBI lineage: Eukaryota > Metazoa > Chordata > Actinopteri > Mugiliformes > Mugilidae > Chelon > Chelon labrosus. The sequence continues at coordinate 7,370,894 of NC_140339.1, forward strand.
TTACCAGGGGTGAAGAGAGGCACCGAGGCCTGGGGAAGTGAGGAGCGCATCCCAGAAGTGACGATGGTGGGGACGGAGCTGGTCATGGAGTTAGGAGGCGCGTCCATGCCCGCTGGTTGCAGAGGAGGAAGCGGAGGCGGAGGACCTGAGCCAGATGGAGTAAAATTAAATGCTCTGGCCCGTTTTTTCAATCTGGCCCTTGCTGATCTGCTCAACCTTTTCCTCATTTTGCTTTTAAAGATACTCCGAAGTTATTTTGATTTCAAATATAAACATTCAGTGCGGATTCATTTCCTAAACATCTGTTGTCAAGCAACAAAATTCAGGTTGAGAATATACACGTATCTCTCAGATCCAACCAAGGTGAACTTAGATTTAATCCCCTATGGACACAAATGTTTTGATCAAATAGCAAAAAATGTAGAACGAATTGATGTACATTTCTGAAAGGCTGTGCCCATATAATAACTTATCAATTTACAATTTCTGCACTGTTTACAGCTGTACTTTAATGAATTAAACATAATATTGGTCTAATCCAAAGACTTTTGCCTTGATAAATTGTGATACTGAGTTTTCATTCAGGAGCAATCTACTCCAAGCGTCAAACATTTGATTTCATACAACGATGTAGCGATGTATCCTTGCAGGTGGACCTCATCCACCTTAAATGGTCAGAAATATGCTTGCTTTGATTGTAAGAGAGGAAGTTATTGTAATTTGTGCCATATGTCTTACGCTTGACAAAAGTCAGGGGCATGCACAGCTACTGACAGTACTGACTGACAGTAATAGCACCACCTACTGGCAACAGGTCGGTCAGCACTATGGTACAAACTTTAGACTTACAGTTAGTTTTAAACATGATTTCAGTAAATTCCCAATCCCTACCTGCGATAGGTGGAAGGCTTGGTGGGAGGGCACCCGGTGGAGGCACAGGGGGCCGAAGGTTCACAGGTGGCGGGTTCATGAGAGGTGGCGGTGGTGGGAGGCCTGGGGGCGGCTGTGGGTCCACGCCTGGGATTGGTGGTTGGAAGGGCAACATATTGGGCAAATTGACATCCTCCACTACAACCGGATCACTTCCATGGTCGAAAGGACACATGTCCCCTCGCATGCAGAAGCCCTTTTCTGAAAAGAAACACACAATCATCAAAATAGGCAACCTTCACACCTTTAAATAAATAAAGTATAGTCGGCTTTTCATACCATCATAGTCACGGCATCGCTTTCTCTGTTGAGGGGGCGGTCCTCTAATAAAAGGTCCACGGTCCACAGGGGGCTCCGGGTGAAAGTCCGACCAGCTTTCAGTGGTGTTGTTGCTATGATGATGAGTGGGGGCGATAACTGTAATGGTGCTGCTCAGTGTTGGCACAGGGAAGTGTGTAGTAGTTGCAGTGGAGGCGAGTGATGCTGGGGTGTAGCCATCACCGCCCTCTGACCTGTCCGCTCGGTCATGGTCATACTTCAACTTCCCCGAATCTCGTTCTGCGAATAAACAAAAACGGACCTTTTGAGACACAAGACGCTTTTACACATTACAAAACAGAAATCTTATTTTAATCACGACCCACTGCTCAGTATCCAAACGTCATTTAGTTTTATCGTGTAGAGTCACTAATTCATAAACAAGATGAGCTCAGATCTGTATCAAATTTAGACATGTGCGTCTCTGGAAACTGTGAGGTATTCAGCTTTTTTGTCAGCTGTAATCTGACAGGACATACTTTGAATGATCTGGGATAAACAGGGTCATTGTTCAGGTGAAGTGAACTTTGGGGTGGTCTTTCAACCCACACCTTAATCAAGTCCTTACCTCTGCTCCTGCTTCTAGAGTGAGTTCTGCTGAGGGACCGGCTCCTGCTGCGATCCCGTTCCCTATCTCTGTCCCTGTCTCTGTCCCTGTCCCTCTCGCGGTCGCGGACGCGGTCTTTGCTCCAACTCCGGCTGCGGCTGCGACTGTAACTGCGGCTGCGGCCCCTCCTGCGATTGTATCGGTCGCGGTACGAGTCCCTCCTTGGCGGATTGCGATCATAATCCCTCTTCCGGGAGCGATCATCTCTCTTGCGGTCATCTCCTCGCCTGGAAATATAACAATTAGCGAAAAAGCAAATACAAGTTGGAAACAAAAGGGTTAAACAAGTGGAAGGAGGCGAACACACACACCTGCTATCTCTACTGTAACGAGAGCTTGACTGTGGAGGGCTGTGATTCACTCTGCGAGAAAACTTCTTGTCTCGGTCTTCCTCACGATTTGCCTAAACAAATAAAAAAACTATTTAAAACCAGCCACATAATTGGAAGTATCTTTATACAGTCGTTCTGTATTTAAAAGAAGATAACCTCATCTTTCTTCTGCTCTTCTTTCTCAACTTTGATTAGAGCAGATGGTTGCTCTGGCTGAGGGAGGTAGCTTTTGTTGCTAATGGCTTCGAACAACTTATCCACAAACAGCTGGGTCTCTGAAACAAGGAAACGGTGTAGATTAAAATCATAATACATACAAACAACAGATCAGATAATAACTGAAATAAGGCATGCACAGTCAGTATTTTTTTTTTTTTAATTACCCTTTTGAAGAAATACATCCAATTGGTCCAAACACAGGGCTTTTAGTTCCTTCTCACTTTTGTCCTTCTTCACCAAAGCAACAACATACTTTGCGAGGGCAGAGGGGTCTGCATCACAGCTGCAATCATTGATAAAAAAATAATCCATATGACACATGAACATTGAAATTGTGTGGCACAGGTTGAAAGGGGGCCTAAGTGCATTGCATGCAAAACACAATATTATCTGTACATTGTAATACTGTAATATTACTCCCACTATATTGCATTGTGAGCTGAGCTTTAATAATTTAAGCTGTGTTGAGAAAGCAGCTGCCTGTACTTACATGGGCTCGAGGGTTTCAGACAGCCATGTTTTCAAGGCATCGAGGTTTTCAATGATCATCTTAGATCCAGCCGAACTTCCCCACCACCACGGCCAGAGTTAAAACCAACTGGGTCGGCGATGCTTATCGTTTTAAAAGGACGTCCGACATGAGCTGGTGAAGCTAGCCACTTCAGTAGCGTTTGGCTAGGCTACGATGCTAAAAGCGGCGTTAGCTGAACTGCCGCGTTAACGTTGGCTAGCTAGGTTAGCTAGCTTAGCATACGTCTTTCCAGGCCCCTAAACGTGCTGCACGGTTCCCCAACAGTCGTAAAGTATCTGCTGTCAAAATGCAGACGGGACGAGTCTGTTGTATCTCAACGTGGAGCCTTCTATCTCTGGAGAGTTGGAACGATTTTAATTCATTAAAAATAAGTACCATCCGCGCTCAAGTTGCTACTTCGTCCCCTCTCAATAGTTACTAGTATGCCATGGCGAATATTTACTTCCGCTCGTGTTCTCGTTAGAAAAATTCGCGAAGGATCCAAATCTCGCGAGATCTACATGTAGTCCACATCACCGCAACTCACACTCACTCAAACGCTGCATTGACTTCCCTCCAACCGCCTCCAACAGACATAAAAACTGATTTACAGTCATAAACTTACAAAGCACACACAATTCTGCATCCAATCTCCTGTTCATTTCCAGCAAACTCTTCAAGACATTTGGCTGTCAGATCAATATTTTAATTAGAGTCAAAGCTGTAGAGCAAATGTCACATGCAAGGAGATTTTAAGCTGTAATCCAATTTGTTGTTTTAAAATCAGTGATTAAATCGTGATTTAAAATGACATGTTAATCAGTTCTGAGAACGCACATGATCGTGCCAAGGCTTTTGCAAACTGCTCCCTGGGCCCCTTGCATGGCTGCCAGCAACAAATGTCTTTGTGTGCTTTACATACTGTACATAGACGATCATCAGGCATAACATTATATGACCTCTGACAGGTGAAGTGAATAACATTGACCATCTTGTGGGAAACTTTTAGACCTGGCATTCATTCATGTGGATGTTACTTAGACATCGAGACCAGACCATGCACCCCCACCTCATAGCAATGTTTTGGAGGCACAAGGGAGACCTACACAATATTATGAAGGTGGTCATAATGTTATGCCTGATCGGTATACATGGCATATAAAGCTAATTAGATTTTGATTTACCAGAAGCATTTAATAAGATGACAAGGAAGATCCGCTTGGCTTTTAAATTCTCCTGGGAAATGCTTTGAAGAAAAGCTATAACAGATCAGATCCCTTGAAACCATCAAGTAAATCTCCTTTAAGCTGATTAAAGTTAGATTTTTTTGTCCTGCAATAATTAAATTGAAAGAATGTACAGTACATTGTCAGTTTAGACCTTAACTTAGTCATTCCCTGTTCTCTTCCACTTTTCCATTTGTTGTACTGTTCAAATATAAAGAGCATTGCTTTGAGTCACTGAATTGCAGTGGATCCTCACATGGAACAACAACAACACACACACAGAGTATTAAAAGTAATAACTAAATTATCTTTATTTCTCCCCAGTTTCACTGGAGCTACAGAAAAAAAAAAAAAAAAGTGGAGACAAAAGAGTAGGAGAACACAAAAAAAAAAACTTACACAAGTGTTATCACTATCAGACAACCAGTGCAAACCTTCAACAGTCACAGTCCAACAACTTGTCTCTGACCTTTGCAACAAACTGTTCTGTAACATACAATGTCCCTCGCAAACTGACATCCTGGTAAAATACGTTACACAAACGACATATAAACCAAACATACTCAATACATTCTTTTATCCAAATACACTGTGTGAACCACATATACATTTCACTACTTGAACTAATAGTAGTAGACACATTTCTGACGGCAAATTCCTCAACTCCACTCACGTCATAATCAAATTACAGCCTATTATAAAAACATAAAATACATTTTTCCTACACAGATATGTTTACATTTAAAAATAGCTCAAAAAGAACACGGATTAAAATCGTGTAACGCCTCTTCGGGCAAATGAAATCTGAATAACGCTGCCAGGAAAAAAAAGAAAGAAAAAAAAGCTAAAATATTTTGGTTTTTGCAACACAGATGACAAAATCACTGAATAAAGCTTACTGTGTACAGCTCAGCCAAAGACAGCTCATTTTAAGTACATTCAGCTGTCCTTTGAGAATGAAGAGGCAAAAGCGTGATTAAAGAGTTTGCACAAATTATTATACTCTGTACATGCATGTTAACATAAGAATATAAAGTTGGAGTATACAGATCAGTTCCCTCACTATTTTTAATAGTATGAATGTAAGCAATAAAAGTCAGAGTTTAAACAACATATATATATATATTTACCAAAGAGTTTTTTTTTTTTTTGTTTTTTTTTTACAGCTTACAATATTTGTACCATATTTGTCACTAATAAACATGAGACACATTTCCTGTCTGAGTAGAACTTCAGTCTCAGCTTTGTATCTAGAATGTAACAGTGGACGTTGTACTGGAAGCAGTGCATTTAAAAAAGAAATAACGGGTCAGCCCTTTAAAAACCTCCAGTACAGTAAACCTTAAGGATTGGAGTGCAGTTGTTCTCTGTCGATGAACTGCAGGTGGACGGGGGCAGCGGGGCAGAGCAGGCCGTGGGTTTTGGCCTTGACGTCCTCGGTGAGAGGAGACCAGCCGATGCGGAACTGCTGAATGAGCTGCATGAGGAGCAAAAACACACAAAAGAAAAGATGTCTCATTTCAACTGTGACTTATGACCTATGAGTAGAAGTGTGTTAATCGAGAGTGCTCTCTCTGGCTGACAAATTCAGAAATATTCGGGGATTGTGAGAGCTGTGCAAGTCATTTTACCGAGAAAACCCTACGAGGTTTTGAGGAAACTGAGGCAGAGCTGAGGAACACATGCTGATTCAATTCAATTTTCCGTGAATGCAGTACTGTTCCTCAATGTGGCAATGTGGCCTTATAGTATCACATAGTATTGTAAATGCTATTAACTTAGACAATTAGGTTGTTGTTGTTGTTTTTAATTATATCCCCTACCCTTATGAGAGCCAGATGCATCTCCAACTCTGCTATTCTCCTGCCAATGCAGCTCCTGATGCCGTAGCCAAAAGGAACGGAGCCAAAGTTGTCGACGCGGTCCGTGGCATCTTTCCGTATCCAGCGATCCGGTCGGAACTCTGAAGCATCGGGAAAATTCTCTTCATCCATTGATGTGGAGTAGTGACACAAGGCCAACTGAGTCTAATCCAGACAAAAAGAAAAAAACAAAGGAAAAATGTCATTTTTGCAATGAAAACAGCTGGGCTTTTGTGCATCCATACATAATAAAGCAACAGAGAGAGATATGTGAGTAATGCAGTATCACGTTACGTCTGGTCCCATTGTAATGCATTTGGCTGACTCTTATAGTCACGCTTGGTTTTGAACACATGCACGCTTGCAGGAGTGTCTTACCCCTTTGGGGATGAAGTATTCGCCTACCACCAAGTCATCTTGGGTAATCCGTCCGTTGCCTGGGAGAACTGGAAAAAGCCTGCTCCCAAGGAGAGACACACAAAGACCGCTATTCAACTGCACAATGCAAGAAACTTTTCACAGAGTCTAAGATAGAGTCTGAGATAACCGAATGAGTGAAGGTGACACACACAAGAGACAAATTGAATACATTCGTGTGAACATATTGAACAAAAGGTGAGTAATCCTTTTCAAAATCTATCGAGCTGTTGACTTGTTTACAACACTGCAAGTTAGAGTAAACCAAAGGGGACAGAAAACAGAAAACATCGACAGCATGATGGAAATCTAAAAATCTATGCAGTCTGTACCTGAGAGTCTCTTTGACCAAGCCTCTGATGAGAGGCAGACGAGGAACATCATCAGCTGTAGCGATTGTCCCGGGCCCCAGAGTGCTTGAAACTTCAGTATAGATTTGCTGCTGTATATCAGGGTGTTGTGCTAACATGTAACAGGCCCAAGTCAGAGTGAAGGATGTCTATAGAGGGGGAAAAAAATAAAATAAAAAAATAATTCTATACATTGCCTTTGGGGAATATACTGTATTTCTGCCACGTGAGTAACTGCAATACAAGCTGATATAAGAGTTTCTATAACGTTGCGCAAGTGTTGGGAAATAGCAAAGGGGGGCTTGAGGGAGAGGAAGCTAATTCCACATGCTGGGCAGACACTCAAATTCACTCCACCAGCTGCACTCTCGGCTCTTTATTCCCCCGTCTTACATCACCAACCCTCCCCGTCCTTTCTCATTCAACTGTACCTTGACTGAATGCCCGAACTCGTGTCACACTTCAGTAGTTCATATCAACAGTTTGTGTTATGTTTTAATGAAAACACAGAGAAATAATCCTAATTAATTATAAATGGGGATGACATTACATAGACTTTTACTACATCCATTCCTTTATTGCCCAATCCCACTGCTTCTTTCCTTTACAGTGACCCCCCCCCCCCCGCCGCCGCCTCCTCCCGCCTGCTAACGCATTCCAGACTTCCCCTGCTTCCCCGTTGGCATCAGACACAACTTGATCTTTTTTTATCTCCACTTCCTTTATTGAAATCACCCTCCCCACTCACGTCACTTATCTCCTCTTTCTCAATTTCCCTTTGTCTGATTCACACTTCACTGACATTTTCCTTGCAGCGAGGCGGGCAGATGACCTAATGATATGAAAATGAGTTTCATCTTTCCCGTATTCACATCCTCTCCTGTGCCGTGTTGCTCCAGCAAACAACTTACTTCTGTTCCTGGCATTCTGTCCACCTTTCCATCCAGCCCTGTCCCTTTCCCAGCAATGCCTTTCATGACATATACGGTTATTAGGGGGGCCGGCTTCAAACTTAACTGATCCCTGAGGTCTTTTGTAAGGTCAGAGTCTCCCAGTGGACTTGTTAATGATCCAAGGAGCATCTATCCTTGTATATGCTCCGCAATCCTTCTCACTGTTGTGTCTTCAACCCCGCTCTTTCCATATTCTCCCTCAAATTCTCCCTCCCACTCTGTCATCGTTCTCTCCCCATGCAACCAACTTGCCCCTAATCAACCCCAGCTGGCACAGTTCCTGGCAACATCTCAGACATTGCCAGAGAGGAATCATATGACAATAGCTCGTCCAAGCTCTCACAGGCTTACGCCTCTCCCTTACATTCCTAACAACTCTTAATTTTCATCCATCCTATTCTCAGCTCCTTTTTTTTCCTTTTCTTCTTCTTCCATCGTATTATGCCAGTTTATCAGTCTTTATTCCCAGCCTGTTTATCCTCCCCCCCACCCCCCCACCCCCCCATCTCACCTCTGCCCAGACTGTGCTATAACTCTGGCTGTGGCTAATGTGTCTTGACAGCTCTTGTGTATGCAGAGTAAAGGCAAATGCACCATGGGGTCAGGTAATGGCTCAGCTAAGTCCACCCCCTACCAGGACGTGGCCGATTCAACAAGTTCAAGTAAAACACACACACCCTTTTATCCCGTGGCCCCAATCTCACCACAATCCACTCTACCCACATTATTCTTATTAATCTGACAGTACCCCAAACAAATTAGGCAGTAACTACGAACATGTGCAGGATGCACGCAACTGCAGCTGCACACACACACACACTCACATGTCCTCGACAACTGTTCAAGTCATGCTTAGTGGGTATCGGGCAGCTTATTTAGCCAAATATCTTTTGTTTTGTGTGGAAAAAGTTTGAGGACTCCACTTGGTGAGTGGTGCACTGAGATGAGGAAAAAGTTTCATCCTAAGACTAAAACTAACCGAAGATCTTCGTTGCATGTGATCCGCCCAGCTCGATTATTCCATTATTTCCCATTAGTTTTTTTAATTAAATTCCCAGACAAATGGATCATCAGCGACATCTAATTATGTTCTGTTGTGGAAATATACGAACACACAAAGACGTCTGGCACAGAGGGGGAAAAAAAAAAGAAGACAAAAGCCCCCCCTGTGTAGATCTAACAGACGGAGACAAGTGACAAGAAACTGAATCTGAGTGAGAACAAGTTTGTCAGTGGGATACTGTGTAACCTCCTGATTCACTGCTCTGACCTGACGCTGGCACAACTACACAGGCACAAATGTGGCGCCAGAAACCCAACCCTTGAAACTCAACACGTGCGACTCCCTGCCCCTCCACCTTGTGCTAAACTCCCTGCAACTCCACACACACACCTCCAACCCATCTCTGCACACACTGTTCAAAGTCTCTTCATGGGCACACACACAAACACACACCGTGTCGACCCCAGCCAGCAGCATCTCCGTTACGTTAGCGTAGATCTCCTCAATGCTCATCTCCCTGGTGACGAGCATGTGGGTGAGCAGTCCCCCCTTCACTTCCTCTCCCCGCTGCAGCTGGGTCTTGATCTCCTCGAACCTCTTATCAACGTGAATAAGGCCTGGGATTAGACAAACAGACAGACAGAAGAAGTTGGGATGAATGAAAAAAAAAAATGGGGGGTGGGAGTGAGTGAGGGGAGAAAAGGAAAAAAAGAAAGAGAGAAAAGGTTATGTAAGAGAGGGACCTCATACTCCCACAATCCCATGCTACAGCAGTAGAGATTTATATGCAAATCAACATTCCTTACTATTGATGTCAGGCAAAAGAGTTTGCAAGTACTTTACCGTTTTTACTTTACATGCTTACACAACTGACATTAAAAGATAAAAGATCTGACATCAACCCAATGAACTGAAGAAAGACATTTTGGAAATATGCAAAGTAGTACATTTGAGTGCTGCATTACATACATTTTAAGTCAAGAACTCTCCCCTGTCTTTTGAAGTGAAGTGCAGCACTAAATTGTTGGAATACACTTTTAATTTCACAGTACTTTGGAACAAACAAGTACGTTACAGCAAAAACTACTTATGCATCGCTCGTGGTTCAAATTTACAACCTCTTATCCACTTACTGAATTTGAACAAGCCATCCCAGGAGAGACAGAACTCCTCCCACGGTTTGGGGATGAAGGTCCGGAGCCACTTGGGAATTGCCCCGGCATACATGGTTGTCTTGAAGGAGCTGAACATGAGGTTCAGTGCGTCGATATAGTTTTGGGTTTCCTGGGGAATCTCATTTTCTAAACATCCTAGTCTGCACTCGTACAAAATTGCAGCCACACCTGCAAAGACAAAGGCACAAGGGTTTCAGTTATATTTTCGGCTGGAAAGCTGTGGCGAGGATCCAGTATCACTTGTTTCTCGATGCAAGAGTTCCTTGTTTCGAACACAAGTGTACATACAGTAGATAGCTTCAGTAGTTTTACACTGAATGTCTAAATTCTAGAAATTAACATCATGGTTCTCAAATACTTCTTTCCTCCTAACTTATACTACACTTGGACTGTTTTTGCCAACTCTGTCCTTTCAAACTTGCTTCACAGCCAACGACTGTAGGATCTGTACCAACCTTCCATGGCGTATTTGAAGAAGAGGCTATTCACGTTGAAGACCGTTTTGCCATCAGACTGCTGGGCGCGCAAAGTATACACTCTCTTGATCAGGTCATCCACCACATTGTTCACATCATCGGAGAAGACCGCTACATCCCGGGGACGCATGATGAGTTGTCTGAGCACGCTCCGCATCTTCAGCCAGTCTTCTCCCTCACTGGAAAACGGGGAACAAATGTGTTTTGGCCAGTGTGTTATTATGTTATTTACAGACATGTAGAGGAGATAGCTTTGTTTTTATGAAGAATCGCCTGAACACTAGATGTGATCTGATCCTGGAAAAGATACAACAAGTATTTAGCTGTGCCAATCTACACCGAGGTAAACTAAATTATCAAACAGTTATTTCTAGAGGAGATATTTTCAGGAGGTTGTGGTCAAGGTTCAAAGATCAAAGTTTAAAGGGGGGGACTCACGCTGAGATGAGGCCTGTGGCACGGCCCCTTAGGTCTCTGTACTCCTTCCAGGAGTCCATGTTGGCTCTCTGAGGGGCCACACCCTCCGCCCTCAGCACCTGGGCCACCAGGTCACGGTCTGCCACCGAGACCACCAGCTGGGGCCCAAAACGAGACTTGAAAATTTTCCCATACTTTTTCCTGTGCTCCATCTGTAAAAAAAAAAAAAGCAACAAAATCATAACAAAAATAATTAATTAACATTTCTTCATTCATTCAACTTAAGGAATAAAAATGTAAGATACCGACATGAAGACAATATGAGGCACCTATCCAGTTTGTATCACTAATCTTTAAATCAAATTAAGAAACTCAATCTAATTAAAGTGGAGTAGTTAAGAGAAATGTGATTTGGGGAAAACACTAATCACTTGATTGATTGAGAGCATCAAGTCACTACAATCGCTTTATTTAGAAAATCACATCTGTTTAGTGCTAGTGAAAAGGATAACAAAAGCATTGATGGTGATCGACACTAAGTGTATCTAATTAGCACATTTCCCACATTTTGACTTTGAAGATGAAAGGACAGCAAAGATTCAAGATTCAAGTCTTGTTAATTGTCACTTCCACAATATGTTAATGGTAATATGCAGAGGTGTTAAATGCTGCTTGTCCTTGAACCATCTGTGCTTCATATACGAAGACAAGACACAAAGAATAACTACTTCTACGATATTAGTTTTACTACTTCTACTCTGCAACAGCATTTTCTGCTGAAGCCTGGGGAAGAAAACGCTTTCATTTTTTTTTTTCTTCATGTGACAAAACTGTTGCTGTGAACTGTTACAAAACTTTTGCCTTGGAGTGAAAAGCTGACCAGCGACAGAACTCCTGGTGCGCTTTTACGCAACAGCCTGTGCCATTTTACGCATAGGTGGCAGATTTGGCTGACGCTCAGAATACGAGGGGCTCTTTGCCATCGATTGAAACACAAAGAACTGATTTAATCTGCAAAATAAAACGAGAAGAAGCACGAACGCACGCGTATGGATATGATTACCTGGATTTCGTGGATTCGGCTAAACCCGTCCCTCCAGAAAAACTCGATCAAGTTGGATAGAGTGTTGGGTCCCGGCATTTCCTGCAGCGTCTTGATCCTCGTTTTCTTGCCGACATCTGCCGATGCGATCATTCTGTCAGACATGGCCTCATCTCCGGTTGCGGAGATCCCCAGAGCCTCGCTGGCCGCGGACTTGTGCAAAGCGCGTAAAACGTAGAACAGCTGCTTATTTGTCCGTTCGGCTTTAAGACTCCTCCAGCATGTTGTTGTAAAATGATTCAGAATTGCCATTATTGGGATGCTTTCCGGCGTTTAAATGAGCAAGAACGATATATAACTGTTTTGCAAAGTACTGAAGCGTAGGGTTCACATCTGCACATGCATCTTCCTGGCAAGAAGAAACCACTCTTCCAATGTGTTATGGTCCGCTTTTAAATAGTTGCTTGTACAACCTCGGTGGAAGAGGATTGGATGAGCGCCTCAAAGTTAGGGAGGGATAACTCTGTATTTGGATGTGGGCGTTTCTCCCCAAACTGTTGAGTCCATTCTTTTATTGGAAAATGGGCGCAGTACAACGTGCTACATCTGTTACATCACGACAATCAATCACCCTATTTACGCGCACACCCCACCCCCTGCAAAGACACACACACACACACACACACACGCAAACACTAAATGAACAATAACGTGGTAGACGTTACATGAAGCAAAAATAGACGGAAGAGAACGACAAGACAGAGTTTATGTAAGCGCTTGGTTCATATTTACAGGTGAGATTGCAGACAGACAGTATGAATGTTCCCAGTATGTTACGGTTTTGGTAAAACTTTTTACGCACAGATTTTATACTGTTTGTTTGTGGAGACTGATTGTAAAAGTTCTCTTTTTTTTTCCTTCCAGAAGCGTGAACACTAGATGGCACAGTTCATTTGTACCAGCTGAAATAGATTTTACGCCCTTAACTAACCTCTATTTTTGAACCCATAATTGCCTTCATTACTCTATAACTGTAATTTTAAGAAAACAACAACAACAACTACTGCTCACTAACCAGGCATCATTAATATAAATCGGTGTACTTCATATCTTGACTTTCAGGCCTGTGTGCGTTTATTTCCATTCCTCGAATGCGTCCAAAGTGTACTTAAGGCAACTGGCCCCATCTCTCTTTTCTCAACAGACACGTGAATTCAAACCTAATTAATTACTTTTACTCCCTCCAAGCCAATAACCCTTAAGCCCCGAGAGGACACAAAATAGCAATTAAGCTGACGGGGCCTTTCAGGGTGAACCATGCCCTGAAACCGTGCCCAAAAGGGTGGCTGGGCAGAGGTGGGTATGTTCCCACACTCGCCCCAACTGCGACTTGCACTGGGTTGCAGGCTCAACAGGCTCTAGATGTTCTTTTTGGAATATCTTCAAGTCGTCAAGAGGCAAAGGAAGCAGACCCCTTGTCGCCCCTCATAGCCCCTGCTTTTACTCATGCCAAGTCCAAATAAAGCTCTATGTTTTCCTTCCTTTCAGTCAAGTGAAGGAGATCTTACGCATTATGCTACACGTGCTTTACCAGAACAAAGGAGTAGCCAGTAATGACTATCATCTCAGCCTCCTGCAATAATTGTGAAGAAAGAAGTTCTCCCACACGGCCTATAAAAAATAGAGCTTTCATTCTTACATCATCACTTCTTGTGAAACTTGACATTTTCTTATAGCATGAAACATTTTGAAACTTCTACAATGTAATTTAGAAAAGGGAAATTACAAAACCATTTATTTTACAGAGCATTTTTCCATACATGGGACATTTCATAAGAGAACACGTGAGTAAAAAAATAACACAGATGCGGCTTTCAGAAACTGATAAATGTCCAGTGTAGCCACATTTACAAAAATCTATTCTGATGTCCAATGTACATCTTTTCTTGTTTTAATACAGCTTTCACTTAAGTTACCGTGAACAGTAGACAAGACAGAGGGAGGTATTACTCTGCATGTTATTCCTCTCACTGCAAAAGAACTGAACTTATATTTAGCTACTGAAGAGGCATACATAACCTGTCTGTCATATTGAAGCAGCTGTCCATACTCATCCCATATACATAGGCATTACATGTGTGGCTGTCAAAGGCCTTAATACTCTGTTACAGGCTATCTCCAATCATTCCTCTGATCACGAGACCAGATGGACTCCCTGAACCTACAGCTCAATACACACAATTGCCCCCAAAAACGTGCCCTGTTACGACAGAGTAAGTCTTTAGGTGTCAGCGGTGAAGTCCATGGATCTATTTTCTGAAGCGCTTGAACAACGGGTGGATGTTCTTGCCCGCTGCGGAGCCTTTGCCCCGGCTCTGATACTCCATGTAGATGGTGTCATCTGCACCCGACATGGAGCTCATGGTGCCTGTTCGCCTTGACACCTGATGAAGATGAAGAAGCAGAGTAAAAGGGAATATGGTGAGAAAAATGGCATATACAATTTACAAAATTTGTTACGAGGTGCTCAAACGTTTGAAATGACGGTCTTTTCTAAATTCGGGGAAGGCCCTCACCTGTGGTCGTCCGCCCACCTCTCCTGCCACCACCTCTTCCTCAGCATCCAGATCTGAAGCGGCCAAGACTTTTTGAAGCAGCTGCTGTTGTTCATCTCTGGAGGAAAACATTAAGTCTTCTTCGTCCATACCTGCCAACTTTGTGATCACCTAAGAAGGGGAACACAAAAACTTAGTCATGGTTTTTCATATATGGAAGAAGTGTCTCATAAACGAAGAGTAAGAAGAATAAAAGTGTAATAAAATGTGTGCATTTTTTTTTCATTCCTCCAATGTGGCAAAAGTGTACTTCAGGTAACCGACAAACCTACCTAATTACTTTTACTCCTTCCAAGCCAATAACCCTTAAGCCTCATGAGGACACAAAACAGCGATTAGACTGACAAGGCCTTTCAGGGTGAATCGTGCCCTGTAGTCTACCAAAAGGGTGTCTGAGGTAACTGGGACTAAAAAGTTTTGATTTAATTATGATTACTTCCAGAAGAATTAATCACAAATACATTTAAACTGTAAAACTGTTTATTCAATGGATAAAAAAAAGCTTTTTTCATTTGATTTTGTGGCCTTTTTGTGCGTTTATAGGATAGTTGTTAAGTGAAAAGAGTCAAATGAAAGGTGCAAGGGGACAGTATACTGCTCCAGTTTCATTCTCATTGACAGTCCCATTCACATTTAAATACATGAATGACTATAAAAAAATCTTTTAGAAAACCCAATCTCAACAGTATGCTGTGTGGTTTGCTTCACATCTTCTGATCACAACAGCTGTTTTCTTGAAAATCTCTCTCACATTGACTTTGTTTATGAAGCAGCCTCTAACCTAAACCATTTACCAAAATCCCTAGATCTTTCTGGGTAAATGACGCAGCTCAACAGAGGAGGAAAGTTTGGGATGTCGGCATGTGGAAGGGCTTGTGGCTATCTCAGACATGTCTGCAATAAGAGTAGAACAGAGAGGAGCCAACACCATAGGAGGGCAGATTACGAATAAAATGGATTTAGAGGAGACGAATGGTGAGTTTTACTCAGAAAGACAAAGTCAAACTACAGAGACATGAGTTGCAGTTTTAAGTGCGCTTGAAAAGTCAATGCTGATACTTTGTCAAAGGTTTTTTTATATTAGATTAAGGAAGATAAACCCA
Organism: Chelon labrosus; assembly: GCF_963514085.1. NCBI lineage: Eukaryota > Metazoa > Chordata > Actinopteri > Mugiliformes > Mugilidae > Chelon > Chelon labrosus. The sequence goes on from NC_140339.1 coordinate 7,386,450, forward strand.
GACAACAGACTTTATTTGCTTTAGAAAGATCAGTGAAAGAGATAGACAGATAGACAGATAGACAGATAGACAGGTAGGTAGGTAGGTAGGTAGGTAGATAGATAGATAGATAGATAGATAGATACTTTATTAATCCCAAACTGGGAACTGTTGCAGATAAAATTTTTCTCAAACCTAAGCAAAATAAACTCATAACACATTTAGATTCTACGATGTGGCCAGGATGGAAATAGCAGGTCGGTGAGAAGACATAAACAATGTGAGACTGTGTTGAGATCATTAGATGCTGCAGGGATGAGTGCACCTTAAAGCTGTATCCCTGGTCCACGAGGAACCTCTGCCTCTTGGTGGAGTAAGCCATCTCCTGGGTATCCTGGGACACCAGTGAATAGAAGTATGCATTGTACTCCTCTGCTACCATTCCTAAACGGGCAGACAGGGGAGGGAGAATAAGTTTTTCTGTCAACACGGATGGTGGTGGACGAGACAGTTAGAGTACGTCACGCCAAAAAACAATTTAAGTGTTTTGTTTTCTTTCCCCCAAACAGACTGACCTTTCTTGGCTCTCAGGACTCTGCCAAGCCTCTGGGCCTCCTGTCTGCGTGATCCACCATGTGAAGAGATCTGGATCAGGACATTGGCCTCTGGCAAGTCAAATGAGGTGTCTCCAACCTATTGGGTGGAAAAATATACAGACATGCAATGAAGGCAGACTGTCACGTCATCTGTGTCTGGACCAAAAAGTTGCACATGAAAACACTGCCCAGTGACCAGCTGGTACATATGGTTTTGTGCCTGGATGAGGATGACTCAGAATTCCTCATGTAAAATGGGAAACAGGAAGAAATAGAATTAGCTTGGTAGCCATTAAGAGTTCCAAAACGTTTCACAGAGCTGGCCTGTCCAGATCCTTGCTGATCAGTTGGTCTTTTTGACGTCACTGTTTGTTTACGTTTGTCATATTTCGTCTCTCATCTCGGGCCCTGGTTTGCTCAGCGGACACACTTCACCGTGGATTCAAGCAGACGAATTTGCTGAAATGCGGTTGTAAGAGGTCACGCGAGTTGAAAAAGTGCTGGACCAATGACCAAAACGAGGATTACAAACGCTTACTGACTGCCCAACACATGCGATGCCAACAGACGAATGTTGGCTTGGTGTGTATACAAAGGTCTGAATCCTTGAGAGAGTGTAAATAAGTGTAAATAAATGACTCAGGTTGTCAAATAAGAATGGAAGAGCATTTTTTTTTTTTTTTTTTTTTTTTAAATGGCAACACAAGTAGCTGTTTTGAATATCGAACTTCTGCAGCATGTTTACTGTATTCTTGTCACTGTGAAGAAACAGAATTCATACATTCACCATTAATTACTTTGGGCCCGTCCCAGGTAAATTAAGAGCAACTTTAAAAAAGGGGGAAAAAAAACAAGTGAAGTGAGCTCGGAGAAAATGTCACGCGTGTTATTTGAATGAACAAAGAATGAACTTGAGCATAAGAGTCAGTCTTCCGCCATCTATTCTGGGGATTAGCGTCTATAAGTTAAGTAAGACTTGTGACTGAGACCAGAAGCTGCACAGGTAAAACCCAGAAAGAACAGGAGCAGACTGAGCTGAATAATTGTGTGTTAGAATCAGGAAGGCAAAAAAAAAGCAGCAAAGATCTCCTCAAAGATCAACAGACCACTTGAAGTAAGACCTAAAGGGATGGGCACAGAGGGAGAGAGAAACAGGGACGCCTTTACCAATCTCGAAGAATAAGACAGCTATGATTAAATTTGCAAAAGTCCGTGAACGTGTGCTATTTTCAGATGAGACCAAATGTAACCTAGTAGAAGTTTTGTGTCGAGAAAAGCAACAGAAGATTGCACCAAGGCTACGGCAAAAAAAGCCAGAGGCCAGAGTGTCAAAGTGTGTGGATGCAAGCAAAGCAAATCAGGCAGTGGGGATAGCTGGGGAAGCTTTGTAGGCTGACTCATGGACAAAACTTTGCTCACAGCATTAGAGAAAAGATTAATTCCCGGACACTGTCAGGCTGTTCTGCGAGGAGAAACCGTGAAACCAGCTTTGGATGTCGAAAAAACCTTTTGTCCTTGTCCTCTTGTTAGCAGCATCATTATAAGCACACTGACAAACAAAAAGCCTCCATCTCAGTTCAGCAGTAAGAGAGAAGGAAAACAAGTGACACTTCATTGGATTCGAGACACCGGTGTGCCTCCTACTGGCGACAAAGAGGCGCATGCTGGCTGAATGAGTGCAGTCCGAATTACATGAGCAGTAGGTCACCTTGGAGATGAAGATGGTGTTGATCTTGGGGTTGTGTTTGAAGTTCTGCAAAATCTGCATCCGCTCTCCTTGCGAAGTCGGACCATAGATGTAAGGCCTTGAGAGGAAAACGAAAAAGTAAAGAATCGACTTATCTCAAAAGGCAATCTGATTAAATAAATGTAAATAGCTGCTACTTTAGTAAACAACCTACTTGTTGAGACGAATGGCATACTCCTTCAAGGCAAACACGTTGTCAGCAAAGACGATGATCTTGTCGCTACGTCGCTCGTGGAAGCGGATGAGAAACTGGCAAGCGCGGAACTTGTTGGGGTTCATTGTATAAAAAAGGATGCGCTTCTTCGTCTTGATGGCCACGTACTCTCGGTAAAACTCCGGAGACATCGGGCACCACACCTGAAGCACAGACATGGGAACACGGTTCAGCTTTGCCTTTATAAAGAACGCACCCGTCATAGACAAGAGAAATTACAACTGACCAATTATTAGTACATCATAAACTTGGAATGAATATAAGAAATAAAAAGAAAATCTTATATGTAGCGTAGTTTCTTATTTATCCTCCTTAATTGGGCTTGCTTTAAGTTAGAACACTTTTTAAATTAAAAAAAGATAACCTTAAATAGACATAGCAAGCCGATTAAGCTTCAGTGTTGAGCTTCAATAAGCAGAGGTCAGCTTTGAGGTTGCTGTTATAAATCCAGTATTCCCTAGATCTCAAACTGATCAAGTATCTGTGGGATGATCCACAGAGGTCCCTCCCCTCAACCCATAGGACCCAAAGGCCCCCACTAACAACACTCCACCACAGGACACCCTCAGAAGGCCCATGTCTATTCTCTGATGAATCACAACTTTTTTAGAGGCACAAAGGAGACCTTTACAATATTAGGAAGGTGGTCATAATGTTATGCCTGATCGGTGTATGATATTAAGGTTTATATAAGCTCAGTGTAATTTTCATTGAGATATGATTGTGGACAAAGAAATCACTTGTTTCTTCAGTTGTGGCTCCTCTTTGAGTTTAAATCTCAGACTAGCCTAGATTAGTAAATGAAAAGCTTTCTGCAAATGGATCGACACAAATCGGACTAAAATTACGTTAGAAGATGACAAAAACAGAGCAGCAAAGCAGTTTAATTAGTCATGCCTGCAGGACTGACCTCTGCACACTGGACTTTGGCAATATAGCCGTTGTTCTGCAGTTCCATCCAGTTGGCCTCATACAGCTTTGGCCCAATTAGGAAGTTGAGGTCCACAATCTTGTCATCTTCCCTGACCAGCGTGGCAGTGAGCCCGAGCTTGCAGTGGGCCTGGACAATGGTCAGAACCCGACGAAACATCTTCGCTGTAGAGGAAAACAGAATTATTACTGTTAGGATATAAACTAGTCTCACAAAAAAAGTGGCCACGTCACATTCAATGGCATACAACTTGATATAATGTAAACGCTCACCAGGGATAGTGTGCACCTCATCCAGGATAATGAGTCCCCACTCCTGGCTCCGCATCCACTCCATGACCCTTTCAGCCTCCCAGGAGCGCTTGGTGGTGTGACCCAGCATAGAGTAGGTGCTAATGGCCACTGAGCAGCCGATGGGTTTGTCTTTGGCATCGGAGGTGAAGCGGCAGATCTGAGAGTCATCGATAGTAGACCACATCTTGAACTGCGACTTCCACTGCTCCACTGACACGGAGGAGTTCCCCAACACCAGGCAGCGTTTACGCACCGTGCACGCTGCCGTCACCCCCACCAGAGATTTGCCCGCTCCTAGAAAGCACAGGAGAGATAAATTAACTGAGAGATAAAAAAAGCTTCTTAGACAGGATTTATGCAACTAAAAGATCTCCAATAGCTTTGGTTGTAATCAAGATTGTAATGAAATGCTTTGGGCTCATCCTTTATGTTTTGTCACTCAATGCTACATCCTCCCTCAACTGCAGTAAACCAGCTGCCTCACCGCAGGGCAGCACGATGACCCCAGAGCGCGCACGTCCGTTTCCAAACATCTTGCGCAGACTCTTTTCCTGGTATGGCCGCAACACGGCAGTGGGTTTCAGGTCTATGTTGATGTCTGGGTTGACCGTGTCATTGCGAAAGTCGTACTCTGCTAGGAGGGGGTACTCCAGCTGGATACAACGCTTTTGCAGCTCTTCTATCATTTCCTGGAACAGAGAAGAATATAAGATTTCCAAAGAGAGGTTATATATTTAATTTTTGATTTTGCTGCTATCACAAACTGTGAGGATTTTCTGCTTTTTTCTGTTTTATACCCATGAAATGTGAATATCTGGATAAATGGATAAAACTATCAAGCCTAAGATGTTACCATGCACACTTGGAGATGTGCTTTGCCATGTTATGGTTATTTTCTGTTCATTTACGTGATCAATAAAATAAAAAACAGAGGCTGTTTTAATGTAGTATGGAAAAAATTGGCAGCAGCAATACAGAATATGAAACAGTGATACACCATAACAAAAATAAGATGTGCACCTGGCGAATTTCAAAGGACACTGTCTGAGTTTCCTCCTCCTCCTCTTCTTCTTTGTCCATTTGCTCGTAGTAGCTGAAAATGTCCTCAGGGACCTGCTGGGTTGAAGTTTGTCCATCGCTGGGCTGCTGCGAGGTGGAAGGGTCTCCCTTCTCCTGAACAGACTTGGAGATCTGCGAAGAAGAAGAAGAACATCTGTTGGCCATCTAGCAGTAGTTGCATGATTTGTCTTTAACCAAATGCCCTGTAGTGCAATGCTCCATAACACATAGATATAGTGGTTAACCATTTGCCAAGGCCTGTCACGATGAAGTAATATATACTGGGTATTTGGTTAAAGTGTAAGAGACATGTCCACATAGAGAAAGCAGGTGAATTTAGACAACACACTTCTAGTCATACTTGGTAGTAAACATGAAAATCAATAATACTATTATTTTACACATTAGCATTCGATTTAAAAAATCCGATGTTGGTCGACATACGGCTGACTTGCTGTGGACGACTTCAGTAATAAGCTCGGTGTCTCCTCCCTCTGCAGTACGGAGACGACATTCACGAATAACGTTGTCCTGCAAAAGCCGCTGGATCACATCAGGGAAGGCACTCTCAACAAAATACCTAAGTTTGGACAGGAAGTTCAGTTTAAGACGAATGTTGAAGGGATGATTAATCACGCAAAGACAGAAGGAAAAACTTTTAAAATTACTTTTACCTGTTATGCTTGAGCACCAGCTTGACTTTGCCATAGCTCACTGTGCAGAGCTGAGAGAAAAAGAGCGATTAAATAACCAAAATGAGCACACCACATAAAGAATACATACGGAAATATTCCAATAACAACCAGATTCTCTCTTAGTCGTACCTTAATGAACTGCACAATGCCATCAGGTACGGATGTCTTGCTGAGTTTCTGCAGGTACTCCACAATATCAGAGGTCTGTAGCCCCACACTGACAGCCGCGTATAAGGAGTAGGCAGTCAGCTTGTACTCATGGACGTGGTTAGGCCTGCACACTGGCTCCGCAATGGCCACCAAGAAATCCTGGGCGTACTTATACACTGGTGAGAAAGCCTCCAGAAAGATGTGTCCATCTGGAGCCTGGAGGGGAATAAAAACGGAAAGAGAGAGAGAACTGTGACGATCCATAAACACTGCAAGCTCCAAATGCAAATCAAGAATCCATTCACGTCGTACCACCCAGAGTGGACGTGAACCGTGATCATTCTTTAGCATCATCTCAGCACGGTAGTCTTTGGCTCCATACTCGTCCAGTTTTATACTGGATTCATCCACTTGTTTTCCTGCAGCGGCGGGTATGGCCTCCTGAGACTCACTGCCCGTGGCCTCTTCTTCATACTCGTCCTCCTCATGGAAACGCTTGCTGGACTTCTTCTCTGTAGTCCAGCCAGGAGACACACATATGAGTCAGAAAAACATTCTCAGTGACGGGGTAGGAGAAATATAAGACAGAAACATATCTAATTTCTTAAGAGGTGAAAGCACTAGTGGCAACATCATGGCTGGCTTACACATCTGAGTGGACATCATAACACGTTAGCATATGATGAATATTTTAATAGGAGGAAACCCCTCGACTCTTTGTGGTAGATCCCCTTTACTGGAACTACTACCATTTACACACGCAAAGACTATTTGGTGAAAATGTTTAAAGACTCACGAGTATAAACTACACTGTTGTCAGCAGCACACAAGCACACAAGTGTGTGACAATCATTATCTTCCAGCTGAGTTAGCTAGCTCAATGGCTAGCTAGGTAGGATAAAAGTTCGCATTAGCAACTTACCCCGATCTCCCTTATCCCTTTTACCCATTTTGAACAAGTCTAAATGGGTAATGTCTCAAAATAACATGTCTTCATAAGAGCCAAATATCTTCTTGAAACCCTACAATCACAAACTGACTAGTGTGGAGGATACTACGACACAGACGCAGACTACCGGTGTCAAGACGGTAAAATTAAAACGGAGAAAAACTTCCTGTCTACACTTTCAAAATAAAATTTTCACCAACGGAAGATTAATTTGAGAGAGCGCAACCATTGCTTTTTTTGTGTGTTTTTACACAGCGTGCAATAAGTAATTTGTCCTTGTAGATGGCAATTTATTAGTTTTATTGGATTTTGTCAAAGTTAGAAATGTAACAAAATGGCGGTTAAAATTTAAATATGTTAACTGATATTTGATTACCGGGTGTAATATGTATTAGAAAGCAGTCAAGATGAAAGCTCAGGTTGTACAACTCCCAAATAACATATGTTCCAAGTAAACAGACATTTTTTAAATATGATGACGACGTACAACGTATATAAAAAAATGCACTTTTATTCTTGGAGCACATAGCATAGTACACTTCCGGTTTTGGTGCGGCCATCTTTAGTTAACTTGTCAGCTAACGCCGGAGCCCTCACTGTTTACTTCCGGTGTAAAAGGTCAAACCCGTTCTTTTTTTTTTGTTTGTGAGGCTGTTTTCTTACTTTGGTTTTCAAAAATCGCTGAAACTATTAAAACTGATAAATTAATTTGTATCCAGCATGTCGTCCGATGAAGTAATTGGACCGGCCTTGCCACCGATGTTCAGAAAGGAGAGCTCTGAAGACGACGATGATGAAGAAGGGTGTAAGTAAGACAATTGCCTATTAACCGTTCTTTTTGCGATATAAAGCTTGTTGTATTTGTATTGAGTTGTTGTTTTTTTTGTAGAAGTCAGTATGTTTCTTCTTTAACTGTGTAGTCGCTGGCCCTGCTCTGCCTCCCGGCTATAAACGGGGAGAACCGTCGAGCTCCTCGGATGAGAGTGAAGAGGAGGTGGCGGTCAAAAGAGCCAAGACAGGACATGCAGCTGGTGATGGACATGCTGAGTGGGTCCACGGTCACGGTTCGTTTGTTTACTGAATTAAAAGTGGTAAAAACAATGGTAACACATGTCTTCTGAACAGGGTAAGCAAAGAAGAGGATGATGATGATGGCTTCTTTGGACCAGCCTTGCCACCAGGATTTAAGAAACAACAGAGTTCACCAGAGAGGTTAGCAAATTAACCCTGTGTTTTTTTCTCCCAGTTAAGTAAAACGAACTTAAAATTATTATTTCTGGATAACAGTGTGAGTACACGGTTAATTACGGAAGATGTAACTTTAATAGTGTTCCCTCAGGCCGCCTGTTCTGGGACCGGCTCTGCCTCCTGGGTTTCGCAGAGCAGCATATGAAGACGATGATGGTGAAGATGGAGAGGATTTCCCAGGACCGGCCCTCCCCCCGGGCTACCAGGCCGAGCCTTCCAGTAGCGAGGGAGAGGATGAGGATGTGATTGGACCCATGCCAGCATCAGGGCCCATTCAACACTCTGTGGCTGACGACATTGAGCGCAGAGCACGAAGGATGAAAGAGAAGCTGACAACAGAAGTGAGTCCCCCCCACACACATACTGTATTTCTATGTGGAGTGGTAAGGTAGGGTGTCTTGTTCCTTTTCTATGTCTTTTAATTTTTTTGTATTTTTTGCAAACAGGACGCTCCAGAGGTGCTGACCAGAGAAACGTGGATGATGGAGCTCCCACCAGAACTGCAGCACATTGGCTTAGGGGCTCGAACTTTTAAGAAGAGATCAGGTCCAGAGAAGAATGATCGCACAATTTGGACAGATACACCAGCAGACAGGGAGCGCAAGGCCAGGGTAAGTTATTCGAATATATGTATATATACTTTCTGGCGATTCTTATCAAACATCTTGTTGTCTTCATATTACATACTGTGTTTTCTTCATCAATAGGAGCGCCTCGAGAGAAAGGAGAAGGGTGAGGAAGAGAAAGACAGCGCTCCAGAAGTTCCACGGAAAGACTTGGAAATGGCTGAGAAAGTGTCTAAGTATAATGTAAGTGGATCGGCCTCATTACTTCTTTCTCCTAAATGTCCACATTTTACAGATGCTCACAGTAAACTAAAATGTCTGTACCTGCTTACTGTTATCAGGAGACTAAGCGTGCCGAGTCGCTGATGAGTTTGCACTCAAAGAAGATTAAGGAAAAGGCAAAGGAGAAAGCCGACATGCCAGTGGAGAGGAGGCCATTTGATCGTGATGCAGACCTGCAGGTGAACCGCTTTGATGAAGCGCAGAAGCAGCGGCTGCTGAAGAAGTCTCAGGAACTGAACACGCGGTTCTCGCACAGCAAGGACCGAATGTTCCTGTAACATATTGTCAAACTGGAATAAATGCATTTGAAAGTGCCGACCACCACTTCCAGTGTGGAAAAAATGTTCCTACAGGCTTTGTACATTATGGACTATGTTTCTGTTGCCCATGAGGTAAACTAAACTGGTCTAAATGGACAGTAAAGACATGGTGGACTTTTTTCAGGAAGCAATGCATTTGGGCTGATAATAGGGAAAGAATGTAAAACATCAAATATTTTTTCACAGATATACAGTACACCAGGTTATTTTTCCAGACTGGATGATGTTTCTGTGGGTACCATCCAGATCACCAGCACATGACCTCTTAGATTTAAATTTATGTCCATCCTGTTATACGAAAGCCACGTTGGAAATTATCAGATGAAATTATTTTTATTCGATATGCTGAAATAGTTCAGGGAAAACACTTGGTTAGTTTTGTTAATCCCACATCACAATTGCAACGTGTATATAAATGAATGGCGGTTGTGTAATGCTGACTGGTTCAACGCTGCATATTTTCATCTCTTTTTTTTTTATTGTAAGATGATATTACCAATATTTGACATGTCGAAGATTGGACTGTGATTCTTCTCGATTTAGCTCTATCATATACTTGTATGTTTGCATTTACTGGGTAAAACTTTTGTTCTTTTCTTAAACCTGACTGCTCTTTATCCAACCAGATCAATGCCGTAAAACTGTGTCCTCCAGTAAAACCCTTTGACAAAGTACTCCTTGTACATCTGATAGATTTAGAGGATTGCTCGCTTTTTGTGCAGATTGCTGTAAAATGCATTCATGTGTCTATTAAAGTCTTTTCACGTATTTGTTTTAAGATAATCATTTTATTCGTTCCACAGTGTTTTTTTTTCTCTCATTTGAGGGATAAACTATCTGAATTGTTTAATACAAATCGCGGTGGAGGATGTTTTCCTTTATATGGACCTTCGGAGTCGCCGTACTTGCTTATATCCTGTGCGCATGCGTGTGGCGGTTGCGTTGATATTTTGTCAGAGACGTTTTAAAACATGTCAGAGAAAGGCGAAGTTGATTTAACTGGTGCCAAACAGAACACGGGTGTGTGGCTTGTTAAGGTGCGTACACGACTTTGTTAATATCGTTAGTTAACGCGGTTTTTGGCCTGTTATTGTGCAAATATACCTAAAGCTAATAGCGCTGTAGCTTAGCATAAAGGCTATAGTCGGATGAAATCGTGCGCTCTAGCTAACGTTAGCTAAGTTCATAAACTGTTAGCAAGCTTAGGTGAACTGGGCACAACTACACGTCGTAAAATATTTTTGATGCACAACACGCAGCAAACAATTAACCAAGTTTAAGACCATAATAATATGGCGGTGTGGCAATGTGGCTATAATAAATAATGAAGTAGTAGCTCAGAAAGCAACGGGGGCAGTTGTGTGCAGGACAGAAAGCTAAATTGTAAAATATGTGTCCTAATAACGGCTTGCACAGCCCAGATAGCTGTCGGTGCAAGATTGGTTTCTCCAATGTTGGTTGAATTGTAAATTTAAATCACTGCGCCAGCATTTCTAGCACTGTGATGAATGAATGAGTAGATATGACACACAACAATACATACTAATGTTAGCTGGGTTAGTCTGAGTCTTCCTAACAGCGTGTGATTTATTTTGCATAGTTTTACATATATTTTAAATTATTTAAAAAAAGGACTGGTGCAACATATATGTTGGTACCACAGCAGTCTGTGTCAAGGTGTGAAAGCAGACTTCTTCCTCTTCCAGGTGCCCAAATACCTCTCTCAGCAATGGGCAAAAGCGAGTGGCAGAGGAGAAGTCGGAAAACTTCGAATCTGCAAGTATGTGAAATAACTGATTGTCAGTTTTCACAAGTGTACCTAATGTTTTGGGAAGTGAGTGTCTGTTAACTGCTATCAAATACCTTGTTACCCTTGCCAGTCTTGGTAATTTTGCTTATTGTTTTTATTTCTAAGGAAAGGAAATCAGGGAAAACCAGAGGTAAGCAGTATATGTATTATGCATCTCAAAAATTCTTATGAGTCTGTGCATCAGGTCCCCTTTGTTCATTAGTCTCTATTTCCGGTCAAACATCGAGACGAGCCAGTATATCACGCTTATTGGATTATGATTATTCGGACTTTGCTAAATGCATTGGATTTATTGTATGTAAATTAACCCACATATTTTTTGGTCCTCATATTGTAATGCATATTGGAAGATGGTAGTTGTGGAAACATGAATTAATTCAAATGTCTGGATTCAATTTCCCCTATCTGGGAAAAAAATTATTAACAACCATTTTCCCAATATACATATATGTCGTTGTGTGAATCTACCCACTGCAGAATCTACTTTTACAATGCAACTGAAACGATAAAATGTGACCGACATTATTCTTCACAGGTGTCTTTCACTTTGAACGAAGAGCTGACTGTGATCGAAGGTATAGAAGATAAGACGGTGTCGGCCCCTCGCGATCACCCCTTCACCATGCAGTCGGTGGGAGGACAGATGTTGGCGGTCTTCACAGAGACGTCGTCAGGTGAGTTTCGGTTTCCGTCTCTGAGCCCAGCCAGAGGACACCGAGCATCTGTTTTTTTGAACACCTTTGCTGCAAGATGAGGTGCTCGTGACAATCTATAAATTGCATCGTTAGTTATTATGTGTGATGTGAAATGCCTGTTTTTTTTACTAGCGCCCAGGTAAGTTTCACAGCTTGCTATCATCTGCCTGCCCTGCTTGTTTCTCTGCGTGTTGTTGTGGACTCTTAACTGACTTTTCCAAGAGTGTGAGGTTTTTCACTTTATCCATTAATGTATTGTACATTAGTGGATAAGTGAACGTGCAATAGAAAACAAAATTCAGTCTGATATGTGCTTCTGTCTCTACATGTAAGAAACTTTCAGTTTAGGTGTTTGTCTGTCAGTTATTTGTTGTGGGTCGACCTTTTCAGTCCGCTGCCTATCACCACAGCTAATTGGGTACATGATCAGACTCAATGGCCCCCATGTGGGATTCACTTAACATAGAGTAGATGAGTGTCAACACAAATCATTGCTGAATTTGGAGTTGATTTAATTTTTGCATGGGTTTCTTTGGTTTAGTTTGAATCTTAACAGGCTGAATGTCTCCCCTTTTGAGTGTATTATTGTTATTATTATTATTATTATTTTGCAATGGTCGCTGGTGATCTTGTGCTGCAGTGCTTACTTTGGGACACCATATTACGCCTGTGTGTGTGCGCGCGCATGTGTGTTAGGGCTGCACAGCTGTAATGGTACATACAGATTTTTTTGTGCACAGTAACTTTTATGAGATCTGCATTTTCACATCACAAAATATACAATTTGAAGGTTTCAAATAGTAAGTATTTGTGCAGCCCTTTCGTGGATGTGAATCAGCGGTGGGACAGAATATTTGTGCTCGCTTGTTATAAGGCCATGCTTGCTTTGCTTCGCGTGTGTTCTTGTCAGAGATCTTACCAAGAAGCTCTCTGTGAGTAAAGGTTTTCGTGTGCAACTAAACCCTGGGTGTGGTTTTTATTGTCCGACCCCCCTCCTTCCTTCGTCTTCCATCCCCTGTATTTTCATGTTCACCATCCATCCCTCCCTACTTCCCTGTAGGCCAGTCAGAAGAGAGATCTGATGGCAGCTGCTCAGGTTCGGGGGCGGGGGCAGGTCCAGGTGAGTCCTCTGTTTTGTCGGCAAGTGACAAAGTTGCTTCACTGGGAATCGGACACAATGAGTGCCTGCTTTTTTGTTTTGTTTTGTTTTAATAAACACATGCCATTTGTGGCGTCACAATAACGCGGCATATAACCGTAGACACTATCTTCCCATGTAGCGCTCAGTTTTTGTCTTGAAGCTGAACTCAGGCCTAATTGTTCAGATCTTCTGTTTCTGTACAGAGTTTGCCTTTTTGACTGGAGCCTGGAGATGTGTTTGTGTGATGCGACCGAGTGCAACTGCAAGCGGTTGTTATGTCAGTTGTGACATTGTTGGCGAAGACAGTTGACTGTTTGCAGATATTGGTTTTATATCTACGACGTACATAATCCCACTGGCTTGAAATACGTACCTCTTTCTTTCAACAATGTGTTTTAAAAAATGTGGGGACATTTATAATTTTACCCAACCAGTAAATCACGATTTTCCTTTCATCTGGTAAAACTGATTAAAGCTGTTTTGATCCTTGTTCTTGTGCAATCATGGCCAGCAGACCGGCATAAACAAAAGCTATAACTTAATCCTGGTTTATAATGTTGAGCATTAAACGTCTGCACAGGGTTCATGTAAATAAGCAGTTGAAAGACGATGCAGAAATGTTAAAATATTGTTTAGTTAATGACCATGACACTTGTAAAATGTATATTTACTGTATAGAGCAGTGTACTTTGGCATAAACCTGAACCATAAACTCAAATAATAAGTCTGACATGGTACATACGTCCTAAGCATTAAAGGTGTGTGACTTCTTCTTCTTGAGCTTTGGCTCAATTAGGAAGTTGAGGTCCACAATCTTGTCATCTTCCCTGACTTCTTCTGAGACAGAAGCTGGTTATTGGTTCTATTTTGAAAAATGTTGGAAACAAAGGGGATTGTTGCAGGAAAGTGAAATGCGTTAACTGGATCTGAATTAACTGTGGAAAGTGTGTGTATGCTCTCTTGCTGTAAATCACATTATGATGCCTGCACTCATTTACAGTATCTGAGTGACTAAAAAAAAAAAAACAAGTCCTCAAAAGGCACATGCAAAATTGTGCAGAGAAACTTACGATTGATTTTTCTAACATCTTAAAACTTCAGAAGAGAGTCTCCACTGAACTAGAATCTCTTAACTAGCAAAAGTTAGACTCGGCACCGACTTTTTTTTTTTATCTTTTTTTTTTTTTACAGCTAAACATATTTCCCAGTTGTTCACTTACAGCGTCTGCTTTCATCCCTTCTCTCGACGCTCCACAGTTACGAAAGCATGCACTAAAATACATCTAGTCACATGGATTTAAATATTTTATGAAGGTTTTGATGAACTCGACTCTTTTTACAGATAAAATAGCCTTGGAGGGAGTGGTGGTGCAGAGAGCAGAGTGCAGGCCTGCGGTTAGTGAAAGCTATATGAAGCTGAAGAGGTGAGTATTTAAAGAAAAAAAGTGCATACACAATTTAGTATATTTAGCGTTGATATTAGATTGGCAGTTATGCTCTTTATGGACTTCTTAATGTCACTGTTTCATGTGTGTTACACAGGTTACAGATTGAAGAGTCCTCCAAGCCGGCCAGGTTGTCCCAACAGCTGGAAAAAGCGGTCACCAGCAACTACAAACCTGTGGCCAACCATGACTATATTGTAAGAAATCCTACAAAGGATCGTCTTATTATGTTAAAGTTTGAGTTTCCTGCAAAATGTTTTCTGCAGATGCCTCAAACTGCCAAGTTTCCTCAAGCCTGAGCAACTGTAAATTATGTTGCTTACCAGTTGCTACAGCTGGTTTGTGCTTTACTTTACCACTGAGCATTGTTATTTGTTGTTTAGCGCAAGTAAAATTACACCCATACTGTATCAAAATAAATGGAAAATAATTCATGTGTTCAACTTGTAGGATAATTAACACAGATTAAATGTGATTTGAAATAAAATAATGTCATGCAAAGGCATGTGTATTGCTCCTGAAGCTGTTGGTCTATATATATGAAACATCACCTCTTTTTTGTTTTTACCTTTTGCTGCAGCGCGAGTATGAGAGGAAAAAGAAGGAGGAGGGCAAGAGAGCGAGAGCCGACAAACAACAGGTGCTGGACATGTTGTTTTCGGCTTTCGAGAAGCACCAGTACTACAACATCAAAGACCTGGTGGACATCACCAAGCAGCCTGTGGTAAGACTACATGAGGACTACGTGAATTACAAATGTAGTCGAAGGGTAGAACGTTTGATCAACACTGCTTGTTACAAACCAAAAAAGCAATTCAGTCTTTTAGACTCAGACTTGTTTGTTGACCCTGATCGTTAGGTAGAAATCGGAATAAAATAATTGTCATTTACTGTATTTCTACTCTAGACATAGATCAGATAATGGTTGAAGATGTCTTTTGGTGCTTAAGACTTCGGGTGCAGTTATTATATAGTTTTACATTCATCTTTTGTCCCATCTCGTCTTTTTCCTCAGATTTACTTGAAGGAAATCTTGCGTGACATCGGCATCTACAACGTGAAGGGAACACACAAGAACACCTGGGAGCTCAAGCCAGAGTACAGACATTACCAAGGCGAGGAAAAGACCGACGAATAGTTTTTGACCCTCCCAAGGCACCATGACCACCTTTTCATTTGAGGGGTCCCTACCAGACCAGGACTTGGTTGGACCTTGGGGTTCTCTCCTGATTTCCTCTGTCGGAATTGCACTGGAAGAAGTGGAGCACATGTTGAGTTTCGCAAGGAGAGGATGTTGTGTAGTTGATCTTATCTTGTCAGAGACAAAAAGCAGGGGCAACATGAAACAAACTGAGCTTTGACACTTTAGAAAACACTTTCTTTTTCTGATGTGGTTCCTGTCAGAGCTCCTGCTCGCCCTCAGGGTTAATTAATGACTTGTAGAATTTTACAAAGCAAGTATTTGTGGATTAATTGTGTTCACAATGGGCGCATTTTTTAATGTTTTAATACTAGTATTACCAGAAGGAGTTTAATGTTTAGAGGGAACCTATATAAGTCTGTGACAGAAGTTATGACCCTTTCTTCCAAATGTGAGAGTCCCCCCCAGCTGTTTTTAAGTAAAATTTTCTAAACTGATAAATTTGGTTTAGAACAGTTTAACTTTTGTGTGGTTACCAAATGCATGTGAAATATTGGGTTTCTTTTCAACTTATGCAATAAATGTGTTTCAATAACCATGTCCTTTTGTATTTAAGGAACAAGCCTAATATGTGGCCTTAGAACAAAACACCTCCACAGCAGTAATTATTCCATTTATTTTTTTTTATTGGATGAAGCTACTAATTTCCCTCAAGATAAAGTATCTAATAAAGGTTGATCTTAAGACACAGCTGGTTTTATTTCTGCTTGGGCTCACAATACTGTTTATTCCCTCCGTGCACGTTTGCTCATCTAATAGGAGTTCGTTTTAAGAAAGCAGCTGTGAGGTCAAACATAAGCTAATAAAAGCTTCAATCACATTTTGCTTAGTACAGAAGAATTGACAGTCACAATATACGGAGTCAGATTTATTTGAAGACAAAGGTGATGCCAAGTTGACCCATTGCATGTACAGAATGTGGCATTGCTTGGATGTAATGTGTGCAAGACATGTGATCCAACAAGGCAAACTAAATATGACAATTAGAAACACTTAATACAGATCTTCTGGCATCTGAGTGAAGAAAAAAAATAAAATAAAAAATAGGCAGAAACTCCATCAGGAGGTCGTAGTGGCTTGATTAATACCTGCAAGAGAATTAAAACATTTAGTTCAAAACTCAGCAACACCCACATTTAAAACATTTTCTGTGAATCAATCTGTCACATATGGGTGTGCAGGAATTACAAGATTAGTGGCTGAGATACACTAAATCTCATTTAATGTTCCCCCGTGAAGCCGACCATGGACCACGCCCAACTAGTTTGCATGTATTCCTCAATTCAATCCGTGCTGCTATGAAATGTAGCAGTCAGAAAGCGCAAGGAAGGCTCAGTTTAGCATCTCTATGCAAACCCAGAAGCCAATGGAGCCTGCTTCAGGTCTATCAGTGGATGCAAATTGACGTACAAAACATATTATTTTCAAATGCTCACCTGCGCCGTCACACTCCTACAAGGTCTCAGAGCTGCTGTTCAAAAGCATCTCTGGCTTCATCTCCAAGCTTAAACCATGACACTGTAAAATGAAGAAACAATACATTCAGACTCATTGTAAACACACGTTCATAGACTTTCTGGTTTGGATAGGGTTATCCTCCCCTATTCAATCCGAGACGCCATGGGAAAAAGGCGAGCAGAAAGCGCAGGGACATTTAATATTGCATCTGAAATATTTAAACCCAGGATATCTCACGTCAGAGAGCCCAGGCTGTCAAAGATGCAGCTGGTCACTAGGCTAAGATGAGCAAAAACAGATTTAAGTTTATGTTAACATGTCTATACGTACATGTAGTAGCCGTCCTGTTGCTGGATAGCCCACTTCACAGCCATTCCCCCCTCATATAATGAGGGAGCTGTAACAGACCGTGGTGTGACGGATTCTTTGGGACATGAGGCTCAAACACAGCCATCATCATCATCCTCCATCTGGCTCAGACAGGTGTCCACCAAATGGTCCATGATCCGCTAGAAAAACAGTGCAGAAGGAAGTTTATTTACTGTCAATGTCTGTGTAAACTAGACACTTGAATACAATCAGTCGACACTATGCACTTTAAAAAGTTTTAAATGGCATGTGCGGCTTAATAAAAGACAACTTAAATTATATCACTGCAAGATAAACCAATTAACTTTCAACTCAATACAAACACAACGGTAGTTTACTCCTAACATTAGCTGGTTTCTTATATTAATTTAAAGCTAATGCGGCTAAAGTAATGCTAAAACAAACTGTGCAAGCTAACAATATCGACAAACTTTAATCCAGCCAACCGGTATAGTGTTAAATTAATTATTAACGAACCTCAAACTCTTAACTAACCGCCTTAACTGTTAAGATTTGGATGTTATGTTTAAAATTAGCCACGAAACTAAAGCTAGCATTAGCATCAGCTATGTGGTGGTAGCAATGAGGCACAACCGGTGCTATGCTAACGCTCCTGAAAACTACATCTACTCGCGATTTAGTTTTTGTGTCTTGTGTGATTAGACATTTCGCTTCCCTACCTTTTTTTAATATATAAAAGTGTAGACTGATGTTTCTAAGCTTCTTTTCGACGGTGACACAAAATGGCAGTAGCTAATTTACACGTGTCTGTTAACCGATATCCGGAGGCTAAGTTCTCAACGTGCCACATTAACTGCTAATTTAGTTTAGCCCGAGACAGCTACAGGAGATATACTTACAACAAACCACTTCGTGTGAGGCGACTGAACTGCTGCCGATGTACTGCATTGTAAAATAAAGATTTTTTTTTTTTCTCCGTCCTCTCAACTTGTAGTAAGAGCACACACTCAGTGAAAAGGACCGGTGGGAGGTTAGCTTCCAGATTATATAGGTAACCGGTCTTGGCTCATTTCCGCCCCCTTGAGGACGAACGGCGTATTTTAATTTACACTGTCGCCACCTTGTGTTCACTTGAGGGAATTACGCGTAGTTACCGTAACTTACAAAGTAAATAATAACTTAACAAATTAGTTAATGTTCCTTTTTATTTATTTTATTTTTATTTTTTACATAAGGCTTCGGTAGGAATAAGAAATTATAAAATGTGATACAGATATTTACTCATATTTTTGTTATTATTATTATTATCATAATAATTCATAATATAATAATAATAATTATTATTATAATGAATAAATAAATCAGTCAAGTAGCCATATTTTAAGCTTAGCCATCAAAAGACGAGTTAAGATTAAACATTAATGTCGCATCAAACGTGTGTGTGTGAGAGAGAGAGAGAGGGGCAACCACGCATGCGCACATCGCCCCCTTCTTCTCCCATCATTTCGCTGAGGTTCTGTCTCACTTCTTAATTGGACTCCGCGGGTTCTACTGCTCTACCATCAGCTTCCTGTGGATTTTTATGTGAAGACATGCGGGCGCCAAAGAATACTTAAGAACAGGTGACTTAAGGCTTAATTTTATTTTATTTATTTATTTATTTTAAAGTGTGTGACCTCCCTGGTGTGTGCCAATAATTAGTGTGTAATAACTATTTTAAGACTAGTCAGTGATTGTGGCCTAAAAAAACAACAACACACACCATCTGGCTCTTTGGCAGTTGAATTAAGGACTAGCAGTGGGGGTAATGTTGCCTGAAATAATGTGTTCCTAATTCAAATTAACATTTTACTTCTTCTTCCACAGTGAAGCAGCAGCACCAGATATGTTCAGAGCAGTGTTTGGAAACAAGAGAGAGGGAGGAGGAGGAAAACGAGGGGGAAAGAAGAGCCGGGGACATGCAGGTAGGACCAGAAACGACAAAACTGAAATTACCTGCGTGAAATAAATGTGCTTGCTTAAATAATATTGCACATTTGGACATGTATCTTATCTAATTGCATTTAATTAATCTTTTTTCTCTAATCTAATCTAATGTGTGTTTTGTAATGTGTATATGGGAAAATTTACCTTATTTTGCACACGCTAGGTCTTCATTCAGGTTCTCTCCTCATGGGTGATTCAAGATGAGCCATTGCAATTAGCCTAATTCACCAGTGTGTTCCGTCCTCAACGCAGAGTCCCGCTGCTTGCATTTAAAGTGTGTCAGGCAAAGTTAGAGTGGGTTAAGCAAACATCCTGACCTATTAAACACACTGGAATTGCGAGCAGATAAAAGTGAACGATATTAATCCGTGCATTTGGTTTAAGCGTGCCGTGACTTCCGCTACACAAGGTTTTGTCATATTGTCAGTGAACTCAAAGGGAACTTTTCCCTTTTTTTTTTTTTTTTTTTTGCTGTTTAATCTAAGCTGTTTGTATTTTTCACAGGCTGAACTTGTCAACTCACTGCAGTACAGAGGAGATTTCAGACGGTGCAGCGGAGAGACATGAACATAAGCAGAGCTCAGTATTAGAGCAACTATGCTGCTCATCAATATTTAACTGCGTGCTGCACTGGGTAGCAAGAACAGAGAGGAAGACAGAGAACTGTGTCAGTCTCATTAAAACGATATCGAATGTTTACAGTATGTTGACGTGACTCTGATCATTTGCAGAGAGATGTCTCATCTTCACTTCTTTACACCCGCCTCATTAAAAGGCACTGATCCTTCTATACGTTCAGGAATGATGCAACGGACTATCTCGTGAATGAGTTTGTGGTGGCTGTGCGACTCTTTATTTGGCTCGTGGTAATAACAGCAAAAACAGACTCGTTTAAAGGAAACGAATGACTCAATTACACCATGGCACAAACTGCTGCAATCAAGTACATCAGGATAAGTGGCAGTAAGGACTTCTGTAATCACATGGCTTTGTGAGTTCTCCCCCTTAATGCCCGTTTGAGTGGAAAATGATTGAAATATTGAATTATAATATAATAAGTGTAGCCTGTTTAGCCAGCGTGATCCCATTCCCTTAAATAGACGTTCCGGCAATGCCAACTTTCCATTACCTCATTCAGCAATCTGCTTCTAAGACAAGATATGTTTGCTCTGCTGCAGCCTTATTGTGAGATATATTTTATGGGCTTCTGCTCTCTCTGCGGCGTTCAATCTGATGCACAGCGGCACTTCTGTTGGATCAACTCTTTATTTCATTTCTCCACTCTCTCCCATCTATTCCTTGTAGGTGGTGAGGTGTACACCCACAGCACCTTGCAGAGGGTCAGCGGCCAGCGTGGCACTCACTATCCGAACCATGACAGCAGCTACACCGAGAGCCCAGGAAAATTGAAGAGGCTGACCAAAGGCGTGTCCATTTCTTTGCCGTCCTCCCCTCTCCTCCCTCGGCAGCCCAACATAGCCCCCTCCCACTCGTGCATCAAGTTCCCAGGTGGGTTCAGTCGAAATAGTAATAGCAATCAAAACAGAGCGTGGTGAACAACTGAGAATGACGTGGAGCCGTGCACCGGGGGGAAGCTACAAAGAAACTGATTGCTTTCATGTCTTTGCTGCCTTGATTAGCAGCGAGCTTCTGTGTGTTCAGCTGTTCCATACATGTGACATGTGAAAATACGAGAGCATACAGACTGTGCCCCCGGGGCCCGTAAACATGTGACAGATTGTCAGAGTAAATAATTAAGCAAGATAACTTAAGGCAAGGAACCTCAATTAGGTAGGTCAATTTAAAGATTTGAGATTAGTTTAGGAAGTCACGATCGAAGACGAAATAAATAAAATCTGAACTAAAGGCCCACTTACTGTTGAATGCATCACATGTACTGTTTGTAGTGCGTTTAGAAATGCATGTGTTTCTTGACACTTTTAATTACACAAATAGCTGCGAACTGGAACGCAGAGTTTTGCCAGCAATCTGAAATGTGTGCCGTGCATTCCCCCCCTTTGATTCCCGCAGGAAACAATTGGCATATGATATTTCCTCTTCCCTTTCTTCTCCTATTATGTGTCTTCCATCAGCTGACCAATAACCCCCCCCCACACACACAACAAAAACATAGCTAAATACTCAGTTACATCTCCCAATCACTGGCCTGAATACAGACTGAGTAGACAATTCTGCCGTGAACTATAAACCACGACAACAAATGCAGCAGCAGAAATAGTTCCTTGCTTGGTAATAAGAGCACATACACGGCAGCGTGGTAGTTTCTCACCTTTTCTGCTCGGTGCTCAGACTTGTTGAATCGCCATGCGCGGCGCAGGGTTCTCACCGCCAGAGTCTAGCAAACAAAATGCTTCCAAGCTTTTCTAAAAAAAAAGGGGGAGCAACGTGTCTGAAAGGGCAGAAAGATCTTCAGTCCATGAATAAAGAAGCACAATTTCTTTTTTGAAATTGGACAGAACGTGTTTCCTATCCCATCAAAAAGCCCATTCTCAGATTTCCATACCCCACCCATGGGAGCTACACAGCAAATTTTCTCCAAATTGTTTGTGAAGTCGCAAACCTCCGCTTGCGTGAACACCTCACAAACTCCCAATTTCTGGTGAGGACATTCTCATCATCATCATCATTCGGCACATTGAAACACCGTTTTGAGGGTAAAATTTCTTGTCTGTTTGCATTTTACTGTACTTTATGAATATTTAATTTGACAAGATTTGTAACTGGCGGCACAGTGGCGTGGTGGTTAGCACTGATGCCTCACAGCAAGAAGGTTCTGGGTTTGAATCCATCGGCCGACTGGGGCCTTTCTGTGTGGAGTTTGCATGTTCTCCCTGTGTCTGCGTCGGTTCTCTCCGGGTACTCCGGCTTCCTCCCACTGTCCAAAGACATGCTGGTTAGGTTAACTGGTGATTCTAAATTGGCCGTAGGTGTGAGTGTGAATGGTTGTCTGTCTCTCTGTGTTATCCCTGCGATAGACTGGAGACCTGGCCAGGGTGTACCCCGCCTCTCGCCCAGTGACAGCTGGGATAGGCTCCAGCCCCCCCACGATCCTTCACAGGACAAGCGGCTACAGAAAATGAGTGAACGAATGAATGAAGTTGTCAAAATTGGAAATTGGAAAAGAACGAAAGAATGAAAGGATGCAAAGAAGACATGGTTGGCGTTTGCTTGGGCTGCCTCGCCTGAAAAGAAGCACTAGGTGGCAGTGTCCCGCAGCAAGTACAGCCGTTCAAGAAGAGGGAGCTATTACGTTTCATTGCACGCAGCCCTGCCTTGTTTTTCTTCAACACACCTGACAAATACGATAAAAAAAATTAATAACAGATGGTAAAAATACATATTGTGGTTTTTATTTATTTTGTGCTCATGCAGAATCAAGTATAAAACTGTTTCTTAGACTGCACAGTGTTTCCCAAATCTATTCACGTGCATCATTCACTAAATAACCTTGAGTATATATGTATAAAAAAAAAAACAGGACATTTCAGTGTTTAGAGACATCTCATAGTGAAATGATCTCCGGTCCTAAAGTATCTGCGCTTCCAAGAACCCTGAGATGTTGTGCATAAATTGAGACACACCCACACAGTGTGCACCGCTGTCCGTACCACACACACACACAAACACACACGTTAGCAGTGTTAATATATTATAGATAAATGCCCACGGTACGATGAATGTTGTTCTGTTTGCATGCATGGCTTGCACTCTGTACATTCTGCTTTATACTCCTGGGACACAATTCAAATTCTGCACCACAGATCTCATCTGGAGAAGCTTAATCTCTCTCATTCTCCCTCTCCCTCTCCCTCTCTCTCTCCCTCTCCCTCTCCCTCTCCCTCTCTCTCACTTTCTTTCATATCCCTCCCTATCTCCACCCTCTCTCTCCCTCCCTCCCTCCCTCCCACCCTGCCTGCTCTCCTTCGCTCTCCCTCCTGCCTGCTTTGCTGTGGCCGAAGGACGGGTAAGGAAGCCGGAGTATGTGGATGACTCCTCTAGTCCGAGAGAACCTCCTGTCTTTGCCTCGTGCCGTGGCAAGGCAGACCACAGAGGTGAGAACAGGAGCGTGTGGGGGCGTGTGTTTTGTGCATTGTGTCTGTTTTTTTCTCCAGGTATTGATTAGTGAAACTGAATCAGAATGAGACTGAGGTGAATGATGTGAAATACAAGAGAAAGAGTGTGTATGTATGTGTGTGTGTGTGTTTTAATTACATCAAAAAGGCTTTTGTTAAGTTTTCCTTTCAGAGGCAATGTACTGACAGAGATGTTTGTGTAATATTTAGTGTATTGTTGAGAGTGGTTTTGTTTCATCCCAGTTTCTCCTGATTCTCTGCCCTGACTCCTCTACATATTTCTTACATAGTTAAAGCTGGATTAAAAACATTAATGGTGCAAATACTTACATATCTGCTAGCTTTCTTTGCGTTTCTGACCACAGGGCTACCCTTAGGCTAAACAGATTTTATGAGGCATCTTCCATCCCGGTTGCCAGGCACCTCTCAGCTTCCCGTTTCCAATGGCAACTGCTAGGTGGTTTGATGAATAGTACTGGACGTTCAGTGTGTCCTCATGTTACTCCAGATTGGGTCTCAGTGCTGTGCTGACTAAATGCAAAGTTTTCTCTCCTCCCCCTCATTGAAATACACATCCTACCCAAGACTTCAGCAGATTCTCAGCTGTGAAAAGAGTATCGTCAAAGGCTTAACCGGGGCACCTTGCAAACAAAAGTGACCAGACTTGCCTCTCAAAAAAATCGGCACACAGTTGAGTTGAATATGCAGTGCATTTGAAGCGAGAGAACGAGCAGGGAGGACAGAATGAGAAAGAATCGGTGGGAGTGCGAAATGAAATGTGATGTCTAAACGAAAAGATGTTCGTGAGGAGGAGTGAGCTGTTCCTGTAATCCGTGGTGTCTTGTCATCCTGTTTATATGCCTTCTCAATATGCATGTTACTCAGCTGATAACAGTACACGGATGAGGTGTGAGAATGGAGGCATGTATTGCTCAGCTGGGTATGGCCCGGAGAAGCCTCACTTTGCTGAGGTGAGCATGGATCTAAAGTGGAGCAGGGGGTTGGAGGTCAAAGCACCAGGGAGCCTTAAACAGTGATAAATGAATGCAGCACATGGCCTCTGTCAGCCAATCTCTCCAGGAGCAATTGTGAAGGCAGAGCCGAGGCACTCCTTCTTTTCGCTCCGGAGTCGACACCAATCTCATTGAAATTCACAACTCGTCCCTTAACCGAGAGCACCTGGCAGGCATGTGCACAGGCGAACTCACAACCCCACACAACCTCCTTGCTGCCGCCTCAGCCGTGGACTGGAAAGCCACTGTGTGCGCATTCATAATCAGTGCAGCTGGGGCCGCGCTGACCTGTGGATGCATACATTTCTTGCAGTCCACCGCAGATGCTGCTGGGTGGGAGCCTCGCGAGCAAGCTGAGCCGAAACGGGAGCATCGGCTTGGCGGCGGCATCATTTGACCTGCTGTGTCTCCGTTTGCTTGTTAATCCCCGTGTCCTGAATGTGTGTGTCTTCCAGACCTCCACGTGGAGCCCCAGCCTGGCTCCTCCCTCTCTAGCCAGGAACTGATGACCAGACTATGCTTTTTATTGGGAGAAGCAACGGCCGGCACTGCTAGCTCTCCTATGGAGGACAGGAGGGAGAAGAAGGTAGGGCAGCGTATTGATTTACTGACCCCATGCTGTCAAGTTATATCAAAATAACAATGAATAGACTGAAACAACCTTGAACATTGAACCATTGCTTTATAAAGATTGTTATTTAGAATGCAATCGTATGCAGGAACACCCTGTATAACTAATTTAATAAAAGGGAATTGATATACAGTATATATTTTGAAACACTATTGTGTTGGTTTGGACTCAGTGCCCTTTTAGTTTAACCCCTCCGCGTGATGAGTTATTGCTCGTGCCTACACTACGTCTCTCCATCTCTTTGCCTTTGCATTGCTCAGCCTTGGCCCATTTTCTCAGCCTCATTCCACCACCTGAGCTCCAGATTCAGTCAGTTTCGCCGAGATAGCGAGGCTCATATGAGGAATGTGGGCTGTCCTGGCTAAGATAGATGAGGCTTTGGTATAAAGGGAATAACAGTGAGATGTTTAAACTCAGCTGCCTTGTCTCTCTACAGTCTCTGAGGCGCAGAAATGTTGCTTCGGTTGGAGGAGGCCTGAAATGCACGTGATCAAAAACTCAAGAATCAGGAATATTCAAAAAACAGCAACAAAGAATTTCATTCTTTTCATTTTACATTTCACACCCTCTTAAGGTCCTGCGTTAAGATTTAGGAGGCTCTCCTTGCAGAAATAGAATATAATATTCAGAATTATGTTATCTTTAGTGGAGAATGAGCCCTGCTACTGTCGCTGTTTCTCTCGCCTATTCCACCATGTGTGTTTCTACGGTATCCCAGAAGGGACACACCAAACACTAGCTCCTACACCATGTCTTTTGCAAGTCCGGACACCTAGCGCGAAGAGCAACTCAATCCGGACCTATCCCATCAAATGGATGCGTGGCTTTCTAATTCGGAAAAACAAAAAAAAATGAGAAAAACAAATTTTCTAGCGATTAATGAATCATTATTGAGTATTAGTGAATATACAGTTTAGCCAGAGATTATCCTGTCATAATGAATGTGGTTTTTTTATCGTTGACACCGTTGTCATGGCGACGTCAGCTGCTGGAGAGAGTGTTGTTGCGTTGTTGCTGCCAGGCAGTGTGCAAACAATGCCGTGGCATTTGGAGGAGCTCGCTGTTTTATGTTCAGTAATTTCCTGGACATAAATGAACAGATACAATATTTATAAAAGGCTTGATTCAGGTTTTATTGATCGCTATGGTTATTAATAAAAAACAAAACAAAAACAAAACGTGAATTTTAAGAATAAGGCGGCAGAGGAAATGTAAATGCTGCTGCGTGTCTTCAAGCCACCAAAGGGACAAATAGAGATAGAAAGACACTGTTTATTTGACTGTTAACAATCTCTATGCTGACTTCAATACAGCGCACTCTATAATAGATAATAGTACACATATTAGTTAAGATTTTTCTCTCGTTTGTTTTGTGGATGTTGTCGATAAGAAAGTAGTTATGAAAGGTTATGAAGTCAATAAAGCCTCATGTCAGTATTTTAGATCAAGCTCATGCGTTATTAAGAGGAGCCAATAACAACTCCAGACATCTTGCTGAAGAGTACACAAGAATGAAGTTCAAACTACTGATTGCCAGCAAACAACTCCATTTCTCCCACGCTAGAGCGTATTATGACTGTATTGAACTTAAACAGATGCTCTTTAAAGGTTATAAGTAAGTCAAATAACTTGTAGTTTGTTCCAAACCTCTGACCTTGAATAAAAATCAGATGCACACCTTTGAGAAATAAGTTTGAGGACCACACATCCTGCATGTTTGGAAAAGGAGGGTTGCTTGCAATCCGCAACTTCACCACTAGGTGTCTCTGGACATCGTGCACACTGGTCCTTTAAAATTAGGTTTTAAATATTCTTTAAGCTTAAAATAAGCTTTAAGCTTTTTAAGAGATACAATAAGAAAACAAACAACAGTCTAATTAAATTCAACCACACTTTATGTCCTAATTGCAGAGCCTTTATAGTTAACACATGTATATATTTTCTTTACTCATAAAGTTGGACGTCTTGGTCAACAGATGTGATTCTGTTTTTGAAAAAATAATTCTATCTGTTTTCTAAATGCTTCTCTTAGCCCTGTACATTGTAGACCTTATTGTGTTTAAAATTACGTGGCGTTTTGCTTTACTGTAGAGCTGTACATGCTTCGCCAACAATCTATACGCTGCTATAGTAGTGAACATTTTCTTTTATGTATATGTTCACTGTACAGTCTGTGAAAAATGTTCAAAATTAATGTTGTCTCTGTGAAATCATCCCCGTGTGGAACAGCAGACAGTGTGGACACAGACTTTTACAGTAAATTGTTAATGTCAACAGTAAGTGATTTTGTTTTGAGCACAACCAGCCGTCATTATGAAAAAGTGGGAAAATGGCAGCCGGGATGGAAATAACTGGAATTATCCTTTCAGTTCCCATCTGTGAGCACACTCAAACATACTCGGTCACAGTCACACAAAGCAGCATGCATGAAGGCAAACAGTGTCATGCAGAGTGCAGCATCATTAAAGCAGTGACAACTAACACAGTCAATTTACTTCACTTTTGAAATAAAATAATTAAACATGTCGTTCTATTCTCTCCTCTATGTCTTTCACGGTGCTCTAATCACACCTTCCCTTTGTGTTTTATACATAGCTGAACTTCTTGTAACTCCATCTGCTTTGTGTTTTTCAGTGTGATACCTCTGCCCAGGGGGGGAGTCCTAGCTCCACTCTGACCTGCAGCACTGCCTCCCCCTGTTCAGAGAGCCCCCCGTCCACCCTGAGCACCAGTGCTGGAGGCCAGTCCTTGCCCCAGCCTTTACCCTTACCCTCTCCCCACTGTGGCACAAGCATCAGCCCCAGTGGAACCCTCTCCAGCCTTCTCCCTTGTCCTGCTTCTTCTGGACCCGGGAGCAGTCCTGGGCCTCTGTCTCAAAGCCCCACCTCAACCCTTGAGAGCAAGGACAGTGGGATTATAGGTGAGAGCTGCTGCAGTTTATGTTTGGAAATCCTGGCCGGATCCAGCACACGCAATACAGAAGGCTAGCCACGCGTGAGCTAAACAAACATCACTGTCCCGTTTAACGCCATATGGAATCATTTTATCAGAGAATCCAAACATGACTCGTCCTCAAATTGCCCCACCATCCTACAAGCTGATAGGAAGTTAGATTCAACATCACAGAGTCTAAGGCCTTGTCCAGTGTGCACCCCTACCCCACAGCCAGTTTCTCTACGTTGTCTGTGCCACTTCAGCCTTAAGGCTTCAGCTCCCTCCTGTCAAAACTGGGACACTGCTGTCTTTGTTGCTTATGGGTCTGATTCTCCCGAAATAGGACACTTTTTTCTCCTTAAATAGAGTTTGTATTTATAGTTGAATACAAAGGGGCAAAGGGCGCATAGAGAACGATAAAACTAATTGATTGATGGGCTTTTAATGTACGTTTGATGAAACAGCTGCATTTGAATGTTGTCTGAGTAAATGTGTTTTTCTGGAGTTGGAGTCTTTAGTCGATCTTAAGGAAAAAAAAAAAATGACAGCCAGATGTTCTTTAGAAACATGATTTAGTTTTCTCTTTTTGGCTGTGATTAGCATATGTTCTTTGCACTGCTCAGCAACCACCACCAGTTCTTCTGAGAATGAGGAGCGCAGCGCCTCCAGCGAGGTTCTGACTAAGGACGAAGGCCCAGGGGGCGGCGCTGGAGCAATGGGCCGTGCAAGCGAGGACCGCCATCTCGGGCCAGCCAGGGACAATCTGACTGCCCAGCCAGATGAGTCCTTACCTAGGACTGACATCATGGAGCCGAGGACTCCGCCGGCGCCAAAAAGACCCCTCCCACAGCACCACATACACGGCACGTCCTCCCTCGTGATGCCCCGTCCAAATTCGGTGGCAGGTACGTTTGCCCTTTCGTCTTTAATACATGTGCACCTATTTCTCTGTAATTAAAGGAATAGCCTGACTCTGGTATAACACGATTTATCACTTTTTTGCTGAAAAGATCAATAACTGCCCATTCAATATGAATGTGGTGCCAGCAGCCCATTAGCGAAGCCAGGAAGCCGAGAAAAACAGTGATCCAAAGGGAATAAAGTCCGCCTACCGGCACCATATAAAGCTCACTAATTATCACGTATTTCCTGGAGTCTTGCTGTCACCTTGGGGTTGCTAGCCCACCACTAGAGACTCCAGGAAGTCACCGTTCCCAGCCAAGACACAGTCCCACACACAGACCCCCGTCAAACCAAAACGTGTCATTTTTACACCTCCATTCTTGTGCACGTTAAACAAATGAGACATCATCAGAGAGCTATTGAGTGAGTTACTAATGCTTCCATTATGCAGTAGATGAAGTGCGCTAATGAGAGTATAAATAAGACAGCTGTGACCTGGGTGATTAATTAATGGGCTGATTAATATTGACTGAATGGCAAATTGATTGAATTGATTGTTGACTTGGCATGTTCCAAGTATTCATCCATTACAGTGGAAGCGTAATTTGCAAGATCCCGGTGATGCAGAACCTAACTACACTGCACCCTGCGCTGGTGCTCTACTTACCACTGAATACACACAGTGAGCAGTACCAGTTAAATGTCCAGGGAGGCCTCTAGTTGTCATAAAAAAATATACCCCCCACCCTTCCCCCTCCTCCTCCCTCTCCAGTCACGATCTATGCTGGTGCACAAGGCTCTTTTTCTTCCCCTTAGATGTCAGTTCATTTGTGGTGGGAGCAAAAGAAGAGATTCCCTCAGGAGTGGATTCGCAGTAATGGCTGCCAGTTTCTTCTGTCAGCCGGTGCTTTCATGTAGGCACTCTTGATGAAATTCAGGATAAAGACGAGGCTAGCCGCGTGTAACCGCTAGAATGTCTCTCCACATTCACTGTGTACATTATTACACGCTTTATGACTTGAAGTAAAATTAAGATGAGCTGCTTCTGGGTGGAAAAGGTAATTGTTGTGGCGGCGATTTTGTCAGACAACAAAAGCGATAAAACGTGAAAATGTATAAAAGAGCGGCAGGACGTCGAGGGCAAACAAAGGAAAACAGAATACTGGATGGAGATTACAACCTGGAACACGTAATTTAAGGTGCAAAATAGGTGGAGGCCCCATCCCCGCATCAACTTACACCGCATCAGCCGCAACATTATGACCACTGACAGGAGAAGTGAATAACACTGATAATTTTGTGACAATACAGTATTCAGCTGGGAAATGTTTGGACCTGGCTTTGGTGTGGATGTTACTTAGACATGTAGCACCCACCTAGCCCAAACCAGGCACCCCCACCCCATAGCAATGACACTCCTTGATGGCAGCAGCCATCCCCAGCAGGACACACACACAAAAACGGTTTAGGAACAACTCAGAAAATCATGACAAACAGCACAAGGTGTTGACCTGGTCTCTAAATTCACTAGATCCCAAACTGATCACGTATCTGTGGGATGACCCACAGAGGCCCCTCCCCTCAAAGGCCCCCCACTAACAACATTCTGTTACAAGACACCACAGGACACCCTCAGAAGGCCCATGTCCATTCTCTGATGAGTCACAACTGTTTTGGAGGCACAATGGAGACCTACACAATATTAGAAAGGTGGTCATAATGTTATGCCTGATCGGTGTATAGGTTCATGCGTTTGTTCTCATCATTACTGTGCTCGTCATCAGAATCTGTGGAATGGAAGGATGACGTTGCTCGTGTTCTCACGTTTCCTGAGATAAATGTTGATTGTCGCAAGCAGAGAATACAAAGACAGTGTGTAGCGTCAACACAACTTGGCTGCATCATCACCCTCCTAGTGGACTGAGACTGAATCCACTTTGCCAGACACCGTTGTACAATATGATGACTGTCGGCAGAAAGGGCGCCATAAGCACTACAATAGCAGCTTCTTAAAGTTCTTTATCGTGAGAGGGGTCAGTTATAGTCGCACTGGCCTACAAAAGCAATGACGCATCCTGGTTTTGATAATGGAAAAGTACAGGAGGTTTTTCTGCAATGGAGAGGTGTCAGATTCAAATAACATTTACAGCCTTTTTTTGCTTTCTGGACCGAACGCTGATGCCACTCCCGTATCTGCCTCGTATCCATCTCAAGAGCAAAGCGTTTCTACAATGAATATTTTGAGCTCTGTCCATTCTTTGTATCCATTATGAAAGTGTCACGTAACATGCGTCGCCTACATCTTGTACCCTTGTTTGTATCATGTTTATCTGCTGCACGGATGATTTATTCAGATGTATGTATGAATTCATCTCGTTCCTCCTGCTGCTCTGTTCTCTCTCTTTTTCTGTCTCTGCCCGGCCGTCCTCGAGCAGATGCTCCCCCCCATACGAGCTGGGTTCTGCTCTAGGTTTCTTCCCGTTAAAAGGGGGGTTTATCTTTGCCACAGTCATCTTAGCTCTTGCTCTGTGTGTATCCGTAAAGCATCTTGAGACAGTTTGGATTGTTATGTCAATAAGATTGAACTGAATCTGTGCTATCAGGCTGCTAACCCCAGCGTTAGCCATGTTTAGCTTGGCCAAAAGCAGCTGGACATGCTGGACATGTATTTTGTGCTGCCACTTTTAGTTTGAACTGAGTTTTTGCAAAGTCTTTAAATCACGGAGCTCTGTTTGACGTAGTTCTTTGTCATTTAAATGTGTTTGACTGAGCAGCTTACGCAGCCTGTCGTGACTCTAGAGAACAGTTTCTATTTGGTGTCGATGAGAGACAGCCTCAGACGCACATATTTCTTGCATAAAGAAAAGTTGAATCAGTCAAATTATCGCCCTGCGGCGGCGCAAGAGTAAAGGAGTCTACCTACCAGCGTTTCCGAAGCTCACAAACTGACAGAGTGCGTCTTGTTTTTGTAATCTGTACGAAATCCCAGATGTTAAAAACAACAGCTCTTGTAGGTCGGATAATGTGCTTGTTCCAAATGGTTGTTTTTACACTTCTGTTTTTGTGTAGATTTAAAAAAAAAAAAAATATATATATATATAACCTGCAAGTTTAAAGCAAGTGTCAACGTGCAAGATGGAGAAGCACGGGTGTCACAGCTTAGCCGCCACCTTACGTGCACATTCTTGTCTCCAGACATCACCCTGACACCTCCTTCGTGGTGACATCAGTCAGGTTGTGAAAGACAGCATGGCGTGACTGGTCAGGTATCGAGGTTTCTCGTGTATTGTGCTCAAAGTATTGTGAAAATAATCCAAACCCGGCGTCACATGCTGTGGAGAGGCGTCGGTTCACGTTTAGCCTCCTGCCAGGAAACGAAAAAGAGTATTTTCTCAAAATGCGGGGCTGTTAAAGTTGAAAAGGTTCCTTTGAAATGGTGCTTAAGGGTCTGCTCGTGATTTAAGGGATGCCATCAGGGAGGCCGGGGGCTTGGGCCGGGGCCGCAGCGTTGACCTTTAAAGTGATGAAGGATCAACAGGGGCTGCAGGGTAATCAGCTACTCTGTCATCAACAGGGAACATAAAGGTGGGCAGTGAGTGTGGGATAGGTTGGGCTGTCAGTGGAGGGATGAGCTGTCCTGGCGTCCCTGTGTCAAACTCGCCGAAAAACACATTTTAACTCTTTCGCTGTTTCGCTCGTCCACTCAGCCATTTGGCCTGGCTGTCTTTAGCCAGCAATATTTCTCATCCCACTCCACACCTCCTTCTCACTGTTTTGCTGCAGGCTGTGCTCCATCCTCTCACTGTGGATGTTCTTTCAGTCCTCAGTTCTCCCTTTCTTGCTTGACAATTATGGTAATTTAATGCATGTCCCTCATCCTGAAAGCTCTCTTCCACCTGTTGGAAGGGGATTCATGTTTTCAGCGTTGCATGGTATATTAATTGCTTGTCCCCGATCTGTTTTCTTTTATTATAACTACAGTATGCATACTGTAATTGATTTGTCTTGCACCAGGGAGCCCTTTATTGTGCACTGGGTATTTCGCGGAACAGGCTACAAGGTCTTAACTGCCCTGTAAATTACAATATTTACAGGCCTCAGTAGCTTTCAACCATGGCCTATTACAGCGCTCTTCTGCTGCATGATGATGGACACATGTAGGGATGAATCAGAATCTGATCTGAACTGTATGTTTCTGATAAGATCTAAAAAAAGAAGATGGAGTCAGGTTCCAGCTTTACGCTAATGTGAAACATTAAGAGAGAAGCAACTCGTGTTGTGGGGCTCACGTCTGACTGTACAGTGACGTGGTGATCTCTAGTAACGAAGGATTCTCAAGAACGTCGCCGGCCAGAATCTCAAGGCTGCGAATATAATTGCCGCTGTAAAGCTTTAAAGCCATAACGGCTCAAATATGTGCTGCAGCTCTCTCAGATGCTCCGAGATTACCACATTTAACATGTGCAGTACATGGGCTATAATAATGTGAAGTCACTGTCTTGTTCCCTGCCTGTCTGATTGGTCTATCTGCGGTGTTTTACAGTGCAACGTGACTGGGGCCCTTTTTTTAACCCCACTCTAAAGGGATTAGAGGCAGCAGTAATGCCAGATTTTCAGATTTTACACTGGATTTTTTTAAAACCATATGTATGTGTGTGTGTATATATATATATATATATATACAGAGAGAGAGAGAGAGAGAGAGAGAGATATCTATATAGCCATAACATTATGACCAAAGAAGAACAGAAGAACTAAATAACATTGACCATCTTGTGGCAATTCAGTGTTCTGCTGGGACACTTTTGGACCTGGCATTCATTCGTGTGCATGTTAATTAGACATGTAGCACCCACCTAGACCAGACCAGGCACCTCCACCCCATAGCAATGACACTCCTTGATGGCAGCAGACATCCCCAGCAGGATACAGCCTGACACAGACACACACACAAAAACGGTTTAGGAACAACTCAAAGAAACATGAAAAACAGCACAAGGTGTTGACCTGGCCTCCAAATTTACTAGATCCCAAAGTGATCAAGTATCTGTGGGCCCCTCCCCTTAACCCATAGGACCCAAAGCCCCCCCACTAACAACATCCTATTACCAGACACCACAGGACACCCTCAGAAGGCCCATGTCCATTCTCTGATGAGTCACAACTGTTTTGGAGGTACAAGGGAGACCTACAGGCGGTCATAATGTTATGCCTGATCAGTGTATATAATACCAATTATGAAAACTAATCCCTGTGATTGAACGACATGGATTTATCTGCCCGTCATTCAAAACAAATAACAACAGATCATTATTTTTTCATGCAGCTTTAGTTCCTCTCGGTGTGGCGTAGATGAAATTATAACCAAATGGAAACAAATAAGCACAAACACCTCTGGCTGACTGCGTATTAAAAGTTATCTGTCTCTCTGCCATGTCTGCGTTCATTAGATTCCATTTTATTATTAATAGAAGGCGAACAAGCAACCTATCATTAGACTAAAACACAGGTTCTTCACTTGTCTCTTGGCATCTGCTCCGAAGACATGACCGCTGTATTATAATGTACTGCATCTTCTATTTATCTTGCTGTATAATGATGTGCTTTAAAAAAAAAAAAGCTAAATACACCAGGTTTTTTTTTTCTCAATTTCCACAATAACTTGGATAAAAAAGTGCAGAAACTAAGCGTGGATGACCTGTGAACTCTGTGGTGTGAGTGGGTGGATGGATAAGGCAACCGTGGGAGTAAAGGACTCTTATCTTTTTGTTTCTTTCCCTTAAGTACAACATGTTCTCCACTATATCAATCACGTTGGCTTATTTGGTGATTTGAGGAACGTGCGTAATCCTGCCACTGACAGCTGAGACATTTTTGCATTACAGCCGGCGACGTGTTTCCACCGATTATCACAAATTTGCTGTCCTGACGCGTGAGACGAGCAAGAAGCATTTGGTCATTTCAGACTCAGCTTGAGATTACAGGATGCGAGATGAGTTGTTTTCTTCTCTCTTCCTCCCTCCTGTCTCCTCAAGGTCACTGAACATTTATCATTAAGAGAGAAAAACTGTTTATGTCTCGCGTCTCCATGGATACTATAACTGACTGGAGTGTCTGCAGTGTGCATGTGCGTCTCTGCATGCTAACCTGCATCTCTCTCACGTTCTGAATTTCACTGCCTGTTCGTTCTTGTCTTTGCAGCAACGAGCTCCACGCGACTGGAGGATCTGAGTTATCTGGACAACCAAAGGGCTGCCGGCCACAGGAGCTCCGTCCGCAAACACAACACAGCCGGACGCACAAGTGATGACTCCAAAGGTATATTGTGCCTTCACCTCAGGGGCAGAATCAGTGTATAAATATAGCTTGTTGCAGAGATATCCACAGGGACATGTATGCACTTCCCCAGTGTAACCACTTCTACATACAACATATGAAGTTCTTGTGCCGCTTCAACGTCGTCTTCTTACTCTGTGCAGGGAGACTGGTGCCATTCAAACAAGCTGACATAATGCTAAAACCGCTGCTGTTTGAAGTCCCCGGCATCACGGCAGAAACCCCTTTCGTCGGCCGGGATTGGCTCTTCACGCGTCTGGAAGAGGTCCTGAAAAAAAACAGCAGCTGCGAGGGGCGCGGCGCCGTCATCGTGGGCAACGCGGGATCCGGCAAGACGGCCATCATCTGGCGGCTGGTGACGCTCAGCTGCCACGGCATGCGAACGCTACAGGGGGGTCCCAACGTCCCTCACAGCCCCAGCTCCTCCCCTAAATGTAAGAGTTTTCTCTTCATTCACGCTGCTACAAGTTGAATTCGTACGCAGTGTGCTGGGATTCTTGTAAGATAGTGGAACAAATATCACTTTATGGTAAGGGGTTAGTAACTGGGTCACGCACCCTTCTTTCAAGTTCCCCCCTGAGGTTTCTCTGGTGATTGCAAGTGTGTAACAGGAGTGAGATTGTTGCTGTTTTTTTTGTTTCTTTTCATGAGTGGGCCTGGAGTTGTTCTCCTGTGAGAAAATAACCTCTCATGCAAAAAAGATGTTGCACATAAATGTAGGTTTGCACATTTTTGCATACATCATGTGCTTTCAGCCTTTTTCAAGCAGTACCGTAAGAAGTATTGTTAAGATTACTGGCAGGAGTGCAAGGCAGGACAGAAAAAGCGGAGTTGCATTCATTTTTCAGCACCGGAGCATTATTTATTGATGTCCGTATTGTATGTTGTCGTTCTAATTTAAATTTAACAGAGGGTATAGCATGTGGTGTGAAGAGTCCAGCCTGCAGGTCCTTCTGCAATCTTTTTTTTTTTTTTATCCTCATCCAGTCTTGCTTACAGATGCACTAATTAATTGGAGGAATCTATTCGCGGCTCCTCATAGGCTTCACTTCTGACATCTCAACGCTCTCACCTGAGAATTCATCTAAGGAGTGTAAATGGCAGCTTTGCGTTTGTTGTTGTTGTTGTGGCTTTGTGCTCTCGCTCAGGTGGGGATAGGCAGGGGAAAGCAGCCTCCAAACAGCCAGCCGACTCCCAGCCCAACCAGAGTGCTGCCGGCGGGACAAGCGAGAGTGCAGCACAGAGGAAGGAGGCTGTCAGATGCCTATCTGCCAAGGTAACTCTAAAACGAATGTGCACGCCGACGTTTGTATTTCTAGACCTGCGAGGATGTGCAATTACAAAATGTGTCTCTGTAGCCTGCAGCGATAACCTTAAAACAAAAACTCAAGAAATGTGAAAGAAATGTGTCTGGAAACAGTCTGGAAACCCAGGCCGTGTGTTTCCCGCACTAATTTTCATGTTTTCATGCCAAGAAGGTTTCTGCTCACTTGACCAACTTCAGCACGTTATCTCCCATCAGTCGCCAGTGGTTGTGCTAAGCTAACCTCAGAGCACAGATAGACAGAGGTTGTAATATATCTCCTCATCTCCCTGCAATAATACAAAAAAGGTGTATTTACCGTAACGTCAGACTACACCATTACCATCAGAACAATATTCCCTATTCCAGCCTGACCTGAAATGAAATGTTCCACTCTGATGACCCTAAATAATCAATCAAATAAAATCTCAATTTGATTCTCACATTGCATGCATGCACAATTGCACACCACATTTCTGTGTGTGTGTGTGTGTGTGTGTGTAGTTATTTATCTCATTGCCAAGCAGACCGATGAGTCACCTGCAGACAAATGCAATAAATTACATTTACATTACAGGAACGTCCTTCTGTTTACCCCGCCATTATGGCAGTTTTCGTAGCTCTGTTTTATGTCCCTGCACTTCTTGTCGTCTGTCAAGTATGGTCACGCAGTGCAGCTTCGCAAACAGTACTGCAGGGAGCTATGACTACTAAAAGCCTTCACAAAAGACTGAAGAGGGATCAGGATGGGAAAAAAATAAATAAAGAACACACACACACACACACACACACACACACACACATCAGTGTTCAGTTGTTTCTTTTCAAGGAGCTATGAGGCTGCACATTTGCAACACAAGATTTTAATGTCAGGGCGTTCTTCTCTGTTTCGGAGCACATGTAGAACACGCCGCTGACTGCATCACACAGATGACATGGAGGCTTCTAAATTTACTAGCTTGGCCTCAATAAGAGTTTCCATGGGAACTAGTCAGACTACGCGTGATGGCGAGGATGTTTGCTCAAAGTAAAATCATTGACAATGTTACATGTGGAGAATTATTGGCTTAGGCTGAGACCTAGAGAGCCTCGAGTGGATATGTGTGAGATGTAGATTCGCAAGCAGATGCCATTTGTCCAAAAAACTCTCCAGAAATTAGCTTAATTTCTCGTAGCCCTGTTTACCTCTGAGTTTCCTACCAGTGCTTTAGAGAAATTCTGCAGCGACCGACTGAATGGAGCTCATTGAGTTTTGTGAGTGTAGTCAATGTTATGACTCATCCACCTCGATTCTTTCTGTGTTTATACTGTATCTCTGTGTTATTTCATTGTGACCCATATCTTTATACTGCGTGAAAACAGTCATAGAGATTGTTTTTTTTTTTCCTTTTTATGTATTTCTTCTAGGGATCTAAGCGCATAATAATTCAGCGTTTGAATTTGTGCAGTAATATCGTTCCCTCCCCTGCGACTGACTGGTCACCCAATTTACTTCTCAGAGTCATAAATCAAAGAGCACGCGCACCGGCTCGAATGCCCTGAGGATGAACATCTATAAATTTACTTTTAAATAACAAAAAATAAAAAAAGGTGCTTTTTATGACTTTTGATCGTGACTCATATTCATCTGTATTCAAAGTAGTGGTTTTCTACAGAGAGCGGAGACGAACTGGAGCAGGATTTTGCAGGATTTGGACAGAAAATTCTGTATCTTTTCACCAGAGTACTAGTTTTTAACACATGATCTGATATTGAAGCCTAATTTGACAGTAACCTAAAAGTGTCAAGCTGATGTCATGATGACGTGCATGCAAAATAGCCTGAGGAGCTTTTTCAAAGTTTTCAACCAGTTTTATATCAATCTGCGCTTCCACTTCCTGTTGTGTTTCTAATGGGAAAATCACACATTATAAATCACACATTATGGCCTAATGTGATTCTTTTTTGCCTTCCCCTACTGTTATAACCTGTTCCATTCTTTTTCCACTATTTTCACCCAGGCCGTTAACAGTTATGCAGCTTTTATTTACACCCAAATACAGATTTGTATGTGATGTAAACAGATACAGAGTAGTTTTGGGCCATGTAAAAACCATGAAGGCCTTAAAGGGGAACTACTGTTTTTTACAACCTGGACCTTATTTCTGGCATAAAATACGATCGTTTACTCACCCATATAACTTTGGTGTTATTTGTAGTTGTTCGGGAGATATTTAGATTTGCGTATATCCATATAGTGGGAGTGACTGGGGCACCGAAACGCAGCCTCTAAATAACGCATTATCTGCCGCAAAATTTTCATTTCACCAATATTTTGTTATGATATGCTAGTGCTATTCCCCATTGAGTCCGGAGTTACTACTGTTGTCTATTTGCGGACGTGCGGTGGATTGTTGTTCTCTGGCCAGCTGTTCCTCTCTCTGCCTCCGCATCGTCCTCTCAACAAGCTCCTCATCCGTATACTCTGGCTCAAAACGGTAAAGACGTCCATCATAAACAAAGTTGTCGTCCACAACCTCAGAATCGGAAAAATATTCAGCCATGTTGCAAAAAACTAGCAGTAGGAAATTACAGGTAAACAATCCGACTGTCGCGGGTGTGCGTGGCGCTCAGAGATGACATCATCCAGGTCAGAGCTTAGTAGGTCAATCTACAGACCCCAGATGATGATAACAGGTAACTCTGGACTCAACAGGGAATAGCACTAGCGTATCATAACAAAATATTGGTGAAATGAACGAGTTTCATGGCAGATAATGCGATATTTAGAGGCTGCATTTCGGTGCCCCAGTCACTCCCACTATATAATAATAATAATAATAATAATATGGATATACGTGGATCTAAACATCGTCCAAACAACTCCATATGACACCAAAGTTATATGGGTGAGTGAATTATCGTATTTTATGCCAGAAATGAGGTCCATGTTGAAAAAACGGTAATTCCCCTTTAAGTACATCGACAGAGAGTTGCACATTTACATGAATCTAGAACTGTCACTGTGCGTTAAACACCTCTTTCGTTTGCCAGGTGGTAGCCTACCATTTCTGCCAGGCCGACAACACCTACACATGCCTGGTGCCGGAGTTTGTGCACAGCGTCGCCGCCCTGCTGGCCAGAGCCCCACAGCTCGGCCCCTACAGGGAGCTGCTGGTGCAGGAGCCTCACCTGCAGAACACGCTCAGCTTGCGTTCCTGCGTTCAAGACCCCATCGCTGCCTTCCGAAAGGGTGTCCTGGAGCCCATGGCCAGCTTGCGCAAGGGTAATGAAGTCTACACACACACTTTAAGACAAATGTGCAATTCAAATTTAAAGACCTTTTAAAGTTTAAAATAGTATCAGCTTTAAGGTGGGGTGTGGGGGGACTGTCTGCTTCCCTTACCCTGCAATTAGCGAGTGTTCTGCTATCTCCTGTGTGAAATAGCCTATTAATGACTCCGTGATGGGCTCATAGATTATTTTTCCGAGTTAGGGTCAATGATTTGAAACACTGTGGAGTGTGAAACAGATGTTTGGTCATTTGCATAGGGAATAGATGAGTGTTATTTTTGCCCCGGTGAATCATCGGCATCCCGCGGGATTTCAAGGTCACAAAATACTTGGGGGAGAGGCACTGAACGCTGGGACGTATTAGCCGGCTCAGTTTCTCATGACACAGTCAGTCAGCTAGATTGATGTGTTATAATGCCCAGGCCCTCCACAGTCTGAGTGGAGGAGTGTTTTGTCTACTCCATCTCTATTAAGCAGGTTAGAAAAAAAAAACATGGAGAGCCCTTGTTCGAGTGAGTGTATGAGTCCTCACAGGTTTGCAGTCGTGCGCTGACAGCTTTGATGATGTGAAACATGACGGATACGTCCTGTTTCAAGCTAATAAACAACAAAGGCCTGTGGCCCCTCTCAGCAGAATATAATCAATGTCAGGATTTTCTGCTTTTTTCAAAATATACCATTCTGGTCCTCTTTAAAATGCTTCGGATAAAACCCCCCATAATGACACGTAATGCAGTGTTTTATTGTCCTTCGCTGTCTGTTCGCTTTCTTTTCTTTTCATTCAGAGCGGAGGTTGCCTGAAGAGGACTACATCATATTGGTTGACAGTCTTAACGAGGCAGAATTTCATAAACCAGACTACGGGGACACCATTGCAACCTTCATCACCAAGATAGTCTCCAAATTTCCACCCTGGCTTAAGTTGGTGGTCACGGTCAGGACAGGCCTGCTGGTGAGTGAGGTTATCTACATCACAGCCTTACAGGCGGTATAGACGCAGACCCGAGCGCCGTAGCTGACGCGTTTCCTCCCAAGAAATCACGCCACTCAGGCCGCAAGAGCTGTGATTGGTCCGCTTGGTAGTAGCGTGTTTCCGCTTTAGTATTTCCGGCTGCTTCTCCATCTCCACAATTTGCGAATTGATTGTTTTGGATCAATAAAGATGGAACACATCGAGGAAAGATTAACTGAGGAGGTTCGTATGACTCGTCTTCGGCGAAATTTCGGTGAAAGTTTCAGTCGGCTTTGTTGAAAGTGAAGCAAGAAGTGGAAAGTGAAGCACAGAGCAGCGACTAGAGTTTGGGTGGCATTTTTACAGAGCGAACCAGACTGACGAGCGCACAGGCATAAATGGCTCACACCGGCATAGGCTACGTGCGTAGGTTACGGCGTCTATGTCCCGCAGTACTCTAAAAGAGCCTTTACGAAGAGTCTTGTCTTTAAGCTCACCCACAATACAGTTCACTTACATCCCTTCTTATCTATCGTGGCATCCCACCGCACAAGTATCCTCCACCACATTGCATGGAGTGGTTTCTGGTCCTTGCATCGCTGAAACATACATGAAATGTACATAAAAAAAAAAACATGCAAGGCTGTTTTATTCCCAACATCCATCCATTAGGTATTACCACTTATTATGCAAATTGTAATCACTGGGCGAGAGGTGGGCTGCTCCCTGGAAAGGTCGCTACCACAAGGAGCCAAACAAACACTCCCACTCGCATCCACACCTACGGCCAATTTAGAGCGACCTATTAAACTAGCGTGCATATATATGTTTGAAGCAGAAGCACCCAGAGAAAACCCACGCATCAAACTGCGCCACGTTGCAGCCTGGTTATATTAATAGGCAAAATTCCCTTAAGGTATGGCCCGGTCTGTAACTTCCACTCAGTGATTGTGATAAAGTCCCTTTTTGTTTCAGGCAGCTTATATTTTTTAATAATGATTAACAGGGAAATGCTTTTGAGAGCACCAGGTAGTCACTGACCAGCATGTCCATCTCTGGGCAAAATGTCTTTTTAGTTTTTTTTTTGTTCTTACAAATGAGATTCCATTCTTTTCTATTGCATCCATTGTGCGTGTTACTACTGTGTTGCACCTCTTTTTATTGACTGCTCAGCACCTTGCAGCGCCTTTTATCCCGAGTGAGCAGCACTTTAACTAGGCATAAGCAGAAATCTCAAAGCCTGGGTAAATCCCACCATCCAAATACTTTTCTGCTGTTAGATGTAAGTGAGAAAAAAAAAAAAAAGAGTGCACGTTGGGTGAAACAAGCTTTTAAGTTTCGCCTCGCCTCACATTACCCAAACCACAGAGGTATTGTGAAATCCGCTTCTTCTCTGTTAGCGCCCTGTACATATTTGATGTTGTGCTTTTACTGCCATGGTATAGGAAGTTGTGTCGTTTGGCACAGTTGCTCTCTCGAGTCTGATGTATTTTCTCAATCTGGTTGGTAATCCCACCAAACAGCAGACGCATCTGTCCAACGCCAAAGCCAAGCCTCCAAATGCTGCATGGATTACGCCGTGAATGGAGGGTAATACTGCCGGGAGTCTGCTGGGAGTCTGGAGCTTGACAGCCAGCCAGCCTGTTACATAATTGGATTAGTGTTTGGGAATACACAAAACGCATTTGGGGTCATTTTTCTTCGTGACGCATTTGAAGTCGGCAAGCGTTAAATATCAAAATGTAAAGATGAAAGGTGCAGCTATTATCCGATTCTCGCAGCGTTCACGTTTCCTTATGGGATCATCGTTCTCCCGTTCCCTTTTTCTCCACTGCTCTTGTACATTTTAAGTGTTGCGAGCATTGTCTGTAACCACAAGTCGGTGTCAGTCATCGTTAATGACGAACGGAGATGCATTTTATTTATTTTTTTTCCTCTTTTCTGATCAGTCATAGCTGGTTTTGGCCAGTGTTGAGCACTTTGGGATGGCAAGAGAGAAGATGAAATGTGAATCTGAGAGAAGCCTGTGAGCAATGTTGGAGCTTGAGTCATTGTCACACTATTTACTGTACTGTATCCCATGGCTCCGCATGAGTCAGAGGCAACAGCATCTGAGGATTGGGTCCTGGATTTGGTGCTTTTAATTTGTCCTTAGTTAATGCACCAAAGACACACAGCCTGCAGTTCTCAAATACTGAGCTGCTTGTGCCTGTGTGTGCTATTATAAGTATATATTTTTTAAACAGTATTTCA
Source organism: Chelon labrosus (assembly GCF_963514085.1). Taxonomy (NCBI): domain Eukaryota; kingdom Metazoa; phylum Chordata; class Actinopteri; order Mugiliformes; family Mugilidae; genus Chelon; species Chelon labrosus. The sequence goes on from NC_140339.1 coordinate 7,429,237, forward strand.
CCAGTAATTTAACTGTTTTATTCTGATGCAGGAAATCACCACCCTCCTTCCCTTCTCTGGCATCTCTCTGGACATCCTGCCAGACAGCAGCGACCTGGGAGCCGACCTGAGCGACTACATCCATCACAGAGTCAGCGGCAGCACCCAGGTCGCGGCTAACGTCACCACGCCGACGGGCTCCGCCCCCGATCCTCTGCTCCTCAGCAAGTTCAGCAGCCACCTGTCCACGCGGAGTCACGGCTCCATCCTCTACCTTCAGCTGACTCTGGATTTGTTCCACAAAGGCCACTTGGCTCTGAAAGGAGGAAACTACCTGGTCGTGCCTGTCTCCCTGTCAGAGGTCAGACGTGTAGAGCGTTCATTTGACACAAACAGTGATATTTGTGACCCAGAGATGCTAAAAACATATATATCCACATAAAGAGTCAGTGGTGACACATTGTGAAGTCCTGCCCCTTCCAGTAGACTAACATGTGGACACTATTTTGGAAAACATGTATTGAAATCAGCTTGAATTATGCTGTGAACTCTATATGTATATAGGATGATTAAAGACAGTCAAGATCGTCACAGTTTGTTGTAAAACTGTTCCAGTGTAAGACTGTGAAAACACATAATTAGAAGGATTACTCACCCGAAAGTCTTCAGTGATCTTTTAACTTTCTCTCTCTTACAAGCCAACCAGATTTACTGGTGACGGCCATGTTGGCGCCGGTGACAAATATTGTGCGAGACGAGGTTTCACACAAAACTAAATGTTCTTCACTATCTTCGTAAGAGGCTGCAATTGCAAAGTAAACACACTCATGGCACAGTTTCAACAAATCAGTCAAAAAATTGTTCTCTATAGCTCTTGCTGTTCGCTGCCGTATTTTTTTCCAAAACAAGGTCCCGTGGTGGTCCACTGCTAGAGATATGACTAATGTATGTCTGTGAGAGTGAAGTTAAATATTTAGCAATACACCGATCAGCCACAACATTAAAACCACTGACAGGAGAAGTAAATAACAAACTTTTGGACCTGGCATTCATCCGTGTGGATGTTATTTAGACATGTATCACCCACCTAGACCAGACCAGGTACCCCCACCCCATAGCAATGACACTCCTTGATGGCAGCAGCCATCCCCAGCAGGATGCAGCCTGACACAGGCACACACACAAAAACACTTTAGGAACAAAACATGAAGAACAGCACAAGGTGTTGACCTGGCTTCACTAGATCCCAAACTGATCGAGTATCTGTGGGACGATCCACAGAGGCCCCTCCCCTCAACGCATAGTACCCAATGGCCCCCCACTAACAACATTCTGTTGCCAGACACCACAGGACACCCTCAGAAGGACACCCCATGTCCATTCTCTGATGAGTCACAACTGTTTTGGAGGCACAAGGGAGACCTACACAATATTAGGAAGGTGGTCATAATGTTATGCTTGATCATTAAAACACTGTTAAAAGTGAAACATTGAGCTGAAAGTGACAGATAAGAATTAAGAGTTGATATTTCATGTCAGAAAAAAAAGTTACCATTAGTTAAAACTAATGCATGAATTGCTGAATTAGCTAAATGTTGTAACATCCAGCGTTTGACTCACAAAGTTTAGTACGTAATGGGTTTTCAGTTCACTTAATATGCAAACTGTGGCGCTAAAAAGACAGATTTTTACCTTAAGTGTATATTTTTGTACCGCCCCTCCTCCTCATCTGGTAGTGGTAAGTGTTGAGGAGGTTCACAGTCTCGCACTTAAACACTTGTCAGTCATCCTGGTGAGCTGCCTGTCGTGAAATGGCACCGAGCCTGAATCGCTGAAGCAATCAGCGTCCATAAAACCCGCACATAAGTTACACAGGCAGCAGAAAAAAAAAGGATTGAAGTCTTTTATATATATATATATATTAAAGAAGAGAAAAAGGTTTGCCCACATGTTGTTCAGATCAATATGAGATTGGGATTGAAGAACTTCTCACAAACTGACAATAATAGTCCACAGTATTAATGTTACATAATCACCAGTTTTAATGAGGACAACAGATAAGAGGGTGTTAATATGCAAAACAAAGGCCAAGAAATCAGAGGATTTAATGATGCATGATGTGTCAAGGTTTTTCAGGGTGGGTATAGGACCCAAATGCCGGACACCAGGCGATGAGGCAAAAACGAATTTAATCAAACAAAAGGAAACACAAAGCGTTGCATAATTCAGGAGATCCAAAAATCAAAACCTTCAAAAAAGACAAGAACATAACAAGACAAGACTAGAGCTGAAAAACACAGAGAAACAGTGGAAAACAGTATGACGCGACAGAGGACAAAGGGAAAGGCAGGACTATATATGCACACGAGGGCAGAGGAGACACAGGTGAAAACAATCAGGGCGGGGCAGACAATTACAGAGGTGGGAAATAACAGGACAGGAAGGTGACGAGAAACAGGTGAAAGCAATCAAGACGGGGAAGACAATCACAAAGGCGGGAAGATACAGGAAGCGACACAAGACGGGAAACAAAAGAACTTAACAAAATAAAACAGGAAACTGAAAAACATCAATCAGTCAAAACGCAGAACCGTGATATAATGTGTGAGGAAAGCATCCCTGTTAAGGTGTGTTTAAGTTGTGCAGGTCTAGGTAGTGGATAGTTGGTTAGTAGCTACGACTTGCCATTTAAATGTTATGGTCATCTTATTAGGTTATTAATATTCTAAAAAAGCAGGATACTTGACATAAGATTTGACCGTGTGATCATTTCCGAATCAAGTGCAACACTAGCTTGGTTTATGAGAACATCTATTGCCAGTTCCATGTTTTAACTGTAAAATAATTATCAGTTCTGGCAAAATCCCGCCTCATTAACGGCATGTGCTGTCTGTTAGGTGTACCTGCTGATGTGCCGTGTGAGCTTCCCGGACAAGGAGGTCTTTGAGCGGGTGCTTCCGGTGCTAAATGTGGCACTGGCATCTCTGCACCCGCTGAGTGATGAACAAATGTTCAGGGCGCTGAATGCAGGCAGCGTGAAGGGGGAGCTGGAGTGGAAGGACTTCCAGCAGAGATTAGACAGTCTGGCTGGATTCATGGTAAGACTCTCGATTGTACGACGGCATGCAAGGGTCCGGTCCGGTGGTGATTAAAGCTTTAGCGTGGCTCAAATTTCATGTTTACATGCTGGGACTTGAATTAGGACTTCGTGGCTTGACACGCGTCTCATTATGTTCGTAGGTTAGACGCAGGGATGGCACGCGCATGTTGTGTCATCCCTCCTTCAGAGAGTGGCTGGTTTGGAGAGCGGATGGAGAAAGCACCGACTTCCTCTGTGAACCCAGGTGAGGCTAAAAGTCAGATTTTTAAGATGCGTGTACTATAAAAGTCTTTAAAATGTGTTTAATTGATGTGTGCCACTTATGATTTGTCTACAGGAGTGGCCACGCTCTCCTGGCATTCATGTTCTCAAGGCAGGAGGGCAAGCTGAACCGGCAGCAGACTATGGAACTGGGACACCACATCCTCAAGGCTCACATATTCAAGGTAACAACAATAATATCTTCTGGTGTCTGCAAACTGATCCCCTCTGAAACGCTTTGATTTTACCAAAAGGCGTCGCATAAACAAGATCCCACACTTCACTGTGTTATTACTGCGCCGAAATAAGAGTGAACCCCAGCACCTACCACCGCCCACGCGCATTAGCACTACTCATATACATAAACGCCCACACCGGAGATTGTTTGCTCGCATGTCTCATGCACATACAGCTTTACTCCTGGGACGCAATTCAGATTCTGCACCGCTGATCTCATCTGAGCAGCTAATTCTCTGTCTGTGATGTGTCTCACATGTTCACAGGGCCTGAGCAAGAAGACAGGTGTGTCCTCCAGCGTTCTTCAGGCCGTGTGGGTAAACTGCAGCACAGACAGTCTCTCTGCTGCGCTGGCCTCCCTGAGGAACCTATATACACCTAACATCAAGGTGACACACAGCGCTGTCCTACATTTTAAAAAAACAAACTTTTACTACTAAATATCTTTTATACAGCGATGTATAATTATTTCTTTTCTGCAGGTAAGTCGTCTATTGATGCTAGGTGGCGCTAGTGTGACCTGGTCCACAGAGGTGATAGGGCATGCTCCCATCCTGGCCGTCCACGCCCACCTGGGCCACCTGGAGATGGTCGCTCTGCTGCTTGAAATGGGCGCGCCTGTAGATGGGACCACCGACGGCGGCATGACGCCCCTGTGCCTGGCCGCCGCCGCGGGACACGCCGACATCGTCAGCCTGCTCTGCAAGAAAGGCGCCAAGGTCAGTGTCGCCTCTGTGCACAGAGGAAGAGAGCGACGACTGTGGGCTTGGAGGCCCGTAACCGGAATAATTGCCGTGCATGAATCGGATTTTAATCTGTGACAGAACACTGCGTCTCTCAGTACCTTTACGCCAGCGATATCCTGAACTGCTCTGGTTTTATATCACCACAGTTTCAGGATCTATTCTGGGAGGGAGATGACATAAACACGGCGGATCTAGGACAGCGTATTACAGGCGAGGGCCAGAGCCAGTGTTGTAAGTGCTTCTGTGTGCCCCTCTGTGCCAGGTGGGCCATGCTGATAAGAGTAGCCAGTGTGCGCTGGTCCATGCTGGGCTGAAGGGCCATGCAGAAATCGTCAACATCTTGCTGGGCCAAGATTGGGGTGCAGCAGAGATTCCCACTGACCCACAGCAGCACCACAGTAATGAAGCAGTGACTGGGAAAACACAGGCAGTGCAGCAGGCAGTTACAGCTGCAGCGAGTGTGGGCCACACACAGGTATGTATCAGATCAAGGTCCTAATGACAAAAAAGAAAAAGCTGAAATTCATCATTATGTAGAGCACGGTGCGTGGCCTTGGTTGACTCAGAGGATTTATTCGATGCCGTTTGTTATTTTCTGTGCTCAAGGTCTGTGGTTTCTTTCTTCTCTGTGCAGCGAGACTAAAATTGTTATTTTCCTGCAGGTGGTGAAAAGCTTGCTGGACTTGAAAGACGAACAGCTGGCAGTGCAGATGGACGCTCACGACTCACTCTGGGGAGAAACGGGTGCTTTTCTCATATCAGTCAGATATATTTAGCTTTCTCACCTCTTTCCGTCCGTCAGTGGGGTTCTAGAGTCGAGGCTCGACGGCCTCAGGGTTGCATTTCAGGCTCATCCCAGCTCTGTGCAACGAGTGCATATTAAAGCAACTTACTTACCTGCACACGGATGCACAGTGAGCGCCTTTGACCGGAGCTGCAGCAGCACAACAAGCTCGTCCCCGCTATCTGGTTTTAGCATTATGATTTTAGGGTGCTCTGGTTTTTTGGGACGAGACGGCAGCGTCACGTTTATCGCGCAGATACATCTCGTCCTGTTGTGCTTGTAGCATCTGAAAGCAGCGCTTATTCAATTGCAGAACTTTTAGCCCCATCACAGATGTGATAACGCAGCGCGCAGAATTCTGTTAGCTCCATTTCCTGAAAGCATGTCAGATGAAACCCGTGGCTCTGCCTACAGCACCATCCCAGCAAAATTCTATTACGCAGTCCCCTGCAGCCGCGAGATAGAAAAAGTGGGAGCATGAAACACTCTCTGAAGCATTCATCTTTGTACGCACACCGCTCTGGCTTTGTTTTTATATTCATGTCAATCTTGGGGTCATTGGATTACGGTCCATTAGTGAGGATAAAATGGTCAGTCAAGGATACACGTTGAAGTCTAATTACTGAAGCGGGGATTTTGAACATTTAACAAGCACGCAATGATTTAGTTTTTCCTTTTGTCTCGTATGACGGTAGCTTTTCTTACACTAATTATCAATTGATTTGTCCGCTGAAGCGTGTGGACACATCAAGCAAAGTGTCATTTATCAAGGGCACTTGGACGTTAGAGAATAGCATCAATACCTTGACCCTGTCCCCCAGCTGCTCTATTAGCTGAAGGACGTGCACTCTTGAAAGAAAAGGATGTGTAAAAATAACCCTGTCTGGTGTAGTTAGGTTGTAATTAATTGAGTGTGTGGAGTCGTTTCAGGTGTGTGAGAAATTCTGATCTCGTATCTATGAACAGAAATTCTCAAAACTTTGTCTCAGCAGGATGTTAAAGTCCAGCAGTCTTGCAGTCTTGCATGATATGAAGAGTAACCCGTGTTAGAATGAAACTGATTATATAAAAAAAAAACATATCCAGTCCTTGTTTTTCTCTCCGTTTCTCACTCCTGCTTCTTTGTGCTGATTACATATTCTTCTCCGCCTCGTCGTCTCGTCTCTGTGCCGAACCCTCCGTCAGTGCTGAGCGCGGCGGCAGGGAGAGGGAGGATGGAGATCTGCGTGTTCCTCCTCGAGCGGGGGGCCGAGCTGGAGATACCGAACCGGAGAGGAATGTTCCCGCTGCTTAGCGCCACCAAACACGGACACATGCAGGTGAGCAGGACTCTGGGCGCTGCTGGATGCTCCTCATCCTCACCCTCTCATCTTTTCTTTTTCTTTTGTCGAATAATTTCCCCACTGATCCCCAGGTTGTGGAGCTGCTGCTGAAGCACGGTGCCGATATCAACGTCAGCGACAAGCAGGGTCGCACCGCCCTGATGCTGGCTGCCGCTGAGGGCCACGGGAGCACACTTGAACTCCTGCTGTCGAAGGGTGAGACTCCCCCACCCTTCCGCAGTAATTCCCAAGCATGCACGACAAAATGTACACGAACTGGAGAACAACATTTGTGTCTTTTGTGGTCCCAGGCGCCTCTCCGTCCTCTGCTGATCACGAAGGGCTGACTGCACTTAGCTGGGCCTGTATGAAGGGCCAGAAAGGTGCCGTGCAGCTTCTGGTGGAGGCAGGGGTCGACGTGAACCAACCGGACAAACAGGGACGGACTCCACTGGACCTGGCTGCCCTTAACGGGGATGCAGATACAGTGGGTTTCACACTGTTGTTTAAATGAAATCATGTTGAAAAGCCTTATTTAGATGTAAGTCTGTGGCTGGGATGCACTTTTTCTGTCTTTGGAGAAGCGTGCACGTACATAAGTTGCTAAATATACATTTTATACATTAGTAAACACAATACGCAACTGTCATTTTGAGCTATTTTGGGCAAATTAAAGGAAATTATGATAATCACCATTTTCCCTGCAAGCACAGGACGTCAGATTTCAATCACAGTTCACGCTGAGTCAGAGAACTTCAATCCGAGCATTTTGACTCCCATTGATCAGCGGGAGAGTAATCAACACAATCTCATAATCAACCATTTTCCAAAGTCAAAAAAAGGGGGCAGACGGCTCCGTTGGTAATGTCTGCTAATGCGGAGGAGCACGCAGCATGTTAAAAGCTATTTCACCGCTCACATTTAAATCTAAATAATGTTCTCATTCGGCGCACGTCCAGGTGCACTGCCTGGTGGAACATGGGGCTGTGCTGGAGAGGGCGGACAACAACGGTACCAGAGGTTCTGAACGGGCCAGCGGCTGCCAGAACCCGGCTCTGGTGGCTTCGCTGCTAAAGAAAGGATCCAAGTTGGGTAAGAGAACCATACCTGAACAAAACTCACCTAGAGTACATCCCACATCTAGTAAAAAATAATATTAAATATGTTACCCAGCACAGTTGAACAACTCCACAACACCTCTCTCTCTCTAAACCCACTGTTCAGAGAATGCATTCTGCTGTAATCCAATCAATAGAGGCTTTGCTAATAGTGATAGATAGATACAGTATATGCGTCTGTTTTGCAGCCATACAGCAGATTGTTACACTTTTCTGCAGCAGCTGCAGTTTTACCTCTTTTCTCTAACTCCCTCTTCTCTTATATATATTTTTTTTCCCCGACGCTCCGTTGCTCGCCTTCGTCAACCCAAAGGGTACAGAACGGCTCCCCACGATCGATCAGGTACGATGACTTATGTGAGATAGGAAGCAGAAGGGACAAGGCAAGACAGATGAAATAAAGATAAGTGTTTGTGCCACTCTGTCAGGTCACGCCACGTGGGCCATGGCTTCCTCCAAACCAGACATTCTCCTCATCCTGCTGCAGAAGCTGATGGAGGAAGGGAACATGCTTTACAAGGTGCAGCACTGTGGCGGTTACAGACGGCGTGATATGAGGAACAACATGGGATTAGCGGTGAAAAGCTGACTGCTCTTTGCTTTGCGTTTTTCCAGAAGGGACGTATGAAGGAGGCGGGCCAGCGGTACCAGTACGCCCTGAGGAAGCTTCCTCGCGAGGGGCAAGGAGAGGAGCTGAAAGGGCTCAAAGACCTGCGAGTCTCCCTCTATCTGAACCTCTCCCGCTGCCGCAGGAAAACCAACGTGAGGCCCACAGCCGCACCAAACTGCTCATGCACTATTTAACATCTGCAGGTTTATTAGGCGCCGTGGGAACAGCAGGAGGAGCGGCAAGGCAAAATAGATGGTTCCTTAAGATATATAATTTATCAGTATCAACATGAAAAGATAATGTCAACACTGGTTTAGCTCACTATAAAAATATCTCCCGCTTTTCAGATCTAATTTCGTGTCTCCCCGGTAAACAGAATGTACGTGTAAGACCTGGAAGCAGGTGGTGACATAATGAATAACCGTGTGCCGTTAGTGTGGAGATAGATGTGTGTGGCCTGCAGCCAGGTTTGGAACCCACCCCGGTGATGACAGACGTCCTAACAGACTGTGTAAAAATGCCATGCTTAGGGTCACTGTGGCCGATGAATAATGGAGCAGATAATGTGATGTGATAAGGTCACTCTCTCTGGCAGACTGAGGAGTGCGCACTCTTTTCTCTGGGTCTCTACAGGGGGTTATTTACAGTGGACGAGCAAGTGGGCCGGCTAAATCCTCCACATTATAACCGAAACGCAGGCAGTGAGGGCCAGCAGGGAGACTACATGATACCGTCATTAAACATTCAACAGCGATGCTCGCAATCTCACATTCACGAGGCTGCCATTTTGACCTCACTCTCAAGGACAGAGGCACAATGCGTTGGTGTCATTAAATATTCACCTGAGAGCGATGATGAGCGCAGTTAAAAAAAGGAGACACGAGCAGTGCTCAGTCTGTTTCTCCCCCCCCCTCTTCTTCTGCTGCCGGTCAATAAAAATGATTGCAGAGCCAGTTCTGTTTCATTAAACAGTGTTTGATCTTCAGAGCCGTATAATGAAGGTGCAAACAAACGCCGCTTTTAGCGGAACGGCCTCAAATTGCGGTCTAGTCTCTTAATCACGCGGCCGTTCATACACACACCCATCAGCCACAACATTATGACTGGAGGAGTGATAATGGCCATCTTGTGACAATTCAATGTTCTGCTGGGAATCGTCTGAAACTGGCATTCATGTGGGTGACATGTAGCACCCACCCAGCCCAGATTAGGCACCCCCACCCCGTAGCAATGACACTAACCCTAACCCTAAAACAACGTGAAGAACAGCACAAGGTGTTGACCTGGCCTCCAAATTCACTAGATCCCAAACTGATCAAGTATCTGTGGGATGATCCACAGAGGCCCCTCACCTCAAAGGCCCCCCACTAACAACATCCTGTTCCCAAACAACACAGGACACCCTCAGAAAGCCCATGTCCATTCTCTGACAAACTGTTTTGGAGGCACAAGGGAGACCTACACAATATTAGGAAGGTGGTCATAATGTTATGCCTGGTCACTGTATATGTTCATAATCCTAATTTTTAAACTGATGCCCTTGTCTATCTGATAACACAGGACTTTGGCATCGCTGAGGATTTTGCCACAAAAGCCCTGGAGCTCAAACCCAGGTCCTACGAAGCCTTTTACGCCAGAGCACGTGCCAAGAGGAGCAGCAGGTAAAGCAATATCGAATGAACCAGTACGCTCAGCGGAAAGTGACTCTTCTCGAGAACCCAGCAATGCTACGCCTCAGTGGCCGTGTTAAGCATCTTTAAAGTTCCTTTGTTCATATTCTCTGTCCTCCCCAGGCAGTTTGCTGCAGCGCTGGCAGACCTCCACGAAGCAGCACGACTCTGCCCGTCCAACCGGGAGATCCGGCGCCTGCTGGCACGAGTAGAGGAGGAATGCAAACATTATCAGAAGGCATCCAGCAACAACACGGCACAGGGTTACAACAGGGACCCTCACACCCACCACCATCAAGGCACAGAGGAGGAAACAGACGTCTATTCGCAGGGAAGTCTAGAGAGGCAAGTCCCGGCGGAGCACGATGATGCGGAGAAGGAGGAAGAGGCAGAGGAAGGTGAGGAGGTGAGCCTGCCGTGTGGGAAAAGTCCAGAATTCTGGCCTCTCAATCCATACGGCCCAAACAGGACTCTCCCTGGGGGGGCTGCCTTTGGTTTAGCAGAGCAGCCGGCGTGTTTCCCTCAAGAGGAGTACGTACAGAACCAGCTGTTTGTGGAATTGCCCGAACCCGTTCCTGCCATCAACAGGCAGAGCCACAACCAGGGCAGTAGGACTCATCACCACTGCCACTCCCTTCAGTCAGGGAGCAGAGTCGGGGGCAGACCTCTCTCCCTGTGCGGCCCCTCCAGTCCTCTGCCAGGTAGACACATCTCCACCTCCCTGAGGCCTGCCCCGGCAGTGGGTATTGACATCGGCCACGGATCAGGCAACGAACACCCAGGCCACAGCCCCACTGAGCACTATCACCCCATGTCACCCAACAGCTCCTCCCCGCCTGGTCCTCTCCAGATGTACCAGCCCCGCTCCTCCAGTTTCTCCAGGGGCTCTGACAGACTCTCCACCCACTCCATGGGTCTGGATAGCCTGGCCCTCGCTCTGGGCTCTGGTATGGAGGTCAGGAGGGATGGTGGTGGAGGAGGAACAGCGGGCTCAAGAGGCTCCAGCTCCAGCCAGGCCTCCAGTGGGAACCTGTCAGACGGAGGCAGGCAACAAGCGCCAGATACGCCCTGCCCCATCAAGAGTAGCGGTAGCTTCAAGACAAAACCTGAGCTGAAGCCGCGGCCCTTCATGGGGGTCACGGACAAATCCGTGCGAGTCCAAGGCCAGCAGACGTCTGGCCTGAGCCGACAGGGGCCGGCAGGAGGAGGAGGTGGAGTGGAGAGCTTCAGTATGTCCGTCATGGAGTTCCAAGGGCTAAACAATGAGTTCAAGCGCGCCTCATTCCAGGAGCAGCTCTCTGCAAGCCAGACCAACAGCCAGCAGCAGGGCCGGGAGTTTGGAGACCGGCTCCACCAGCGAGAGGCCAGAGGCACTGCGTCCTCCCAGCTACGATTCCCAGATGGGAGGCATAGACAGGCGAGCCTAACGAGAGACAACCCAGCTCTGCATATGGCTCCCATAAAACCCAAGCGCTCGTTTATAGAGTCCAACGTCTGAACGTAGTTTATCAAAAGCACAGATACGGGCTGTTTTCAACAAGCTATGTCCCACATAAGGTAGCAAGGGAGACTGGTACGAGAAGAATTCCCTTCCCTCGGCCTGTTTTGTAGATTTATGCTGCAGCACTGCATTTACAATCTAGAACCAGTGTTCAACTCAGGCTACTCCGCTTTTGCTTACATGTATACAGCGACACTAGTGTATTCAAGGAAACCAGGCAAACCTTAAGTAGGGATTTAAAAAACAAAAGTGGTATATTGTCTCAACTTTTAATTTATTATATCAATTATAGAAACCAGAGAAAGCTTTGTGCACGAATATACGAAACCTCACGCTATTAGTTGCAGGGTATGACCATTTCTATCGTCAAGTGTCTTTTCAAGAACATTTATATTTGTACGGTGTACACTATATTTGCAGATATATATATATACATATATATATATATATATATTTCCCTGTAAGTGGTTATCTGTCAGCATTACAGGCTTCAGAAGGAAATTACTTTGTGTACTTGAGATTCTTTTTCTTGGTACATTTGATAAAAAAAAAAAACAGAAAAAAAAGGCAATGTACATGTTGGAAACTTCTTGTCATGATCTAACATTGAATTGACCGCTTCAATATTCACAGTATATGTTATTTATTTTTGCATAGCAGAGAACATATTCATATAAAGTGTTTATTGGTTCATTTGGACACAGAGAGAGCATTTACAGAGTATGTAGGATATATATATAAAAAAAAATAAAACTTAATAAACTTTTTAACATTGCTGTACGTCCATAGTTGTCATATACCCTTTTCAGAGTCGTACTATGGATTACTACAGAATGTCGCCACATTATTACTGTGGTATAATAAAATATTAATGGAGGACTACATTTCTGCCTCTACTTCTTTTACGGCGTAAAATATAAAACGATGTTTTTTTCCTTTCACAGTATGACGACGTCACGCCACGGCATTGCAATTTCTGAATACCACTCATTTCAGCGAGTTCAGACGAGGAGGCAAACCTTAAGCTAATTTGGCCGAGCGATATTCCCATAGGGTTTGTCATTAACAGGGTGCTGCGATGTTCAATCCAAAAGAACACATGCATAATGTGTCCCCACAGACAGAGCACATAGTGTTTTGTTTTTTTTTAGCTTGCAGTTAAAGCTCTGTTAAGTAATATCTCTAAACTTGGCATTGAAACAGTAGACTCTCTTGTAATGTTGGCACTGCTGACCCAACTTTAAATAAACAAGCTGGTCCGTAGCTCTCATAGATTGTCTAAAAGAACTGGATGTAGCCTCCAGGTGTAAAAAAAAAAAAAAAAACCCACTTAGGAAATCCTTTAAAGCTGCATCCTTTCTAATAGACTCCACTGGCTGCAAAAAGAAGTCTATAAGAATATGGACCTACTTCACAGTTGATTTATTACTTCAGTTAATATTTTCCAGTCTAGTCTAGATTGCAAGTTTCATTCCATTATTAGAATTTTCATCTTGTAAGTTATGGTTTAGATTAAAAGGCAGGGTATGGTTTTAAGGATATGCTGCTACTGTATGATAAATATAATATGCACATAAATTAATCTCATTTCACGATAATAACAAAACGTCTGTATATGAAACAAGGGGTAGGGAACCACCGGAAAGTGTGAGCTAGATGAAGAAGTAATGAAAATATGTGGAGTTTATATATATTTACCTTTAAGTGGCGTGCATCGCTTTATCTTCGCTATGTGGTTTCTGTCCTGCACTTGAGAAGAAGTCTGCAAGGAGCAAACTTACCTGTGGCTAAAACTAGAGTGTGACTGGTGAAGAAAGTTTAAGACACCAAGGTATAGCAAGGAAGCAGCAGACCAGACCAGACCAGGACTAAAGTGAACTTTAGTTCTATAAACAAGTGCCACCAAGGAGAACCCCAGCGTGTGCAGAAACGCATCAAATGAAATGGCACTGAATTAACCTGAAATGCTGTGCGATCGACTGCTTTAGGGGAGACGTCTGGAGCACGTGTGGTCACAGGTCTGTCGGACGCTAGCGGCTGGTCTTCCAGCGGCCGATAGCCATCTTCAGGGTGTGGTTCGGGGTGAGCAGGGTCGTCAGTAAGGGGAGGTTGGTCATGGGGCTGGTGCGGTTCTTGGTGTGGATCCAGCTCTCGATGGCCTCTCTTTCATACGAGTAGCCATCTGTTGGGAAGAAGTACACGGTGTAAATGACGCAAACAGCGAACAAGCAGCTCGTTTATGTAATGCGTGTTTAATGGGAGAGGCCTGATTTGTGCTTACCAGCAGCAATGACCGGTTCCCTCATCAGCTCCCTGGTGATCGGACACAGGAACTCGTCAGGAGTGCCCGAACACACCGAATCACTCTTCAGCTCAGCCACCTTCCTGAGGAGTTTACTGCGAAGGCCCACTGACTCTGACAATCCCAAATGAGAGAATAAAGACACATGCCAAAAGAGAAAATAATCAAGACTTCAAGTGGAACAAGCCGAACAAAACCAAACACTAACGCGTGTAATAATATCAAGGTTTTGGGCCTCTGTAATTCCCGCATTTAGCACTTTTCACTCTTGGCAAATGTGAGCGTGGGTGAGAGAACATGGTGGGAGCAGACCCAGTCTGCTGACTGTCTGTCCAATTCAAAGCTAAATGCTACTAAGTGCTGCTGCTAAGTGCTCTAACTGGTCTAAATACTGGAGAACATTTGAGTCTGAAAAAGGAATGATCTCATAAAATAAAGAGTTAACTACAAGAGTCTAAACAACGGATCACTTTACAGACTCAGCGATAAACAACCTGGTACATTCTGTTTATTACGTTGCCCCTTTAAAATGAAAGCTATACTTATTGATTTCACTCCCACCTTCGGAAAAATATGCTTGTTTCTCCGTCTGTCATCCCTGTAGATAAAACACTGTGCTACTCAATACTGATCTGAGTTAGTTCTAGTGGAAAAAAACAAACAAAAAAAACGACGGGATTCATGCTGTGTTACTAAAAACAGAACAATGTGAGCACAGGCTGTCACGGCAGCGACGCCGTGTAAAGTGAGGAGTGATTGACGGCGACTGTGGGACGGGAATGACGGCACGGCAATACAACAAACATTTGCTGACAACTGCGTGACGAACACCGGCCGAGCTGGTAGACTGACATCAACAATATAACACTCCTACTTCACCCTGGTGGTTTCACTTCACGCAGAAATAAATAAATAAAAGTCTGACAAACTAAAACTCGCACAGACTTGGAAATATCCAAGACGGCTTAATGATATTAGGTGTTAATCCACTTTATACCTTATGGGAAATTCAGTTTTGAGCATTGTGTTATGTAAGTCATGAAGTGCTCCAGATTAACGTCACAAGCCACAAAGCCGGGTGCTTTTGCAATGCAGCCTAATATTATATAATCTTTGCAGACTAAAACCTCCATCAACAGGCATCCCTTACTTTAATTTCATTCATGTGCCGCCTTTTATGCATGTAAATAGCTACAGAAATCCTAACCCACACGTGTCCGCGTTCATTTTTACGAGAGACCAGGCGTGTAATAGCCATAAAACTGGCTTTATACTGGTACATTCCGGACAAAAGGAGGCATTAGGGCTATGAGGGACCGAGGGCGTGAAGAAGTGTCACTGCTCCCGCTGAGCAGAGTGTGATGTTTGTCCTCCTCACCGATGTGCAGCTCTGACGCCAGCGTTTCCTTGGTGAGACTGAGCAGCTCCGTGCCATCTATGTTGTTGGCCTTGAACGTGTCCACCAATCCCTCGAGGCCCTCCTCCGCCAGCCACTCCGACACGTCCTCCTCCGACCAATCGGCGACCAGCAGCTTCGATCGGCCCGCCGGGGCTCTGCCTGAGAGGGCGAGACAAGAAGAAGAAAAGACGGTCAGGCCTCGGCAGCTGCGGCACCTTTTGAAAAATGGCCGAGCATTCTCCGCGCGAGACGACCCGGGCGTCCTGCTGACTGACTTATCGATCGGGAGGCTGTGGCGAGCAAGGCTTGTATAATGATATAAATAAACGTCTGGAGGCTCCATCGACATTTTCATTGACACAACCGGCTTTGCAGTTTGCAGACAGAGAGTTTAATGCCAGAGCAAACCTGGTTGATAAACACAGAAATATTATTTTGTACAATGAGTGTTGTCTCATTTACTGACTGTTACTCACCTTCACTTGACGTCTGAGCAGGTTCCTCTGAAAGAAAAAAAGGAAAGAATAACTGTAAACATGAGAAATGCAATGCAATCTTTGTGCAAACTTGAGACACTTGAGACTGAGGAGCGATTAAGGAAAAGAAAGCACTCTGGCACACAACACCTGTGTCCTTCGCCACAAGATGAAGCTGCTTTAATACACAAAATCTCATGTCTAACAATAACATAGACAGCGTCTTAAATATCTTTTCTTGCTGTTGTTGTAAAAGCAACAAAAAGATAAAAAGGAAAACTAACCAGGCAACGACTTCCCGCCTTTCCATTGGACACAAGTTGCAAGTAACACAAGAAAAAGACAACAAGACAAATGCAATTAATCATTAAACATGCAGATGTTACCCCTTTCTTTTTTCTTTTTTCATTTAAATGATTTATGTGCTTTTTCTCACCGTGCACGCTGCAGCCGTCCTCCAGCCTCCAGATGTTTACCGTCTTGTCCATGGATCCTGTAGCAATTAGTGAAGTTGGAGAGAAGGAGCACGCCGTCACGTACCTGCAGCGGAGGACAGTCACCTGAATGTGGCTTTAAATAGCGATGACTGATTTATGATATACAAGAAGGGAAAGAAACTGAAGCTGCAGTTTGGGTGTTACAGAGTTAAAAGCTGAGCACTAAGGCTCGATAGCACGGACGTAGACGTAGCAGCGATCCAAATGTTCTCCATCAGAGGGCCAATTCAGTAATGTCTTACCACATCAAAGGCTGCACTAACATCTAAATAAGGACTGAAATCCAAATTCAGTTGATTTGAGAAAGTCAAGGCAATGTTAACGAGGACAATCTCCCTAAAACCTAAGCTGGATTGCAGAGAAATGCTGATCCCCTAAAAGCCTCCATTAGGAACTGAGAGAAAAGCATCTAGACACTCACACTGTGTTATTTGAACAGTTTGTCTAAAGTCAAATGAGTTTCCTGGAGGCATTTTGTCAAGTGTTTTTTTTTTTTTTTTTTTACTTTTCCACCATTTATCCACTTTTCCTCAACTTGCATCGCCCGCTTCCACTTCACTTAGTGTTTTTTATTTTTTTTTTCCCCAAAACGACTTCCATTTGCCCCACTGAAAGGAGCTCGCCGCCTTTCAAACACAGGTGGCTGGATGGACGCATGAATAGCCTGTAAGTGTGATCATCCGTCTGTGTGCGCTCATGTGGATGTGCAGGGGGGGAGAGAGATGCAGTGAAAGTGGCCCTGCTTTGACAATGTGTCAAAAGTTCATCATATCATTTATCTGCAGAATTAAAATAAAAAAGAGTGAGGATATACTAACAATACCTGCGTTAGCTGCAGAGGATGTTCCTATAAAACATTTATTATTAGTTGGGCACGTTTGTGAACAGACGAGTTATCACCAGATGCGAAAGAAACCGTGTGTGGGGAAACTCTTTAGGGAATTCTGCACAAGGCAGTGGAGTATAAATGAGCGCGGGATAAAAAGAGGGTTACCAGAATGATCAGATCATAATGTTTTCAAACTGACATGAGGCAAATTTTAACTGTTTCTCATCTTATTTGTGTGGTTTTAAGTGTTTAAAGATAGTATTAGATAGAAAGTATTAATTTTGAAAAAGTACAATTTCATTAACCTTGTTTTGAAATGCATGCATGCTTTAACCAGATGTATGTGTGAATTAATTCAGTCGTAAGAAGACAGGTCCCCCCATATGAGGTGGGTTATGCTTCTTTTGATCCCATATAAAGAAATCTTTAAATAAACTCGTCTGATTTTTATTTTATATACAAGTACAGTTCATTTAGAAATCACAAGTCATCACACATTAGTTTAAAACTATGGAAAAATACATTACATTATATAATTAAATGCCCGGAAAGTTGAGAGAGAAGTGAATGCAGCTGCTGTATAAGCTGTGGCTTATATTCAATATGAAAACTCATGGCATATTGTTAACGAAACATTACCACGTAAAGATAAATGAAAATTTTACCTCTCGTGATGCTTCAGCGTGTAAAGCAAAACAGCATTTTTCTGCAGAAAAAGCAAGCAAGCACAATAAGAAAAGACGATCTTTCATGACGTAAACTCAGTCTAAGGTTTAAGATAATTACTACTCTACACTTAGCATTAAATCGGTAAAAGAAAGACATACTTACAGCATCATAGATTGTAACGGTCTTGTCCACAGAGCTAGAGGAAGAAGGAGGACAAGCAATGTCTCATTCAGCAAATTATTTGCTCCAGGCCAGATCCAGTTTTCATGAAGCGATCAATGTCTCCCTCTAGTGGCTCCACTGAAGTACTGCACTGTTGTAAAGGGTGGCCTACTTAAAGCCCTCAGGAAAAACAAACAATCTATATTTTACATCGATCTCTTCATCCTTAATAGATCAAGACCTGGAGACTGATCTGTTTAAGAGTGATGTAACATGTAGATTTAGCGCATGGCTCGCGTCTGTGAAATTTCCTGGAGGGAATCAGGATCTTTTAAAATATGTCAGTTGAAGGACCATACAGTGGGGACGCATGTTTGAGCCTAGGGAGTGGTGTATTTGTCACGCACTCACTCGTCAAAAAACCTGACCTTTTCAGAGCAAATTTCAACTTTGAGTCCCTTCTCATAAAACATGGACCATAGACAGTGTTTGGCATTTGGAAATATTAAGTGGAAGCTAAAATATGAGTCTTTCTAAAACATAAAGTCTTACCCAGACACGAGCAGCTGCCCGTCGGAGGAGTACGCACAGGAGAGGACTGGAGCTGAGTGCCCGGTTAATGTGTGCAGCAGCTGCATCTTATAGGCTGCATGTGAGAGCAACAGCTGTAGTTAACTGTATCCACACAGAGTTTAGTCAAATACTGAGAGAAAAAGCGGGAAGAAAAGCTTCTTACACTGGACGATAATAAAAGAAATCAATAAGTCTGAATGCAGTCTAGTGAAAATACTTCATCTGCTAATTATGTGCACATAAACTAGTGTATGTGCAGAGTGCATCAGATTAAAAACGATGCAGCACCTCAAATATAACAGTATAATAGTCAAATTGTGCACATGGAGGCACTTTGACAGCCATTAGGTTTATATGAAATTTGCAACACAGCAATTGGGTGCTGTAAACATGACAGAAGATCATTTGAGATCCAGATCCAGAGAGAGTGAGAGAGATATCTTCCACTTCTACATAATAAAACTTCTTACCTCCAGAGCTGAACTTGTTAATGGCCCATATCTTCAGGTGACTGTCTTGTCCACAGGATGCCAGACGAAACTGCACGACCTGACCACCTAGAAGACAAAAAAAAATACATAACGTGACATGTCCAGAGAGAACAGCTGTGCTCCACCCTATACCACACATTACAAACAGCTCCGGTGAGAATTCGTTTAACCTTTTGAAATTGGTGGATGTCAATATTACAGTAGTGTCGCCTCATTTACAACCATCATAATCTTCTAATAGGGATGATGGTTGTACATTGTTGGTTTTAAGCATGAACGTTATCAAGCTCATAAGTTTTACAGGCTGTAGTTTTATCTACAGTTTACTCTTAATTTTATTCATTACAGTTTGATGTTTCCATTTTAGTCAGGCTAATTTAATAACCAGTAAATTACCGGCACACATTCAGTGATCATGTTATCTTGTATTTACTTACTGTTATATTTGATAAGACTCTTTGTTCAATGGTTAAATGACGAGCCATCTCTTTCAGCGTTTTTAATAACTGAAGGATTGCAGGATGATTTGAAGGATTCATGCCACAAAGGTTAATGAAATATTATGAGCTGGGTTCTGCTGTTAAAAGGGACCTTTTCCCTGCCACACTTACCTTAGTGCTTGCTCTGTAATCCTAACCCTTTCGGGTTTTGAGACAATTTGGACTGTCATTCATAATGTACTGCTAAAATTAAACTAGTAATTTCTCGGATGCGGCCGCAGAACAACCGATAAATGCACAGCAGTGGTTCTCACCGCTGTGGATGCTGGGAGCGAAGGCGCAGCAGGAGACTCCCAGGTCGTGGGCGTTCTTCTCCGCAAGGAGCTGGTTCACGTTCAGGTCCCACAGACGCAGGTCGCCATAGGTGGATCCGGTCATGAACACCTGACTGCAGGGGCTGAAGGAGCAGGCTACCATTGTTGTGTCGTGCACTGCCCTGGTCCTACAAAAACGCAACCGACAGCAGCTGCATGAGCGGTTCAGCTTTACGGACAATAACACGAAGCAAATATTATGTCATGTTAGCGCAAACAGTAATGAAAGAAACCAGTGTTTGCGTTCCTATTTCAGCTCAATTTATTGATCTCTTATCAAGATATGAGAATTACTACTGTATGTTTTATGAAAATAAATAGTAGGCTTGTTTATTAATAGTGAGAACATTACATTACCCAAATAATCAATTAATTTGATTGTCAAACAAAGCAAATAATGCCCATCTGAAACTATGGATGTCACATTTATTGATACTTTTAAGATATTTAATTGACAACGTGTTTGCTTAAGACGGACTGTCTTGCCTGTGTTGTTTCAGCTCTAGAAATATATAATCTACACCTTTACCTGCGCAGCTGCTTAGAGGGGAAATCCCAGAGAGCCAAAGTGCCATCAGACGCACCAGAAACCAGGTGGAAAGAGTCAGGAGACAGCGCACAGATCCTGACGGGGCTGCGACCAGGATGCTCCAGGACGGCCTCGATCTCTCCCGTGACCATAGACCACACCACCGTGGTTGCATCTGTGGAGCACGAGGCGAGGAACTGTCCGCAGGCGCTGAAGCAGCAGCAGTGGACGGTGTAGCCGTGTCCCGACAGCGGCGAGAAGGGCAGCTCGGAGAAGTCTCGGGTGTCGTATATCCGGAGAGTTTTATCCCCGGAGCAGGTGGCTAGGAGCTTGGCTGAGAAGGCGCACCAGTTGACATCGTCCTGGTGGTGTTGCAAGGTGCAGATTAGGGACGTCATCGGGAGAGCCGGTCCTTGAGGTAACACAGAGAGAATGAGAAGATTAAACTCTAGTCTGGCTGATCTGTTTGACACATCTCTGTGAAGTGAGAAGTGAAAGTATATCTATATCTGTCAGCCATTAATGTTGGCAATGAGACCTCAAACTATTAGTGAATTAACTGTTTAATTAAATCACAAAATTAACCATTTGTTAAGTTATGTAGGAAGCAACATACTTTAACTGACTAAATTTCAAATGAGGCAAGTTAAGCATGCCTGTCAGTGTTTGTTTAAATCCAGTTAAATGCAAATAAACTTAAATATTTTGACTTCTTTCTTATTTTTTAGCCAAGTCTGGAGTCTTCAGCTCTGCCTTCAACAACAGTGACATATTAAATCTTTTATAAACGTCCCATTCAAGTTTAAAAATCTATATTGCTGCTTTATTTTTTTGTCCTTAAATCTTAGCTGCGACATCTGCAAACCTCACCAACAAACCGAGGCTAACACAACAATAAAAAAAAGCAGTAAAGCAGCGATGGAGCTAACGCGATGCTGCCTAGCTAGGCTCGAAGCTATCGGTTTGATCTGAGTCGAAGAGTAGAGTTTGTGTTTCTTATTAAAATATCAAATATTTTTTTTCACCAACGCGGGAAAATTGGGAGACCCAAAGAGCCCAACAACTAAACCGAGACGGCAAATAATAAGAAAGTGAGTTGACATACCAGCTAAATCTGATTATTATAGCTTCGGCTTCTCTTACCTTCTCTGCGTTTTGTTGTCTTTTTTGCTTCAAGTGTTGTTTACTTCCTTGTTGATAAGGTGACGCATGACGCACAGTGGGTTACGTCATCCCGTAGAGACTGAGGTTTGTGATGATAATAATAATTCTGTAACTGTGTTTCTTGTATACTATAAACTTCTAAGGTTTTTGCCTTGGATTAATAAATGTAATAAATGTAAATCGTGGCTATAATGTAAAAGAGCCACCGATTAATAGCTGAAGTCATGCATACCAATGTGTACCAATTAATATCAGCTACTGACCTACGGGCATGTGATAGTCTACCTGTGAATATGACTCATTTCACATGAATCTTTGGGCTTTTATTCTTCTTTCTTCAAAGAGTTCCACTTGTATCCTAATTTATATTTTTCTTTCACGTAACACGTACTGTACTTTTTGAACTTACTGATTTAGAATACAAATCCAGACAGGTGTAGCCTACGTTATAGCATTTGATGGGTTGTCTTTATACTAAACTATCCCAGGAAGTTAATAATATATTTAAAATGTGCGTTTTCTTTACAATACCTCTGCATTACAACTATAGTAAAATTACTTATGCATGTTATGTAATAACCTTGTGGCAACCTTGTAATAAATACTTATCCCAATTGATGCAGTTTATATTTATAGTGTATTTCACAAGTTGTTTTTATTGTGTAGTATTGTTTATCTTGTTATATCTACTTTATATATTGTGGCATTCATTGTGGACAGCAAAGGAAGAATTTCATTGTATAGGGAAACATGTTTCCCTACTGTGCATATGACAATAAACACTTTGAATCCATTTCAGCAGTCGTCTTTTCTCTCGACAAGATAAATAGGTTGTGTATGTTTAGAAAAAAAAAGTTCCACTTCATCCAAACTGACAGAAAAGTAAATTTCATCCATTCATTCATCTTCTGTAACCGCTTATTCCTACGGAGAGTCGTGGGGTGGCTGGAGCCTATCCCAGCTGTCATCAGGCGAGACGAGGGGTCCACCCTGGACAGGTCGCCAGTCTATCGCAGGGCTAACACAGAGAGACAGACGACCATTCATACTCACATTCACACCTACGGCCAATTTAGAATCACCAGTTAACCTAACCAGCAAGTCTTTGGATGGAGGGAGGAAGCTGGAGTACCCGGAGAGAACCCACGTAGACACAGGGAGAACATGCAAACTCCACGAAGAAAGGCCCCAGTCGAAAGCAAATTTCCGATTTCACTATTTTTTAACTATCCCATATTAAGCATTCCTGTCCAATGTATGTTTTTTTTCTGCTCAAAACTGGAAACTGGATTTCGGATAGACCTTCTAAAAACATCCAGTGATTAAAACATGCTCTTATCTGTCGTCAAACCAGTCCTGAAGGGTGCAAATGAAATAAAAACAAGTCACTTACGTTGAAAAACATCCTTTTAATAGGTCCGTGCCACACACTAGTGAAAAATAAAGCTCCTACAAAAGAATGATACTTTTATTCCACAATATCTTAAATAAAGTAACTTCAAGTACTTTTGACTTGGGTACAAAAAAATCTAGCTGCCTCCATCAGGCCACAACACACAGCAAGGTTCAACACAGTGGTTACAAATGGCCTTAGGTCCTCTGTATTGTGGCAGATTACGAGGAAATGCATTATGGAAGCATAACTGAATGCTCGTTGTTCCTTTTTTTTTTTCTCTGCTGTCTTGAGGAATGATTTCTGTGTCACTGTCCAACTTTGGAGGCCTTGTTGGATTGAAATCATATAAAAAAATAATTGTCGTAAGAATGAAAACTAAAAACAATAACATCCCCTACATGCCCCTGTTGGAAGGGTAGGCACTACCAAGATTAAGGATACCACAGTGTTTGCAGAGGATATGTATATACTGTACAAACAATATTTATGATAATGTTTTCATCACGTTCACTAAAATAGAATGCTACAATCATTCTAAGGCATAAACAATATCTTAATATTCTTAAACAATTTTTACACATCGTTCCAAACAAGACATAATATTGACATTAATAAACAGTATATACACATGAATCACCAATGTCTTAACTGTTCCTCTGCTGTTCCTGTAAATAAATGCAGTTTTACAGTTTGAACAAATGAATACAGTCCTCTGATGCCCCAAAGCACTGAACAGTGTAAACAGGTTTTTTTTTTTTTGTTTTGTTTTTTTTCTTGGCTTTGTTTGATATTTGGGAGGAAAAAAAAAAATTATAACACAAAGACACATTCCTTTTTTAATTCAAAGCAGTTCTGCTGATTCCTCCTTTTCATAGAAAATGAAGTGGACCTTGATTCATAAATAATTATTACAAAATTAAATACATTCACTATAATACGATTAAATAACAAAAGACTATTTACAAGTAGTGGAAAGTATTCTAGAGCAGACACATCAGTGACATTTGAGGATTCATTCAGTGCAGTGTTCTGAGACAGGGAATGGTATTGCACTATGATACCCCATTTCTCTGGGACTCTTTGGGGGTTTTATCCCTGTTGTAATAAATCCAGCGCACCTCATGTAACAACTTTTTTTTTTTTTTTTTTCCCCAAAGGTGATACCTCTCTTAAGCACACCACAACTTCCTTAGTGAGGAATTGACTTCTTCTTCTTCTTCTTTTTCTTCTCACTCCGCAAAGCCGCATTCTCCATCAGAAAGTAAAAATAAAATCAAAACCTGGTGTGCCATTATGAAAAGTTGAATGGGTTTATGGGGAGAGTCTGAACAGACGTTTTTTTTTTTTTAGTTTGTTTGTTTCAGAAGCTCAGTCCAGCGCTTCTCGAAGAACTTCCTCATGTTATGACCAGCTCGGCCAATGTCTGAATTGTCTTCATTGAATTTCTCGCAGTTATCAAAGACCAAGTTGACATCAATGATGAAAGTCTCCAGGTTTTGATATCTGAAAAAAAAAAAAGATAAATCATTACATGAAAATAATACGGAAGTACAACTTCCATACAGCTGATGCATCACATTCTTTGGTGTAACTTCTTTCACTACACTGATTTTATATTCAGCGCAAAGGCCCCAAAGGCTTTTAGCAGAAGTAGAAAAAAAATAGAAGCAGTGGCAACTTACTGGCTGCTCACAAGCTTCTCACGTATGGTGGAGAAGTCCATCGGTTTCTTGATGACCTTCCTGTAGCCAGGGACTGATTTCAGGTTGACAGGTGTGAGGAAAGGCCATGCATCCTGATGCCGTTCCAACTCAGCAAGGAGTACCCTGTTGGATACACAAACACACGCGTTGGATATAAAACAGAGAAGATGCCTTTCAGCGGGAACCTGGCAATTTGTTCTTCATTTTAAGAATGTCTTCGCATTGACACTGGATCAGATACATGCTCATAATATTCATACAACTACGAGCCACAGCTTACGGAGTGGGATTCACATTTTGAGCTGCAGCTATTATCAGCAAAAAGGATGAGAACTCAGCTGCTTCTCAGGACCAAACAGCAGGCAAACAATGCTGGAGGCTAACCGGACAAACACAGTGGAAGATTTAGCATACGTGAGTAACTCCCCTCTGGTGTTGAGTAGAGTCCAATGTGAGATGATATTGATCTGTGTCCACTTTGTGTAAATCTACAAGTGTTTGCTTACAAGCTTATCACACCAACTTCACACCAAATTTCCGTTTTTTTGGTGTATGTTTGTTTCTGCTGCCCCCATGTGGGCAGATAATTAGTTAACAGAGGCCTAATGTTTAGGTTTATTGTAAGGCCTTTAGAGTTTTTATGACTGTATAAACAAAGACATGAGTCAGAAATAAACCAGACTAGGAGTTTCTGGGCGTAACAACAGAAGGAAATGAAAACACGCCATCTCCCTGAAGCTATTTAGAGGAAAGTGTACATGAAAGAAGTATTTAATAGCCAGACAAGTATGAGCAAGCCACGTGCACATACCTGCATAACCCCAGGTCCCTGTTGTTGTCTCGAGCTGTCTTGGCTCGCTTCACACACACAGGGCTTTCCTGATTGGCCACTATCAGAGCAGGTGAACTCTCCTCCGTCTTCCTTTTCCTGTTGGCGTCTTTTGCTCCCTTCTTGGGCGTGCTGCTGGCGCTGGCTGAGTCGTCCTCCGACACGTCGCCATTACCTGCCTGCTTCCCATTCTTCTTCGCCTCTGTGCCTTTCTTAGCACTCCCTCCGCTAGATGCTACCGGTTTGGCTGGAGGCTTCTTGTTTTTTGGGGACGGACCACTTGCCTGCAAAAGTGAAAAGTGCAAGGTTAGGTGCAGTTTATACTGGTGGTATAGCATCCACTTTCCTAAAAACATCCGATCAATTTGTCATATCATACACCATTAATATTATTTAGCGCCTTTGCTGACCACATTTGCATAAAAATATCTCGTAAAACTTGCTATAAAATCTGTTGTTATCCAGCTTCTCAGGGTATGAATATGAGTTATGAGCTTTATTGTCACAGAATGGGATAAATGCCAAGTCCATCCTGCAGACAGTTAAACATAAGAGGAAGTGTAATAAAACCGCAAGGAAATGTAAAATCTCTGCAGTTGTTGACAGTTTTTTGAGTGAGAGACATCCTTGTTGATGCATAATGCACAATGATCTGGCATAACATTATGAGCACCTTCCTAACATTGTATTAGGAAGGTGGTTTGTGCCTCCAAAACAGTTGTGAATCATCAAAGAAGGTACGTGGGCCTTTTGAGGGTGTCCTGTGGTAACAAAATGAGGGGAGGGGCCTCTGTGGATCATCCCACAGATACTTGATCAGTTTGTTATCTAATGAATTTGGAGGCCAGATCAACACCTTGTGCTGTTTTTCATGTTTTTTGAGTTGTTCCTAAACCGGTTTTGTGCGTGTGTGCCTGTCTCAGGTCGCATCCTGCAGCCATCAAGGAGTGTCATTGCTATGGTGTCGGGGTGCCTGGTCTGGTCTAGGTGGGTAGTACATGTCTAAGTAACATCGGCATGAATGGCAGGTCTAAAAGTTTCCCAGCAGAACACTGCATAGTCACAAGATGGTCAATGTTATTTACAATACCTTGGATATGCAGGCTGGGCAGTACCAGTCTCCTTCAGGGATGCTGGTGATCTTGGGTTTGTGACAGTAAGTGTGACATCCTTTGTCGCAGCCATCACACAGCAGGAGGAGGTCCTCATTATCCCCCTTCTTACAAATCTGACAGTACTACAAAACAAGAGCATTCATTAAAAAAAATGTATAAACTTCCTTCGTAGAGTTTGTTCTTAATTAGTACATTGCGGTTGTATTTTCTTACCACTTTCATGATGGACCTCTCCCAGGCGATAGACTTCTGCAGCTGCTGGATACACATGGCCAACTGGGCAGCACTGCGCACCTCAGTCAGGGCCTTCCTCCAGACCTTCATACCGTGGGCCACCTCCTCTTCACCGCTGGAGAAGACACGAGAAGGCGTTCAGATTCAAAAATGCACAACTAGATGTGACTATGTGGGATCGTCTACACACACACACATACACACAAACTCAAAGTAGTGAGTTGTATCAGTTGAATCAGTCAAGAAAGCAGACCATTATGAGCTCCAGCTGTGCAGAGACAGGCATGAGGATTTTGGGAGTGTTGGGTGCTGGGGAGAGGTATACACCGATTTTGTCATGTTAAGAGGGCGCTCATGCAGAAAGAATATGTGTATACTGTATAGTGGGAGTCATAAGTATGCCCATAACCGAGGTTACTGACGCACAACACCATGCAGATGACTGGAGAAAAAAAAACAACAACACAGAATGCCAGTAAAACAATGCCTGTCTAGGAAATGAAACAGAGTGCAGCCCCTCCCACCCCAAAACTGCACAAGACCAAAAAACAAAAAACAAAAAATGCCAACAAGCCACCACAAAAATATGCTGTGAAAGCAGCAAAGACCCTCACTTTTTGAGTATTATGGGAAACATAAAGCACACACAGAGAGGAAAGGGTCTTAGTGGATAGGGGGTTGGGGAGCTTTGGTTGGAGAAATGACCTACCCTTCCCTGTCAGCACTAGTGGATGGGGCGGGGGCAGGGACAGTGACCGTACCCACATTATCCAGCCTGATCTGAATGGTGGTACCTAAGGGGCTCCTCAGGTACCTTCTCTCGATGTTGCGCTCCAGATCGGCCAGACGTGTCACTGCTATGTCCAGCGGGTTGTCCGGATGACGCATCACCCCGCCCTTCTCCCCCCGCTCCTCGGGATGGTCCTTGGAGTCCTTGGAGTCCTTGTCTCCCGCATTTGCTGATGTTGGCGTTGATTTGGAGAGGGGTTTGTGCTCGTAATACACAAGGTCCTCCCGTTCAGACTGAGGGTCCGGATACGTCCAGCCCTGGGAGAGGGTATCAAATGTTAGTTTTACCCCAGTAACAACACGTGAAGGGGTGGGGGTGTTTTGTATTCATGTGTTACTACTTCACCTTGACTTGCAGGCTGGCTGCAGTGACCTTCCTCTCCAGTTCCTCAACCTGCTGCAGCACAGCAATGTCCATTTCCATTGCCTGCTCCTCAACACACCAGCCCCGCACCGACTCCACACTGACCTGGCTCTCCTCCAGCTCACGGAGCTCGATCATGGCCACTAGATGAATGACATGACAGACGTCAGTCAGTCGTGAATACACACACAAACCCAATCACAAATCCAGGTAAACACAAGATCAATGCAGTCAAACGTGTTATCACGGTAGTTAAAATGTCAATAATAAAGTGTTAGCAGTCACATTAAGGGCCTGCTTTTAAGTTTGAAAGACAGCACACAAATCTTTATCTGTTACACATCCAGTGATGACATGCTGAGAAGAACTTACCATCTCTGTGTTTGGTGCAGACCTGGGGGATGATCTCAATGTATTTCTGCATCTGCCTCTGGAGGCCCTTCTCTCTCATTCCTCGGCTGTGGAGAGCATTGGCTAGAGCTCTCAGCTCCTCAATGTCAGACACCCGCCACCAACCTGTCAGCATCTCTGAGACAACGAGCACCAACAAGAATGTGAGCTAAAGGGACGCTGGACATCCATCAGTGTAAAAAGGTGCTTCATTGAGTTAAAGTATGTTAAACCTAAATTAAATTGCGTACAGCAGAGCAGAACTTTGACTGATCCTATTATCTTGGATTACTCAGGCAGGTGAATACTTTTGAATTAAAAAGTCTGGCTTCACAGTGGCTGCTGCTTTAATTACTTTCAGCGTGTTTTGTCACTCACCCTCTGGGATGGGCCGAGGTGTGGCGTGGTCGAGGGATTTGGGCATCTCCAAAGCAGGGGAGGGCATGGAGGAGGTTTTCTCAATGCGAGGTAAAGGTGATTCGCTCTTACTGGAGACACTTGCTGCCGTGTTTCCCTCCAGAGAGTGTCCCGGCATGGGGCTGGGGCTGCTGCACAGGGGCAGGCTGGGACTTATCATACCACTGGGCCAACTTCCGAAAGAAACTCCTAGCAATGAACCACCTGACTTCACCTAGGGAGAAAAGAGGAAAAACAGACGCATGAGGAAGGTGGAGAAGAGTAATATGAAGAGTTCATGTGATCCGGGAAACAGCTACTACAGCCATATCTATTTCAACCAACAGCCTCACCTGCAGGGCAGATAGTGGGTAGTTTAGGAGGCCGGCTGGGTGGTGCGGGCTGGCGGAGGCTGAGGCGGCAGAAGGGGTGAGAGGGAGGGCAGGGGATGGAGGTGGGGATCTGGGTCGGCCTGGGGTGGAGGTTGACTGAGGGGACACACGAGGCGCTCCGGTGGGAGTTGTGGTGAGGGAAGTGAGGTCACAGGGGTTGCGAGGGAGCAGACTGAACCAGTGTCCACTCCTTTCTGTCAGGACTCTGAGCAGCTGGTCGTTGGCTTGGAATGAGAGGAGAGGAGATGGAGCGGGGGATGAGGTTGGAGGAGTGTTCCCTGGGCTTTCACGTGGAGCTGGCAGGCACGGGACAGATAAAGAGGTTGAAGCTGGGGGAGGGATGTTTGTAGTGTCATTAGTGGTCACCATGGAGGGAGTTGTTGCTGCTGCCGGCTCAGGGGTATTGAGAATGGGGGAGGATGATGTTACTGTGGTTGTGGCAGTAGGAGTGCCCACGGGACTGCCGTTTTGTCTCACATGGGGACTCTCCTTGTCCTCTGCCCTCACAGATTCTTTGCCAACGTCCTTGCTGACATCGCGGAGTGTGCACAGTTTGGAAACACAGCCTGGTTGCTGGTAGAAGGCAGTCGGGGAGTTTATCTGCCCCTCGTGCTCCTTTTCCTCCTCTTTCTCTAGCTCCAAGCCTTGCATTCGAATGCTCGGCCCATCCAGGCTGGTGGGTTTCTCCTTCTGCAATTCGATCTCCTGAGGTTCTTCCTTGACCTTAACCTCCTCTGCGGCTCTCCTCCTTCTCTGTCGCTCCTCCTCCAGTTCCTCCGGAGCTACAGGAAAATGAGAAAGCGTACCGTCAATGTATGTGGGAGTGAGACTTCTATGTTATTAAAACCGAGTTCTGATTATTCCATAACATTATTCTACGCTTGCTTTCGGAAGATAAGTAGAGTTACGTTAGATTATTGTAATTTACAGATGCAATCTCAAATTAATCTTAGAGAATTACGATAAAGTAAAACATCATCAGCATAATTTCCTACTGCTAAAAACAGCTGAAGGTGCAGATAAACAGATTCATTTCCTCCGTCTTCCTGCATAATCAAACGTCTCAGTACGATTTTTATTTTCCAGATATGTTTATGAGTGTGTGCGTAGAATAATATTCACAATTAGATGAGAAAGCTTAAGCATCTTAGTATAAGGATGAATCAGAGTTAGCGTGTGGTTTAGTGTAACTACCTTCTCCACTCTCCATGGCTTCAATGAAGACCCCTCCACAGTGGGGCAGCACCCAGTACCGGCGGCGGTACCGGTCCTGTCCATACATCATGGAGCGCAGAGAATGGGAGATCTCAAACAGCTTTCTTCTGGTCTGATGATGTTGCTGCAACGATATAAAACATACTCTGTGACTTCTAAACACCTTCAGAAAGCACGCTACCCAACGTCCTTTTGTAATCTCTGTGATATATCACGCATTACATGCTATGCTAATTAGGTAATTCATAAAGCTAATTAATGTCTTCATTAGCAAATAGCGCTACGTCAGCATACACGCTCATTTAATGCACAAAACATATGGTGGTTTTTAACACATCCTAGAGAAAATGTGTTTTTCATCATATATCTATATATAGGTTTTCCAAATTCTACTGTGTATTGCATTGAACTGTATTTACATAAATAAACCCACATGTTTGTGGTAACATGCACTGAAGCCCCGGTTAACCATTTATCATGATGTCTAGTAGTACCAAACATCGATTACACGCCATGTTTCTGTGGTTTATCTCTTTATAGTTTCTTCCCCAGGAGACCTTTTTAATCTCATTGTGTGTGCCACATTTAATCACACATTATCAGCATCACCCAAGCATGCATTCATTTTCTGACGCCTTATACATTTATCTTAATGGGTAGAAACTTTGTCGCAGTACATTTTAAAGAAGCTGCATACCTTGGCTAATTTCTCTATTTGCTTGTCCAGCTCCTCAATACTGGTGGCTTGGTCAACGTCGTCCTGATGGGACACAACAAGTACAGTAAACATCTGTGGCATCTGTACAAAGCCAGATTTAATAAAGGGTTTATAGATAGACCCTTTATTTTTTACCTCATCATATGTCTCCACTTTTTTAACCTTTTTCATTTCCTCTTCCTCCTCCTCCTCGTCGTCCTCTGCCGGGTCATCGCTGTCTTCATCGTCGTCGTCGTCGTCTTCACTGTCAGCAGCCAGTTTTCTCTTGCGTTTGGTGGCAGAGGACGGCGTGCCAACTGACTGGTTTTCTTCCACGCCCATACTGGCCTCCCTCCTTCCAGTTCGTTTGGCGTAAATGGTCCTCAACCTGCATTAACACGCACAGGATCAGCATCATAGGGTGCAGAGAGTTAAGCCATTACTTTAACTGGTTTAACAACAAAAACAAAAAACGTACTTCTTCAGTTTTCCCTCCATGATGATCTTGTCCTTCCTCATGTTTGCCATCTGATCCAAGTTCTTGTCAATCTCGCTGTAATAGGAAATGCATCAGCGTTAATTACGGCTACATCCATGCATATCCATGTTTTCTTATAATGTAATAACATAAAATATTGGTTAGAAGTTCAGGAAGAAGTTCAGTTCAGCATAAATTAATACTTGTATAATTCTCTTACAAGCAGAATGACTCTATTGCAAATTACTGCTCCCTACTGAAGCTTCATGAATCGCTTTCCACTCCATCAATAAAACATAACCTTATTAGCCGATGAATAACGTGCACGTTAAACAATATAAAAGCACATTTGCTAGATTATTATACATTATTTCGGCGTGTATTTATTGAGCAGAAAAGCTGGATTTCAAATGTTTAGTTTTAACTATGTCACTCCAGAAATAGAGAAGCAATAGATTACTATATAACCCTGCAGCATTGTGTCAGTGACACACAACGCACTCCCTTACAACCACAAACTCCCAAACATTGCACAAGCCGCTTTCAACCGAGGAGGACACTTACACAACAAATATTGCACAGCTATTTTTTTGTACAGTTTTCATTAAACCACAGTATTTGGACTCTTTAGCACTGTCATCATCACCCGTTCTAATAAGAATTATGCTCATCCTGTAAATATGACAATAACGATGCACTCCATTTAAATTCTTATACTTCAGTTAGCCTGTACAGTTGAATCTGCCAATAACAGTATTCGTTCATTCATCTTTATATCTTCTGTTTTTTATTGTTTTCTATTCTGTGTCATAATATGTTGTAGTGTAGTGAAGTAGTGGAGCAGTAGTTGCAGTTATAGTACTTATTGTGTGCGTCTTGTCAGCATATGTAGCTTAGTGGGACTAGAAGAAACAGTATTTAACACCCCTTGAATCTTGTGTGGCAGGTTATATTAAGAAAACACCTGTGGTCAGTTGGACGGTCACACATTCTGCCCCTACCTGATAACAGCTTTGCTGCAGGCCAGTTCGTTGGCCAAGAAACCCAGGATTGAGGCCTTCTGGGAGGGCGAGTGAGCCTGGAAGGCCTTGGTCTTCAGACTGAGGGCCAGAGGAGCCAGATCAGTATTGGCACAATGGGCTCCCATGTACATCTGTAGCACCTCAGAGACGTTATCCCTGTTGATGCCAACGTTGGTCAGGTGGTCTCCCAGCATCGTTTTTGTCTAAGAGAATAAAAGATAATGACAAATAGATAAAGTTCGTGACCACTTCCTTGGCAAATTGAAATTTTAGAATACTTAGAAAAATCTATAAGCAAAACAACAATAGCAGTATATTAAGCAATAAGTGTTCTGTTTTTATTAAAAGTGTAATTCTCAAATTGGTGCCACTGGTTTAAAACGTATATATAAGTATCATGTATGTCTTACTTTGAAGAGGCTCACCTTTTGTCCAGGTGGTAGACCAGGATCACAGACTGCCAGCGAGAGCAATTTGACAAGAAGGTCTTGAACCTGGCCCATGCTGTCGCCCACATTGAGCAAGCCCTCCTGCAGCATTCCCAGAGTGGGCACATCAGCATTTAAATCGAGACCCAAAACCTTCCCAAAGCCTCGCAAGAACTGCATCAGCATCAGGCAATCCGACACGGCACGTCCTGGGAGGATGAGTCCGGGAATCCGGGAGAATTCGGGAAGAGCCTGAACACGGGAAAATAGATAGAAGTTAAAATAGTTTTAAGCCGTTTTCCGTGTTACTGTTAGACAAGAAGGTAAAATGTAAGTGTCATTGTTAGGAGTCATGCATCTGCTGACTGTTATCAAGATGATGCTTTTCCGTTTATAGTAGTGGCAGCTTATTTTAAACATTAAGCAGTACTCTTATTTAACCACTTGGGGGCACACATATCCACACAAATCTACAGTACCATGTGGTCTTACTACACAGATCCTCAAGAAAATGTTAAACTTCTAATAATAATAATAATAATAATAATGATAATAATAATAATAATAATTTTTAACTGTGTAAATTACCTTATGATCAGACAGACACATATCTTCATTTGGCTTCTTCAGTTCCCTTGCTATCTCCAGCTCCAGCCTTCGTTGCTCCAGTTTACGCTCTTTGTTCAAGCGCTTCTCATCCCTTTTCTCCTGCCGCAAGCGTTCACGCTCCTAGAGAGTCCAAAATTCAAGGGAGCGTTAGGGAAGCAAAGTGTGTGTTGCGTGCATTTGCGTGCGCGTGAAAAACAGACAAGAAGGTTTACTTGACTTTGCTGAGCAGTGTTAGAATTCAGCCTAATGCTGCTGTGCATTCAAAAGAAAAGTGCTTGAGGGCCAGAATCTTTTGACTTGGTAAGTGTGTTAGAAAAAAAAAAAAAATGAATGAAGGGAAAGAGCGCACAAAAAGGAGAGAAAGCGGGAATCCATCGAGGGAATAATGACTTAGGCTCTTTTTATGGAGTGGACTGTGTGCATGTGTGTGTTCCTGCATTTATTTGTGTGCATATAGACTACCTCTGCTTTCTTGCGAGCCTCAACAGCCTTCATCAGCATTACATGTTGCCGCCTCCTTTCCCTCTCCTAAAGTGCAGAAAACACAGGCACATTAACAAGCACACATTGCACATACAGGCACTCAAGGTCGACTAATTGATTATGTATTAATGCAAAACTGTAATGCACTATATTCAATAGAGGCACCATACTTGAACAAACACAAAACGATGCTTCACATGTATACACTTTCACATGTGTGGTGGAAGCATAAGTGAAGAGTACAGTAGTACAATGACAACCAAAAAAGCAACACATAGATGCGATACAAAGTAGATGTGATGACAGGCTCAAAAAAGAGAAGCAGCTGGAATCGGTGACGGCGCCTCTAAACTAAAGCTGACACAACAGAAGCAACATAACACTAGTCGCCACAAGTTTGTCTTGACATGCCACACTGGCGTCACAATCAGCCTAATAAATTCTGTTACGTGAGCCAATGCTAATGTATATGTGACGCCTCGTACCAATAATATTTGGTGAGGGGATGACAAAGAGGAAGGGGTGGCAAAGACTAGCTTGCAAACTGAGCAGTTCCACTTCAGTGGTTTTGGGCGACTTAAGTATTAGCGCAGTATGTGACTGCTGAGGATGAGATGTTGTTCTTTGGTGCATGATACACAGTCTACTGCAAAAGGGCACAGGAATCACTGGTGACTGACTATCATTTTATTTGATCTCTTTAGGTTTCCCGCTCCACCGTATCGGCCTGTCATTCCCTCTGTGATCCACCAGAAAGACACAATTGCCACTTTTTAGGGCTTGCCAAGGACATTTCCAGCACATAGTGACTGAAATGGGCTTTTTGTGAGGATTGTTTTGTCGTCGTGATAAACAAAACGGGCTAGATGCCAAGCACTCTGCTACAATATTTCTTTGTCCTTATTGGTTTGATTTTTTCCACAAATGGACAAAAAGGGCATAAAGCCCGTGGCATTCAGCTTTTTCCAATCCATCAAAAACAACGGATATGTTCATTGTTTTTACGATAACAAACTACAGTCAATTCGAAAGCAACACAACTGCATGTGATAACCGTAAATACGAGGATTATTTCATGTATCTCAATTGTCACCCCTTCACTGCTCTCTGAGTGAAGGTATAAGGGGTTTATGTAGTAATCAGTCCACTGTGAGACAGATAGGCGGACCTTTAGATTCAGCTGCGACTGTGTATGAGTGAAAAGGGCTACAAGCAGGAGAGCCAGGCCAAAAACAAAATGCTACACAGAACCATATTTGTCCCCATGGTGGAATTGATTTCATTCTTGTTCTACAGTATAACAGGTCTATTTTCAAGCAAAGGCTGTCATGTACCCTCGCCAGAAAAGGGGGGGGGGGGGGGGGGATCTGCCTGGAAGTGTGTCCACCATAAAGACAAAATGACTCTCGGTAGCTGTTTTCATTCTTTGTGCAGAGTACAGGAACAGTGAATGACAGAGAGGCTGGGATGGGACAGGTTAAAGTCCAGCACTCTGTGGACTGCAGAACAGATGCATGGACGAACAGACTCAAGCTCGATGTCTGGGCCGAAATCGTCAAGCACTCATGGGTAACACAGGCTACTCCAATACAACAGTTAGACAATGTATGTGATGGATGGAAACTCCTCGAGCGCACTTCGAGACAGTGAGTGTGGATTGGCTAGCGGTCTTTGCAATGCATTCTGAGTAGAAGGGGAAGGATGGGGGAGGGGGACAGAAGCTGCCTGGCCACCGTGACAGGGTCAGTTGTCCCTCAGGACGAGCAGATGGAGGCAGCATACTGACTCGTTTTCTCTTTTGTTGGTTTTGCTGGAAAGCCATGCAGAAGAATGTAGTATGACAGCAGCCAGTGCTACACTTAATGCATTGCTATGACAACCATAACACAACCAGTTACACGATGCAGGTGTTAGATGTACAAAAATAAACATACCCATACCATATCTAGTCTATGCCTCTCCAACTCCTGGCAGAGAGAGTTGGCAAAATATTATGGAACAGAAGTAATATCCAGTACCAATAAGGTTTTAATAAAGAGAAAAAACTGAAGACTTATTACACAGAAGTTTGGCAATTAAACCGCATTTATACTACACGCACACGTCTTTAAATTCACATTGTTGCACATATATACTCATTCACACACACATACACACACAGGTTCTTCTACAAGAGACATTTGAGCTAAGAGGTCTTATTCAGAAGTAACTATCGTGTTGCTGAGCATGTCGTAGTGAATGCCTACCTGGTGTTTGAGGATCTCCGCCTGCTGTCTCCTCAACTCTTTCTCCTTGGAGGAAACAATGAGAAGATGAGGGAAAAATCAATATGCTCTATAGCGCCAATATCATCACAATCACTACAGAAATTCTTCCCTTTTCAAAGGGCTGCCCTAATTTTATCGGCAGCTACCTCTTAAGCAGAAGAAAAGACCCACGTCGTGGAATTATACAGTGTGATATTTGATCATACAGAGTTTCATGCAACACATTTGAATAACGAACCAACTGTGATTAGCCTTTTTATTCTCAAGGTTTTTTTAAAAAAAAAAAATACAAACATACCTTTATTCGTTTTTCAGCTTCTAATATTTTGGCGTTGGCAGCTTCCTCTTTCTTTCTCCGTTTGGCCTATGAATAAAGATTAAGGTCAAGAATCACAGTGACAGACACACATCAATCAGTCTTGGATCAGGAGCTTTGCTGCACTTTAACTGATTGTTTTCTTTTTTTTTTTTATTTTGCACAAAGATTTCATGCTCCTGAATGCCAGTCAAATTTGTAAAACACAGCGAATGAATAATGTATCTCTTTAACACGTAATTGTGAAAATGTTGAAGCCTCCTGTTAAGAGTGGCTTGCCAACCGTGTCAACTCAAAATTGATTTAGTCCTGCTAAAACACTTTGAAGCTCCTACAGTATAATTGTGTGTGCTTGCATGTGTGTGTAAGCATCTTTGGATGTGTGTTTGCGTGCGGAAAACAGCACCTTTTTTTTTTTTTTTTTTCTCCCCTCGACCCACTTATGCTAAACTGTTACTGTTGTCTGATGAAAAAAAGACTTTTCTGTCCAATTTAAATAAGGTCTGAAGAGGCAGCAACAGCCATTTTAATATTCAACAGCCGTCAACCAAGACCAATTTAGCATTAGTTCCATGTGGAATTATGCCTAAGAAGACGCAACTCACTCCAATGCATGCCGCTGTTCAGTAATGAGCTTTAGGAAGATTAAAACACTATAGACGGAGGGGCTGTAGCTATCCAGGAATGTTCTGCTTAATCAGAGGTGCTGTTGGATCAGATTCTCTACCTCCAAAATTTGCTGCGCTCTGAGTTCCTTCTCCATTCGAATCTGCTGAATGCGCTTGATCTTTTCCTGTAGCGAAAAAAAAGAAAAAAAACACATAATCTCTTAATATTTTAGACATTGGAAAACATCCACAGATAAAATCACTTTCCAACCACTCTATTCCAGTCGAGGCGGGCAAAAAGGAACAACAAGTACAGAAACTACAAGTAATAATGGTAATTGAAAAAGTAAGCTTTAAAGTATCACAGAATAACAATTCAGCATTTCCAGCCGTGCTTACGGGGAGGAGTATGTGTGTCAGGACATTTAGATTACAAAAAAAAGGAAGAAAATAAAATTCCTCATAAAGATGACCCACCTGCTGCTTGAGAATCTTGATCTGCTCTTTCTGCTTCCTCCGCTCCTCAGCTGCCATGATAGCTACAAGAGACAAATCAGTGATATATAAGCGTCTTGAAAATGACGCACAAAGCTTGGCTACCAAATGTATTCATGTCAGAGAAAATTAGGGTTGTTAAGCTTTATTTTTTCGAAGGGTTTCACCGAGGCGACGATGCATTTTATATGTGAGAGAGGTGCAGATTAACAATGACTAAAGCAACAATCAAGAGTATGTGCAGGCCCTCCTAAAAATTGCACGTTTTTAATTAATGATATAAAAACTTTAAAGTTCCTCAGAGAAATGAGCTTCTCGAGTTTGATGTAGTGTTGTAATATTATTTTAAGCAGCCATAAGCATAAAGCGGTACGCAAAGAAAACAGCTTATCTCAAACACTGTGTGATCATCAGACAGATCACACCATGACTATGTCTCAACACTGATTTTTATGCCTGAGGATATTATTAACCTAACAGGCTGCATTCAGTTAAATTACTTATTTATTCAGGAAATCTCACTGAAATCCAGAGAGACCTGGGATTAAACTGCAAAGCAACAAGACCATTGATCATAAATCAAAACAACCAACACGTCCACAGGTGGCCACGGTGACCGATAGAGACACAAACATAATTAGAAATATAAGTTAGTAAAACTTTAAGGTCTCCCACAGGAGTGAGCTTCCTAACCTCTAGTTGTGTTGCAGCTCATTCCAGTATCATGGGTCACTGTACTTCTAAAGCCAAACATCTTCTGTGGCATGGTGTCATGGTTACTGGACCTGACCTCAGCTAAGGATGCCTAACATCTCAGCAGCATAGCCTCTTAAAAGAAGACACGTGTACTCTGTGACCTTCTGAATGCCAGTGATGACTGTTTAACCTTTTCAAATAACTTACAGAGCTGAGTGTGATAGCCTTCTTGTGTAATGAATACAACAGCACTTTGATAGCTGGTGTCCAGCAGTTTTAAAGGAGCACACCCATAATCCAATAAAGAGAATATGGTAGATCATTTAACTTTTTAATGTGATGTTTATACTGTTGTCAATAGAGAAAAGGGTATCGTTCGGTGTAAGAAATCCAATTTTAATTTGTTGTTATTTCGCTAAATGGTGAGTTAAATGTGAGTTTTGCAGGACAATCTACCGTGCTGCCAGTTTAAAACACGTTTCAAATTAAAAGCAGACTGTACACATGTAGGAGGCCTCTGAATGAGGCTGATGGCACACAAGATGGTTCACATAAATATTGTCACTACAGCGATGGGATCATCGTAGTATTCCTTTGTATGAAGTGACGTAACGATGCCATTAACGACCGCAGTTGCAGCAGTAATTGTGCGATGACTGCTGAAACACATTATCTTTGTTGTGAGTTCACTTGTGATTCAAGGATTTTGGACGGCCTGGATATAGAGTAGGTCGATAGCTGGCTGGGTCACAAGTTTGATTCTAGGATTTTAGACGGATAAAACAGTTTATATAAAGACACACCGTTTTTTGGGTCACGAGTGTCACTAAATTTATTCAGTGTATCTGTGCTCATTTCCATATTGAAGAAAGTGTACCCGCTGCAAAAGCTGAATTGAAAAACAAAAGTGCTGTAACGCTGAAAGCGCAGACAAACATTGTTTTCTCCGGTTTAAATGTTTTTGTGCATTATACTTCTCAGAATATAC
The DNA here is from genome assembly GCF_963514085.1 of Chelon labrosus. Taxonomy (NCBI): domain Eukaryota; kingdom Metazoa; phylum Chordata; class Actinopteri; order Mugiliformes; family Mugilidae; genus Chelon; species Chelon labrosus. The sequence goes on from NC_140339.1 coordinate 7,468,380, forward strand.
TATACCATGTTTGGTTACAGTTCTGAATTCAAGTTAGGCTAAACAAACAGTCCTGAGATTTTACTTTTTAACTTCATCATCACGTATAAGAATAAAAGATGTATAATCATAATATTGGAAACCAGCAGCATGGTTGCAATAAAAGATTAGAGCGGAAAGAAGATTAAAGCTTTGCTTTAAGGTGATGAAAATGAATATCAGCCAACATACAAAAACAAAGGGTATATGAGCAGCATACGTTTTTTTCCAAAGGACCTGCTGGTCTTTATACTTGACTCATTTAGATCAAAGTAGGCTGAAATGACTGGCTGACCAGCTGAATAACCTTCACCGGTATTTTTAAAGCCCTGTGCTCTCTTACCTTGCTGTTTCCGAGCTTCCTTGGCTGCACGCGCCAGTGCTTGCTTTTCCAGTTTTCTCATAAGCTTCATCTGGGCAGCCTGTCTGGCTATTTCTACACAAAGCAGAAAGAAAGCCATTGTTTGTGAGACATTTCAAGGGAATACCTAAGTGGTGCTATAGTCTTGCATAGCATTGTTTTGCTTTTATAAAGTTTACGACCAATTATAAACCCGTAAGAATGAAGTATATTTACTGATTTTGTCAATTAACACATAAAATACTGAGATATACCATATATGTTAAAATATTGTTTACAAGAGAGTGGCTGACCATCAGAATGTTCTGGAGGCATAAAAAACATTTTTAATTTTTAATAGCAGCAGCCGTGTTTTTATCAAAGCGCACACACACAAAAGCCCACAAACATCAAAAAGACATGATAACAATGCTGGTTCATCTTGACAAGTATCTACATTATCACACATGATGTAGGTGGATCTAACAAATAAGCATGACAGATAAAAACTGATGTGTCCATATACTAAAATAAAAGACTGAATTTGGTCTCCACGACGTGACTAATGTTTTGTTGATTAATGGCACGCACAGGTATCACATACATATTTCAGGGCTCATTTCCTCTGCTAACCTTGAGCCTCTAGTTTGCGCAGCAGTTTGACCTCACTGGGACTTGGGCCCTCGGGCGCCAGTGGATCGCCCACATTAGGGGGTCGTCCCTTCCTTCGTCGGTTACCTTTGGCACTTTCGCCTGCTAACTGACGCTCTGAATTTGGGGGACGACCCCTGCGTCCTTCCATCGCCAAAATACGAGGAATGACCTCCTCTTCCTTCAACAGGCTCCACTGTAAACCCTAGGGACAGAAACAAAGTAGAGGTGGAAAGATTGGGGAGAGATATAACCGATAATGACTTGTTTGCATTTGTCATTTAATGTGACACAAATTGATCATTAGCTGGCTCTCGCTAGACTCTGATTCAACTGAAACTGAAAAACAACATTCTTCTATCTATTTTAAAACAATACATCACTATATTTTCTATGATACACAGGCTAAACTGTAAAATAAATAGGAGTTCATTTATGTTCATTAAGTTTTATGCAGTCTGCTTCTCTTGCCCCTCAGCACTGTATAAATCTATTTTCATTATTCTGCGTCCAGTAATACACCACATTAATTTTCTAGTTTATCTCTTTGTGTCACAGACACATAACATGGCACATATCATTGGTCACCTGTGGAAGTAATGTCAGGTGATTATTACATTTCTCCATGCACAGTGAGAGGTCTATGAACTAGGACTACTGAAGGTTTTGGCTGATTCCTATCCATGCCCTGACAGTGACTGCTGCATGAAGCTTTGCCTGCCACTAGATGAAAAGATGAACAGGGATCAGGGAGAGAGAGAGAGAGAGAGATGAAAGGCAGTCACCTGGGGTCCTTCTCTGGCTTCATAGAAGTCACCAACCCTTATCTTTGCACTGAAGCTAAAATTATCACGCGCGATGCCACTTATTCCATTTCTGGATAGATACTACAGAAGAGAAAATAATAATGGCGTTGGTTTAGGCAGAAAAAAAAATGCGAAATTAGCGACATTGAAAAGCAACTGGGAGGTACTAGATTGGAGGGAGTCTACGGTTACAGTGCATCTGTGCAGTGCTACTAATCATTATAAAAGCCAGGGGACAAAAAAGAGCAAAAGCTCTCAGGAGAGAAAAACGTTCTGACCTTGGGGTGCACAATTCAGGCCCTTTCTTATTTATCTGAAGCATTGCTAGGCTTTTACTGCCTGCTGACTGGCTGGCAGTGAGTGAATGTTACTGCATAGACAATGTTTAGTTTGCACCGCTACAGTCAGAGGCAGTTCTGACAATCAGCGTGATTGAGCTTTTGATGAAGCAAACAAAGAAGATGATAGTCTATAATATACTGTAGTGTAACGGGGCCAAAGTTGTGCATCCCAACACTAATCATTAATCATTTGGGGGAAGGAAGGAGAGGTGAAAAAGTGGCACAAGAAGTGAATCTAAGAATATCATCTCTCACTATTAGGGTCAAAGAAAGCAGGGAGGGGGCGGGGTGGAGTGCAGCTGGAGCAGTAGCATAGATAACATATAACAAAATACTGATACACAAGCACTTCCATGAGCAACGTGGATGAGCAGCTTTGTCACTATTAGCAAAGATATTCTCCCATGACGAATCATAAACCATTCTGCCAAAAATAATTCCCACTTTGAAAAGCTAAACTGCTCATCGGTTTGCTCACGAACGTTTGCTTCTGTATCACGGATGAGACTAAAACTGCAGCGCTGTGATGCCCGGGTACCTTCATCACATCTGGATATTGCCTCAGTTTCTTGCCACAGGGGGCATAGTAGGCCACCTCGCCATGCGGCCGTCCGGCCACTGATTTGATTCTTGTTTCTCTTCGCCACCTAGGTTTTCAAGAACAAAACAAATAACACAGGCGATCACAAAAAATAGTGTGTCATGTGAGCTCTCTTTTTTTTTTCCAGCCACTTTTACATACCCCAACTCCAGAGGTATCATCAACTCCTTCTCATCCATCACCCTCTTCCTCTTCCCTAAGCCTGTGGAGAGACAGTTCAACCATAAATTTGACAGAAAAACCTCCCATACGCAGTAGCAGCTGATGAAGACCCTAAACTTAACCAGTCGTATTGATCACAAAAGTTAAATACATACACAGTTCTCTACATGGACGTATCAAAGTCCCCAAACTGAAACTCAAAGTCTGATGTACGTAGATAAAAGAACAAAAGCATAAGAGGAAATAAATACTTACAGTAAGAAAAAAATGCCTTCTTGGAACATGACTTACAAGGTACACATACAGTAGGTCCTATTTTCTCTGATCTGGGTAATCTCTCCGCATTGAAAGAGGAGGAAATGAACCACGTTGTTGTGCCAAACAAGTTGTCAGGGCTCTTAGGCATGTCCCTACAGGACCTCAGAGCTCTGGTTAAGCCATGACAACCTTCTTACTGACTTCCAAAAGTCTCTCTTTATAATCATCTAAGGATGATATTAATATACTTCCTCTAAGGAACTTACTTTATCACTGCGGTATACGGTATAACAGTTATTTGTGGTGCTATATATGACTTTACAGTATGATTTGATTCTTAACACTATCTGCATGCAGTATTTTGAGCACATTACCTAATGGAGAGGCAATGCTATAAGAAGAAGAGCCTGGAGTGCTGTGATAGGCCAAGGCACTGGAGCTGGTGGCGATGGTGGGAGTCTTGATGACCTGTAGGTTCAGAGGGGAGCAGCTGGTGGCGGTGTGATTGGTTGAGGTGTTCAGTAGTTCTGGGCCTTTGGTTAGCCTGCGGGAAGTCATCTCCTTCTTAGATGATCCTGACGGCAGCAGCTTTGACTCCTTCACTTTCTTCCCAGAGATGTCACTGTCTGAGTTGCTGTCAGACTCTGCGATGAGACACAAAGTGGGTGAGACTTTTAAAACGCAGAACCAAGACTCTTTTGCAGGGCTATATTTTGAGGCTTCCTATAGAATTTACTCAATCAACGAGCGGAAACAATCAGCAAATTAATTGGTTAGTCAATGCACTGTAAGATAAGCAATTTAGAATACTATAGAGTAATAATATACTGCTGATTTGCAGCCCTGACGTTAACATTTTATCATCATCTCACTGGAAATTGTCAATATAACATTTAGTGCTGTGTATGGAAGATACTGACCTGACAGACTATCATCTGAGTCCTCTTCATCCTCCTCCTCCTCCTCCTCAAGGTCGTCATCTTCATCATCATCATCATCTCCTGAATCGTCAGATTCCTTGTTAGCTGGCAGACCAGCGGTGGGGTTACACATCCCAGGGATCCCCACTCCAGGAATACCAACCCCAGGGATACTAACTCCAGGAATCCCAATCCCGGGCTCTCCTCCCCGAAACAAATCTACTAGAGACTGTACCAGATGGTTCTGAGAGAAGCCCTTCCAGGCAGCTAAAGGGTCTGCTTGTCCTTGTCCCTGTCCCTGTCCCTGCCCCGGCCCTGGTGTCTGTCCTTTACCTTTCGGGGTCTTGTTCTTTCTGGATCCATGGCCTGTTGCATGGGGTGAGGTAGTCGGGGGCTGCGACGGAGGCCCAGCCTGGGCGGTTGCTTGGGTCCTACTTGCCCCTGTGCTCAGATTGACAGGCATCGACCCAGAATCTGAGTCGCGCTGAGGGGACTTGCCTTGAGAGGCAGAGTCTTTGCGAGGTTTGGTGATGAGGGCCAAAGGTGCGTCCTGAGTGGTGCTTTGGATGACTCCATTTGGGTGATGGGGTTCAGGGAGACCCAGCAGGGCACTCGAGAGGAAGAGGTTGGAGTGATTGTTCTGGGGTGGAGGAGGCGGAACGGGTGGCAATGGCGATGAAGACAGAGATGTCCTCTTGGGAGATTTGTTTGGCCCCTGCTGCTGCTTCTTTCGCTCAGCTGGGAACGTCTGCCCTTGGGACATGAGAGTCTGGGAACAGAAGAGGAGAAGAAGAGGGAAAGAACGCGGAGAGGCAGGGGAGTCGGGGGAGGGACGGAGTGAATAGGAGGAACAAAGAAAGGTTAGGGAAAAAAATTAGAAAAGAAATGGGACAAAGTGAAGTTGCTCTAGCTGTCAGTTCGCATCACTGTTGATTGTTTGAGCAGGTGACAAAACTACAATGCTGAACACTGGTACAGTTAACTGTGCCTAAGCTTCTTTTGGGGAAACAAAAAGAACATAAATGCAATAACCAAAGGCATTGTTCTCAGCCAAGTTCACAAAAAGAGACACCGTGTATCTCTCTAAAATTGTAATTACTTGTCTGCACATTTCAAAAGCTCCGTCGTCATTATCACCATGCGGCTGGGCATGTTTGCCTTTTTTTTACAGTGATGACAAGTTTGCTTCAATCTGTGCTTAAGCAAAGGCAGGTTAGACTTTAATGTTGCACTTTCAACTGGATGTGATATGAAGTGAAACAAATCAATTTCACAGACCATGAAATACAGTAACAGTGCTGAAACCACGGGGGGAATTTAGCTCGTTGTAAACTTCTCTATACTGGTAAAACGAAAAAGGGAAATGATTTCCACAGAATAAGCTGATCTCAATAAGTTTAGCTTATTGATTACTGCGCTATAATTCATATTTTATCAAAAGAAATGTTATTAGTGTAGTCAGAACCAAATAAAAATGTCAGTTTTCATTGCATTACATCTGATTCGACTAAAAACTGAAATAATACAGTAGAATGTGGTCCCAGCACATGCCTTTGCCTCAGAAACCATTTCATCAACAAGAGACTATCCACAGCAGTCGAGGAAATGTAACGACTGTAAATCAGTCCAAAGATGTTAATAATTAAAAGCACATAGAAACCCACGATGGTGTGTAGATCACAGAGCTTAATGAGCGATGTGTGAAAAGAAAGTCTGAACTAGATACAACATATGCCGGTGAAGTAACTGAGACTGACACTTAAATTCAAATGAGTGAGACTTGAGAGAAAAACATGGCTAAAAATGTCATCACATAAACCAATACAGAATGAAATCTGATGAAAAGCGTTATTACAAGTGAGTTTTGGTGCATTTGCTAAAGTAGCAGTGACAAATGGCCATGAAGTGCATGTGTGAGTATTCCTTGTGGTCATTATAAATAAGTAAATACCAATTTGCATTCGCTACAGAAGAACACGACAAAAATAATTAACTTAAACTTCTTTAGAAGACGCCATTTAGAACATGTTTCCCTTTAATATAAAATCCCTGATTCCTGTGTGTGAGAAACTGCAGCAATATGTTGATGATTTCCTTCTTAATTGAGCTTCCCTCTGTTTCCGTCTGCGAGCCGCTTGAATAAATGTGGTTCAATAAAATACATCAACATGACTGCAGATCTAACACTCAGCACCAGGGAATATTTTCATTACTGTCAACTATGTTCAACCTTTTTTTCTGACTAAAGCTTGACTAAATCTCACAACATACTGTGAAGTGTCAACAGAATTGACAATATTCAGTTGCACTTTTCAAGCTGGCTTACCTGTTTGAGCCTGAACTCATTGATCTGCGCAAGTGAAGCTTCCAGCAGTTTCCTTTTGTTGGATTTGGCGGTGCCAGGAGCAGCGCGCTTTGGTTGCTTCAGCGAGGACTTCTGTGAGCTTGTTAAAGATGAGGTCAAACCAAAAGATTTCGGGGAGGTAGACATCGGGAGGGTTGAACGGGGCGGAGAAGGGACAGAGAGAGGCTTGGGGGAGGAGCAGAGGGAGAGGGGCAGGTGTTGGGGGGAAGATGAGGGCAGCAGTTTGGGAGGTTTCGGAGAAGCAGTGCTGGAGATCGCCTTCGGAGATGTGGTGAGAGGTATCGGGGAGGAAGATGGTGAAGACTCCCTATTGGGTTGAGCTAGGAGTGCCAGGGGCTTTGAGTTGGCAGCCAGGCCAGTAGACTGGATCACACTAAAGTGTTGCTGTGGCCCCTCCGTCCGGGACCTGGAGCTGTGATGGGGCAGTGGTGATGTTTGGGACAAGGCAGGAGGAGAGGCAGAGCAGGGTAAGGGCACAAGGGTTGGGGGGTTGGATGGGACCTTCTGGGTGTCTTTCTTGTCCTCAGAGAGTGATCTGTCAGTCTTTGCAGTTCCAGTGCTGGATAACATAACCTGGAGAGGAAATAAACAATTTATTTAAATTTATTCAACATTTCAGGTATTATTTTAGTGAATGAAGGCACTAAACACCATTGAAGTGTAGCTGGCCATGTTAACATGTTGGCGTCCTGCTTTGCGTTCACACTGTTTGCACGTCATTATTTCCATTTAATAAAAAATGCCTCTACTCTTGATTATCTACGTTTCTTCTTTACCTTCGTTTTCTTCTTTGTCCTCTTCTCAGAGTCTGAAAATTCACTCTGCTTGTCCTCCTCGTCGTCATCCTCGTCGTCGTCGTCGTCATCTTCATCATCCTCTGCCAGGTCTTCCAGATCACTGCTGAGGGACCCGTCACTTGAGCTGTCTGAGGATGTGCCTGATTCGCTCGCCAAAGAAGTGTCCGCTGGCTTCTTCCGTGGCTTCTGAATTGAGAGGAAAACTGTTTGAATCAGCTCGACTACATAATGCAGACCTTGTGAATTTTACATGTCACATTTTCACTTCAAACTGAGGAATAAACCCAGCACTGACCTTCTCTTTAGGCTTCTGAATTGTCTTTTCCACCAACTCTGCTGGATTGTTCTGAGGGCTGCTACGGTGGCTATTAGAGGGGTCGGAATTTTTGGTTGGCTTTTTTGATGCCTGAACAGGAGCCGGATTTGCAGAAAAGCTGCCTGATTGTGTGGTAGGAGGACAGGCCCCGCTGCCATTCACTGCACCATTCACCCCTGGAAACATAAAATCGGCTGTATGACTAATCAGCTCCATCTTCTCTGGGAACTTTGCAAGAAGAGATAATGGAATAAGGGCGATACAAATATTGATTCATACATGTATCTCATCAAAAATGCTGGCTGTTCGAGGCACAAACCCAACATGATTGTTTTACATAATAAAAGATAAATTAAAAGATACTGTGAAATTAAAAGAGTGCGAGAAACCGAGATTACGAGAGGGAACATGAGGGAAAGAACGAGACGGAGGAGGTTTACAGAATCACTAAGTGAGGACTAAAAGTCATTAAATCTAGCATGAAAAGGAGAAATCTCATAAGACAAAGTGGATTTAGGTTGTGGAAGACACACAGATAGATATTGTGGGAGAGGAGAGACGGATCAATTACTAGGTCCTGAGAATATTGCTGTACCTTTAGCCGGGGCATGGCTGTTCTTGCCGGGCATCCTGAGCTGAACAGGACTGACGTTGTGATTGGGCTGAATGTGAGGGGCGAAGAATGGAGGAAAGCTGATGAAAGAAGGAAGAAAGGCAGCAGCTCCCCGTCCGTGAGCTTCAGCAGCTCGCCACCACTCTGTCAGAGAGGAAAGTAGTGTAGAGATTTAAGGTGCATTCCCATTTGGCCGACTGCTGCCCAAAACATAAACGTCATCATCTTACCAGAGAGGGCTCCTAACTGTGGGTGGGCGGCCAGAGCAGCTGACATGCCTAGGGAGCCCAGGCCCCCAAACTCAGGCCTGCCAGCTCCGGCAGAGTAGAGGGCTCCGAAGGCTGGGTGGTTAACCAGAGGGAAGGCACTTGACAATGTGGAGCCGATGAAGGGCTGCTCTCCTGCTGCTCCAAACAAACGGCCTGAGATAGATCACAACAAAGTAGGGCATGTTCACATGTTTTTAAATGCAATCCTCAAAAAAATAAAATAGTATAAGAACACAGTGGCCAACAACACAAAGCAACAAATGTTCTTAACCTTTAAATGATTCACTTTTAATAAACCAAAGTCTTGTGAGTTCTAACGGACAGGAAAAGGAGAACATTTACCTTTTCAGTCTTTGCCTTTCCACCAAATCTTAAAATAAAAAAACAAACACTTGCCTTTGTTGGCAATCAATATGATGCTGATTTGGTTTGAGTTTACTGTTAAAATATTTCCGTGCTGATAACTGTTATTATTTGAAGACACTGTTTCATAAAGGAGGTGATTTTTGCTTTGAGCTCCGGTGTCTAAAAATACTCACTTCTAACTTAATTTTACTATTTGTATGTATTCAACATCTTTTCTTCCACAAAATTCCACTTTGACATTGGCGCACAGTTAGTATGACAGTTGTTTATTGCACCTTAGCACAACTCACTTGCCCTACTGTTAGTTTTGTATATGTTTATTTGCACAGAACGGGAACACTGTTCTCCAATTACCTCCTCTAAACTCTTGACGTAAGAATCGACAGGGTGGAAAAAGTAGATTTACACCGCTTTTGAAGGTGTCGCTTTTTATCCATCCTTTTTATGACTACAGAAGAATTACACACATAACAACTGTTTTCTGTTTGTGTAAGAATTAACTTAACACAGAGCTAACACTGCACCTAATTTTAAATGGCAGCCATACTGTTTCCGCATGACAGACTAACGATTGCTTCAGCTTTATGTTCATGTATATGAGGTAAAACATTCGCATTTAAATTGCACAGCATTTTGTCATAATCCAATTCCAGCAAGGAACTATTTTTGCATTGATATTTTCTCAGTTTAAAATGAGTGTCAGAATATGTTGCACGGTGACAAAGATTGCATATTCCTGGCGAGAAAAAGGAGTGTGTGTATAAGGTGTAAAAAGCTAACCTCCTTCTATCCTTTTGGCATTCAATTTCAGCACAGAAGAATACTTCATCAACATCATCATCGTCTAGCGTTTTCCTGAGCACAATCATTTCTGGCAGGGGCGACTGCCACGTATTACCTCCTCCCAGAGTCAGATGCAATTTGGTGTGAGCATATTTCATGCAAATTCAATTTCTATTCCAGAAAAGGAGAGCAAGCCTGCTTGATGCCTCTGCATAAGCCAGGTAATACACATGCAAAAAAAAGTGATGACTGAAGAAAAGAGAAGTGTTGTGCACAGTGCAGATGAAAATGTCAAACTACTATACACATGCACACACCACAGAAATGTAAAGCGGAGTGACAGTGGAGCATGGTGTTTTCTGAACTAATGTAGTCCAAGATATAATAGTAGAGTTAGTTACATATGCTCTCTAGTAAAACACTGAACGTGACTATAAATGGCATGGCTGTACAGATGATTCTCAGAGACTATTTTAAGTGAGAATCAAACTGATTGTGGTTGTGTGGCCTTACCAGCATGCTGGCGGTGTGACATATGAGCGTATAGCCCTTTGTGTTGGCTCCAAGGCCCCTCTCTGCCACAAAATCTGCCTTTTGAATGTCATTAGAATATGCTGAATATGTAGAGCCCGCCTTGCCAGCGTCGGCTAGTGGATACGAAGATAAACGACTGCAATGCAACCCCCAGAAAGGCCAGCCACGGCATTCACTTGTGCCTGGGGTGCCCACCTCTCTCCCGCGCACCCCCTTCCTTTTCTAGGCAACACAAAGTGACATCTGCAAATGCCTTTTCAATATTAATGCAGGCTTCCAGAAGGCGAATAATTAAATCTAAAAATTTGAAGGGAGAAAAGGCACGGGAAAGACATACCTAGGATTACCTACTCGCTCTTCTTCACTCTGTGTCTCTTTCTCCCTCCCGCTCCCTTGCCCTCTTTCTCATTCTGTTTCAATCCTTCCTCCACTCTGACAAACTGCACCGCCTGCTTTTTTCATGTTTGGATGCTGCCGAAGGGGGATTAATTTGTTGTTTGTTGCAGTCAATCAAATTTCCACAGACAGATTTAAGTTAATTGCATCCGTGAGTTGATCCCAGAAGGAGAGAGTGCTACAAGCGCCGATCAGCTTTTATTCTCCGAGTGATATCCTCATCAATGACACATGCACACACACACACACACACATATTTATATATAAACAGAGTCTGTGCTCATTTTTATGTTTTAAGTTATGTCACATTTGCAAAGGGACCTTGAGTAAATGCCTGCACAGTCTGTGATGAGACTACATCTCTGCAATACGTAATTACTGATGTTACACATGACATATTGTAGCTGACTTTTGATATATGTGCGAAAATACCTTCTGTGTTTATGCACATACACTGAACAGGGCGTTGTATGAAACGAAGAAGAGCTGGCTTGCTTGATTCCTACAGAGCACACCAAAAAAAAGTTTGGGACTAACAGTCTGCCTCTCAGCATTTCATCTGACGCTCAGTCCAAAATCGCTTATCTAGAAAATCTGAGCACACGTAATGGCACAGAGGGATAAGAGGGATGTATAATGCATAGGAAGGAGACGCTCCTAATGGCTTCTTCTTTGGGGCAACACTGGAGATATGGAGGACAAAACAAGGGGCTTTTTTTTCCGCTCTCTCGTTCTTCCTCTTCTCGTAACTGAGAGAAAACACAACAATCATGGAGAAAGCTGGATATCCTATTCCCTACTCAGTGCGATGGTGGTTTATGTGTGTAGATGTGCGCGCGTGTGTGTGTGTGTGTGTGTGCGTGTCGCAGGCCTATGAAAAAAACAGCAAGACATTAGGAGATGAGGAGAAAGAAAGTATGAGCAAATGATTCACTCTCTCTCTCTCTCTCACAAGGGATATTTGAAAAACACAGAGATACAAACACACAGACACACACACTCACACCAAATATACACACTCCTCTTTGCTTAATGGCTTTGACCAATACATAGAAAGGAAGCTGGATGCTGGACAGGGCTGACTAGACACTGAGTGGCTAACAAATGTTAAATCATGCAGGCAGAGGCTCTCTCTCTCTCTCTCTCTCTCTTACTCTCACACACACACACACACATGCACAGTGGCGTGCTGAGCCTGACTCTGAGGCAGCTGGAGCCAGAGAGCTGAAGGTTGTCAGGAGACATGGCGAAGCATGTGTGTGTTTCTCACACAAAAGAGCCCCCTAATTGTTTGGGATTCATTAATGCAGCAGCTTTTCAATTGCAACCCAAGCTGTCAGGAAAAAAAAAATCCTTGTAGCTGGGAGAGAGGTGTATTCACGCCGGCTGCAAAATAACTGTATAATTAATACTGGAGGATACTCATTTTTCATGGTAAAGAAACTAGGAGCACTCTGAATGCTATCAAGGCATGAAGGTGACCACACTTAGCATCTTTTTGTCGATACATGAAAACATGTTGTGTGCTGGTATTTTTCTTCTGCAACACTTTGATTTTTGAGGGACAGAAGATTGACAAAAAGGGAGTGTTCCTTACCAGAGTTGCTGAGGGTGGATCCCAGAGCTGAGGGGCTCGGGGCCAGGCTGCTCTTAGAGTGGGGAGCGGGCGATGACGAGGAGGAAGAAGAGGAGGAGGAGGAGGAGGAAGAAGAGGCCACAGGGGAGGAGGTGCGAGCAGCAGACAGGGTGGGCGCAGGGGAGGCCAGCCGCTCTCCAGACTCCATATCTGTCAAACACAATCCAATCAGCAGGGTTACAATAGCAAAGCACACCCACCCGTACACTCACAAACACACACACACACACACACACACACACACACAAACGCATACTGTCACACCTACACAGCATGTTCAAGCACACGCATGCACACGCACACACCTCCTGACACTTTTCCTTTCACATCTCACTTCCCCTGAACAATATTTCTATTTAGCCATGCTCACTGGTTCCCAGCCTCTATTGATTCAATATGGGCTAGGAAGGAGGATGACATGTTTAAGGACTCTTGATAACGGACAACAAAGCGGGTTTTACATTTTGATGCAAGAAAATACCAGTGCTGAGAATGCGCTCCTCAACAGGACCACCACTTTTACAGAGGAGCTCACTCCGCAAAGGTTGAAGTGGGATGTTTGGAATGACAGAGGTTAGGAAAACACTCAACACACGAAATACGCAAATAACACATTTGTCACCGTTCTTTTGTCGTCCGCTGTCCCACAAACATACGGCCACACACACATGTGCAAACTCCCACACATGCACACCTGTGTTTCACAAACAGGATCCTTTCACACCTCCCCGATGAAGAAGCGCGCCACTTAAACGTAACATCACTTTAAGGCCCTTAAAAACAAGCATTGCTCCCCGAGTCCTTTTAGCAAGAACTAAAACTAAATGGACAGGCTTTCAGATGATAGGTGCATTAACCAAAATGTTAGCTTTCCATTATCAGTCCCACAGAGTCACCATGCCAGCCATTATCAACTAACCAACAACATAAACCCCTTACAAGAAATATTTGGCCATTCTGCAGCCAAATTATTCAGCTTTAATCCCTTTTTGCTTACAACTGAGAACACAATGTGGCTATGCCCACACAGCCGCTGACTTGTGGAGCCAAATAAATACAAAACAGTTTCAAAACACATGAATTTGCACACACACACACACACGCAAGGACGCAAACTCACACATTTTAACCCCCACTGCAGACAAGGCACACACACGCACAAAATCACCTCCCCTGTCTATCACATCAACCTGACTCTTTTTCTCTCTTCGCCTTTTCCATATCCCTCTGCCTGACACTAATCCAGGACTGAAAATCCCCTTCAAAAGCACAGTTTGCAGATTGTGTTTTACAGGCAGGCTTTGTTATTGTGTCATTACACATAAACAGTCTCTGCCTCCATCTCTCTTCCCTTCTCTCCCTCTCCTGCCACCCCTCCGCCACCCACCCTCCCTCCCTCCCTCTCTCCTCTGCAGTGGGAGCAGAGCCACTGATTAAATCTCTGAGACAAAAGCTGCTATCCTCTGAATATCAAGTATCAGCCTTTCGCCAGGAGCAACACTGACAAGAGAGAGGGAGAGAGGGAGAGCGAGAGGCGCGGATGACAAGAAAACCTGCTGCAGTCCACGGGGAGGAGGCTGGTGTGCCATCGGACTTGGGCAGCCATGACTGCCATTGCTGCAGTGTAAAGATGGTGGTTGTGTAATTATGAGCAAGGTCAAAGGTCCTTCGAATAGCCTCTCATGCAAGGTGACAGGATGTGAGCTAAAGAGCCAAATTATCAACCTTGAAGGCAAGTAAATGAATGTTACTTATTAGTTACAAGAATTAATTTCTGCTCGAGTGAAGATGAGGAGTTTTATTGTAATCTTAACCAAAAAGTGTTACCTCTCCGCCACACTTTGTCGCACGAACGGCTGTCACACTCTACGCTCCTTCACTTTAGCTGTCACCTTTTAAATGTCAGGTTAGGGTGGAAAAAAAAAAAAAAAATGAAAAGGATTCTTCCGCGAGATTAAAAAGAAAAAAAAAAAAAGGCGACTTTTCCGTGGCCGCTCCTGACAAAAAATGTAAGTATCATTAGACGTGTGATGAAAATGGAGAGGAGCTGTGGCCCTTCGTAATTATCATAATGCACATGAAAACAAAAGGCTCGTGTCTCAGAGGACGAGCAAGCTTATGTGGTGTCAGCTGGTAAGTGAAGCGGATCATTCCCTACCTTTTCACGGGGAAGGAAAAAAAACACAGAAAGAGGGAGGAAAAAAGAGAGAGAGAGAGAGAGAGAGAGAGGGGAAAGATTGAGAGATTGGGAAGGAAAAAAAGAATAAGCAAGACAATGCACTCTGATTTTGTTGTGGGAAAAGGCAAGAGGAAGGAAAAGAGAGGAGAAGATGAAGGACAGGCTGTAAACCATTCCTGTCGTTTCTCAATATCTGCACTTAATGCCTCGCCTTGTCAAAACGTGATGATGTGAACAGAATTGATTTCCCCCCCTAACAAACAACAAAAAAAAGCAATCCCTCCTTTGCAGAGGTGTAAAGCAGAGCTTCCCTCCCCCTCATCTCCTCTCATCTCTCACAATCTCTCAAAGGGCCTCTTTCTGGGATGAGAGACAGAGCAAGAGAGAGAGACAGAGAGAGAGAGAGGACAGAGGGGGGAAAAACCACTGCGAGGCAAGTCCATCTTCCTCCGACAACTACAAACTGATCACTTAGTGCAATTAAATCTAATAACAATAATAAGATTGAGCTCAGCAATGTACTACCAAATGCACAGCCACAACAATGATTGCAACAATAATGGAGCGCCGAGGTATTTAAGGATCCAATCCTGACTTAATTATGAGAAATTAAAATGGATTTAGAATCAGAATTAGCTTGATTTTATAGGTAATTAACGGCACACCACAGTGGCGTTATAAGGCAAGCGTTATAATCTCCGTGAACGGCTAAATCAATTTGACTTGAACAACGCACCAGCCAATCAGCGCAGGGCGCCGCAACCAGAAAACAGCAGGTCTCGCAGATGCAAGGAGAGGGAGAATTTATGCTAATGGTCTGAACTATGATTTATAAGATGTGTTCCGGCGCTGGATTCACAGTCACGTCCACAAATACAACACAGCGCCCAGCTGTCAACGCATGCAGCTAATAGTGGCTGCATGCGGCCCTTCAGGAGATAGTGTAGCTATAAACAGCTCTGCGGTTTTATGATTGCATGTGGCCTTCATATAGGAGCCTTCACATGTCAGTATGATCTGAAAGGAGGGCAGAATACTATAAAGGAGAGATAGAGTGTGTTGCATATAGTGGTGGCGCAATGGCCTGTGCCGCTTGGTATGTGGCCTTAATCCACGCATTTGTTTCGTGGTGTTGTATGTCTGTGCTGCGTGTATGTAACAGCGCCTGGTTACGTATGCGTGTTTTACAAAAGGCCGGCAATATATGTGCCTATAGAAGTGTGTGTGAGCATGTGTGTGTGTGTGTGTCACCGCCTCAAACTATTCAACCTCCCATGTGTGTCACTCCTGCCCCTTTTCTCCTCACCCCTTCAACACACACACAAAAAAACACACACACACGGACACACAGTAACAGATGGCTGATACTAACTGAGATAATCCGCCAACAGAGTCATCAGCATGGATCAGTGGTAATCAGAGTGTGGACACAATGTCTCTTCTCCAGCCGTAATGGAAGGAGCGCCTGGCGCAAGAGAAGGGAAATGCATTATTCCCCATGATGCCCTGACCCCATTCAAAGACACACGGTGGCTCCCAGCTCTCTGTCTTTTTTCTTTTTTTTTCTCTCCTTACCGCAGACGACAAAGACTGTATCATCACTGCTTCTGCAACAGTCACTCTCTCCTCTGGATCTCTTACTCCCTGCCTTTTATTGTGATCCGCAACTGTGTCAAACACAAGACCCCTATTTAGCTGCATCCTGCTCCGAGCAGCTAACAAGAGAAAATGTCAACATAGTAAGAAGTGTGTCATGGGGAAGGTGGCTGGTAACGAAAGGGATTGGAATGAGTAATCATCATCAGCATTTGAGAGTCATTGCGTTTTTGTTTTTTTTTTCTTACACAGTTATTTTTTGTATTACTCGAAACAAACATATTGACTTTTCTACACTGCCATTTCTAAAGGGGGATGAAGTTCTTTCTGAGAATTGATAATACTCGTCTAATATCCAGACACTCCTCTGGTTACCAGGTGACAAACAGTCAGTGAGTTCTCATGAATCACTCATCACTGAAAAGCACGCACACACACACACAAACAGAGAGAGAGAGAGAGAGAGGTACTTTCTGTTGCAACAGCGTTTGTGAAAGTGAGATCATTAACACGAACTCTGAATCAGCAGGAACATCTTTTATTTCTGACCTTGTATAGCTGTTGCTCAGTCACACAGTGTTTGAACTTCCCATCCCTCTTTTTGTGTGTATATATGTTCGTGTGGGTGTTGTGTTTTTGTAGGCACGGCATGTGCATATGCATGGACGTTTGTACTTTGCTTGCTCGTTGGTAATGAACACTAACGGAGCAAGCTCATCTTGTTTGAAGGACTGCGCACGCAAGAGCTCGCCTGACCCCTTTTTCTCCACCCTTCACCACCCACCCCACCCCCCACGCGCACACCGTCAGCCAGGAAATGACATAACCAGGCGTCTCTGCAAAAATTAAGTGACAACCTTTGTCCAGTATCAAACATCGACTGAGAACATTTAAAGAGACAGTATGTACTCTGTGATAACACGCTGATTGCATGACTTTATTAATCAGCTAAATGTTATCGTTCTGGTTAATTTGCGGTGTTTAACGTGTGTTTTATAAGCAACACACTCCACTTTTTTTATTCATAATGTTAAAAAAAACATAGTGAATAATGGTACTAAACAAGATATTTTAAAAACGGCATAATTGTGTTGTAAACTCACAGTTGATTGCGCCAGAGCTTGAAAGGAGTACAAAGAGACAACATGCCCCAGTGTGGCCTGTCTAGGTGACAACAACTTGAGTGACTCAGACCCCTCCCTCGGCGCTGCTCCTGCCCAGTGACAGATGGCAGAGCGGGGCATGTAGGGGATGGGCACCATCTCTCACCCTGCCTGAGCTAGCCTTGGCAGTGGTGCCGGCCACAGGTCTTATTACAGCCACGCCACTGCCTGCCTGCCTTCATGTAACACTGAGAGCTTACCACGCTAGAGCTGCTTACTGCCTGCCAGGGTAAAAAGGTAATGATATGGTCCTGTGTTCAACAAATGGGAGAGTGTTAGTAGTGAACAGTTTCCAGACTGAGTCTTCACTAGGCCCCGCCGTAACCCACATACACATGCGTGTCCATGTAGTGGTAAAAGGCTTTAGCTAGAATATAAAACTAAACGGTGTGCCGTACGCATTCTGTATATATTTTTGAAATGACAAGAAATCAGCTCTTGCCAAATAGCTTTATTTGCCTTTTCAAGCATACTGTAGATGCCAAAGGCTGGAATCAACACCCCTACTCACCATCCGTCTCTGCTGGGTTCCCACTGACAATAATGTGATTTTGGGACATGGTGATGACTCGGTAGAGAGGAATAGGATAGGCTTGTCACTTGTGTTTGATGTCAAACCTATGTGTGACAGAATAGTGTTACTCAGCTCAACCAGACATAGTACTACTCCCATTTCCTGGCCATAAATAGAAGAGAATGAGCTGGCATTGAGTGTGTGTCGTGTGTGCATGTGGTTAAGAAAGAAAATCTGTGTGTATCTGTGTGCGCACACGAGCACACCCATATGCGCCACTCTAAGTATCATAAAGTAAGCTCAATAAGAAAATTCCCATCTCTTACGCTCATTCGCATCTGCATCCAGCCAAAGCTAATTATTCTCCCCATGGTAACCTAGCAGGGTCTTCACATCAAAAAACCAGAAGTGTGCATCAGGCAATCATCCCTGATGAATCTGCCCTTCTCCCTCTGCTAGCCACTCACACTCATCTGTCTCATTGCTCATTACGGTTTTTCTGCAGACTGAACCAGATCTTCTCGCCACTGGCTTCATGTGTCTACACGAATCCATAATGACTCTGGAGCAGTTCGGAAGCACACAATAACACCATCTCGATGTTTGTGAGAACAAGACATACGTTCACGCAGTGCACATGTACGTGCACGCAGACAGGTGCCCGGTGCATTGGAGGTGTGGTGAGCAGGTGCCTGTTAAGGTGAATTACCACTTTGATTACAGACTGTTACAGTATTTTACATTTTCTCAATGCCCAATTTTCACAACAATGCTTCAATAACTATGCAAAGAGCCACACTGATGATTTGCAAAAACTGTTCCTCGAGGCCTCAAACATTGAGTTTAAATACCAAGTGAACCACTCACTTCAGAAAGAACGTCCAACAAATTAAATACAGTGGCTAAAATCCTACAGCAAACACCTTTCGCAGATGTTTGCACAGTTAAATCATCTCATGTAATTCTCACGACAATGTGCGGCAAAGGAGTGTTGCAATACTAACTTGAAAATCTACCTTTTTTGAACTGGATCTAGAAATGATCCAATACAGGCACTTTATTGCAAACTGGCATTTAACTGTAAGGTTGATCTCTCTCAGAAACTTAAAAGAAAATTAAAAGAATCCAAAATTGCTAATTAAATGCTGAATAATCTCTTGCAGTGACTTGACAGTATGGTCTGCCCTGCTTGAAACGAACAGAAAAACAACACTCTGTTAACAGAATAAATATTTTAAATGATGTATCGTTCTATGTATAGTGTGTGATTTTAAGTTCGTATCACGTATCAATCCGGTCGTAAGAAAAAAAATATTTATGACATCAACCACGTTTTGTTGAGTGTGATCTCCTGTGAAAATCTAAATAAGACATCCCTCGTTCTGTGAACTGCACATATCTAAATAAATGCAGGAAATACAACAAGAAAACATGGGACTGAATAACAGGAAATAGCATCAGTTATCAGGGAATATCAACGCAAGAAGGGGGAGGAGAGGGGGAGAGGGAGAGAGAGAGAGAGAGAGAGAGAGAGAGAGAGAGACGCACGGGTGGGGGGGGTACTCCAGATATGCATAATGCAAATGACATGCATGTCAAATAGCAAAACAAACTGACAGTGACAGAACAATGGAGTAGCCAGAGAGCGGCAAACCTTGCTTGAGAAATTGTCGAAGCCCCTTCTGTCCATTTCCTTTTAGAAGAAACCCTTTAGCTTTCAGCTCAACTGAAACTTTACTTGCAGTAAAGTAGCGGATGTCAATGTGCAAATGTGACAGAATTCAGATAAGTGGTGTGATGACAGAAATACCTTATCCGCGACTACCAGTCACTAGTCTGGTTTGATGCTGTTCCTGGAGCACGTAATGTGTTGTTTAACAGAACACATGAAGCGGTATATGTGCCACAACACCTCATTTATACCGCTGCCCTTCTCCACGCGAAGCCTGTGTAGCTATACTCCCTCTTTGCCGGTCAGAAGGTGTCCAGGAAACGCTTTCATTCTTATTAAAAATGACCGGTTACAAAAACGTCTCATGTTGCAAGAGACAATTTGTCAATTTATTTACGGATACAGAGTTAATCCGCAATAATTCTGATAATTAATTATTCTTTTAATTGAATTTCCAACATTATATAGTTCCAGCACTGAGTGGCAGCTGCTTCTGATCATATATGATAATAATGAGTTTAATCTGGATCGTGTGTTTACACTCTGATACAAATGATTAATCGCCAGTAAATTATTTTACACTACACATAATCTCGCAATTCTTCTTTTGTCTCACTCAAGATCACAGCAATATAATACCGTGCACAGTGGAGTCGTATTTGCTTTTAGAATTAAAGACACAGAAAATGGAGAATTGTGTTGGCTCATGGTATCAAGAGGTGGTGGCTCCACGGTTTCAGCGCTCGCTAGTTCATTTAGCCGTTAATATTTTGCTAAATAAAGCGGCTGCTCACATCTCTGCCTTATCTCTTCTGCAACCCCCCCCCCCCACCTTAACACCTTTCTCCCGCCCAATCTCTCGTCTCTCACTCTGCTTTTCACACTTCCTATTATTTCATCCTTTTGTTGAAATCACCATTAATAACACCCGCACATAATGACTTCATTAAAAGCACCCCGGTTTTGTGCCGAGCACAAACAGACAAACGCTAAATCGCAAATTAAGTTAAACACACACTTAACACGAGCGAGTGAAAAGAAAGCAAGTTTACAGGTGTTTAGAGTGGCACAAAATCCACACTGCTGCGTGTGGGTTCGAATGCCGAAATCAAGTAAGCAGTTTCGACAACAATCTGGCAACACGGGGTCTGCAGAGGGAAAAATCCATCAGCATTAAACTCAGTATGTCAATCACTTGTACTCCTCTGCTCAAACGGATGCTTTACTTAATGTTAAACATGTGAAAATGACTGGCTGGAAGAGAATGGTGTTGTATTGACAGAGAGGGAGGCAAAGCAGCAGGCAGTCAGCCACTCTGTTCTGCTTCACTGCAACATGGGAGGGAGGCCAGCGTGGACACACACACACACACACACGCACACACACACACACACGCACAGATGTAAAAACACACATACAGGCATGTACACAAGGGCAAGTACACACTTGCACAAATGCACACTCAGTCATAGTCTCTCTCTCTCTCTCTCTCTCTCGCTCTCTCTCACACACACACACACACATTTACACACAGTGCAGCAGGTGAGGTGCCAGCACATCACAGCGCTGCCATTTTTCAGTGTCTTGCTCAGGGAGAAGCGCTCTGACATTTTATGAAGCACTCTGCAGAAATCAGCAGCTTGTAATGGCGGCTGGACTGTCACTCCTTTCCACTCCTCACACTCCCTCTATCTCCTCTCCTCACGCTGCTTTTAAGATATTATCTGCCTTGATTAGCATAACCTAATCAATTTTACAAAATTGGCTTTTAATTACAAAGAACAATCTTGCCTTCTTATTCTCAGTTTAAGCTTTAAATTGTCTTTTAAAGACGGCAAACCGAGGCGGGAAGTAAAACACCCGTGAAAGGCTGGAAAATGCGACCCATCACACTCTCTCTGACTCATGGCTAAAGGGTGTAAATGGCAGGAATAATATTTCATTCATTTGATATTGTGAATCAGGGTTTTCTTTTAAATGGCCCCACCTATTTGCAGTGGAAAAACAATGCAGTTGTTTACTCATAAACACATTTATTTTGAGCCTCGGAATCACAGCTGCTGACATAACTGTACATGCTCACCGGAAAGGCCAAATGATTAGCAACCCAGCTGTTAAATATGTTCCCTGTATGAAACCAGAGATCTATAAGTATGATTAACTCTCTGGCATGTTGTTGTGCCTGACAAGCTCTCTGTTGAGAAATGATTAACTGCTAGTGACTCTACAAAACCGCTGCTAGCACATTAACGCAATGTTTACACTAGCCAGACCCTTACAGAAGCCATTACTGCCGTAGCTAGGCTAGCACTCGTCTTCGGGAGGCTGAGTAGCCTCTGGCTCAACAATTTACAATGATGACAAAGCTTGGCAACCATGCTCTAAAGTTTACCTCCAAAGTTTCACTCAGGGCCAGCACATTTTAGAGCGACTCAAAATAGTATGCCCACAGGAAAAAATATGATTCAACTTGAAATATGTGGGAAGTGTCAAGGCCAAATCTCTCAGTGTAGGCTACGCTATAAACCTTAAACTAAGCCGATTTCATTAATGTGACATTAGCATTTGTAATGAGAAAAGGGGAAAAAACCCTTGGGACATCTTTGTACTGTTACAAAAAACACACACACACACACACGCACACATGCCTTCATATGCCCGCGCACACACAGACACTCGTGCAAACAAAAACACACACAAACACATAAGCTGCAATACCAGGCGCTAATTTACATCCCTATTACACAAGAATCGCAAAATGCAGCCAAAGCACAGAGGAGAGGGGAAAAATGTTGTATTTGCGTAGGTTTTATAATGAAATATCACAGATTAGTTTGTGTAAACGAGCTGTGACAGTTAGTTCAACCTTTACCGATGAACTGAGTAAATAATTCCAGACAAATAAAGCCTGGCATTCACTCCCACTCTGCACTGCTCCAGATAGGAAGGAGGAGAGGGAGATAGTATTGAGGGCAAATCTTCGACGATCTCATCAACCTTTTTTGTGACTTTCCAGTGGACGACTGCGGTACTCGAACCTCATCACTCCGCAACAGCACACACTAAGCTGACTTGTTCCGTATGTCCCTTTTTTAAGAGTCCTAACAAAACATTTGGATTTTTTAGTTGAGGGACAATAAGGTTTTTGTTAAGTCAATATTGACATTCGCATTTTTGATTTGACAAAGGTAGCCGTAGTGTCAGACGCAGTGAAATAACTGTTATAAAAGAACGTGACAAGCCCGTCTAATGTTCCTGTACAGGTAACTTTCTTGATGTATCAAGGTGATATAAACTTAACCACTTGTTTTGGAATGTAAACATATGTGTGTGTGGAATGTAAACAAAGACGATAACTATAAGAGAATCCAAATATATTGCAATGTGTATGTGTCTGTGGGTTATTGCAGGAGTGCCGAGGCAAAAAAGATAGCAGTAACAGACAAACCAGCAGCAATGAGTCATTATATTGTCTATTATTAACTAGTCCCATTAATAAATGATATAAACCTGCATGTTTCCCAACACCATTTAGGCAACTAGCGACTTTTGGTCTGTATCCAAAAGACTCAATTAGACTCATAATTTCCTCGCTAAGTACTGAGATGCCTACTGACTGTGCTGACATGAAGCCTGGTAATGATGTTTGCTGCCCCTGATAGTGAAAGGGGTCTATAAACACAGGATAAAAGCAGCTTTGTCTGGATTTATAAGACTACAAAATTAACTTTTTTTTTTTTGCAAAGGTAGTGACACAGTGTCATAGAGGTCTCCAGTCACTTTAAACCAGAGAACCTGGCATGTATCTTGGACCACGAAGGGCATCAGGATGATTAGCGCTTCTAGTCGTGTGACACTGAAGGAGAATTGTCGCAATTGTTACGTAAGTGGACAAAATGCTCACAGCTGGCAAGCATGTGAAAAGCACAAAGCCATTTGCACTTGTCTCTGAATATTAAGGTAATAAATTAAAGTAAAACGCCTATTCAACATGCACCAGGAACGATAAAGAGGCACTATTAATCAGTATAGTTTTGAGCTCCACTGATCCAGTCGAAAGTCGGTTGTGGACATGTGTTGAATTGTTTTGTGTCTGCGTGTCTTTTAAAACGTGACACACACACAAAAAAAAATGTGTAGAGACAAGTGTGCGAATTCAAAGACAAAAACACTTCAGTAACCTTAATGTTTACAGTAAGAAGTTATTTTATTGTAATTTATGTTTTGTCAGCTGTAACATGTCATATAATAAATGCTTGAGAGATAGCAGGAGACTTAATTGTATGGCACAAAGACAGGGCCTCTGTTTCTGTAAAGAGTCCAGAGTGTGTCTGTAAAGAAAACTACAATAGAGTGAGCTGAGATTAAGACTGCTCAGCACTATGGTCATTACAGTTTGCCTCAGGGCATGCGTAATGTTACTTTGACATGGGTTGCTCTTTCGTTCTCTTCTTTCGTTCTTTCTTTCTTTCCGCTCTCTTATTGTGACATATGATTCAAAGCAGTTCTGTAAAAAAAAAAAAAAAAACAGGTCTCAAAAGATTTAACAACTTGTGTTCCCAAAGTGAAAATGTAATTGTCCAGTCCTTGTGTTCTTGTCCCTGTGCCCTTGCCTACTTTTTTTTTGCCACTGTCAACTGACTAAATCAGGGCAGGATATATTTAGAAACACATACAAAATTTTTCACAGTAAAGAAAAAAAAGATTTCCAGCTAAATATTGAACACGATGCATCATCAAATCTGACACTTTATCCCCAGTATACAGAATAAAAGGATAACAAGAGTGTAAGAATGGGAAACAGCTCCGCTCTACCATTTTCCAGTATCACCTTTCTGTCGCTCTATCCAGGACACATTTTCTCCCCCTTGGGGGCAAATGTAAAAGACCCTTTAAAAAGTCCAGCTGTGCCTTTAAAAGAGTTTGTCACACCAGCAATGGGGTGCTTTGAAAGGCTGCTCGGAATATCCACAAAATAGAGCTCTTTTTTTTTTTTTTCCCCGTGACATGGCCCTATTTCCTGTGTCACCACACTTCCCTTGTGCGGTTTCATACAAAAAGTCAAAATATTTGAGTCGCCATTGTAGACTGTGTCAAACCCAGCTTTGACATTACTGCACTGCAATCACACTCCCACAGGTGGAAACACACATGACCATTAAATACACGCACACACACACACACACACTGTTACCTGTGTCAGACTTAGCGTCACCGCTGTGTCACACTATCTTTTCATGTGAAACCAAACCCACAGGCCCATCCTCAGGATCCTACCACTTCCTAATAGTTGAACCAATCACAAAGCTTGCCATCAGCCCCTTTTTTGTCACCTGATATTATTTCAGGAGGAGCTAAGGAGAGCAAAGAATAATAGAGTTGGCTCAACATGAATTATCTGCTTGTGTTTGGTGTTGCATATCTGTGCCTATGTCATGACGAGTGGATTCCTTGTGTGGTGGGGCTGAAACCGAAGCTGCCTGGGCCTGTTGTTGATAGCTGTGTCTCACCCACTCACTGCCCCAGAGGGAGTCAAGACCAAGACCACTGCTCAGGGTCTGTCTGTTCACACACATGAAACACGGGCTTGGATTACAGAGGGCTCAAATATGACTCATCCCAGGGAGGGGGTGGTGGAAGGCTCTCTGTGTTGTTTTGCACAAATGCGCAGACAGACACACAGTGCCCGCAATGATAGCTACATCACAGGCTCAGAGAGAGGACCTTGTGGTTCCACACACCTGCCAAAGACAGATGTTAAGAATAAATCAGAGAGAAACTCGCAGCGAAGAGAAACGGCGCACCGCCGTAACTCGACTAACTCACTACACAGTACACTAACTGGAGAGCAAACAGCTGCACATGACAACACACACCAGTGATGAAAGCAACAATAGCATGCATGCACCTGACATGCATACAGAAAGCGGGCGGTAAAGGGAGTATTTTACAGTTCCTGTCTCACAGGCTCCACTTGTCTTTTTTGTGTTTTTAGTGCTGTTTTGCTTCTGTGTAACCAGCTTCCATCCTCTGGAGCTGAGGGTGTTTAAGCGCAATTGTTCAGGAAGAAGCTGAAATCCTCCAACGACAAAGACAAACAAGTCACAACAAGGCTGAAAGCAGTGTGGGTGGTTTGGAGAGGAAGCTCTTTTTTTTTTCCGTTGCTGACTAGGTGAATTTCATGATTTCTTCGTTTAAATTTAGCACCGCTGGGTTATGAAGAATCAACACGCTCACAAAGGCTTCCCTTTAAGTGGATGTGTTGCACAAGAATATGCTTGAAAGTCTATTTCAGGCGACTGTGACCTCTAAAAGCACAATTTAAACACCAACACAACAGCATCCTACATCCTGTCAGTCAGTGTGGCACACTTCCTGGTTCCAGAAACCATGTGTCATAAAAAAAAAAGAAAACGGAGATCTGTTCACACAAGAGCCTAGCTTTTTGTCTATGCTGGCAGCCGTATCTATGGGCATCTTGTGTCAGTTTTTTTTTTTAGCTGTTGTTGTCTAACAGGCTTGGAGAGGAAAAGTGGTCTGTCTGTGTATGTGTGTGTGCGTGTGTGTGTGCGCGCGCTATGCTTGTGTGTCATAAACAGACACCCTTCACGCTTTGTGGCCCAGAAACAGGATAAAACAGTGAGTTAACCAGCAGCGCATTGACATTATCTCTTTCTTGCTGTCCTGGAATGCCAGCCTGCTGTGAAACTCAGAATATGCAGCGTCCTGTCATACCACATAATGCGTCTAGATGCGTGCATGTGCATTCTGTATGTGTGTGTGTGTGTGTGCCAACTCAGAAGAGGAGGGAGCGCGTGTGGGTGTTTTGCTTTGTTTTTCTGCATTAGGACAAAGGTGAAAATCTAGGCCTAAACACTTAATCTTCAAATACTAAAGAGCATGAAGCTGACAATGACTGTGAAATTATTGTTGGTAATAAAAGTTAAAATCCAAATAGAATTAAACAAGCACCCGCAACAAAAAAACGTGACACGTGGTCACAAAAGTCTGAAAGTTTGCTCCTGTCCACGCTTGCAATCACTGGCTCAACATTAAGCTCAACTCTGGCCCTTGTGATGCCTATGAGTCTAACATCCGTGACTCAAGAGGTCAGGCAGCCCGTCCATGCTGGGCATTAGGGGTTAAGGGGATGAAACCAAGTGTGAAATGTGAGAAGACAAGCCAACATGGTTTCTCAGGCAACAAATAGGAAGGCGACAAACATATCTCGGTGACTGCGAGGAACGTGAGGTATGTGAGGAAGAAAGACCGTCGCGTCAGCCGTGATTCATTTG
Source organism: Chelon labrosus (assembly GCF_963514085.1). Classification (NCBI taxonomy): domain Eukaryota; kingdom Metazoa; phylum Chordata; class Actinopteri; order Mugiliformes; family Mugilidae; genus Chelon; species Chelon labrosus. The sequence goes on from NC_140339.1 coordinate 7,494,971, forward strand.
AGAGCAAGATGGAAAAAGAATTAGAGTGGCTTTTTGAACTGGCTGAGTTTAGACATGTTAATCAGTAATAGCCTGTTGTACTTCAGACAGGAGGAGTGGTGTGTGTGTGTGTGTGTGTGTGTATGTGTGTGTCTGGCGAGTCCAACACCACTTGGATTTGAGCTGGTTGAAGCAAGAGAAAAGCTCCAGACCAAGAGATAATCCATCTGGACTGTTTCCTTACAAAACATATGGAAAAATGCAGCTTTTTTTTTTCCTCCTTTTCCGCCCACAATAGCTATTAATATCTTGCACAGAACATTTGCTCATGCCCCACTAAGGACTGGAATTCCTCCTGAAACACAGTCATCTTGGAGGATTACAAAGAGGCGGCCAGGCATTTCACACACTCACCATATGCATTCTCTGTGTGCTAGGATGAGCATATAGAGGCACACAAACACATAAACTAATGAACAGCACCGAGCACATTACTCTCCCTCTATCTCTTTAACTCCCTCGCTCGAGCACCGCCAAACACTAACACGCAGGTTTAGGTAAACTGAAGTGACATAATCTAAACTCTCAGACACAACATGACTTCTTCTCCGACGAAGATAGCCTTTTCTCGCGGCTTTGGAAAACAGTTCTCTCAAATATCAACAAGGGTCCCTAAATAATCGCACCAACTACCTGACAGGAATTGTCTTCGGCAGCGCCAAAAACCTGTGTTAAAATGACAGCTCTGTAAATTGTTTTAATTACAGCCGACACAGATAACAGCCTGTGGAAACGTCAACCTTTTCTTCAAGTCCTCTGCAAGATCCAAACATACAGTATTCCCTGCAAAATCGCAGTTGTTGTGTGTGTGTGTGTGTGTGAGAGTGTGTGTGTGTGTGCGCGCGTGTGAATACAATATTCATTTTGCTGCAGGAGGACAATCTATGCATAACAATGAGAGGCGCTAATGAAATCAGCCATCAACCTGCGATACATACATATTAAAGCAGGACCTCAGAGTGTCATTCGCTTAGTGCATCATTTGTTCCCACTCGGTTTTTTCTTTCTGCCACCTGACCTTTAGAGTATGTACTACCCCACCCCACCCCCACCCCCACACACCCCCCACCTCGCCACACTAAAAATAGGAAGGGTACCTGCAGTACTGTGGCGTTATGCATACATGCGTGCAGCGTAACGGACATCGCGATGCATGTCAAAAGTACATACGGCTCTGATTTGTGCAACTAAGAGCTCTAAATAGCATTTATATCATATAAACACAACTAACGATTGCTTCCTCAAAGTTTTGGTACCTGACAACCACAGATGATGTCAGCATTACATCTGTTAATCACTCTCAGAGCTCTACCTTCAGTATAATGTCACATCATCCCAACTGCCAGGGATTCATGCTCCTCCCTTCCCTCTAAGCATGCTTCACAGCTCTGGTCTCTCTGTCTCTCCCGCTCTCTCCCTAACCCCCACCCCCTCGCTGGCAGGGAAATGGATCCCTCCACCTGACAGTGGCCATTTTGAGCCTTCTCTCCTCTCCTCTCTACTCCGGCTTCCTGGTAAACAATGGGAGAGGGATAATTGATCAAACAGCCAGGGAACCCTCCGAGCAGGGGAAGGTCACCGCCTCCCAGCCCAACTCACTAAGGAGGGGAGGACAAGGGGGGGAGATGTATGTGTGTCAATATGTGTGCGTGCATCTGCTTGTGTGTATATGCATGTGTGTGCAAGCATGTATTGTATCTATGAGTGTGTTTTTGTATGAATGTTTTTGTGTGTGTGAGCGACTGTGCAAAAAAAGGGACACAGAGGCAGACAGAAAGTAATGTGTGTGCGTGCGTGTGTGTGTGTGTGTGTTGGGGGAGGAAGAGGTGGGGGTCTTTCTGACGCTCTTGAGCTGCCATTTTTCTTCCCTGACAAAGACTCCATCTGCCACAGAGCCATTTGCTGCCTCCCGAGTCGGCAGAGCATTCTGCACGCCGCGTTCACCTTGATGTCACCTCTACACAGCTCACGCCTTGCTGACGCTGTACACACACTCACACTTAAACACACAACAACACACATTACTTTTCCACTCGTATACGCACAGATGTATGTGCTCATTGTCTCCCGCTCGCAAACAAACACACGCTTTCAGTTTCTGTCACGCATACTATTTTTGCACTCTCTCTTTCACGCACACGCAACACACACATATTGAATGTGTATGTGTCTAGGAAGTGGCCCTCCCTTTCCTCTGCATGGCTGATATCACCGTGCAACCATCAGCGCTGTGCATTGTGGGAGTGTCTGTTGGGGCAGAGAGACGCGACAGGGGCTGAGGGATTCACACGCCTCTGAAAGACAGCCAGAGGGAGAGAGAGCGGCAGGAGGGGAGGGCGGCGGAGAAAGAGAGAGAGAGATACGGAGGGGGCCGGTAACTGGAAATGAGAGATGGCATTTTAAAGAGGAAGCTGAATTTCACCTGCAATTACCGTAGCTCCGGGGCACATGGCTCGGTTAAGAGACATTTCATTCCAAAGCCACCGCGTATAGCTGCCGCACTGAGCCCTGAGAGGCGCATAAAGAAGGAGGGAGAGGGAAAATAGAGCGGTGGAAAACTCTCTTCTGCCCAAGATGGCCCTCAGCAGATGCAGTGATGAAAGAGAGGAGGCAGCCAGGGATGTAACTGGTAAATGAAACCTAGCAAAAAAGTTAAGGGAAAGGAAAGGAAAGGAAAAGAAAGGAAAGGAAAGGAAAGGAAAGGAGTACAGACAAAGACACAGAGAAAAGAAAAAGGCTATCTTGTTCAGCAGGCCCCAACTCGGCCATCTGCACACCAGACCAGACAGCTGAACTGGGCCTCAGAGAGCACACAAACACATGTACACACACTGAACACAGAGCAAATCAAATCCAATAAACACAGATACTCACACTCCCAGAGTTAAGTACATGAAAAGCTTAAAGTGTTTAATGATTAATATCATTCTTGGTATTCGTTCTCCTCTTTCGATGAAACCTCTCTCTCTCTGTCTCTTCCTCGCTCTCACAGAACTCCAAATCAAGCTGTAATGGTTTCCCTGAGGCTCAATGTCCTGGCTAGTTTCACCAGGCACGCTGCTGTGTTTCATAGGAGAAGTGTGACTGCACAGAAACAGTAATGAGCTCTCACTGGGAGCTGGGGGCCTCCTGGCACTGCTAATGGCTCCTCTGGACTGCAGCTGTATCCAGGTTACAACCCGGCCTGGCCGACAGGCCCCGGGACGCACAGGCCCAGCAGGGACAAACTATTCCCAGCCACAGGTACGCATTATAGGCAGAAACCCCGTCCGTAGCACTAGGTGTTTGGGGTGTGGGTGTTTGAAGTGGGACGGAGCAAAGCAGATTGGAGATGGGGGTTAGGGGGCAGGAAGCTGGCGAGGATGTCAAAAAACAAGGGGCCACAGCAGAGACAGAGACTAAGGGGATAAAGACAGTTGAAGAGTTGTGGTTCAGCCATAAACGCAGCAGATAGACCCAATAAACCTGGAGGCTTTCATAGGGCAACAGCTGGCATCGGGTAAGTATGTGTCTTTGTGTGAGTGTGAGTGTGTGTGTGTGTGTGGTCTGCTTAATTATCTCCATAAATGCGTAACCCTGCAACACTCACATGCGTGCACACAGTTCAAAAAGTGCCGAAAATATAAAAGTTGGTTAATAATAATTCTATTAATGATAAGCAATTACTAATAGTTATAGCAAGGCATTTAGCTGGTCTTAACAGATTAGGACTTTATCATAAAATACAAAACTGTATGGGCTGTGGCCCAGTGATTAGAGAAGCAGGGACGGTTCTTCACTGGTTTGCTCCCCTCTACCCTCTACTATGACTGAAGCGCCATGAGCAAGCACTTAAACACCCAAACTGTTCCCCGGGTGCCTTGCATGGTTGCTAACAACTCCAAGTGTGCTGACTGGACGGGTTAAAAGCAGAGAACAAAGTCCTTGTATGTATGTTTACATATGGTATATACATGGCAAATAAAGCTGACTACTTTTAGATCACAATTAGCAACGTGACAGATGTGAACGGATCTAGAGTCGTCGTATATTATTACATAATAACGTTCTTAGATTTTTACCAGACACCGACAACTTCGCAAGCGGCTCGGTGATAATAAACTACGTCTTAGGTGAAATATTTGACTTGTCATGGCACTTGATGGGATAGGTAGGTTGGTGAGTAAGTGCAAGTGATGGCAAATGCTGGATCATCACTTGTTTGCAACTCTAACAGTCAAACAGGCATTAGGGCTGAGTCCAAGAGCTCAAATTGCAATCCTGTTTGTATGCAGCTAAAAGGTTTGTGATGGGGTTTAAAGGTCTTCTTCTAATGTTTCATAAATTACTGGTAAACAAGTATATTGCATTATGACACCTAAACTCACTGTGTGCACAACAACTCCTTCCTACTACAACAAACACATTAAAACACACACAAACACACACACACGCACATCGCTCCTGTTGTTGCCCTCTCTAGGAGAAAGCTCACAGCTCCTGTTTTGTCTGGCCTCTATTCAAAATGGCCCCCTCATGACCACGCACATTATGGTCCGGGCAGGCAGCCCCCGAGTGGACTGAGGCTCCCTGGGCGCGAGCAGTGATTCATAGCACAAGGGTCTGTAAAAGAGCAGCCTCGCCCCACGCTGCAGCCCTTCATGGGGACAAGGAGAGCAGAGGCTGTTTGGCAGTGGGGGTGAATCAAAAGTGTGGTTACAGGACTGTGGAGACCACGCGGGCCAAGTGAGGCAGAAGGGGAACGGGTCAGTGTTTTCTTGAGTGTGTGTGTGTGTGTAGAAAAAGCGTGGGTGAGCGCGAAGGCCACACAAAGACACGGATGGGTAAGCCCCAACTAATTCAGGAGTGCGTCTGTGAAAACCACGCTGCTCCCTATCCCGAGGACAATCTCGCAGCAGCTTTTTAACAATCTTAGCTCCGAGGCAAGTACAAAGTACTAAATGTTTAGACGTTATCTCCAACACTTCTCCAATCTAGCGGAGCACCAGTTTAAAGGGCACTGGGAAAAAGACACGGTGAGAAACAAAGCGGGCTCATGAATAAGAGCTGAAAAATGATAGTAGTTGCTGGGATTGATGAAACCCTATTCAGGTTTTGTGACAGGCTGCGAGACACACAAATTCTTTCCCCTCAGGCTAGAAGGTGTAATTTCCCCTTCCACTGTCACAAGAGCCATGTAAAAAATTATCTATAGCTCAATGACTGACTGCTCCAAAGTAATTCCACACAGTAATTTGTACATCTATCTATCCATCTATCCATCTATCTATCTATCTATCTTCTTTGAAACACTCAGAATATAAGAATAGAAACACTGGCATGCTGCTCCGTTGTAACACACGGTGGGATGCGGATGGAAATGCTGGCCCCACAGGACACACACACACACACACACACACACACACACACATAAAGAACGGACTGCTGTGGGGCTGACGCAAGACTATCTCTGTCTCACGTGTCTCTCCCCTACGGCCGCCCGCTGCTCCTGACCTTCGAGATGTTTTTCTCTCTCCTTCTCCCTCTCCCTTTATTCCTCTCTATTTCACACTCACGCAACACACACACACACACACACACACACCTCCCTTTTTCTGCACACACACACCTCCCAGCCACTCAGTATTTTGTCATTAAAAAGCATTGCATTTCAAGCTTGGATCAAGCAGATGGGGGCTGCGTAAGCATTGCTGCTCTTTCACGCAGCACCTTGGCTTAAGTACAGATAGTCCACATGCATTACAACACTCTCCCTTAAACGCGTGCACACAAACAGACATGCAAATACACACACACACAGACACACACTCACAGGCGCACGTGCACAACCTTCCTGGAACCGGAGAATCAGCCCGGTTGTGGATGACTGCTTCATATGGGTACTGTGTAGCTCAGTTGTGTAATGTCTAGCTGATGTAGTTGAATACCTTAAGACATGCTCTACAAAACAAGAACGCTAAACAGCAGACTAGGATATTGTCTCTCAGCAAAAAAAAGAAAAAAGAAAAAAGAAAGGGTAATTCTTATCCTAATATATTTAATAGTCCTTTCTGAGGACCAGTGGTTCATGCCTTCTGGTGGCACAACACCAGTGACATAAATACTCACATAAAGTTCAATGGGTTCATAACACACACAATTACACACACACAGAGAGATACACACACATACATGAATGTAATATAATTATATCTCTGTGCCATTAGACACATTTCTCTGTCTTTCTTTCATTTTCTCTCGCTCTTGCATATTCCTCTGGGTGTTTGAATCGAGCAGCTCTTTCCTTTTTCCTTCCCTTGTCTTCCAAGCAACAAATGTCAGCTAATTACACCATAGCTGTTTGGATGAGCTCCATCTTTCCCCGTGCTCTGCTGTGCTTGTTCTCTATGGGGCTGCAGGAAGAGTCAGGCAGCCAAGACAACGGTTAGAAGCAGCCAGCTGCGGGGGTTGAGCTACGAGGCAACACCCCCCCTAGAAATTGATTCCCCAGGAGAGGACTCATCAATACTTATCACAAATGATACAACCCGCTTGCCCCAACCTGCAGAAGGATATCATGTATCATTCACAGCCAGAGATGAAGCAGCAACGGTTAGACTTGATAGAATCAGGCCTGGTAACACACAAGGCTAAAAAAGACAGTCAAGTATTTCCCTGAGCTCTGCATTCAGTTAAAAAAAAAAACTTCTTATAAAAGATCCCATTTGATCTGGTGGCGCTCTCACAGACACAAGGCCATCAAGTCAGGCAGGAGAGAAAGTGCAAGTCATTGTCTGTGTGTGGAACAATAAACTGCCACCTTGGTGTGTGTGAAGTGAAGCCTTGAGGACGCTGCCGCGCCCCAGAGTACAGCTTGCTCTCACAAACAGACAGAGTGAGAAAACAGAAAGAAAGAGAAGAGAAAGGGTCGGAGGACGGAGGAGATTAAAGCTGCAACACACAGAAACACAATCCAGGATCCTAACCTAGAAGCACAGTCGGGGCACGGCTAACAACCGTTTACATTCAGCGTCGGCTCTGAACAGATAGCAAACTCAAAGGATGTTTATTAGGCGCGTACGTTTCATACAAATATTCTGATTAGAATGGGAGAAATCTAATTAATTGCTTGATTCACTGAATGAACCCCGAATTTGTAATGTAATCATAACAACTGCTTTTCAAGGGGCTCTTGTTAAATTTAATTGGGGGAGAAAAAAAACAAAAAAACATCCTCTTTCGCTGAATGAATGAAAATCAAATTAGGCCTGAAACTGGAGGAGTCTGCAAGTTTGTTCTGGCGTGCCATAAAAAAAAAAAGAAATGTAAAAGCAGAAGTGTGTGACAATATAGATTTTTTAAAGAAAGGACACGCATCAACTGTTTTGCAACGCTCAAACATTAATCGGGGGCAGAGAGTGAAAAAGAAGAAGATGTGGAAACTATCTAGTCTGCCGTGTACTCACTGTTAGAGATGTCTTCAGCTCTTTGACATAACTGCTGCAACACCTAGAGAAAAAGGCAGAAACAGTCATAGCATGAGCATGTGTCTCTAACATTTTTTGCTTCGTATCATAGTGCAATTGTTTGAATATATGCGGTGTCATTTAGTATTCTTTCGACAGCCCGAGAGGCGGTGAAGCCCCTAAAACTACCTGCATATCAAAGTTACAGTTACACAGCTTAGTACTTGTGGTTTTTCAGACACATCAAACAAAAAAAATACGGTGACGTCTGAAACACAGCTGTGGCTACACACGCACGCACAAAAAAGATACTCACACCCACAAAAAGTCTCTTTCTCCCTGGGCCCTTTCTTGCAAAACCTGTTTGTTAGAAATGGATCTAGACATTGGAGCTTTGAGTGCGAGGATATTTTTCCCTAAACACAAGACGGTTCTTGTAGAGAACCAAGCCTTGCCAGCGTTCTCACGCCCATCTCTCGTGCATTGTCTCGAAGGCCCTCCTGTGCACTTACAGTCTGAGCCTAATCTGAGCAGCTCACCATAACAGACACCACCCTGCTTTGTATGCCATAAAACGGAACGCGCACCGATTTTTACAACTTTAACGTAGGCTGATATAACTTGTTCTTGAATATGCAGAAGAAGTTAACGGTGAGAACTGTAGCTGTAACTTACGACGGCGTGATTTGGTGCGCTTCTTCAAAATTCACCCGCAACAAACTTGTAGCCTCCTCATACACATGCATGCAGACATATGGAAGCCGACTCTTCCAGACATTTCCAGACACACCAACACAGTGTTACAGCATGTGTGGGTAGCTATCTAACAAGGTTTTGTTGTCAGTAAACACATCCATCTGGTCAACAGCAACAGAATAAAGTCTGGCGGATGCTTCATCGGCACGAATGTGGTCATATATTATGGTATTTCTGCTTTTTGTTTTTCCTGCAGAGCTTCAGCAATTTCTGTAAATGTCACTTGTTGAAAATGAAAAAAAAAGAAATGAGCCCGAGTGATTTTTGTCTTCTGCAGATGCCCTCCAGTCATGTCAGAGTCTATGGTACATAATGCAACACACGTCTGTCATTATAGCTCAATTTATCACTGAGACTGACTGTGTTGATAATAACTGAACTGATCGAACTGTAATAGCTCCCTTCATTATCTACACAGACAGACAAACACGCACATGCACATGGAACACACTTCAGGAACACACAAATACTTTGATAACTCATCGCGGTGATAGTGATAACACAGAGCCAGGTAGGCTGAATTCATCTTCAGCTTTTTCATAAAGGCCTATTAGTGGATGATTAAAGGATCTCTGCTCATAGGACTTCAGCACAGAAAAAATGATTTGCCAGCCACGAAGCAGGTGAATTACACTGGATAAGAAAGCCAGTGCTGTCTGCCATCATTTGCCTGACTGAGAATCAGGCTGTTAGTCTATTAACCTCATTTTACTTTAAGATCTTACCAGTTTTACATCAATAGCAGATGGATAAAAAAAAAAAAAAAAAAATCACAATACACGCACATGCACACACACTTCTTTCCTGAGACTTAACGCCCGCAGCCTTATTCAACGGTAACGTCCTCATAAATCACACCAGCTGCAACTAACAGTTATTCCCTGTACTGATTAATCTTTTTTTGAATAGTTAACAGACTATTTGGCACATAAAACATAGAAAACACAGGATCAATAGATGCCGACTACTGTCCTTATACTCCAAATCCTAGATATATTTAGTAGATGCTGAAAAGGGGAACGTGTCTGCTTTTAAAAACTATTCATTTAATGAGAAAGCATTGTATTTCTGAACGCATGGAAAAAAATGACTTCCCGTAGTCTATGGCAAATTGATCCAACAAATTACTGAGCTCCTAAGCTATAATAATTAACTTGAAAGACAAAAAAAATAACAAAAAAAAAAAAACAGCAACAATCTGCAAAGTCATAATTACCTGCATTTAAACTTTAGGCATGCTTGCACATGGACAGTGAACAAGCTAACTGTTATGACGTCGCTCTGAACCGTCTTGTTTGGTTTCCCTAATCTACCCCTGTTGCCTCGGCCAAACAGACAGATGTTGACTTTAGTTTAGGATTCACACAACAGCTATCAGGCATCTGCACAGGGTTAAATGTGAGGCTTTTGTAACAGTCGCTGTAAGAAAGAAAGAAAGAAAGAAAGAAAGAAAGAAAGGAAGACAGGTGACAATACGTTACAAAAAAACTTTAAACATGGAAAACAAGTGTACTCTGGAGGTATACATTTTGCGACTGGTCTAAAATCCCTTGCTTTTAAATATTTGATGCCTTGTTAGGAGAGCGACACTGGTTGAGGTGTTTGCCTCTGTTGTCTCTGCTGATCTCCGGCACACCGGGCCCTGTGGGAGTGAGTTAGCGGGACTTGGCCGCAGACATTTTCCTGAAGCCCCCAAGAACAAAACAGGCAAGTCTTGACAGTCCGTCCGCCACCGAGTCGTCACACAATCAGTTGCAGGAAACCAATCCCTAAATAGCAGTGATTCATCTCTTCATCACACACAATACCAGTACACAGTGCACAAAGAAGCTCTCTCTTCCTCTCTGTCTCTCTCTCTTTCTGTCTTACCCTATCTGTCTCAACCCCTTCCCCCCCCAGTGTGGTCTCTCATGCTGCTTAAAAATAAGTGCTTCTCGCAGCTTTCTTTGCCCTGTGATTTACTGGCAGTGTTTAACTGCAGGGCAGCATCTTTTATCGTTACATGATCTGGGGCTGAAAGCTGACAAAATGGAATCTCAGCGCAAGTACTTTTGTATGTGATCAAGTGTGCGTTCGCGGGGGCAAAGAAAGGAGCGGGGCGGAGGCATTAAAGAACTTGTGCGATTCAAATCCTCCCGGCCTCCTGGTGCTGTGTTTGAATACTTGTGTGTGTGTGTTTGTCATTCCACTAAATGGTTTCTTCCTTGACTTGATGGAGCAAGTGCCATCTCAAGGGAACGGGTTACACCACACACTGAAGTGAAGCGCTCTGAGACCGGTGAAAAGCTCAGCGCATTAGTGCAATCCATTTGTGAGAGGTAGAATGTACATGTGCATGAAACATCAGGCTCGATTGTGTGCTTCTCTCTTTTTGTCTGCGTATGTTGTCTACGCGTGTTTTTGTGTTGCCATGATAACTTTTATCTTGATGGCACAAAGCCCATTGCTGCATTACGGGAATCTACTTAAATTTCTTGCTTTTCACCGCCACACAAACCCCCGTGTAGTCAAACAGGCCTTTCTGGTGGACTGTCCCCTGTTGCATTTTGATATGTGTATCGGAACAGTATGTGACCAGATCATCACCAGAGGATAATCAGGCTAGCACGGTCCTACACAACAGGTTCAGCGTATCATTGCAGTCTTGATGATCCATCAAGATGACGTGTGAAGGTCAGAGTAGCCGTGACCAACACAGCTGTCACGTCTCCTCCCAGCACCCTCTTGGCGAACTGGCCTTCCAAAACGCTCAACACAAAACATGGCAGCCAACTGGGGAGCACGGGGGGCCAGGGCCAACAGAAGATGCCTATAACCCAGGCCGGGTTTGTATCATGACACGAGTGCACTCCACGCAGCAACTCAAGATGCGGCTAAGCGTCGAACCAGAGCTGTTTTGGTGTAACGGCCAAACGGAGCGTTGGCCAAACCCGCCGTGAAAAACGTCACAACGTCTATTAGCACTGGCCTTCGGAATTTAATTTAACACCCGATAAAGCAACAGTTTTAAATGACTACCAGCTCTGTTGTACAAGAGGAGAAGGATACAGTGGAGCTGTGTGGAGAGCAGATGTGAATCCACTTTGATTTCAGTGCCCTGTGAGTGAGTGTGTGTGTGTGTGTGTGTGGAGCTTCTATTAAATGGATCTGCTGTCTCCTTGATCAAGGGAGTCAATAAAGGGCCAGTCCTGTCAAACCCTCAGGGGTAAAGTGTGTATGCACATATGTGTCCGTGTGTGTCCGTGTGTGTGCGTATTTATGTGTGTGTGTGTGGTTCTGTTATGGACAGATTTTGAAGTACTCTGACAGGTGAGTGATTGAGTGCTTTCATTTCCCTCCAGCGACAAGAAGACACACACACACATACATGCACACGTAGCACACACATATACACCCAGTGGAGGATGGAGAGAAAAAGAGAGAGAGAAAGAGAGAGAGAAAGAGAGAGAGAGAGAGAGAGAAAGCTGTTGTTTCCTAAAGGATGCTGCTCCTGCCTGCATGCTTAAATTAGCTCTAAATGTTTGGATTACACACGGGAGCTCTCACAGAGGATTTAGCAGCCATAGCCTAGAGTCCAGGGGATGTGTGGATGTTTCCATCTACATCCACACGCACACGCAGACACACACAAAACCCCGTCCCTACACAGATCAGTAACGTAAGTCACTCAAACATCCCTCCACTATATTCTGTCGTTAAGTTACATCCATCCAGCACTGACCAGAGACGGGGTATTTAAAAGCGACATTGCAACTTTAAACGGTGTAAACGGGAACAACGCAGGTTATTTCATTCATCAGATTTTCTTTGCTATGAGGAGACAGTGTTTTCTCATTACACTTTTTTTTTTTTTAAGAGTGCAGTCTTTGCTTCTGTTGGTGGGGGGAGGATGTGGTATGCTAGCAGACGCAGAGACAGGGAGAGAAAGGAGGAGAAAAAGAGAAGGGGAATGAGGGAGGTCAGCGCCCCCAGTCTCAGATAAAGGCCCTCTCCCTCCCTTCTGCCTCGGCTTTCGAAGCCCCTGCCAGGATCGAGAGGCGTCTCACGTTACAGCTGTCTCTCAGTGTCATCGTTCAGAAAGAGAGAGCAAAAGCGAAAGAGAGAGAGAGAGAGAGACAGACAGAGTGGGGGGAAAACGGGACAATGCCACAGACCGAGCGGGGCTAGGCTTTCATGGCTGGACAAGAGAAAAACAACAGCAGCAGCAGCAGCAGCGGCGGCGGCAGGTTGAACTGGATGAGGAAAACCTTGTGGTTTGACCGCCTGGCCGTGTTTTAATGAGTAACCCTGATGCAACATGCATTTTCCTAACAATACAGAAGCATTTCAAAATCCACTCAAATGTGCTTTGACCTTTTCAAGACGAATTATTTTGAAATGTAGTGAGAACAGAGCTGGTCAGGCCATTTCCTCTACACCACCTGGCACTAACTGAACACAATTTCCTAAGACGAAAAAAAAAGGGGAAATAAATTGTTTTAATACTGTGGCTTGCTTGCATCGAGACAGAGAGTGACTATACTTAGGGAAAGAGATAACGGTGACTGTAAAAGAGCGTGCTACGTGGCTCGTGCAGATTAAACGCTGCTGAGTTGCCTCTCTACACATCAGTATCCTTTTTTTAACCTTTAAATGCTAAAAACAGCAGCTTGTCCCGAGTGTCCAGTAATGACTAATCCAATGACTGCTTGCATTTCAGACGCACCTACTAACAGGGTAAGGCCATGTAGGTCAGTTGTGAGTTAAAATCAGAGTCTGCGCTTACTTCTTTTCAGCAGCTTCTTCAGGAGAGAGATGGAGGACAACCTTCAGTTCATACAAACTTTATGAAGGAGAAGGTGCCGCACATGCAGATCTTTAATCTGAACTGTGGCACTTACACACTGCGAGCTGATCCTATCAGTCTGTTCCGACATAAAACACGGTTGTGAACAAATAACACATATAGCTCAAAACTGCTTTCCTATTTGTTTCCCCCATCCCTGTCGTTCCTCTCGGCGTTACGTAGGAGTTAAATATTTAAAATTCTGGCTTAGCTCAGAGCAGGCTTTGCCAGCGCAGCTAAAATAAAAAGCCTTTGTGGCAGCAGTGACCAGATTTTAAATGCTGAAGAAGATCAATAAATGGGGGCTGTCGAGGCACAATCTCATACATTCGTGTGTATGCGTCTGTGTGTGTCCTGAGTGTGTGTGCGCCCTGTCCCTATGCATAAATGCCTCTTCTGACAGCATGTGTGAGTGTGTGTCAAGCGGTTTGCGTGTGTGTGTGTACGTGCATCTTAACACCAACCAAGGCTCACAGCTCCCCTGCCTGCTACAAGCTACTCTATAGTATCATCAAGAACCCCACTGACCCAGGAGGCACACCAATAGAGAAACCAATATCATTCCCATTCCAACATCCCGAAACATTCTTCCTATTTCTTTTCCCATTCCTTGTATCCTTTCCCACCTGAGCGCAGCCAGCATGGGAGAATTCAAGAGAGATGCGTAAATACAGGCCCCCCCTGCTACAGATTGAGAAAGTCAAGGTGTGGTAAACATCAAACTAAACAGCAGCTTTTACGGGTGTAATCACGTTCCTCGCTGAAACAAAATGCTGGGAACCAAGACGGACAGGGATGGAAACAAAAATGTTATGCGTGGCGCTTTCTCAAGAAAAGGAAATCCATAACGCCGCGTTTATGCTGTTCTAATCTAGCCTCTTTCAGCTAATGTTACGAGACTATGAATGTCTCTGTTCCATGAAGCCAAATAACACTGATGTGATTTCTTTTCAAGAAAATAAATGCTTTCATAATGCCGCCATGTCTTTTGTTTCTAGGCGCTGTTATGTTTCATAAAGACCACATTAAATGGATGCTTTCAGCTCACATAAAGTGATAACCTTCCCTGCGATGTCTTTACCACATGAATATGCGGTAGAGACACGGTGAATTATACGTGCTTGTGTGCTTTTTTTTTTTTTTTTTGTTCTACGGCTCCACAAAGTACATCTGTATTTTCACCTCCTCACTAATGTACAAAACAAAAACAGCCCTGAAGTGGAAAAATCATCAGGACCTTTTGAGACTTCATTAAAAGAAACTAGCCTGGACTTTCCAAACAAGGCATCTCTTTGGAGGGGGAAAATCAACCTTTTCACCTTGCTGGTGGAAAAACAGGCATCCCAACGAGACAGAGCATGCACAAACAACCTTGACTTTCATCAAGGAAATTCTCACATTGAATGATAAATAGAGGCCCAGGGGACGAACAGCAAAGAAGCAGCTTATCGCCTTTCCCTCCCAAATTTGGCCGCTCTGTCTTCTGTCTCCTGAAAGTCAACATGGGGTGACCCACTTGCACTTTACACTGCTTATTGTTTGGTGATTAATCCACCACATGTAATCCACACAGAAATGTGGAGAAAATCGAAACGGGTGTTGATTTGTTTAGTCTTAATTAACATTTGAGATTGTTTACTTGTTTCTACAACAAGAGGCATATGTGCCCTATCTCATTAGTTTTCAATGTGTGCGCGCGTTTGTCACCATACAGATGGACGCAGACGGGTCTGCTTATGTTAAAAGCGTCTGACACTTACGCACTTTAGACAATTATTTGTGTACCCTGATGATTATCAGGACATTCTGAGAACATGCAGTGTTACCAAAATAGCGAGGTAACATAAGGTTAGGCAGAGCTAACCAACTTTCCAGCTGAGAGGACATTAACCTGCGAGGCCACGTAACCGCGTATCAATAAGCGTGCTGCCCGCATACACATAGCACAGAAACGGTAGTCCAAGACAGACACACAGCAGCACCAGTTTGATCTGCAACAATAAGACGAGTCATCAATCTAACGCCGAGAAGCTTTTAGGACTTTTACTGAAATGTAGCTTCTCTTCAAAGAACCATTAACCCTTATAAGATTAATGTCTACTTCAAAAAAAAAAAAAGTCTGTTAAAGTCCTCAGCTTCTTGGTACATTATTTCAGGACGCTGTCTAACATTAGTTCTTGAATCATTTGGTTGACACAGGGCCGACCTCTACTTCCTCTCTAAATTTCACAGCTCTGTGTCAGCACTAACATGCAGAGATTTGACAGTGCTCCCAGATGGCCATTATTATCAATAGATTGTTTGTAGGGCTTATTAATCTCCGACTAAATATAACGCACTGACATCAGTGACATGAAATATTTAGGGTGGAAGTCATTTACAGACGGACTCTTGAGCACTTTACACAGACACTTAAAAATGTGTAAGTTAGATTGGTCTGAACGTCCAAGGTTGTGAAAACATGAAATGTTTCTGGCATAATCCATTTAATTTTTTCGTACCAATCTGTGTCAGCCACATTATGACATATCTAGTCACATAGAACATAAAGAACACATACTAGCCCAGGGGAAATGTGATCAGTAATAGGATCAATAGCTATAAATTCACTCTAAGGAGAAATATTTAATAAAAGTTCAAATAAATATCATTTCTACTGTCGTTTTGGACGCTACTGATGCCAGCTATGGTGTAAGAGATTTCCTTGGTACAGATGCAAACGCCCCTAAGCACTGCTTGATTCATTCGTGTCCTGATTTTCAGGCATAACGCTATAGCTCTCTACTTTCTGCTTGCAATCAGCCAGGGGATGGCAACACTTTTGCTGTACATTGGTATACAGGATTTAGTTTGCTCTTGCTGCTTCTTCCCTACAGCAGGAGAAGCCCCGATCGCTGACACGGTCACACGGTTTGGGTTAATATTAAAATGTGGAACTGAGCTCTACTCAGTCATCACAAAAGTTGTCAGAAACACAAGAAAACAACTTTCAAAACAGGACAGCAGTTGTCATTTTTAAAGCGAAACAGTGGGCTGTGGCAAAAGTCAAAAAAGTGCCCACCAGTGTACACATGAAGGACTGATGACGCGTTCATGTGACCGACACATTGGACAGATTTTTGGTCTTGCTGTAACACATGTTAAAGCGAGCGCCGTCTCATACCGATGATCGTTATATCATGCACACCTAATAAATCTCACTTCACTTCATTCTCAAAAGAACGTAAACTATGGGTTTCTTGCAAAAAAAAAAAATAAGATAGAGCCCCATATTCAATCGTTAAGGATTATAGAGACTACAGCCCTGTGTGCACATGGGATTGTCTTCTCAAAAGCTGTCCAAGTTCTGTCAGATTCAGCACCCCCAGACACAGAGCTCGTGAACCTAATTTCACCTAATCAGCTTAGTCAATAGCAACCGTTTGCTGTGACTTTGGTAGACATGCAAATAGGGCTTAACTATGTCTATCCTTAATTCCTGAATGTTCAAGTCAAGCGGAAGTCCCCCTTTATCTCTTCAATAACAACAGTTCCAATTTAAGAAAAGGGAGAGAAAGGGAGAGGAGCAGAGGGAGAATAAAACTCAAACCGAGAGTTGACTTTTTTTTTTTTTTCTTGGCCTGGCAAAGGAGAGACATCTCTGATTTGAGTGTGCTTGAGGTAGCACAGTGTGCTTTCATTTCAAACCAACATGGCAAACATACTCCGACAGATTTGTTCCCCTTTTTTTCTTCTTCACTTTTGCTCTTGCTCGCTCTCTCTCAAATTATGAGAAAACACACTGCACAAATATATTAATACTCCTTGTCGGTTTGTATGTTCAGCTGCAGCACTTCCACGCACACACACACACACACTCACACAAGCAGAAACACACACACACATTCAAACAAATCCGCACAAAAATAATGCTAACAATAGACCGTTGTATTAGTGATAGAAAACTGGGAGACACTGTTCCGTTTCAATTCACTGATACCACTAATGGCTTCTTAGCAGCTCCATGAAATCAAGCAGCTGTCATGTCGATGCATCAGCAGTGAGAGGAGGGAGAGCCGTCCCCATAAGGACAGAGGCACCGCGCCTTCATGTTTGGCTAAACATCTGCTCCTCTGCACTCCAGCTTTGCAGCAATAAACGGGCAAACAAAAGAGGTGGGAGGTGAAATGATCAGATTTTCCATTTCAAAGCATTTGTTCAGTTTGTTTTTCTTTCCTGGCTCCTCTTTCTTTAAACTGCTTATATGCAGGGACACAGCGAAAGAAAGTGAGATCAAGTTTCAACTGCCCTGCATATGCATGAGCTAAAATGACACCTTTTGTAAGATGGATGACAGAAATTAAAACAGGTCACCATCTAAACTGTTGCAAACCAGAGGTATACCTCAGTCACGGGTGATCCAGACCTGTGATCGGTCTTACACTTTGCAGGAAAAAAAACAGTTCGCATTTCTTTAATTGGTCATAATCTTTTTGTGTGTGTGTGTGCATGCGATCATGTTCTTTTGTGATTCAGAGGATGTTTAATCACAGTTATGTGGTTGTGACATCCAGTTAAATTTTTACGGTAACTGTTCTTCCTTTAATAGGATTCTTGCTAATTAGGCCTAATATCTTTCCCTTCCTTCCTTCCTTCCCTCCTCCTTCCTTCCTTCCCTCTTTCATTCATTCATTCATTCATTCATGTTTAGTTGCAAAAGGCATCAAAATAAACAACAGCACAAAATAGCACAGACATGTTTCAACTGTGACTGTATCAAAACACCACCACGGACACCTGCCTCTGCAAGAGAGAAAAAAAAAAAAGAAAATCCCCATCCTGACATAAAACACATTTGCTTTTAAAGCACCACAAACACAAAAAATACCCCCCTCTTTTAGATAAAACTGTCTTCAAATGTCCCCTCACAATCTATCAAAACCGCCTTAAC
This sequence comes from Chelon labrosus, assembly GCF_963514085.1. Taxonomy (NCBI): domain Eukaryota; kingdom Metazoa; phylum Chordata; class Actinopteri; order Mugiliformes; family Mugilidae; genus Chelon; species Chelon labrosus. Next base: position 7,512,966 of record NC_140339.1, read on the forward strand.
CGGGACGCGAACCTCCGCCTCGATTTTCTCAAACAAGTCTAAAAACTTTTGTTTAAAAAAAAAGAGAGAAAAAAAAGAAAAAAAAACTTGGATCCATTTCCTTTTAAAGTATCCCGTGTGTTTGTATGTGTGTATGTATGAGAGAGGGGAAGAGAGAGAGAGGGAGACAGAGAGAGATAGGAAAGGTAGGGGTGCTTGAGGGACGCATTTAAAACAACCAAGATGGCGAGAGGCTTGTTGTTTTGGAAGGGGCAGAAAAAAAATGGAGGATATTGTAATATACACAAAGGGATAAATTTCAACAACTCGGCCAGGCGGCTCGCCCGCTCGCTCGCTCGCTAGCTTCGCCTGTCGGTTTTGAGGAAGCGACCGCGATAGCAGCTCCCCAGCAGGCTGGCTAGCAACACGACATAAAAAAAAAAAAAAAAAGAAAAAAGCTCAAACTCTTAACCGCCGCGGAACGAGAAATGAACATTAAACGTCCAACTTAATCCAAACCGAAGGGAATATTTATGTATTTGTCGCTAATTGTTGTATTTTGGCGTCGATGTGTGTGTGTGTGTTTGTGTGAGAGAGAAGAGAGGGAGAAGGAGGGGGGCGACTATTAAAAACTGGATGGATTTAAACGGACGGACGAGCGAGGACCAACGGTAGTCCAGTAGCCTCGCAGTTTAACGGTTGACGGTTACAAGAATTAAAAGCGAAATACACCAATAAAACCCGGCGACTCCGCGTTCACACGGTCGACAAAAGCCCGAACTAAACTAAACACACGCACACGCAAAACAAGAAGCCCTTTAAAGAAGGAAAAAAGTTAAATTTCTCCCGAGATAAGAGAAGTTATCAGAAATGCCACAGAGTGAACGGTGCGAGAGAAAAAAGAGGGACACAAAGACGATTCCCACTATCAGGTCAGCGAGCACTCAAGAGGAAGAAGAAGAAGAAGAGGTGAAGAAAAAAAAAAAACACTTGGTTTTTAACGTTAAAGAGGCGAAAACTTTAGCGACGACCAAAACACGGCGACCGAATGAATCACAAGGCGGCGAGAAAACGCGAAAACTGGCGATAAAGCAGTTTACACACGCTGAGAAAGAAAGCTAAGAAACTAGAAAAGGCAGCAGCAGCAGCTCTACGCAGCTCATCGCTTGTTCGCGTTCTGTGATGGGGCGAAAAAACAGCGTCAGTGAAATATATATATATTTAAAAAAAAACACACTCTTACCTTTTTTTAGTTTCGACACTTTACACTTATTTCCAGCGTTTTTAGTTCAAATAACACTTCGGCTCCGTCTTCTTCTCGCTTTTTTTCTCCCCCTCTTTGGTTATGAAAGAGGTCGTGGACGAATGATAAAGAAGGGAATTGGGCAGTAATTGAGTCTCGGTGTGTGTGAGTGTGTGTGTTAGTTACTAACAGCAGATTGAAGGAGACTCTTCTCAAGGTTTATTCAGCTCCACTTCAAGGAACCGACCTGACGTCAGCTCACTACTGCCACACAAAGAAAACTTATTATTTGTGCAGCGGCCGTAGTAAAAAGGAAGGATACAGTAATTGACCGCTATTACTTTAAATTGCGACATTGTCATTAGCTTCACGGCACCGACTGGGGGATGCAACTTTATTTATGATGTTGTTTAGTGGCGTCATATGTTTGTCCGCCGCCAGTAAACAAACACAACAAAGAAAACAACCGTTCGCTATTTTCTTTTTTTTTTTATATTTTTCTAATGCACCGTATCCCAACTTTTATCCAACTTATTTTAATAAATATTATTAGGGCAAATATAACTTTACATTTTTATATACATATATATATTTACTGCATTAAAAGAGCACCTATGTGGTATATATATATATATATTTATTTTTTGCAGACTGCGGATAAAAAGAAAAGTTGCACGGTCGTCTTTTTTTTTTAATCTTTATGTGGATTTATTTATGAAAGGTGATACATGAATAAATAATTAGAGCAAAAAGAAAAATGCTGATTTCTTCCTGTTAAATAACTTGAATGGTTGAACAGATTCATCACAATTGTTGCTCATTAATTTTCATCTGACTAATGAATTATTCTACTAATGTTTCAGCTTTACTTGAAACTGGAAGTTATCTATCTATCTATCTATCGATCTAATAGTTTTACTGATGAACAATGATAGATAGATCAACTAATGTTCTTGATAACGTTGCAATCACTTTTAAAAAACTAAAAACTGGATCTATCTATCTATCTATCTATCTATCTATCATCATACCATCATACCTTGTGTTTTCAGTCAACTGACTTATTGTTTATTCATCTATTCGACTAATGTTTCAGCTTTTCTTGATATTGTTGCACTGTTTTTAAAAAGCGGAATCTATCTATCTATCTATATGCCTCCTGTTAAATACCTAAACGATGATCCCTCAGAAGAAGACACATGATCAAACAAATACAAATCGGTTTCATGCGGGACCTAAACAAGAAAGGCATTTGCGAAACAAAAAAAAAAAACAAAAAAAAACCGAAATGGGATGGCTCTTCCTCGGGACGGGATCAATACATTGCCTGGCAAAGACAGCCATCTGTGCCTAATTGTATGCTTTACCTCCTCTTCTGAACACACAATAAGCAACAGGCTGAACGCAGGCCCTCTGACCCAGACTGGGTTTCCAGACGGGGGGAAGATTATTTCATTCAACTGGAAAACAACAAGGGGGTGGGGTGGGGCGGCGGTGGTGGTTTTGGTGGGGAGTTTTTTTTTTTTTTTTTTTGCAGATGGAGTGGGCAACTGTTCTTATATGCCCCACCCTGATGAGGATGAAGATGGGTCACACAGCCAGAGCCAACCGGTGCCTCTCTCTCTCTCTCTCTCTCTCTCTCTCTCTCTGTCTTTCTGCCACATCACCACTGGTTATATCCATTTTTAACAGGTATTACACCGGATTAACAAACTGTTCACTGTTAGTTTATGGACACCTCATAAATCACATGCAAACAATGAACTCATTGTTAGCGGAGTGATGGAGTGTTGGTTTACGGGCACATTCATATTAATGCTTCATAAACATTATAAATGATCATAAATGTATCTTGATTTCTCTCTCACGCTCGTTCCCTCTCTCTGTCCCTCTGCCTTCCCCCCTCTCTCTCTCTCTCTCTCCCTCTCTCTCTCTCTCTGCCGTTATGTCACAACATCCAAAAAATGTCACTGCAATGTTTTGATGCCATTGCAAGAATTGCACAAATGTTACTCAGAAAATCAGTCACATTTATGTATAATAAAAAAAAAAAAAAAAAAAGAAGGTAATGTTGAGGTGTGTGTGTGTCTGTGTGTGTGATGAAACATTCATGATCGCCAGAGTTTGGAGGATGGACACAGAACCCCTTATTCAGCTTGTGGTGTGCAGTTAAAGCCATTTTATACGCTTGCTCTCCATGTTCTTTGGTCATTGATTTTTCTCTTTCTGCCCCTTTCCATTACCTGTTGAGACGGGGGGTTTTTGCTCTTCTTCAAACACACTCACACACACACACACACACACAAGCACAATCCTTTTCTATCTGTCTCTCTAGCCACTGGCACCCTGGTGTATTTCTCCATCTCCTCCGCCTCTTATAGCAGGAGTGACAGGCTGTGAGGAATGACAGTGGCTCTGTTTGTCATACAGTAGCAGCAAGAAGCAAGGATTTTTTAATTGCATTGGAGAATCTTCATTAAAGAGAGCACGTGGGGGCGGGAATGGGGGAGAGGGCTGCATGGGGTGGCGTCGGGGGGCACTCTGAGCATCGTCATTAGGAGAAGGCGCTAGATGCATAGAAGGGTGGGCCCTCTTTGCATGCACACTGAGAATGCCTGCCGTACCTCGGTCATTTGTAACATAATAAGTGCCAGCACAATGACTGCAATGCGAGAAAGCACACCACAGGGAAGAGAAGGGGGGAAGGGAGACAGCATGTCTGTCTAAAAGAGGGACTTTTTTTTTGTCTTGATTAGAAAGTATAATGAGCCACTAAAGAAACAGGAAAAAAAAGGAGGATCTCTCCTGAGACTGATGGAAAACAAATTAATCTGGTGATTTAAATTTAATTATTATTTTTCTATTAGTCCACCATGCAAAGACAGGGACAGCCATCAGAAGCGAGGAGCTGCGCTTGCATTTATTGATTTTTGCCCAGACACATTCAGGGAATACAGATTCATCTGCTCTCTTCCCCACACAATCCACTATGTGGGATTCCATTAACACAAGAAGCTTCCAGCAACTCTGAGATGTTTAATTTGAGCGCCATAAATGGAGCTTAAAATAGTGTTCACACACACAAGAAAACTGGCCTAAGGATGTCTTTTTACGCAATTGAATTAGTCCTCACTTACTGTTGTGTCCTACATAATAAGTATTAAATAAACACCCAATAAATTAAATTAAGACAATGTTCAGCCTGTATAGAATGAGTCGAGCCGCTATTGTTCTTCTCTGCCTCCGACGTCTTACACCGCTATAACAGTTGAGTTTAATTTAATCTTTTGTTTTGGATTAATGTAAGAAACCCTGCAACCGGACTGTAATTATTCTCCCCATCCATGTAGTATCTTCTCTTTGTAGCGTCCTTTTCAATACATCAGTAGTCTTGAACACAATGCCTTGTGAGATGTAATGATTTGAAAAGTCAATGATTTGAACTGCCTGTGTGATTAAAGCACAAGGGACCAATTTGTGGCTGCTAAATGTAGAATATTGCTGTGCCTCCAGTAACACTCATATTCTCTCCCTGACATAAAATTCTGCAATTATGCCAGATGAACGCTGTTATTGATTGCCATCCCACTATTCCTATACTGAGAGGGGTTTGCTGTAGCGAGCGCGCGGACCCGAGCCGATATTCTGAGCTGCACCTAACGGCAGATGGGAATCCATGTGACAGAGAAATATGCATTAATTCATGACCTTCAACCCCAGAGACATCCACAGGAGGTCGGGTAAGGGAGGTTACAAGTGTTTTTGTGGCACCAGTGTTTCTATCCCCCTCCTAATGTCAGCTTTACGATTCTCCGACAGGCTTTGCAGCGCAAACGGGAACTAGCCGGATGAAAAAGTGATTTGAAAGATCCAAATAATGTTTTCCATGCAAGGTTGACTAATAAACCCCTGCGCAGTCTAAATGAGTGTGCTTGGAGATTGTTTATTGTGGTGAATGTAACTGAGCAGAACCCTCTGCTGCATGATGTAATACACAGAAGGGAGAAATCATCATAATAGCAGAGTAGTAGAGTGACTCATTCGTTGATGAGGTACATTCACACTGTCATTCAATGAGGAGATGCAGTCTCCGTGCACATGTTGTCAGTGTATGACCGATACAGACACAGAGAGAGAGAGAGAGAGAGAGAGAGACAAAGAAAGAGAGAGAGCGAGAGCATTAGTATGTTCCTTTTCTGGGAATGAGGAGTCATTTGTGCCAGGAAAGTGGAGAAACAACTCTCGGCCCTAGAGTGATGCATCTCTCCATGAGGAATGAGATCACAAGCAAATGTCACCCCAACCTGAGCACAGCCAAATGACCTTGAATCAAATAAAAACATCTTCCCCCACGTCAGTGCGTACACACGCGCGCGCCACACAGAATGTCAGCAGATTTTCCATTCGCTAAATCTGCACCTAAGTGCAGGGCTTTAAGCTAAGGTAATCAACCTAGTATTTTCCTTCAAGTCCATATGAATATCACCCCGGAGGAGCCCCGCTGTTAAATACAGTTTACTGCTCTTAGTCTTATAATTTAATCAACTTAAAATAAAGTGGAAAATTTCCCCCCTCGTGGAGCCAACAGTGACACGAAGGAAGAAATGAAAGAGAAACAGACACGAACACAGGAACTGATATTACTTACATTCAGTGACTGTACTATTTCTCTTGTTTTCTGCATTTTGTGACAGATGAGCGGAGGGGATTTTTCAAGGGAAATGACTTTCACAGCTGAAGGAATTTCAAGCTTCAGTGCGTTACTTTATCATAGTTTACATATAACTAGCTTTGATTTCTGTCCACAGCACACATCTCCTTGACAGCGGCGTATACGTTGATGGATAAGCGACCGGTGTACGTGGTGTTCAACTTATCACGTTTGAGGATTCACTATTTTTTCTTCTCATTTCTCTGACCCACATTGAAAGCAGGCTATTAGTTATTAATTGATTGCATTTGTAACCTAATTCGTTCTTCTTACTACAAGGTTTACACAGCTTGTTATGTACACACACACACAAATTGAATCATTTACATTCACTTCTTGGAAATAATTAAACCTTATCTACCGCTAGCAATTTGCAACGCAAAGGTAAGGATACCTTTCATGAAATTCCACTCAAATGCTAATCCACAGGAGGCTCTCGGCTCATATTGACAGACATCACTGTTGGCTCAATCAGTCATCAGAGATTTAACAGCGCTCGGTTTCTGCGGGCAGCAATGCTTTATTTGTTTCTTTTTAAGCACTGACAAGTTTGATTTGGCAAAGTTCCCTGAAAATTTGGATCAAAGCAAGGAAAAGGAATATTTACACTGCGCAGTACCGAAACTGGAACTCGTAACTAATCTGAAATTAGCTCTACTTTGTGCTGCATGATCAGCGTTTAGTGTGAACACCAGCGGTCTTGGAACAAGACAAACCGACGTGAGGGACAATTTAGCGCTTTTGTTGGATGAATAAAAGTGTGTGCCCAAATTATGCAACAGTGCCACAAGAAATAGTTTGGGTATAATCATACATAATCTTGAAGCAACAGTTTGGGATGTATCTTGGATTCTTTAATCACTTCTTCTCTAATTTCAGTCCTAATAAAACTGCTGACTATCTAAGATTTATTTCTAAATTGACAAGTTGATCAGTCCCTGTTTGCCGAGGGTGGCGCTGTTCATTCAAGGGAGACTTCCTCTGAAATCTTTGAATTTATCTTGTACTAAAATTAAATATGGTAAATTAGCAAACAGCCACAGGAAATACACAGGTAAAGCGCAGGTAGTGTGTCGAGGGATTACAGTTTTAGCAACAGGCCGAATTTGGTTCAGCAGCACAGTAAGAGAACAATGTATGAGTGCTTTTACTTTCATTTAAACACCTTTGTTCAACTATATTCTCAATACATCAATAAGAGCGCCTCTATATTAAAAAAAAATCCATCCATACTGTGGCTACAAGCTGAAGTCATTTCAAGTTTCATACATACTTATTTTTACCAAGCGCAGGTGACACGAAATACTCCTGATATGATGCTGATATAATTTAAAATAACCTGTATTTTATTACAGAATGAATCTTTGGTTTTTCCTACTGTTTTAGACATAAAAGCCAAAAAAAAAAAACAACAACAACAAAAAAAAAACAGATCCAACGTGAAACCGATGCAAATACGTTGCATCGAATGCAACCTACCGTCTAATTATAGACCTTAAAGTCTCATTTAAATGCAGGGAAAAAAATGTCCACGCGTGCCATATGAGCTATTTTCAGATCGAGCGTGTCAAGGCCATCAAAAATCCATCTATTGAACAAGCGTTCGTATTTATTCTAGAGGTGTGTTTGAACTGCATACAAAACCGTAAGAGCTATGAAAAAGGCCTCCCCTGCAGACATATTCCTGGTCAGCGTCGGTACTTGTTTTAACCAGGAAGTACGTCAAATAAGACAAAACTGAGCAGGCCCTTTTGAAATCGAGATTTAAAAAAACAAAAAACAACAACAACAACAACAAAAAAAACGGTAAGAAAATCTTTAATTCTAATAATAAATAATAAATGACTGGTTTATCTGCGCCTTGCATTGACATTTGCCTCCAGATCAACTCAGTGGTTTTTCTGATAATTCAGATAAAATTTAGGTACTATTGGTCACAGTCAAAACAAATCTGAGTGTATTTTTACTTACGTCTTGGCTGGTAAACTCCCAGACCCTCGTGGGACAACTGACTTTAAAAAAGGCATTTAAAAAAGCACTGGGAACTTCGACAATTATGTCAGTACTTACGCATCTTCTGTACACACTATGGGCCTGCTATGCTCTGTACAACGCTGTCTAGGTTCCAGTGTGACACATATCTGAACTGCTCAAGTCAAAAGGTGGCAGTAATCCGTCAATCAGTCTGTCACACCTGCCCGCCTGAAAGTTTCATTATGAATAAAAGCTGGGCGGTGAGGCCTCAGAAGTACGGCGGCGTCAAAGAGAACGTGGTCGTTTCTGAAACCAAGAGCTAACGGGTTTGATGTGCAACGACGACCCTCGTTCACATTTCAAAATAAAATTCACAAGCGCTTTATGAGCCACTTCAGGACTTTATGAATACCGTTAAACTAAACACGCGACATGTATTTGTATTCTCTCCTGATGTCTTTGGCAAAATAGTTTATTCAGCAACATGTTTACCTTGCTGTGAATATGGCTTGGCAGGACTAGTGACTAGTTGATGAATGGAGATTTAAGGTAGTGGCAAATAAGGAAGGAAATGCAAACGCGTATCTGGTAGATATGTGTCCATAAATAAAGGGATCAAGTGTAAATATAAAATAAATCATTCATTACGATGGGAAATCAAACAACTCAAACAAAGGGCCGCGAGGTTAAGAACACGTCCGCAGACCTTTTGTCGGAGCGCTTAAATTTCGCATTTGTTGATGAGCATCCCCACTTAGACTTAGTTGGGCCTGTGGGGGTGGTCTTAAGACGGTTTTAGGACAGATGAAAACAGGCCCTGTGTTAATTAACACTGGCAGGGCCCCTGTTCCTCCTGGCAGTGTGCAGGCAGACATTCTGGCCTGCCCTCAGTGACGCCTGGTCAAAAATAGGGCACCACACAGCACAGTAATGATCACAATGGTGACATCATCTTTGCCTTCAATGTGCTCTCCCCTCAGTGCTCCTCTGAACAAAGAGCAGCAGGCATGCAGGGAGGGAGGCAGATGTCACTTTGTGTCTGGGGAACATTAAGACCAACAAATGTTCTTTGAATTCTGGGAGTAGTCTTTTTAGTGTTTGTGTGGGGTGAAACATTGCTTTGGTAAAAGTCCGTGGCCTCCTTCTCTTCGTGAATCAGCCGTATGATTTGAACACGTGCAGATTTGAATAAATAAAATAAAAAATAAAAAAACGCCTGTACTTGCTAATTGGAACAAAGCATACCTATGGCCAGAGAAGAGCGTCTGCAAATAGCTCACGAGCATTTTTAGACGGTGCCCCTTGAACATGTGACCTAAAGTGTTAACACATGTGGCCTTGCTTCTTCACCATTGTTACTGATATGTTCACAGGTCTCTGGTCTCGGCGTTTGAGGCAGGCTGGCACAGAACTTTAAATACAGCCTAACGTCAGAACCGGTTGCAGATGGTAATGTCTGTTCATTGCCCGGCTGACATGAGATCATCACCAACGGAGCATACAGCTAAACTCTATACTCCACAAACGTTTGGTCATATTCAGCCCGTGCTCCGTCCCCTTCTGTGCAATCTATCACCCTTTAAAAATATGTGAGCAGGTTTGTGAAAGCAACACAATATAGGTAAGTCCCCAAGGACAACAACTTACAATGTGTGCTTGGAAAGCGCACTTGCGTGTTTATTTCAATGAATGCACTGGAAATAACACATAACCTTAGCCTGGATACTCTTTTCATTCCTAGAGGTTTCTCCGAAAGGCGCAGACTCTTGCACTTTGTGCTCTTGAAGACACTGAGCTTGTATTGTAGTTCTCCTATAAACCAGCCTTTGTGGTATTCATGTGTCTCCACAAACAGTGTGAGGGAGGAAGGGAGAGAGAGAGAGAGAGAGAGAAAGAGAGAGAGAGAGGAAACAGATTCTCAAGACCTGGACGAGCCGTGGGAAAAGAGGGGTCTTGTAGAGGAAAAGCAGAAATGTCTCAGGACATTCCTTTGTGATTACACAGTGCTGGACAGACATTCTTGCAGTTATTCTGTCGTACTGCTCCACTTAAAGTCAGTTACACAAATGTAAACATCAACATGTTTTTTTTATTCCTGCAGCTGTTTTGAGACATACAATGATGTTTTTTTTTCGAGCAGTCTGATTCTGATAAGCGAAAAAGAAAACCATAAAAAAAAGAAAAAACCTCGGGGAGAAGTCCACCATCAATTTGCAATAATTATGCATTTCCTTTGTACGCTGGGAAACTTTGATGTTTGGCCAATGCTGTCCTGTAGAGCTGAAATAAAAGAACAACAGCTCAAAGAGACAGGTAAGTATCCATCTCATATCCGCGGCTCATACATAAGAGGATTCGAGCAAGAGGAGGGCATTGTGCGCAAATCTCAGGTTACATGCCCAGGATCTGAGCTGAAAGAGTTAGCTGCCCCCAGTGAAAAAAAAAAAAAAAAAAAGCATGTTCCTCCCTTGTCACAGCTACCATGAATGAGAAACAGCTCCAAGGAATGCTCCATTATCATCCTATCAGCAGCACTGGGGGAGGAGAGCTTTGAGTCTCCCTTCACTTAGCAGTGTGCAGAATCGTGCGTCTGAAGCAGGAAAAGAGGAGTGAGTGGCAATGGCCTATAGACCCGCAATTGGGTTGAGCAGCCTCCTCCCCAACTCACCAGACCTTGCACTTCCTCATTTGTCTAGGTCAGGCGTCCTTTTTGTCAGCAATTAATCTGCAGCTCCACCCTCCTATATTTATCCCTTTCACTCTCTGTTTCTCCTTCACCTCTTGTTCTGTTAGCCTTGGCTAGATTTACACTCGTTTTGATCACTGTTCACTGCTGTATACATGCAACTAATAATGGATTGCCGGGGCCCTTTAAGTGCTGCATTTTACCGTGCGTGATGAGTATCTTGTTGACCTTCACATTATTATGCATCTGCTGTGCAACAATGCTCCCACTCTGCTCCAGAACTGACCTCCCAGGACCCCGACACACTTAACACGAATTCTGTGTTTGTAAATGTAAGTGAATCAAACTGAAAGGCAAACCCAACACCAACAACTGCACCATGAGAACAGAATGAACACAAGGCATTTAGACTTACTTCTGATCAACCGTCGAGTGAATTAGATGTGAGTTTAAGTATGTAAATCATGTGAATGCTCCTAATCCTGGATTTGCCGGGATGATGGGATCTGCAATGCCTTTCAAAGCAATTATTCAAATCAATCTAATTAAACCGGTTGAAATTGGCTTTAATTGCCTCCCTGACTAAACAAACACCAAGTTACGGCATTCAAACAGCAGTTTCGGAGAGTCGGTGGGAAAATGTGTGAACTGCGGCGCCCCTTAGTGGTTATTAGCTTTCTGTTGCTTTCATAATGACGTCAACCCTGGACACTACAGTGGATCCAATCTCTCCTTTCTCTTCGTGTGTGTGATCTCGTATTACTCATGTTGTGGGGACGTAAATCTGTCTGCACAGTCACACTGTGTGGACAAGTGGTGTTTATGGTTTGGTTTAGGGTAAGCCTCCAAGAGATGAATATAGGTCAGCGCATCTTGAAAGTGATAGAAAAGTGATGGAAGCACGGCTGTGTGGCCACTTTTCTTTCTGTTTTTTTTAAAAAAAATTTTAAATATATGGCTTTGACTGCGCCTCCTGTTGCTTCTGTCATTTAGGCTCATCAACGCTTTTCTCCTGTCATTATCCCTCACCATCCAGTGGTCTGAAGCCACATCTTCCGGTCGTAGCGGTCCGTGTTTGGCTGCAGGGTCGCGACATGTACAGTGTGCATTCATTTCTTACGCTAACTGACGTTGTTTTAAATCACAGACGACACTTCTAATTAAAAATGACGACTTGTAAAGTACATTGGGTACATCTTTTAAACACATCTATACAGTATTTTACATCAATAAAATGATGGTAAGGTGGTAACATAATTTGACTCACAGCTTTCTATAAAACCTCTATTTTACTGTCCAATACGGGAAATGATGCACAAATAATAATAATAAAAAATAATATGCACGTCACTCTGCTTTACTCCAATTATTTACAATAATCCCTGCTGCTACCTTAATATGCGCAATTATATAAAAGATTTGCTGCTACTGCAACATTAACCTCTTTAAATAGTAATTTGGGTTTTATTTATTTATTTAGATAGATAGATAGATAGATAGACAGATCAATAGATAGATAGATAGATAGATAGATAGATAGACAGATCAATAGATAGATAGATAGATAGATTCTGTGATTATTGATCCAGAATTTAAGACATTTATTTCTGAGATAACTTCTTCCATTGCAGAGATGGATTAAATTAAATAAGCACTAAATTTTCCAGTAAAGGAAGTCTCTGTGGATAATCCACAGGCTTTAGTGCAACCAACGTTCATTTAAATGACTAAAACCAGTTCACTACATTTTCTGTGAATGATTAATGATTATTATCTCTCTGCTCTAAATCCTTTCAGGAGGACTAGTTAAATGATGAGGTGTTCCCCGTGTTCATGATTCTCATCATAATAACATTATTTATTTGGCATTTGCTTAAGCATTGCTGGAAAGCATTCCCGTAGCTGTAAGCGAGTTAGGTTTTCACTTATTAATTTTGACTTGAATTTACAGTCTCTCCCTTGGGGCTGCTTTTTTTTTTCTTTTCTTTTTTTTTTTCTCGTGGAAAATGTCAGAATGCCATGATGCACTTAAGATGCATCACATGACCCAGTTTAGCCTAAAATCCAGTGAGCGGTATTTTTGGGACATTGTATGTGAAAAGACAAGATAGTAATGAAATATACAATAGCAGACAAACGGAAACTGCATTACTGTCACAGCTGCTACATTATAAATGTTTTCATGGATGTAGTGAACATTTTAATGAGTGTGTCAGTATAATCATGGCAGATAAGAACAGAGGCATTTTCTTCCCCCCGACCACATTTCTAATTTCATCAAATGAATTGTATAATTTGCCACAGCCCCCTTTTTTTCTCACTGTATCTAAATTCACATTTATCAAGGTCCACTCGCTCATTAATTTATCCATGGACTTCTGTACCACACTGTAAAAATATTATTATATATAAACGTACCATGGTTATGACTTCAGTAAATGTCAGCAGCATGTAATTTAATATCAAAAGTAAATATTTCCATTAATCATAATAGATAATGATCCCTTTTCAGAACTATGTAAAAGAGTTTTGTTCTCTGTGAGTGATTTAATGAAATGTCAAGTTGATTAATTTGCAATATTATATCCATCCATATTACAGAGATGTAATGTTGCACATGTCATGTGTTCTAGTTCTATATATGCATATATTGTATATGTAAATCTAAATTTGCATACTAACGGTAACCTGTTGCAAAATACAAATATCAAAAGTACAATATTTGTCCTTGTAACGTTGCTGGATTTGCGTATGAAGTAATATTAGAATAGCAGTAATGTATCTGAATCTAAATGTACTTAAAGATTACTTTCTGTAATGCAACAGACAAAATTGTTCATTTAGTCTGTTCCCAGAAATGAATGATTGTTGCTTTCAACATTTTCAATTAGCACACAACGTCAGGCAAGTCTAAAAGGTATGGCAACTGACGCGGTATCTTCTATTTCCAGATGCATTCACTGATAAAATCTCGCAGTAAGGAAAACGAATCCATGACACATACAGTAGCTTCCAGAAAAAAAAAAATATATATATATATAGTGGCATCTCTAAAAATGCCTGCTTGTTGTGTGTTTTTTACATGCCTTGTTTCAGAAAGTTTGCAATCAGTCCCCTGTAGTTGTTGCTCTTTCTTCTTCTTCTTGTAATAATAATCATTTTAAATTCAGCAAAAAAAGAGTGTTTACTTGTGAGAACACAGAAACTTCAGCTTATTTTAAGCCACTGGGAGGTAAGACTTTTTCAGAACTTTAAGGAAGAAGCATGTCAGAGTCAGCTTTATTTGGCCGTGAATGCACACACACACAAAGAGCACTGGTTACACTTAGTGTGCTTAAATCAGGAATAGATATAATAAGGTAAACAATTGGGGGTGTGTACAGCTGATACCGACAGGACTGTTATATACAAGATAAGGTTTGTGCGTAAATGTGAGCAAGATAAGTATAGCAGTATTTACAGTGAGATGTATTTGTACATTTGCAGGAAGAATATATATTGTACACTGGCAATTATCTGACTGACTCAAGTGTTTACCTGCCCCTTAATGTACGCCAGTGCTGAAACTCTGATAGCACAGCTTAAGGTGGAGGGTCATTTTTGTGTGCTTGTGATGGCATAACTCATATCAATGTATGAAGAATAGGCTGTACACATAACATTATGACCACCTTAATAATATGAGGGTGTCCTGTGGTGTCTGGAAACATAATGTTGTTAGTGGGGGCCTTTGGGTCCTATGGGTTGAGGGCAGGGGCCTCTGTGGAATCAAGTGAATTTGGAGGCCAGGTCAACACCTTGTGCTGTTCTTCATGTTTTTTTTTTTTTAGTTGTTCCTAAAGCGTTTTTGTGTGTGTGCCTGTGTCAGGCTGCATCCTGCTGGGGATGGCTGCTGCCATCAAGGAGTGTCATTGCTATGGGGTGGGGGTACCTGATCTGGTCTGGTCTAGGTGGGTGCTACATGTCTATGTAGCATCCACATGAATGCCAGGTCCAATCGTTTCCCGCAGAACATTGAATTGTCATAAGTTGCTATTCACTTCTACTGTCAGTGGCCATAATGTTAGGCCTGATCGGTGTATGCATACACTTGTGAAAATGAATGCAGTCTGATTAAACCTTAGCTTTGCAACTGTTATGTTGTTCAGTTACGTTACAATGGCGTAGGAAAGATAGTAATTCAACTGTATGATCATTATGTAGAATGTACTGTAGTTTGTGGTGCTTTTTTAACTGGAAACAATTAAACAGAAAAATGTTTAGCCAACTGTCTAAAATGGGGTTGTCAAAATAATAGAAATATGTGTTGGTACAACTCAATACAATTCAATAGTACCACAAACTACAGCTGCCTAAATGAAAACAGATATTGTAAACAAATGCTGAATACCAGAAACGTACTGGAGCTAATAATTATTGCAAGACAGTTATATTAGAGTGTATTCGTTTTCAGTGGTGTACCTAATGAACTGTAAAGTGTTTTTTTTTTTTGGTCTGGTATCAGTAGTTGACTGGTTTCTTACCCAAGCCACACGGGGGCGTTGTTTGTCTTGTCCTGGGATCTTCTGATGTGCCAGTTGGTCAGTGGCTTGACGTGAACTTTAATAGGTGGCATAAATGTCAGTCTGCCGTTCACTGGGTGCATTCATTTAGTTGGCTCAGGGTTTACGCCAAACACGTGGATGTGACATGTGCAACAAATGACCACCTGAGAGCAATCTTTGAAACCACTCCCACCCACCGGGTCACTTGTAAATGACTTAACCTTCTGCGTCAACAGCAGCCAACACAGACGCCATCGCTCCTGTTGTGGTTAAAGCGAAGACGATTGGACTCAACGGTGAGGGCATAATGACAGCGCGCTGTGCTGATAATTTCGCTTACGCCACCGTGTCGCTTAGATGTGAAAATGAGTCGAGCGAGCAGCGTTTAACGTTCAGCTGTGCGCTGCTTCGTAAACATTAAATGTCACGGCTTATGACAAGCTAACCAGCTAGCTTGAAGCTAACGGAGCTGTCAGCTGCCTCTGCAAACGGGGAGTTGTTGTTTGGCCGAAATGTCAGCGGAACTGTTTTGTTGCCACATCTGATGAGCTACTAGCATTCGTCTGGGGCGTAAACACTCAGTGACAACCAACTTGCTAAATATCAAATGTCTTTGTTAGCTGGCAGGCAGTTAGCTAGCTAACGTTGTTCCGTAGCTTTGAACGACGCTCGTGCAACGGAATCAAATGTTTGTCTCAAACAACAGTGACGTGAAGATTCGAACAGGAAGCTTCAACGGAAATAACGGTAGGCTAATGCTAAAGCGTAGGATTTAACTGTTATCCAACGTTCGGTGGACAGCTAAGCTAGCTAGCTGCTAGGCTAGTTAAAAACACCAACTTTAAAGTGCTATGTGTTTTAATGGGGGAGGAGGCAGTTGGTGAATTAAAATAACAATCAGGAAAGTATCGTAAATAATCAAGTAGAAGACCCGGCGGTCAAGGTAATTTCTGTGTACCTCGAAAACATAGGGCGTTTCCAGCCAACTCGTTGAACAGTATCCACCTTTGACATTTTTATTCAAATTATGTGGTAACGCCAGAGACGGGCGGCATGTTGGGGCGCAGTAGCTTGGTTTAATACTAATTCACTCACCGTTTCCTGAATGTTATCATTTGCAAATGACTTGGATACAATATAAAAATCATCTTTCAGCATAAGCTAAAGCAAAGTGCAGCCTCCAAAACATGTTGCAGAGCTATCTTTGACTGCAGGTGCTGTAGCTAAACGTCCATGGATCCATATCACTACCAGGGAGTAACTCTAAACTGTGCCACCTTATGTTAAGAAACACGCAGCTCTCTCTGTCACGTCCATTCATACTCAAATTGAATCCTTGGCTTGATGAAACGATGCAAATGTACGCAGTTCACCTGGCTCTGTACTGGGGTTGAGTTTTATAATACCGTTCAATAATAAATGATCAAAGTATCGCTTAAGTGTTAAAGAGTGTGACTGTGTTGCTCCCTGTCAGTGTCATATTCATGTGACAGAGTTCATAGTCCCAAAGATAGGCACTGGGACGGTGATACCAAGTCCATGAAGCAACATGGTGGCAGGTTTTAGTGTTTACAGAAACACTGTCACGTGTGCGGCATCAACAAATCAGGCATGCTAGCACGCCACTCCACCAAGCCTCATTACTGAACAACCACAGGCCCTTTTAAAGTCTGTGCCGTCAGGTGTGGGCTTCATGTCGCATCTTGTCATTGGGGTGGGGAATAACGGATGCATTTATAAGAAGGTTAACTACATTACATGAGTCTGTAGTTACAGATACAGTTCCCTTTTTATTGTGCAGTACTATCTGTTGATTTCTCATCTTTATTATTTCACAAGGTTGAAGGCAATCCAGGATGGACTCCAGGTCTCGCAGACTTCCTTTTTGTCTGTCCAGCTCAGTGTCATCCTACACTTCCAGTCCCTCAGTGTCCTCCTCATCACTTCGCTCCAGTAGGTTGTACAATAGGGAAACTGTGCTGAATAATGACCGCTTCCCAAGGGCGTCATCACCTTACAAAGCTGACCTCGACAAACAGGTAGGCCGATGGCGCGCCCTCTGGTTTATTACACAGAAATGGTTATGGACGTCCTTTCCTGCTTTATACACAGTGCACGCGCTCCTTTAAGTATTTGCCTACAGCATACATGATTCAAATGGACTTCACCACGCCCTCGTTTTTTATTGTATCGGTTTTGATGTTGGGTGTGTGTTTTTTTTTTTTTTTTTTTTTATGTTTTTCTAGTTTCACAGTAGATTTACTCTTATTTAGAGTTTGTTTTCAGGACTTTCTATAGTTGTATTTGTAGATAAGCACTAGTTTCAATTCATGCAGCCCTTGGCATACAAATGTTACACAGGCTCAAGTGCCAGCTATAAAAGTGCTGATTCAAATTGGATGAAACAGTCAAAAGCTACAACTGCACCTAATATACCGTGTCCCTGGAGAGGGCATTCAAGTACCCTCTTTTCTCGCAGGTTCCCTTTGGAGCATGATACAGTAGCTGACTACGTGTATCAGTGGTGCAACAGCAGCCACTCTGGAGGTCTTTTTATAGGGTAGCCTAGATTCCTTGGGCCATGATGTGTGTATTTCAGTCCTGCTGCTCGTCAAGACCCATCTCAAAAGATAATGTTACTATTGGCTGGGCCCTGCCTGGTTGTTCCTGTTCTTTCCAGAAAGGTCCAGGCTAGGTGCTTGGAGCCAACCAACCTACTAACTTCTATTATTTTTTAATATACTGGATCTTTTGTTAAGATCTGGTCTGAATCACATGGACATTTAACCCTAATGGGAATGTTTACATGAAAAGAAGATGTGTAGATGTGAGAACAATTAAAATCTGCTGCAGACATGTACATTTTTTTGTGTATTGCTAAGAGTCAAGTGGGATAACACAATAATACCAGAGAGTACTAACTGCAGTGTTTTCCTTTCTTTCCTTTTGAAGAATTCTCGTCTTCTGAGCTCGTCAAGGGACTACAGCAGCTCTGACAGTCGCTCTGCCAGTTGGAAGTTGCCCTCCATATCATCGTCCTCCAGTAGGTCTTACGATCGTCCATGGACTGAATCCTCTCTCAGCAGCAGGAGCAAACTGGTACAGAGGCCGTTCTTTGTTGTTTATTTACAGCAGGCAAATTGGTTAATTTGTTTTCTATAATATTTTCATACATCTGCATTTTTTATTTTTTTTTCCTCAGACTGATTCTGAGACGAGGCTGGGGTTGGGATCAGGTCTGTCAAACGTCACTGATGATGGCGATACTAAGAGGGCCAAACTGTCTTATAGCAACAGAGGACTTTACTCGAGAACGGCCGGCACCTCTGTTACAGGATCCACCTATTCCAGTAATGGTCTTAGCAGTGGCAGAGGTACATGATAGTAGACTCATGAGAAAAACTGTTGCCAAAAGGGATTTTACTCAGTTTCTAACCTGTGTTCTGTACCATTATAGTGATGTAACGGATATTAACAGTTGATGATCTGACACACTACTTCACACTGCATATAATTTCTCAAGAAATCGCCTGGCTTTCCCCATTTTAGTTGATTCTGTCGTGATCAGGCTCGAAATTCAGTTGTTAAATTTGCTGTAACTTGTAAGTGGCTTTATGAGCAAAAGTCTTAATGGATTGCCTCAGCCTGCAATAGATTTGCCATTTCCCATTTCAGACGGACATATGGGCAGAAATATCTGAGCTCATTAATAATTTGTGAGGATTAAACAGAAAAACGACCGACTTTACTTGTATTAAATTCATTTAGCCTTTTGTGAGAATAGTGAAACGTCGTAATGTGCCAGAGAACTGAATCCTCAGATTCAGTTTCAGATCCATCAATATTGAACTGATTTGGAAAGTGAACCCAGCAAACAATTTGTCAACTCCTCGACAGGTACAGGAGCAAAAGAAAACGACTTGCTCGATTCATCGTGGAGCTCAAGCCGTTTGCTCTCGCGGTCGTCATCGTCCTCCTTCAAGCCGCTGTCATCCAGGAGAGAGACGGAGACAAAGAACGAGCCCAGCCTGTCAGGTTTGGGAGAAAGAAGAGTTAGGACTCCTGGATCGGTTTCCTCATTGTGTACGCGTAGTTTTTGATATTTACAATTTTCACAATCTGTCTAAATGTTCTGTTAAACTCGGCTCAGATTCACACAAACTGCTCTCCTGTTCCCTCGTTCCAGATCAGACAGACAGGGTGACATCCACATATGCACAGGGAGCACGCCCTAAAGAGACTGCCTACTCTCCCTCCTCCTTCTCTTCCTCCTCCGCTGCTAGAGAAAGCTCCCTAAATCGCCACCTCTCATCTTCCACCTCCCACCGATCTCCTCTGGTGCGTGACTTCAGCAGCAGAACCACATCTCGTCTCTTGAGCGGCTCATCCGCCCTGCACTCATCTCAAGAACAAACAGGAAGATGTTTATCCTCAGATACTGCCTCCTCTTATTCCTCCCACACTCCCCGTTACACCACTCCTCTGGCCAGACCAGAGCCCACACTCCCTCCGAGGCCGGTTCCTGAAGGCGGTGAACCCGAAGGTCGCCGTTCTACTCGCTGCTTTCTGTCTCGTCTCTTTTCGCGCCGCTCCAGCCAGGACTCCTCCAGCGGATCGTCCAGTGCTCGCTCCCTTGATGATGACAGTCCATCAACTGGCGGAGAGTCTGTGGACAGCGACGAGGGAGCCAGGATTGGCAGCGTGGATCCTGACACCGGAGGATCCGAGATAACCTTGGGTAGCCTCAGGAATCATAGAGCAGACCTCACTCCTATTCAGGAAAACAACAGCGGTGGCTATCGTAGTGGCCTGGCCCAGCCCAGAACGGCATCGTGGAGAGAGCCAGGTGTAGGCAGTAGTAATACCAACAGCAGTGGAGGAGGTGGAGGCAGCAGCTCCTCCTGGCTCTCTTCCTCTCTCCGAGGCCGCTGCCCTCCTCTCCTCGCTCGCCTCAGAAGACATGCCAGGAACGAGAGCACACCGTCAACTGCAGGCTTAGAAGAAGGCTACAGCCGTCCGCAGCATTTACTGAGGAGGTGGGATGACCTTGAGCATAAAGCATCGCCGGATGAGGACGACGAGGAGGAAGATGATGATGATGATGAAGAAGAAGAGGAAGGAGCAGTAGGTTTAGAGGCCTTCGGTGCAGGTCGTGCTTGCAGACTTGGGGATGAAACGCTGCCTGAACTCGAGGATGTTGAATACTCGCCACGCCGCCGAGTTGGAGTGTATGAAAACGTTTCGGTTCCTGTGGGTCCACTGGGTGGTGAGAGCCAGCTGGAAGGCCAGAAGGAAAAGGTTATTTCCAGTAGGGATCAAGAGAAGCTGCGGAAAATCAAAGAGAGGTGATGGATTCTGTCCTTTGCGCAATTGCTGTCTTACTTATTCTGTATTTAATATATTTTACTGTTCAGGTTCCACCAACTGTTTCACTCCCCGTATTTTTCAGCTGTACTTTAAAAGTTTTAATATATGAAACTTGAAATGTAAATACGTACGGTATCAAGATCAGAACTAATTTTGTTCCTCTCCTGCCACAGACTGCTGCTGGAGGATTCTGATGAGGAGGAAGGGGACCTGTGCCGAATCTGCCAGATGGGGGAGGAATCGTCATCCAACCCCCTGATTCAGCCCTGCCGCTGTACAGGCAGCCTGCAGTATGTCCACCAGGAGTGCATTAAAAGGTGGCTTCACTCCAAAATCGGCTCAGGTATGTACAGGCATCCCGCAAGGCTGCGGTCTCTAACGGACACCTCGTCTCATCAACGAAGTCCCAGGTTTTAGTTCCATCTCCTCCATTTTTTTTTCTTCTCAGGCACAAACCTCGAGGCCATCACAACATGTGAGCTCTGTAAAGAGAAACTGCGCTTGAACATCGACAACTTCGACATTCAGGAGTTATACAGGACACATGTGCAGGTAAGTTAAATCATTGTTTCATTTTAATGGATTAAATGTATGTAGTTCTGGTAATATTTAGATTCATCTGACAACTCTATGCATGTGTTTAATAAAGTGCAAGACAAGAAATGCTGGTGTTCAATTGAGGTGTTGAATCATTTTAGCAGATTTCACTTTAAAGTGACCAAAACACAAAGTACAGTTAGAAAAATATGGAGAATTTGTGACAATTAGGCTGTTCACTTAGCTCTAGTTGCAATATGCTAAAAGATGTTTGTCTTACTCTGCAGTCGGAATACGACGACTTCATCAGCAGCGGCCTCTATCTAGTGGTACTGCTGCATTTCTGTGAGCAGAGGTTCTCCGACGTCCTCGGAGCTGTGGATGCAGCTGGGGTGAGAAAACGCACACAACCACAGAGACACACACTTCGCACATGGTGGCAATTCACTAGTCTCTGTCCACACTGGTTAAAAGAGCCACGTGTATTGTTTATTACAGATAACGGCACTTCCCTTTTTCTAGTCCGTGTGTGCACAGACGCTCAATACTGCCAATTTAAAAAAATGTTTTGACTGTTGAATTGACTTCACATCTTGAAAAGAGACAAATGTTCCCTTTCTCACCTAGTTGTACAACCTGGTGAGAGTTCTTCATGAACACATGGACAATCTTGAAAGTATGTTGTTGAATTCTTCACTCTTTCCGCAAATGAGCTTTCATCTGTAATTGTGTAAAGCTGTCAACATTTCTGTGCCATCAATAGCGTGTTTTCACTATAATATGTGTTATGCGACGACGTAATTTGACTTAATGTCTCCGGGTTTCAGATCCAAATGGAGAAAGTGACGAGGAGGCGCGAGACAACAGACCGTCTATTGAGTTCTCTGACCTGGACGACGATCTTGAAGAGGAGTACTGATTGTGTGAAAATGGTGGAATGGGGATAAGAAAGAAAAAAAAAAATTGAAATGAAAGTCGGTCAGGTGATTATAAGTTGCAGGGCTACTCCATACTAGTATGGTAGCTCGCCACGTTTTCATACATGCTTTGATATTGTCACGTTCATCTGAAACGCAACAGCCATGAGAAACACCAATGGCAAAGAACATGTCTCGCTGGTGGCTTTTGCAGATATGCAAACGTGGAATGAACTAGTACATAAAATATTTCGGTTAATAACGCTGTGTTTGTTTCTCTGAGAGTGCACTTTATTCAATTATTAAATAAAAATGCAAGTCTTTTTAACTGTTATGCCACAAGTGCTTTAAATAAGAAGGCAGAAATGAAAGCTGATTAAGTTGTGACGAGAAGATGATGCTTTTAGGAGAGAGTATAAACCGTTGTGTTTGTTCCTTGTGTCCGTTTTCCTCTGAGAATATGATTTTGAACGATGAATGCTACCCCATCGACAACTTTTCTTTGTCATTGTTTCATAAAAGCTATGTATAAACTTAAGTTTCACGCTTTTGAATTTGGAAATAAAGATTGATTTCAGATTGCCTTTTCTGTTACGGCCTCTTTATTATACACTGATCAGGCATAACATTATGACCGGGAGACGTAAACAACATTGACTATCTTGTGACAATTCAATGTTCTCCTGGGAAACTTCTGGACCTGGCATTCATTCATGTGGATGTTACTTAGACATGTAGCACCCACCTAGACCAGACCAGGCACCCCAACCTCATAGCAGTGACACTCCTTGATGGCATCAGCCATCCCCAGCAGGATGCAGCCTGACACAGACACACACACACACAAAAACGCTTTAGGAACAGCTAACAAAAAACAAGATGGCACAAGGTGTTGACCTGGCCTACAAATTCACTAGATCCCAAATTGCTCAAGTATCTGTGGGATGATCCACAGAGGCCCCTCCCCTCAACGCACAGGACCCAAAGGTACCCACCAACAACATCCTGTTGCCAGACACCACAGGGAACAGACTTTGAATGGGGTTTACTGATGTTTATGGTCACGTAACTTTGAGCCTCTCTAGATGTAAAGGGACAGTTAACATTCCCAGAACATGTGAGTCAAGTCTGATAAGGGAGTTCCTCTAGATTGTCCCATACCAGCTTTCCTATTTGTTCAAACAATTCAAACTGAATGAAGTGCAAAATGGCAGGTCAGTCTGACAGGTTGAGAATACTCTGAAGTCTTGAAGCTAAAAACTCTTATAAAATCAGAATGAGCACCTTAATACGGTACAGCCCTGTCAACCACTGACTGATGATTCTATCACATAACAGTAAACCCAAATGAGACTGTGTGACTGGACTGAAAGAAGGATTTCCCGTCAGAAACTGTACATTTAAATTGAAGTTGACTAATTAGTTATTAAAATAACTCATGCTAAGTCTTGCTATTTTTTTTTTTTTTTTTACTGCAGTCATTTCCCTTATTACACATCTCCACATGCAGTGAAGACAAAATACAAAACAAAAAAAAATGTTTCAACACTAACTACTTCACAAACTGTTTCCAGTAAACAAGACTGCAGGATAAAAAAAGTCTTTGGAGACAGGACATTTTATTGGAAGAAAACTGTACCTGATTTGAGCTGACAAATTTGTGCAGGAGTGATAGGAAAGTTTAAAAAACGAAAAGAACATTTGGTTTGCAACCTGATATGACAAATACGAATTAGCATAAGACACATCGAGGCGACTCCTCAAACCGAAGGGAAAGCTTCTGACATTCAACTAACTCTTGAGCATCTTTGGTTCATTCTCAAGTTATAAGACAAACATATTTACAAAGCATATGCAGCATAACGCCAGTGCAATCTGAACATCTGTTAAAAAAAAAAAATACATCTCTCCAAATTGTGCTTAACGATAGACGAACTGCATCTCCACAACATATTAAAGTGCGTTCTTGCTCAGTAGTTACGTGCATAGTAAAGTCAGATCCACAGTCATTTACAATCAGTTTGTTTTTGAGACTAATACAGTTTGATTCTTAACTGGAGTTAAAGGCATTAATAAATCAATCCCTAAGCATTTCAAACTTTTATCACAAATAATGTTCTAAGGCACGGTCAGTGAGATTTTATGTTCTCTGCTGATTTAAAGGCATAGTACGACTAAAATTAAAATAAAAAATGATTTCCTTAGACCAGTGTTAACTCTCAATTTAAGAATTTAAAAAGCAGTTTGTTGAGATTTGTTAACCAAGTAGAGCTCAGAGCTTAATGGCAGAGTTTGATTTCTGTATAAGAGCGTTTGTGGGAGTGTAATGAGTATTTAAAGGAGAAACTATCTGCAAATATGACACACGAAGAAACCAAAAAACAAAAAAAGTTGACCTGCTCTTTTAAAAATCTGTTAATGAAAGTTTGTTCGTGTTTTGTAAATGAGAAATTAGACTGAGCAGATTTTTTATACACTATATTACCAAAAGTATTCGCTCACCTGCCTTTACTCATTCTATGAACTGAAGTGCCATCCCATTCCTAACTCATAGAATTCAATATGATGTCGGTCCACCTTTTGCAGCTATTACAGCTTCAACTCTTCTGGGAAGACTGTCCACAAGGTTGAGGAGAGTGTTTATAGGAATTTTTGACCATTCTTCCAAAAGCGCATTGGTGAGGTCACACACTGATGTTGGTCGAGAAGGCCTGGCTCTCAGTCTCCGCTCTAATTCATCCCAAAGGTGTTCTATCGGGTTCAGGTCAGGACTCTGTGCAGGCCAGTCAAGTTCATCCACACCAGACTCTGTCATCCACGTCTTTATGGACCTTGCTTTGTGCACTGGTGCACAGTCATGTTGGAAGAGGAAGGGGCCCGCTCCAAACTGTTCCCACAAGGTTGGGAGCATGGAATTGTCCAAAATGTTTTGGTATCCTGAAGCATTCAATGTTCCTTTCACTGGAACTAAGGGGCCAAGCCCAGCTCCTGAAAAACAACCCCATACCATAATTCCTCCTCCACCAAATTTCACAGTTGGCACAATGCAATCTGAAATGTACCGTTCTCCTGGCAACCTCCAAACCCAGACTCGTCCATCAGATTGCCAGATGGTAAAGCGTGATTCATCACTCCAGAGAACGCGTCTCCACTGCTCTAGAGGCCAGTGGCGGCGTGCTTTACACCATTGCATCCGACGCCTTGCATTGCACTTGGTGATGTGTGGCTTGGCTGCAGCTGCTCGGCCATGGAAACCCATTCCATGAAGCTCTCTGCGTACTGTACTTGGGCTAATCTGAAGGTCACATGAAGTTTGTAGCTCTGTAGCAATTGACTGTGCAGAAAGTCGGCGACCTCTTTGCACTATGCGCTTCAGCATCCGCTGACCCCTCTCCGTCACTTTACGTGGCCTACCACTTCGTGGCTGAGTTGCTGTTTTTCCCAAACGCTTCCATTTTGTTATAATAGAGCTGACAGTTGACTGTGGAATATTTAGGAGCGAGGAAATTTCACGACTGGATTTGTTGCACAAGTGGCATCCTATGACAGTTCCACGCTGGAATTCACTGAGCTCCTGAGAGCGGCCCATTCTTTCACAAATGTCTTGTTTCACAGTCTGCATGCCTGAGTGCTTGAATTTATACACCTGGGGCCAGGCCAAGTGATTAGAACACCTGATTCTGATCATTTGAATGGGTGAGCGAATACTTTTGGTAATATAGTGTACATTAAAAGAAAAAAAAAACAGCTTTTGAATGTTTGAAGTCACTCACGCATCAGTGCAATTTCACTTGATAAGGCTGAAAGGGAGTCTTAAGCCAGAAAGTGTTACGTTGCATAATTTGGCAAATCAACAGAAAGAAAAAAAAAAAAAAACACTATTATAAATGATCAGTGTTTACCAGACAGAACCTGGCTCAAGCATTTACATTAGCACAACACAGAAGTCTTAATAAACACAATCTAATCCAAATAAGGAAAACTGAATTGGCAGATATTCACAATTCTCAAAACGGTATTTACAGTCCTACATCATCATTTTCGAAAGTTTTCAGGCTTGAGCAAGGTAAATAAATAATTTTAAAAAAAAGAAGCGGGTTGGCAGGGCTGCTGCATTCACTCTGGCTGAAAAGTACCCAAACATTTGCACACGAAGCGGGCGGGCATATTACTGCATTAATACTCCCTGAGGCGGATGAAATAAGCGAGCTCAGTCAGTGTCTATCATA
Organism: Chelon labrosus; assembly: GCF_963514085.1. Lineage (NCBI taxonomy): Eukaryota > Metazoa > Chordata > Actinopteri > Mugiliformes > Mugilidae > Chelon > Chelon labrosus. Next base: position 7,539,153 of record NC_140339.1, read on the forward strand.
CTGGTGGCGTCCGACTCGTCGTAAGTCCTCTTGTAGCGGACGGTGGAGGAGAAGCTGGACCTTTTCTTCTTATAGATGACGAAGCCGACGGCGGCGATGAGGGTGAGGAGTACTATGATGAAGAGGCCCAGTGCCACGGGGGAGCCTGTTGAAGCTGAGGACAGAAAATGGAAGTTCGTACATCATCGCTCTGCGGCCTGATTCTGTGTTTCTACCGGTCGTTTTGCTAAATGAAAATAAAAGCCGATCCCTGCCTTTGAAAAGCGGGAACGTTTTAGGGCCAACGTGAATTTTTAAATACAAATCTGGAGGTTTGTTTGTGGGTTTAGTGAATGAAAACCTTGCAGATTTCAACAGTTTTGATGTATATGCACGTGCTTTCACTTTTTATCCATTCAAAATAAATGATAGAGAAAAAGTGAGTCCACTACAGCATATGTGATACTCACTCGCTTTAGTTTTGCAGACGACGCGGCTGTGGCTGGCCTTGCAGCTGACCAGAGACCAGGTTCCATTATCTACTGTCGTCATCACGGCACATCTGGGATCAGACGTCTTCCCAGTAATGGCACCGGACTTCCAGTTAGAGTAATCCAGAGCTGAGCCATCCTGCCAGGATAAAGGCTTACCTGGGAGGGGAAAGCGAAAAAGGACTACTTCACCACTTGTCTGAGACGTTACGAGCCGGTTTATTAGCATATTATGTTAGTTATGATAAGTCTTGTCCTTTGAGGTCTGTTTACCGACTGCAGAGGGAAACGTTTTGTTCCTTAACCCGTCTACCATCTGGTCACATACAGAACACAGTCGATTTAAAACTTTATTGCTGAAAACAGCTGCCTGCTGCGGCTCGACTATGCCGATGATGATGGCGATTGCGAATCTGAACCAAAACAGCTAAGTGCGAAGCTTTGAAACCAAAACAATGAGCTGAAAGGCACTAAAACGCTCCGCAGAGCTGTCCAGAGGGGGGACAAACCATCCAGGCAAAAGAGTATTGAGAACAACAACAAGTTTGATGCACGGTTAGTCCAATCATGCAACAGCTGTTTACGTGTTACCACAGAACACATTTTGGGGGTCTTAGAGAGCACATGTCTGCGTGGGTGTGAGCTGTTGCGGTGGCAAATAGAGGACTGACAGTATATTGGCAGGTGGTGTTAAGCTCCTCTGCACCTCAGGTGTGAAGGTGTGAATAAAGGACCAGAGAAGGCCTGAAAAGACATCACCTTTCGGCTGCAGAAGCTAATCATGTCTTGCTTTTTTTGTCTTTTTTAAAAAATAAAATAAACCTTTTATATTTGTAACTCTGTCGCCCGTCTCCGCTTTATATTGTAGCCCTCAAGCCGGGTCGTAGCAGGTGGTCATAATGCTTTGGCATCAGTGGATAATAAAGCAAAAAAATAAAAATGTTGACGTACATTGAATTTGCTACTTTTGTTCACAAGGTTTCTGATTAAATCAGGTAAGAATTAGTCATGTTGTCTGCATGTTGCAGCAGCCTTGACACTGTTGTAATCACCCTTTAATTTTCTTTATGTGTAAACAGACCACATTTCAAATTCAGAACTAGTTTGGAGCCGTTTTTCCTGCCAAATTAATTGTGTGGCAGTAATATCACACTTAAAACAAGCATTACTCATATCTTGACACCTGTGCTGGAAAACTAACCTGCAGATCGGGCCTAGGATGCTTCTGTAGCGTCTAAAGTTTCCATTTTAAAACACTGGGTTTACCTTGAGTATCCAGGTTCACGCCGAGCCACACTCGACTGGTGATGAGAGGGTATTCCAATATGTACTGCACCAGAAAGTTGTTCTCCTCCTTGGTTTTGATGGTCAGAAGCTGAGCGTCTGGGAGCGGAGAAGAAAAAAGGTGAGTGCAGTAAAATCAGATGAATATGAATTATAATCCTCCACACACCAAAGCGACTACTACTCACCCATCTTCTGACAGATGACCTTGGCCTGCTCCATGCTGTAGACGCTGTAGTTGTAGAAGCTCATGTCGAAGGCGTAGCAGTAATCTTCATGCTGGACCCACTTAGACAAACCATCACTCTGAGGGCAGCGGTTGGTTTGTGAGCCAGCTTCCATTTTGGCTCCTGATTCATAGAAAAACAAGAACGAGATGGATGAGGGTCAACGCTACACCCAAAAGAAATCATTTTACACCTTGTTTTTTTATAATCTGTTCTCTGTAGGTTTTATATTTCTGCTGTTTTCACCGTGCATATGACAACAAACATCTTTTGCCATCACGCACCAAACGATTCGGTGATTCTCTTTTTCCTCCTCTGAATTATTTCTGCAGAGTAAATAATTCAACGCTTTCCCCTTTCCTACTTGATGAAAGAGGAACAGCGTGGCTCTATGTTCTTAAAACGGGCCGGTGTCTTACTCTGGGAGGGGGTGGTGACGGCGGTGGTGTAGCAGATGGCGCCGTCTACTGAAGCACTGCAGTCGGTCTTCACCCAGTCTCCAGCCGGGGTTATATAAACACAGCTGGCCTTCTGCTTGTCTGCGCTGGAGCCCTCCTGTGACTCAGAGATGGTGTGCTTGTAGTCAAAGTTTGTTCCATCGGACCACTCATAGGCTGTGCCGCTGACCTGCATCGAGAAAGACGCCATTAGCAACCAAAAATGAGAACTAGGTGTAAATGTACTCAGTGTTTCTGTAAAGCTCAGTGATAAATAATATTTTTTTTAATGCACAAAATTCTTACGTCCTGGTTTGAGAGGCCAATCCAGAGCGGGAAGCCATCTGTCTTGGCAATGAGCCTCAAGTGTGCGTTGTGCTGCAGGTCATGAATGCTTGCCAGGTAACCTTCGCGCTGAGAACACTTTTCCAGAGCCTGGTACCAAGTCAGCTTTTTGGGCACGACCTCGTACTTCAAGCTGCCATAGTGTTGGAAATCTTTGGATGACTGGTTGTACTCGTGTTTAGGTTCTTAGGAGAGGGGGATTGCACGACACACTTTCAGTAACGATGTTAAGAGAGACGCAAAGAAATGGCGTGAGTGTAAAAACACCAACCGTAATTCAGTTTGCAGGCCACGATCGTCTGTTGTCTAAACTCGGGGAATAACTCTCTGTCTTCGATGAGAATCCAGGTGCCGTCAATGGTGAGACCCGCCATGAACCGTCCGTCTAAATCCGGTCGGCCCAGCGCCCAGTTGGAATATTGAACATTTGTGCCATCGTACCACTTTGTCTGATTATCTGCAGCAGAACAAAACCACTATTATCCGTTGCACGACGACATAAGTAGAGTGAGAAAGATCTGATCCGCTTTTCTATGACCTTTCCGGTTACAAGTAAGTAAATTATAGTGATCTGTGGTACTGATAAAACATGAACTAAACAAAAACATGCAGTCAGAGTCTAAACAAAGTACCTACCGATGTCGTCTCTGAACAGTCCCAGCCACACATACTGGACCAAGGATTTAAATGGTAAAAGCTGGCTCTTGATAAACTCGTTCTCCTGCTCATTTCGGATCGCCAGGATGTCTGCTTCCGCATCTGTGACATGAATGCGCCTTCGTTAGCATCGCCGGTCTGTTACAGAACGTTTCGCATGTGAACGCGCCAAGAAGTGGCCGCAAACTCTTACGTAGTTTTTTGCAGGTGTCCAGGATCTTGCCCTCCTCAAACGAGTCCCACCTGGAGCCGACCAGCTGGAAGGAGTAGCAGTTGTTCTTCCAGGGGATCCAGTTCGGACCGTTAACTTTATGGGGGCATTTCACGGCAACATCATCGGGCGTGGTGATGGTCTCCTCTGTAATGAATGATAATGAGGTGGGCCAAACTCAAACAGGAAAGAAGGAAGAAAAATTCAAGCAAAGAAAGAATATTCCAGAGTCTTTGTTAAGCTTGTGGTCCTTTGGCAACAGTGCCGTGGGTAACGCGTTAGAGTACTCTAATTACTTTTTTCGTGTAACTTGTAACGTAATGCGTTAGTTTTGTGCGTTAAGTAATCAGTAACTTCGTTATTTTTTTAAAAAAGTAATCCGTTGCTTTAAGATTTACTCCGGATAAGGAAAGAAAAATTCCGACTACAGCCTGCTTTTTGTCAGACAGCTCTGTGCTGTGTGTGATGATGCGTCTGTGCCCTGTTGACCTACGTTACCTGTGTGTGTGTGTGTGTGTGTGTGTGTGTGTGTGTGTTTTCGAACCGCCGGCAAGATGGCAGAGAGGACAGCTTCCGAATCGTGGAAGTACGCACATTATTTTCAATTCGCCAGCGAAAAGGACAAGAACAACATAACGGTAAAATGCACACTCCGCGTTGGTGAAAAGCTTCTGTCGACCGCAAAAAACTCCACTTCCAATTTAAAAAAAAAAAACATCTTGTATCCAAGAAGCACCACTCTATCACCCTGGTATTATTATCCGGCAGAGTTAATTTGGTTGGATGAATGACGTTATTCATTGTCAGGACTTCTCGGTACATTTAAAGGAGGCTGTGTGTCCGTGTCAGTTAAGTTGCAGCAAGTGCGAGGTGCTGCAAACGGCTTTTAATTTTTGGTAACGCATGAGTACTCTAACGCGTTACTTTTATTCACAGGTAACGCTGTAACGTAACAGATTACTTTTAATTGATGGTAACATTGTAACCTAACTAACTACTTTCCAAAGTAACTATACCCAACACTGTTTGGCGAATAGGGAAGCTGTGACACAATTTACAAGTTTCTAAAAAGTTTCTAAATTTCCTCTGCAACCGATTCTTCAGCCTGTTACCACAGAGAGTCAACGGCTTCTCCATGACTGTACTGTTCAAGATTTATATTCCCCAGTATTCCCTGTCTGGAAAAACGTTTCAATTAATTCCAGTCACTGCTTCACTCACTGTGCGACTTGTAGCAGATAGCGCCCCCTCGCTCCTCCTCACACTTGGTGGTCTTCCAGAAGCCGTCCGTGTCCAGGTAAACACACGAGCCGCCGGTGAGATCAGGAGACCAGCGACTGAACACGGTGTGACTGTGGTCAGTCCAGCGGTAGTGGAGCCCGCCCTGAACGGGAAACAAAAGGTTAGATTCGTTGACGTCGAGTTAAAATCAACGAGGCTTTCTTCGGCGCACTCACGTCTTCGCTAAAGAGGCCGATCCACATGGGCTTCTGCGCTCTGCTCACGTGGACGGTGAGAGTGGACTGCTGCAAGGTGTCAGACACGCTCGCCAGGTACATGCTTTTGGTATTGCACTGCTCTAAAGCCTCAAACCAGGTGAGGTTTTTGTCGAGCAGCAGGAAGGTGTCGTTGCCGATGGTGAAGTTGTCTGAGATGTAGGGCTCTGCAGGTTTATCTGAAATAAAACATAGTGCGTTTGAAAAAGAAAAAAAAAAAAAAGTTGCAACAGAGACCCGACCGTGTTGCTGTAAAGCCTCTGTTGATGGATGACCCTGATGAAGGCCACAAGGCAAAAAAAAAAATGCGTCGGTCTATTAAAGTGGTTCGAGTGCTGCTGCAGACTTGACCTTTCTACAATTTATTTTCCTCCTCCATGCACGTTGGTAGCAGGTGAAGTTGTGCCAGAAATGTCTCCTTTTTATTGTATTTATATGAACTCTTTCAGAATACAGAAGGATTGCAGACGTCGAATCTTGAACCCTTAATCACCACCCTCAAAAAAAAGGATGGCTTGCTATGAATTGTTTTACCTTTCAAGCGTGTTTTATTTTCCAGGGACGCAGTGATGAGGAGTAAATAAAATAAAAGAACCTAGTAGTGCGCTCCCCTGCTCCTAAGATTGTCTCACGTCACGGGAAATTGTTTTGTATAGCAAAGGGAACGGATCAGGGAAGCGTTGACATAAAATACGATTCATGTCAAACAATATCACCATCACATGGAGTTAGGAACTTGTGAGAGATGAATATGCAGCTTGCAAATGGCAAAACTCGTGCAATCTGGTACGGTTGGTGGATAGAATCAACAACTCGGCAAGTCCCGTCCAACGCTGAAACCCAATTTTTCCGACATCCCATCAATGCACAAGTATCACAGCAGATTAAGTCAACTGTGACTCAAGATTCGCGGAAAAATAAACGTGGATGATAACATGATGCGAGGTGTCGGAAGGGGAGACGTACCTGCGTAGTGTTGGCAAATGGCCAGCTGTTTGAATTCTGCACAGGAAGTGTAGTCCCAGGTACCCAGCATGTTAGTGTCTGGATTATTGAGCATGTACACACAGAAACTCTCTTGATCCCATGCCTTGGAGAGAAAAAAAAAAAAAAAAAAAAGAGAAAGAGAAAACAATGTGAATTGAAAAGAAAGTCAAATTTTACCCAGAGATCAAATTGTGGCACCGACGCTAACCGCAATGCACGCTCACAGAAGTGAAGATGAAGGTGAGACTTACGTGGACTTTTATCGTCTTACGCTTGCCCACAAGCAAAGGGTTAAAGTTGCTGAATTCAACCTGCGACTTGTCAGCCCACGTCAGTTCGCTGCGCCGGATTTTCAGACCAATCCATATCTCATCCCTGTTTATCCCAAGTGTTGGCAGGAGGGTGTTGATGAAGTCTAAAACCACAGAGAGCACATTTATTCTGTGTATTCGCTTGAAAATGCATCTTTTTTTTCTCTTTAACAGATTCAAAACATAAAAAAAGGTATTTAAGAGCATTAGAATTGTCTTGTTGGTTGATAAATAATAATAATAATAATAATAATAATATGTCCTCACCTTGCTCCACCTGATCTTGTATAGTGAGCATGGTTCCCTTCATCGTCTGGCACTGCTCATCGGCATAGGAGTATGTCACCGGCTTCTGGCTCGACACGAACATATAGCACTGAAAAAAAAAATTTGAATCACTTCATTAAAACCTGTTTATTTATTTTCTACATTTTGTTGATCTTTATACTAAATGTTAGAAATAATCTTTCTTTTCTTAAAGTATCGTCGTCTTTTCTCATCTTTCAACAGTGATTCTATCGAGTACAATCGTTCGTGGAAATAAACAAATAATAAACAACATCGCAAAAAGGGGTCAGTCTGTTCCAAAGGGTTCCACGTGTCGGACCTTATTTCTGAAGGACAGCGCTCTCTCTTCACAAGGCAGTCCTCCAGGACGAGGTTCCAGAGGGTCAATCTCCACGGACGTGATGTTCTGCTTTTCACACACAAATGACATCCGCTGCTGGCAACTGCGATCATGCCCTGCAAGTAAAAAACATCATAAAATAATAGTTTGGGGAAAAAAAAATACATAAAAAAAGGACAAAATACAAGCAAACAAAACCCAACACTGTCCTAAATTAGTGGAGACAAACACAACCCTAGACACTTTGAACCGCCGAGAGGAGCAGCCGCGTCTTTCATTAGCTGAGCCAGGTTTGCATTTAAACTTGAAGAGAAATAAAGGATTCAACAGTTTTCTTTAAGGCACTAAAAGAAAAAAAGTTTTACAAAGAGTAAATCGGTATAATTCATCCGTTACATGTTCTCTCTCACAGTCATTTACAAAAGTGGTAAACAAAAACCCTTCACTGCTTTTAAAAAGGCACAGAAATCCGATTACCAGATTCCTTTCTCATTCAAAGATATCGATTCCTTTTACTTGATTTCACTTGACTCATTTTTTTTTGTCCAAGTAATAAGGCGACCTAAAAAGAAAGCGCATACATACGTGGAAAGGGATATTCGGAGGTGATGAAGGTGCATCTACCCCGGAGATGTAAATTATAAAAGTACATCTGGGGGTACCTAGGAGATTTACAGATGCAGTCAATACCACCATCAAAATTTTCTTTCCTTAGTACAGCGTTGACTGTGTGCGTTTGTGACGGTAGCGACTTACGTCATGGGGAATAACCGGTGAGGATCCCTCATGTTGACCCACCAGCCTTCCGAGGACGAACTTGACAACTGTTCAGAACATGTAAGTTTAAGTACCACATAATTAATATCGATTCCCTATTAATTAAATAAAAGTTTCATCAAGATGGCCTCAAGATCTGGAGTGGCCTATATTTCACTGTGTGGTGAATGATTTGATGATTTTATGACACTGGTCTTATGTTATTATGCAGAAGTAATTACTGTTCTGTGGTTTAATTGATACCAGCTGCAATCTCAAGGAAAACTGCCAGCTTTCCATGACATCAAGTCTACACACTGATCTAGCATAACATTAAAACCACTGACAGAAGAAGTAAATAACATCTTGTGGCAATACAATGTTCTGCTGGGAAACTTTTGGACCTGGCATTCAGTCATGTGGATGTTACTTAGACATGTAGCACCCACCTAGACCAGACCAGGCACCCCCACGCCCTAGCAAGGGGTGGGGGTACAGTAGTATATCCCCCACTGTACAACTGGTCCTGATTCGACGGGATTCCTTACCCATCATTACACGGCCGCTTACTGACTTTCATCACTTACCTTTTGTAGCTTCTGGTGGATTACGGTGGCAGTCATGGAGCTGCCTGGAATGGCCAGTCTGCTGCCGTTTCCGCTGCAATATTGGATCGCCTCCTCGAAAGTCAGCTTCGGTTCATTAACAAACCAAAACTCTTCTCCGTCTACAAAGATCGACGTGTTATCATGCCCGCCTGAAAAGGACGACAATTCAACGTTAAAAACATTCTGTTAGTAGATCGTCTGAGGAAAGAAAAGTTGCATAATTTTTTATTTTTGTTTGTTAAACACAACAGCTACAGAACGAAGGAGATGAGATTCTAAAAAGATGAACGGTCATTACCTGGATTGTACCACTCTGGGACTTTTGGTGTCTTTCCTGTTGAAGCGTTGACAAAAAAAATTAGTTAGATGCAAACAAAAATAATAACTTGACTTTGTGCTCCAACTGATTTGGTTTTTAAATTACAGGGAGGATTACACCGATCAGCCACAACATTAAAACCACCGACAGGAGAAGTGAATAACATCGACCATCTCATGACAATCCAGTGTTCTGCTGGGAAACTTTTGGACCTGGCATTCATTCATGTGGATGTTACTTAGACATGTACCACCCACCTAGACCAGACCAGCAGTTGTTTAGTGACTTACCGCGGGGTATTTGGCAGACCCACTCCAGCCTGGTATCGCAGTGAAACGGTGTGGCGTAGTAACGTTTAAGGTATATGTCGTGGAGCAGGAACAAAAAGTGCTTCATGGTGCTTCTCATTGTCTAGATGGGGGATACAGATTGTTTGCAGAAAGGTTATCCAGCAGGAAATCACAGGGCTTGTTGCTACCTACAGTTCAGTGACAATTTATTTCAACACACACACAAATACAGGTTATAGTGACAAGATAAATAAAGTACTCAAATGTTCATCTCTCGTTTAAAGTCGGATAAATCCGCCCAGCGTACCTTGAATGCAGCACAGTCCCGATTGTATTCGTCGTCCTCATGGAAGTCTTCGTGCAAAACATCCATAGACATCTGTCGCAGGCATTAAATAAATGTGATGCAATAAGTCTGTGCCAACCACGTATGGTGTGTTTGAGACAAATAACAGGGTGCTGTTTCAGCTGCAGGTTAAAAGAAGATCACATCCCAATATAATGTGGGGGTGCGGGGGGTTCAGGGTTCAGTGTTGTACTCACAGCACGGCCATCGCTCCACCGCCAGGACGGATCAGCCGGGTTTCTCCTGTTCAGGCCGACCCAGAAGTACCGGTCATCACTGCGATGAGAAGAAGGAATCACCGTTAACCCCAACACTAAACCGACCTTTCTTTCAACACACTTTTCAACTATTTTAAGTGATTCAACAGTTCCCCGGGCCAATATGCGTTAGGAGATGTGTTTAACTTGATATTCGAGTTAAAGTCCTGAATGTTAATGCAAACAAAGAGACAAGTTTGAACTCTGAGATATGCGCCTACAAAGACAAACTTCCCTGTTTGGATCTCTTTGCTAATGTGACTGGTAGTGCCGGTCGGACAGGGAATCTCTACCAAAGTGTGTGTAAACAACAATTATGATTTGTCAGAAAGTCGCATACATTCGAAAAATGTGACAGGACAGGACTTGTGTGCAAACCTGATAGTTCCTCTCATGATGACGTGCAGCGTTTCCATCTCTTCTGCGGTTCTGAAGCTGGCTAAATTGGCTCCCAAAGCCTTACAGAACCTATCAGCTTCCTCCCAGGAGCGTTTTCTGCTCAGCCTTTCCTCATGAAACACCTGATGAGAGGAAACGACACTTCATAACAGCTACTAAAACCTGCTTCTGCAGAATAAAGCTTTTTTTTTAATCTCCTGCAACCTGCCAACGTGGAGATAGCGCCATAGGGGGCTACACCAGAGAGTCGGGAAAAAAACCCAAAAACAATTCAGGTGTCACATCTTGTCTAGAAGAATCAAGACTGGTCATTGCACAAGCACAGACAAACCAATTCTGAGATTTCTGAAATAGTGGCACACTCAATGAATTTAAATTAAATGTCTGTTACCGCCAATGTAATATCTATAAACCATAGACTGTGTAAAGATGGATGACGGATTTGCTCCTCAAAAGTGAAGCCTAAGAATGTATAGCTCCCCCTGGTGACTGGCTGTAGTATAGGTCATAAGCTCCGCCCCCTCCATGTTAGTGGATGGGGCTTGCACCAAACTAAAACACACTTTCTTTTCAAGGATGGTTTTGTTATTTCAGGTAGTTAATATAACGTTGATGAATGTTAAAGTGTCCGGTTTTTAGATAAGTTTTGTTTTAGTTAGTTATTTGATGCTATAGAAACAGGATGTGACATAATGGTGACCACCAGTTGCCATGCCAACTGCTCCGTAAAGAGGTCCTGTAGGACCATGAAAATAAATAAATAAAAAAAAATAAGTACAGTGTATAATCCAATATTTTCCTCGTAACTGGTGGAGGTAGAGCAGAGCACAGTATTAATTAAACGAAAGTCTGGTGAGTGTGTGTGTGTGTGTGTGTGGGGGGTTCATCAATAATGCGCCTCCGCGTGGCTGCACTCTCGGACCGTACTGCGCAGACTCTGGCTCCAAACGCGCAAGATGGCGCTGCACGCATGCCCCAAGAAACTAGCGTCAGTTTGGCCAATGCAAGGAAGTGGGGATGCATTGTCCATATTTATATACAGTCTATGCTATAAATATATATGTCGATACGAATGCTAAATTGTTATCAGATAATAGCTGAGGGGTTCCAAAATTGCTCAATGCTCAATGAGATGAAGAGGAATCCAAGAGTGTGAGCTAAAGACTTACAGACATCTCTGGCACATGCCAACATTATTGTTGACAAATCTACAAGTAAAACAAGAATGGAGTTCATGTGAGGACACCACGGAGAAAGACACTGCTGTCCAAAAAAAACATTGCTTCACGTTTGCAAAAGAGCACCTGGATGTTCCACAGCACTACTGGCAAAATGTTCTGTGGACGGATGAAACCTAAATTGAGTTGTTTGGAAGAAACACATTACGCTATGTGCGGAGAAAAAAATGGCACAGCACGCCAACGTCAAAACGTCCTCCCAAATGTGAAATGTGGTGGAGGGGGCATCATGGTTTAGGGCTGCTTTGCTGCCTCAGGGCCTGGACGGATTGCTGTCACTGACGGAAAAATGAATGAATTCTCAGACATTTTGCAGGAAAGCGTAAGACCATCTGTCCGCCCAACTGAAGCTCAACTGAGGATGGGTGATGAAACAGGACAACGACCCAAAGCATAGAAGTGAATCAACAACGGAATGGCTTCAACAGAAGAAAATATGCCTTCTGTCGTGGCCCAGTCAGAGTCCTGACCTCAACCCGATTCAGATGCTGTGGCATGACCCCAAGAGAGCGATTCACACCAGACAACCCAAGAATATTACTGAACTGAAACAATTTCTGATCTGCAACTACAGGAAACGTCTGGTTGGTTGCTGCCAAAGGAGGGTCAGGCACTAACCTTGTAGCAGTATTTGATGCCTGCTTTAGATGCCCATCCGGCGGGACAGGTCGCGTTGGAGTTCAGCTCCGGCTCTGGGAGCGGAGGTGGAACGAGGTCTTTTCTGCAAATGGTGCCAGCTTTAAAACTGGTGCAGTTCTTCACCTCCCATGTGCCCAAGGGTACTGCAGTGGACATCACCACACAACCTCTGTCCCGATCTAAAGTGCACACATGAAGGAAACACAAAGAAACTTAAAATGTGGAATTATTATATTTTATTTTTTTTTTCCTGAAAAATTTAAATAAAGCAGCAGTTAAAGTTAAAGACGTTAAAGTGCAATTTTGTTGTCTAGTGTTAGCCTCAGTATAAACAGGTTTACTTAAAGTAGTTTCAAGAGCAAAAATAAATAAATTGTAAAGTTTGAATCAGTAAATCTGAAGCTCAACGCTAGATCCTGTACACTGGTGTTCTGCAAACAGAATTACATACAGCACACAGTAAAACCATAATCTATCATGACCCAAGAGTCTGTTATGAGACTACAGTTTCGAGCGGTGAAACAGCTTTGGGGTTTTACTAACCTGGCTGGTACCCGCCCCAGTTGGTGTAGGTAACCACATCCTGACTCAGCCACTGGTACTCCCCCGTGCTCTTGATATCCTGCAGCGCTATCCAGTAATACTGAGTGTCCTTGCCTATCTGCTCACTGAGTAGACGGCTGATAAAGGCCTGCTCAAACCTGTGGAGTACAATTAATACATTTGTGTTTAGATTTGAGGAAGTTATAATCTACATTCTAGTCAGAAATGGAGGTTGTCCTTTAAATCTGTACCAGCAAATATGCACGTGTGTACCTTACCTGTTTCTTATAGTGATGTTACAGTGGTCTTTGAAGGGCACTTTTTTGGGGTTCACTTGATAGCAAGAGTTGCCATGTCGTCTCCATCCCTGGGTAATGGAAAACAATAAGACAAAAAGGAAAAAAACAATCTTATTTCATGCGCTGGTCAGCTTTGAGTTTAATGGAAAGAAAACCTACAAAATCCACATTTTACTGTACGTTCATTTATCTACTGGAAATTTAGGTTGGATAATATTATATTTATAAATGTATAGTTAAACAGATAATTCATTTAAGTAATCAACAGGGGAAGTGTGCCAATCAAAACATATAAAGCAAAGACAAGAAGATAATCTATCTATAATTTATCCCACAGTGGGGTAATTTGCAAACTTCCTCACACAGAGCCAGAAATCTCCATTAAAACTGAGATATACTAAACTTTTCTCTATGTACATTCGAATCTTGAAGGTTTTTCCAGGTTTGTTCCTTCAGTATATCATTAATAATTTGATTTATGTATATCTTATACCTATAAACATGATGAAAAAGGCTTTTTTTCTTGATACTGGCAGAATTTTCTGATTTATTTTAACACTAAACTCTAATATCTTAAAAAATATAATTTTTATTCCAATCTAATCCAGTGTTCAGATGTCAGTTCTGGAAATTAATGCAAATTAGTGCATATTGAGCCAACCAATAACCTGATTTCAATTTTTAAACATAAAAAATAAAAACAAATGTGCAATACAAAAAAATTAAATTAATGTAAGTAATCAGCTGGGCAAATTTCATGCTGATATCTATTAGCTAAAAAGGCTAACTTATTCACCGAATGTCATGGTGCCCCTTGTTACGGTAGACCCGTCTGTGATGGGAATGTACGAAGAACACATGCTGTTTCTTTTGTTTTCATCCTACTATCATATCTATATCTTTGTTTGCGTATAACAGCTGCCAACACAGCTACGGATCTGCTTGACGCCGACACATTCTTTTTGCAAGATTTCCTGATTACCACTGACGCATACATGAAGGTCATGCACAAGACGAGCAGAAGAACAGATATTGCTGCCTCATCGCAGCCTTGATCTAAGAGACATTACGCAACAATGGTGATGCATAGATAATGCAAAAAAAAGTCTACTTACATCCTCAAAGCGACATCCAGGCTGTGTTGCTGAATCATTAACTTTTCCTTTCTTCTGGCACATGAAAGGAAGCCTCTGTGTGCAGTTCCCAACCCGCCATCCATGAGACTGCGGAGAATGCAACACAGGTTTGATTTTGCAGGACTCGTACAAATGGGAGAGCAAATACACACCCTCGGCCAACACACTCACACCCAATAAAAAAAATAAAATAAAGCAGCACGCAACAGGTTGTGGTACACGAATGCACGCACCTTTCCAGCGTAGAAGACACAGCTGGGATCCCGAGTGGGCTGCGCTGGTTGGTTTTGGTCCCAGTAGGTGAAGGTAGTGGGGGTCTTGTCGCTCCACGTGAAGACAGTGGAGTCAGTGCCGACACCGAACAGACCGATCCACACGTCCAAAAACTTGCCATCTGATGCGATAACACAAACAAACTTTAAGTTAAACATCAGACTCAAACTTTGCTTCTTGGGGAAGAAATAATGCAGCAGTGCGTAAATGAAGAGACTCAAGAGATTTCCTAAAAGCCAAATATATACAGATAAAATGTATGCCAAGTACCAAACATGAAAATTAGCTTCACCTGAATGGAAATTAGTGTTGATCATCTCTTTGCTGTCGATGGAGTGAAAACTAGCTAAGGTTCCTCCCTCGGTGACGTTGCAGTGCTGCTGGGCATCTGCAAAATTTTGTGGCTTGTCCTTCACCAGCTTGTAACACCATCCACTCCATGGGACCCAGCCATTTTCGCACACCGTTTCTTTATAGGCGAAAGGCTCTGTAGAGAGGAAGCGGGGCAGACAGATGACGCGAGATACGTGATTCGAACAAGGAAAAAAAAGGGAAATAAAAACGCTACGAAAATTAAAACAACTGTTGTGTGTGTGCGGTGAGAAGGAAAGAAAGAGAAAGAAAAAGAGAACGACAGAAAGACAACTGACCCTAAATAAGGAGAGCAAAATTACAGGTGGCCATAACACGCTGATACACAATTAATAGTAGCAAATGTTAGCATGCTAACAAGCTAAAACTGAGATGGTGAACAGGGTTCAAATTACACTTGTTAGCATGCTAACATTAGCATTCAGCTGAGAGCACACTTTTATATAAAAAAGACATGAAGACAGGATAAAAGGCAGACATAATACATAAAGACATGAGACATAAAAAGTAAAGATAGCTTAGTCTCATCCTCTCACACTCCACAAACGCTGCCTGTTCTTAAATTAGGATGAGTCAGGCACTGCAAAGATGGCGACGGTCAGTGTCGCCCACATAGAGCTTCAATTCCACTGTGAGATCTATACTTGCTAGCTTGTTTATTAGCATGCTGACATTAGCTCAAGCAGTTCAGCAGCTCGAGCTTTGCAGAGCAGCAGCTAACCCACCTGTGGTCGCCGTGTCAGAAGCGTTGACGCTCTTCTTGCAGATGTACGGCAGCCGTTTGTTGCATGACTCCGACTCAAAGTTCTTCTTGGAGTTCAGGACTCCACAGTCGGTATGGATGGTCGGGGAAACGGACGGCATTCCTGTCAAATATCAATAGCACATACTGACCGTGAGCGCAGAAGAGGTGTGGCACATGCATCTGGGTATCTCTCTAAGTTCAGCTTTACAACTCGGTTTAACAGAGAGGAGAAACAATGTTTTGTGTTCCTCTAACAGGCCAACGCTGTGCTGCTACAAGCAACAATGACATGCTGTAAATTACAATAACCACAAAGGCTCATATCATTAGAAGGCCAGGCGGCTGCAGTGTCCTTGATGTTCACATTTACGCTTTTTCTCCTTTGAGAAGAGAAAGAAGAAACATGTTACAATAGCTAGCAATCTTTATAAAGCCTCCCATTCAGCACTATTAATGGGTTATTCAGCAGCTCGAACAATCCCAACGCCACACTGTGTCCAATAACCAGGCACAATGAGCTTCTTTACAACACTAGCGCCATTGTTTCTCTGACTGACACGAACTCTCCGTTTGTAGAAAGGCAGCAGATCACAACAGGATGCAGGTCTTGGGTGTGCTAAAAGGAGCAGGTGTTTCTGGAAAGCGAAACAAGGTTACTCCGGTTATGCAGAACCCCACACTTTCAAACTGAGCTGCAGCTTCTTTACCACTTTCATTTAACCCCGCCCGACTTGCATGGCTCTGAATATCTCAGAGAAAGAAATATCGTTAAGTATTTAAGGGGGGGAGGGACACACAGAAGGGAAAACATTTAATAGTCGCTGTCACCTTCTTCCCAGCGCAACATGGAGAGAGCAGAGCCGTCAGACCACTGCCAGCCTTGCGAAGTGTCTAACTGGTGAAGGCCGATCCACATCCTCTCGGGCATTCTGTGAAGGCCGTCCAGAACTGAACAATGCAACATCAAAGCACACGGGAGTCAGTTTAATAAAGGAAATGGTTGGTCTCATGCAGTATGAATGTCACACTGAGCACACAAAAAGAAAGCAAAACACAAAGACACACGATAAGCTGATTGGGAAACAGAGGGGAGAGGAGCAGTCAAAGGCTAAAACTGACAAGTGTATCTCAGGAAAGCGAGAGGATTCGATATCTGCTAAGAGGAGTCGGCTTTAAATGTCACGGACAGCAGCTGGTTCACGAAGGATAGGCGGCTGGATAGAGTGAACCGCTGAGGTTTGATTTGCACTGTCACTCTCTGTGAGGTTTCTAATCTTCATAAAACGAGTAAGCGTGACCCAAGAAGTTTATAGCAGCATTAACCTGAGGACACGTGACGTCCTCGAGGCGTAAAGGCATAAACTTCACAAATGTTTAAACAGAAGGCAGTATTGTTGCAGCATTTTTTTTTTTTAATATAAAAACTCCCTCTGTCCCACTTCCAGTTGATCTTTCAGTAAAATTGTGGAAATCCCGCGGCGCGATGATCAAGAAATGACAAGGAATGGAAAGAAAAGAAAAAGGGAAGCTGAAGGGGAGGAGGTGGGGGTTCCACGCTCGCAGCTTTTGGCAAAACTTCGATCGATTACGACCTGCTGTGTCTGCTCGGTCTGTTCGAACGCAGATGATTTGCGCAACAGCATCATTTCGTAGGTGTGTCAGTGTTACTTTCCTTTACAGGCAGGAGAAGCCAAAGTAATAAAGTCACAAGGGCATAAAGAAAAATCCCCCCTGTGCATAAATGAAACAAAAATAGCGGTTTTGAATATCTGGTTTTTGTGTCATAAAAAGGGAAGCCCTTCTCAAGACTGCCTTGACTAAATGAGAAAGTCTGATGAGACAAATCCACTATACATGGTGACAATCAGGCTACATAACCTGTTATTCATATCATTCATTCCAGTTTTGCTCATTGGAGTGTAATTATGGTACATGTGTCTCTTCCTGTTGAGCTAGTTTATTGATTGAGGTTTTAAGAGAAAGTGTTCATTTCTATCTGTATGTATACAGTGTTTATTTACATCTATTTCTATTTCTTGTAGATTTGTACATTTTATGTGCAACTGCGCTACTGTGACCAAGCAATTTCCTGTGTGGCTCTACAAAGTCTATCTAAGTCTAAGAGACTTCTCTTCTAAGCTAAAACACTTATTATTGGGAGTTTTTATTGTTTGTAAATGAGGCATTCTTCCCATATCTGATCTGTGCCGGCCGTCATTAAGCTGCTAACCTTTTGGATTTTTGTCAGGAGACAAGTGAAGAAGGAAAGAAGAAGGAGTAAAAAGAAGGATTACAAGTGACAAGTCTGAAGTCTTACAGGTTCTGGAGTTGAGTTCGTCGAGCCCGGACAAACTGAGCAGATCAGCTCCCTGGCTGCGACATGAGTGCAAAGCTTCGTGCCAGGTCACCGCAGCGGTGGAAACAAACTCATAGCAGGACTCCCCCTCCGGCCCGGCGAACAGAGTGCGGCAACCCTCCTCTGCAGAGTCAAAGAGACGGAGTCAGTATTCTGCTGCTTAGAGATATTACAGAGGGCGAAAGCTTGATATTATTTGTATATAAAAAATAACACATGCCAGGCGTTAGACAGTATCCCTTCTTTTTGTCTTGGTCATAGTCTGAGGAGGTGGCACACCAGGACCGTTCAGGGAAATCTGAGTCGGGGAGACATCCATGATGCCAGCTGCCGTTGTATTTGAAGGGGAAATCACAGGGGGCGCCAGCAGAGTTCCCATCTATGGTGTGGACGACTGCACAGAAAGAAGACGCGAACAAAGACGCATTAGAAGCCTGCGGTGTTTGTGCCACTTTTAAGACATCTGCACAGTGTCACAACAGAAGACGTGTTAAGCGAAATTAGATGCGGGGCGGCACGCGCTGAAGTGCTTTTTTTTTTTTTTTTTTGTCTTTGCACAACACACAACACAGGACATGGGGTTTCTACACATCGCACACAAAGCTTACATCAAATCTTGTGTGGTGGGGGGGAAAAAAACCAAAACAAATCGTGCAACAATGACACCTTGTTGCTTCAAAGGAAAGAGAGAGACACTAAAGCTTTTAAGAGAGATTCGTTGTAATTAAGATAAATGCAAGAATCTGATCTGTTAAGTCTGTTTCATTTTGAAATATTCGAGCCTTATCATTAAGAAAAAGCTTTCAGTGCTTTAGACTGTTTAATGCATCCCTTAGAAAAATACATTAATCTAGTCTAATCTGATACATGGAAATGGGTTAACTTCCTGCCACTTGTGAGTCATGAATAAAAATATTTTTCCCTTGCAACAGTTTATTAATAACATATTGGATAAGAAATGCTTACTACAGATGTAAATAGATCTAAATAAAAAAAGAAATCTGAAGTTTTATCAAATATAGGACATAGTGTCACAGCAATGTCAGAGAGCAATACCAATGAACAGAAAGTGAAAGTTAGCTTCAGCACTCAACATATGCTGCAGCTGACCGGTACCATCATGACGCACAAATAAAGGAAGTCACCGAAAATACAAAAGCCACAGGGGAAGTTTTACTCTTTAACCTGGACTTTGAGGCGGCATGTCGTAATCGACCATAAAGGATAAATACATGATTGGGACGAAGCCAACCAACCGGTCGGACTTTCTTTGAAATGTGCTACAACCTGTTTGGCCAAGTAACACAGAACACAAATGAGACGGCTGTTTTTACCAAGGAGGACCGCATCACAAGGCAGCCATAACTTCACATTTAGTTCAGTCCTCTTCCAAATTTGATTTATTACACTCGACACAGAGTGAATTTGACACTACTTTCATTTCTTAATCAATGTTTTTCTCTCAGCCTCTCAGATAAGAGCAAGGAATCGACACTCACCACGATACGACCTCTCGCAGATGCTTTCTCCGGATCCTCCTCTCACCCAAGTATCATTACCGTCCCGTTTGACCATAACTTTGTCTTTGCTGACCGCCAGGGCCATCTCATACATGGTGTAAAGAACCGTATCCAGGCAACGCCACCCCAGGGGGCTGCTGGAGCTGCAGTCGAGCAGGGACAACGTCTTGGAGCGGACGTCCAGCGCCAAGCACAGGGATGTGGCCACGTGGAAGAGCCGCTGACCGGAACCCCACTTCCACAGCTGGAGCCTGCTCTTTGCATCGCAGTCGGCGAGACTCAAGTCTGAAGAAGCCCCCGTGACCAGGCACTTTCCCATGCTCGAGTGCTGAATGGTGAAAGCGCCATCGTCTGTGAGGATGGGACAGAAAAGAAAAAAAACTTCATCTTGACATCTGCTGCAAACCTTCTACTGCAATGAGGGTGGAAATGAGATTTCAATATAAACTGATGTGACCTTTTCAGACCATTATCTAAAACACAAAACAAAAAAAAAGAATGGTTCATGAGATTGAACTTTTTAAGCAATTTCTACAACAGGGAAAATCACATGAAAGGTTAAGCCCTGTAGTCGTACACGTTTTGCATACACCCACTAATCTGGTAGGGGGTAGAAAACAAAAATAGCATCTTCATTCCGGCAAAGAAAGAGGAAACATTTCTTTAACAGAAGTAAAAAATAATTAAAAAAAAAAAAACATGGCTGACAACTTTTAGATTTCTTGAGCTTATCTTTTAATGAGTTGGTAAAAAAATAGATGAATAAATAAATAAAAAACATTTTAAGACATTATATTCCTGCAAGATAGTCAAATTTGACATGTCTGAACTGCTAGCAATAACTCTACCACCGGGGAACAGAAGCTGGGCTGCATTTTTTTTAAGGAAATCAACTTGAGACTTCAGCAGTTTAAGTGACAAAAAGTATTTGTGCAGGATAAACGTTTTGCACACGATTACTGTGTCTTTAAAATTATTGACTGACTGTCTGAAGTCCACATTTCTCAAGATAATAAACCACATGGACAAACTTCATCTTAAGCCTTCTTAAGGCATGAACACTAATGTCATATTCTCATATTCTAACACAAGTTTGTGTATTTTACGCATGAAACCACTTATTTATTTTTAATATGAAGCAGTTTCTTCACATAAACACACGCCCTGCTGCCGTGTTCCGGTAAATTTGTAACATGGGTCAATGTTTTTTCAGCCAAAACAGAAAATAACCTCTCACCGAGGCTTCGCTCGCTGCGCGGTGTGGCACTTGTGTTTACGCTCGTACACAGACAGCAGCAGACATGTTAGCAGGAGGGAGGGAAGGGTGAGTGTGCAGTTTGTTGGACCAGAGGGTAAATGGTTAAAAAACAAACTGGGAACTATTTAAAAAGTATTTATAATAATAATAAAATGGATCAACAAAAAGCTGGGTCTGTATCTGCCTCCACTTGTTGTGGTCGAGCAGGTTTGTGGCTCCGATTCGCGTCGTGCGCATCAAGTTTTTATGTTTTGTTTTTTTTTAATTATCCAAAGAATGAGTCGAAAATATGAGAAGTGACGCAGATACGAAGGCAAAGTGTCCGAGCTCTCGGAGGTAGCAGCTACTTACCAGAGCTTTCAACGCCAGCCGGTGAACAAGTTCCCAACTGACCAGTCTCCAACACAATCAACAACACACAAAGGCAAAGTGTCGCTCTGGGTAGATTCAGCATGGTCCCAGCGGAGGCTTTCTAGTTGGATTCATAAAGGATCTGCTCCCTCTCTCAGAGTGGAGCGGTGGATACAGGACAATCGATGCCTGGACTTCAAATCGAAAGTGATCAGATAACCAACCTAGCTCTGTTCGCCCAGCTGTCAGCTGTGTTATCCAGCGTCCCGCTCCGACTGTAGCCTACTGTCAAGCCCTCACCGTGACTTCCGGTTTACGCACAAAGTAACGACGAGAAACTTTCCGCCGGGAAAAGTAGCAAAGTGAAAAGTTACAAAATAAAAAAAAAAAAAAAAAATTGACGAGTCAAACCATGCACATTTAAATGTGACACCATCCAATGACGAGATAAATAATTATAAATTATACTGAGAACACAACTGCAAAAAATATATATGACGAGTCAAACCATACTTGATTTAAATGTGAAACCACACAACAGAAAGGTCGAAATGACGAGATACATAATTATAAATTATACTGAAAACACAACTGCATATATATATATATATATATATATATATATATATATATATGTATATTTAAAAATTCCAAAATATAGCCTATATATTTTTTGTAAAGTTACCAAAATGCTGTGACAAAAAGGACAAAAAACGCCACAGGACACCCTCAGAAGGCCCATGTCCATACATCAGGGGTGTCAAACACATTTTACTTCATTTTACCACATACAGCCTAATTTGGTCTCAAGCCGGCCAGACCAGTAAGTTAACAGCATAATAACCTGTAAGTAACGACAACTCCAGATTTTTTAAAATTTGTTTTAGAACAAAGAAGAACAAGTACATTAAGAGAATGTATTTAATAAACTATCTTTCTCTTACTAAAACAGTGAACAAATTAGAGATAGCAGTTATTTTCATTAAAAGAAATGCAGCCTTCTATGTAATTTTTGCAAATTCGGGCCAGATTAGACCCTCTGGTGGGCCGCTTTTGGCCCGCGGGCCGTATGTTTGACACCTGTGCCATACATGATGTGCCAAGGTGAAGTTATACTTGTTTAAAACTCCAATAAGTCGTGAGTCAAATGAATATCTGATATCAAGCTGAGCTATGAAATACCAAATAAAAGTAAAAGGTCCACAAGTCCAATTCTGAAGTACAAAGTCAAAAGGACACTAAATCAAACAACAACAGATGTTAATGACGCACACAAAAATATATAAATCTGGTGTGTGTGATTGATGCTGCAAGTCAAGATTATAAGAAATTCAGACATGACACACAACATCAACATGAATGTTGTTGCTTTTTCAATAGTAGAAAATTATTTCAATGCATTGGAGCATGCTTGACTTGAAGTTGAAGAAGACGATCACTAAAAAGTCAGCTATTGTTGAGGATGGCAACCACTTCGTCACCTCAATCCAGAATCTGTACCTGGATTTATGCTGCGACTATACAACGAGGCACAATGTTCACTCCAATGGAAGTGAGCATCATGCAATGCTTTAATTTTGAAGGCTGCTCGTCTTCCGGTTCCAACTTCTCTCTCATGTTTACAGTGGGTGATCTCCCTTCGCCTTTTCCCTGGCAGCCCAGATATTTTGCTCACTGCACGCCCACTGAAGTGAAACTCACGCATTCTGTATTATTCGTATGCACGCTGCAGTGGAATTTCCCCCAAAACCGGCTGTTTGTCCTTTTATTTTTTCTCACTCAGCTTTTGCATTTTGGCCCACTACACAGCTGTTATGAATCATTAAAAATTAAACATCCTGATGTCAGATATTTCTCAAGAAACTGCCCAGAGCTGCACTACACTGATACGCTTACACGGTGTAGGCATCCTGATGGATTGAGGAATCTTTTACTGAGATCAATAAAACATTAGACCATTACTATACTATTACACAAAGGCCCACTAAGTGAGCATTGCGTCCACAGAGCAAATGGTTGTATTTTTGGCAGTATATATGATATATTACAGATACTTATTTTCGAACCTACTCACTTAATCTTCTATATTCTACGACGACTTCTGAAATCTGACCTTCTAACTTTTAACAAAACAAAAACCTTAACAAATCAAGCCCAGGAGTCTTGTCTTCGTCAAACCTGTTTTTTTTCTCTAGAAATAACAAAAGCAACTATTCGCAGACGTTTGACGTGCCAGTTTCTAGCGATGGTGAAACACAAGCAAACAATTCTCCCCCCCTTGTGTATATGGGATGTTAATCCAAAAGGAGACGCCACAGCTGGAAGCATATTACCTTTGAGCACAGGCGCTGTACATCATGTGTTTTTATTAGTGGTATTGGCCTTCTTTCACTTCACTTATCTTGTAGACAGGAAATAGCCAATTGTGGTTACCCAGAGGAGAAGTTCTCTATTGGACAAAACCATTCTCCTCTCTGTGTTACATAAGGAGACTCAAGGAACTGTTCAACCGAAGTTCAGTTTATTAAAACACAAATAAAACTGTGCAAAATACGTCTCATAATTTGCTTTGCATCAGCAGGCAATACTGAACTTAAAAAATCCAATCACAAGTCAGGCCTTACACATTATTACAACATCTTGTGGTATCAATATACAGCATGTATGCATGAGACAATACAAGTATAAAAAAAAGTAATACTGACAAAAATGTTGTACCGCGTGTACAAATACGACAGCTCCTGAATTCAGAACAAAATATACAAAATTACAAAACAGTCAGCCTCTTTTTGGTGACATAGAGAGTTGCTTTTGAGGCTGACAGCTTTACAAATTACTCTCCGTAACACTGTTTACCAGTCATAAAAGAATACATCCTCATCCTGCAGGATTAAAATGGGCATTTTTTGAGTTCAGGACCTCTTTTAACCAAGTTCCTTTAGCACCTCTTTCTTTAACATTCTCCTTATGTTAGTCAAACAACATAAATTCAACAGTGTCAACACAAAAAAAACCTTTGCATAAACCTTTTTTGCAAAAAAAAAAAGCAACTGGGATCCTTCAAACACGTCCCCAAGAAGATTTAGAAGCAGATGTTTGCAGTCGTCACCTCACCACCGTCCTGAGGAATCAGCATCGCAGCTTTACAGTGTCCTGTGGCATTCATACCTGATGGTGAAAGACGCTGGGGGAACAACAGAGACCTTAAAGGGGACGGGAGGAGACATTCAGTGCTATTCTCCATTGTGAGCCTCCAGGTCAGTGATCAGCACGTTTCCGTCCGACTCGGTCGCCTGTGACCTGGTTTGTCTGTAATAGGCGCTGCCGAGAGTAGGGAGCCCGCGAAAACACGCATAGTTCCTTTTGTACAGGAACAACGTCGCCCCTGCCAGCAGGGCAAAGATCAAGACAGCCACCAGCACTCCAGCAATGTTGACACCACGATACAGACCTGGAAAACACAAACACTTTGAGGTGGCCATGTTTTTGGTTGCGTGTGCGGTGAGAGAAACCTTTAATGTACTCACATGACACAGAGCATACATACTGATATCACACAATGAGTTAATTAGTTCATACTTATGCTACGTATAAGATTCACATTCAGTCTGTGTGAAGATTTTAAGTGCACTTTACCGTTTAGCGGTTCCACTTCCACCTCAGTAATTCCATCTGTAAAAGAGCATGCACAGTGAAGTTTGGCGTAACTTATCGTGTATCATCTTGGGTATTCACATGCAAAGTAGAAAGTCTACACTGACATCCCGAACGATCAACACAGGAAATGCAATCTTGACCTACTTTCTGTGGCCGTTCTCTAGAACGTGCAGATATGGGAATCTAATAAAACCACTTCTATCCTCCATTAGAGGAACAGTGGGAACAAGCTCTAAACTTGGGGCAACTTATTACTGAACACTCGGGTAGCTGTACATCCAATTTTCACCATCTCTATCTGTGGCTGTGGATGAAGCAGGTGGCACACAATGGGTTTATTAAGTGCTTTTCAAATACACTGCAATTCAAGATCAAAACGACGAGATGAAAGATGAAATACTTTGTCCAGTTTGAGGTTAATTGCAAAACCTGTTTGGTCATCTGTGGGTAGCGTGCCTTTGCTGCTCCACAGTTGTGCGTCAAAAGGTGGCAGAGTTACAGCCACAAGCTACGATTCATTCATTCATTCATTTTTGTAACCGCTTGTCCTCTGGAGGGTTGCAGGGCGGCTGGAGTCTAACCCAGCTGTCATTGGGCGAGAGGCCGGGATACACCCTGGACAGGTTGCCAGTCTATCGCAGGGATTCAACTTACCTGAAATGGTTTTGCAGATGAATCCAAGCCTCTCTGTGCACTCTGACAGATGCCATGCCCCGTTAGCCACTCTGATACTAACGCAGGTATCTGCAGTCAGCTGCTTGGCGTCTGGGGCCTTGTTGGGCCAGTTGGTGTATTGCATCGGCGAACCGTCGACCCAGGCCATAGAATCAGCTAAAAGCAGATTTCAGCACCATTTTTAATGAAACACGACTGCAACGATCACAGCATTGGCACAGGAGAGATTCTTACTGTCAGTGTTGAAGTACATCCCCAACCACAGCGTCTGGTGCAGGAACCCCAACGACCAGAGCTGCTCCAGGACAAAGCGATTCTCTGTCTCGCTCTCAATAGTCAGGACATCTGATGTGTTGACTAAAGATTAACAGAAGCATAACAAACACATTACTATTGAGCAGTTTAACACATTAACACCTTAGCCTCAAAATGTTCACATGGACTTTTTTGGCTTATCCTGACTATATAAAGGTCAGAAAATGTCACATGAGTAAGTGCTTTTGGCTATTTCTTTTCAGAATACCTGGAATCTTTAATATCTGTAAGTTATTTCCGATTGTTTGCATATTATAAAAGTGTAATAACCTTCCGAGAGAGGTGCAAGTGAAGTTCAAATGACACCATATTGACCGTAAAGCACAACATCTCAGCTTTTGTAAATCTTTGGAATTTCGTTTGATTTTAAAAGGTTAAAGGAACAGTTTAGAAATAAAGTTAATTTGGTTTGTTAAGAGGTAAATGAGATCAATAATTCCAAGCTAACCAGAAGAATGCTAGTTTATGTTAGCTTAGTAAGGAGAAGGAGGAAACAGCTCAATGTGTCCATGGGGCTGCCAGGAAACAAGCAGAGAAATCAGTGAATCGAAGAAATAGTCAAGTTTGATGTATGAAATAAATAATTAGTAGTGTTTAGGCTGCAAATTGGATACTATCTTTGGACAAAGCCACTGCCTACAGTCTTTTTGCCAAAATAAGCTGACGGAGTGCTGGCACTGCCTTTGTATTTGCTCTAGAGAGCTGTGTGTGTTCCTGAACCTTACATGTAAGTCCTGCCGTGAAAGTAAAGTAGCACATTCAAAATGCTGAACTACTATTTTAGGAATGCAACAAATAAATCCTGTAATATTTATGTGAACTACCTAGACGAGAGTACAAATTCACAATTCTTTTGTTGTTTATCTCATTTAACAGATTGTCACACAGGTAATGAATTGATGAATTGACACCTTGTGAATACCTCACCTTTATTCCTGCAGTACTCTCTCGACTCTTCGAATGTGAGCTTCTCCACCACAGGCTCAAAGCTGTAACAGCCGTGTCCAAATTTCACCCAAGTGGAGGGACACGCCATCTCTTCGGAGACAAATTGTTTGTTGGCTGTGATAGAGAGCAGGAGAAGGCGAGGAGAATGGTGGTAATTTTTTTCACACATTTTCTTATGAATAACAGAAACAGAGAGTGCGAGGATTTTTTTTTTTGCTGAAGTGGCACTGACTCGGCGGGGGAACATGGCACAGGGCTCCTGGCAGCGTAGTTTCACAGTCGGCTCTCCGCCAGCCTCCGTTCACGTCCATGTACACGCACTCTCCCGTCAAGAAGTCGTCATCATCATCGGCTGCGTCCCAGTGTGTGTACACTGTGTCACTGCCATCTGACCACTGGTAGTTGATGCCACTCTGCGGGGAAGAACATCACATAAGTCGAGAAGCTACTTAAACTGTACAGAAATGACTTTAGGTTAGGTTCTAAATAATCTGTTTTCATAAGCTGTTGAAAATTTCTCTCGTTTTTAATGGAAGAAACAACGTGTGCTTTAATCAGCAGTACTCATGGTTGCGTGATACAACATGATTAGAAGCAAAAGCAAAGTTCATGGGACAGAACGATTAAAAAAGATTCATAAAAACAAAACCCTCTTGTTTTAATCCAAAGTACTGCCTACTGCCTGCTGCTGCTGCTGCTGGGAAAAAATGTGTATATAGAACATCTCAACACGGGCAAAATGCCAGAAGACCAAAAACCGGCAGATTCATGAGAAACAGCTGCAACTATGTAAAACAAACTAAAAACAAACACTAAGGCCATCTAAACAATCTTTTGGGACAATTTGTAATAATTTCTTTTGTACTTCAGACATATTTTGCCTTCCTAAGATTTAATTCCGAGTTATTCCATTCTAATCATAATTGAAAAAATCTCCAAATGTTCCTTCTTTCAACAGGTAATTAAAGCTGGAATGTGGGACTTTTACACACAACAATCATTACATTTAAATCTTGCATATCTGCCAGTATTTCGCAATATACTGGAGTTTTAAAAAGTCTAGTGTCTGTGGCATTATATCATCATAAGCAAAACTTAACATGAGGACAAAAACATTTACCAATAGTGTGTCTTTTCTGCAATGGAAAGTGTGGAAAGATAAGAAGTGTTTCGGGACATCTTACAGTTGTTTAACTGGTCGGTATTCATAAAATCCCTGGGCTGTGGGCCAAAGGAGTTATTAAATTTTGCCTCCCTGAGTAACGGATTACTTGGAAATGAAGCTGTGGAAATTTCTCTGCATTTGTGTAATTACTTGAGAACATGAATCTGGAACTTCCCAGAGCACATGTGACAGTGTATTTGTGTAATTGCAACAACTGCCAGAAGGGGGAGACAAAGATTATGTACTGTAGCTTTAAGTCTTGTGATAGAGAAGAGCAGTGAAGTAAAAAAAACAAAAAAAACAATACATATGACATTTTAGACCACCAATTTTTATAATGGATTTCTTGCAGACACGTGTATATCTGTAATTCATTAGTGTTATTATATTATTAGCGTAAAATGGATTATTTTGAGAAATGCAGTTGCTGCTCTCATGTCTATTAGTTAAATGCAGAGCTATATATAGCCAGTTGATGGTAAGAGTAGCTTAGCATAGCATGGCTATTTGGAGGGAAAGAGGGAAACTACGCTAGCTGTTTCCCTCTGTTTTTAGTCAGCAGTGGAAGCTAGCACAGACACAAAAGTGTCATCAGTCACCTCCATCTCAAATAATAGACTATTTCTTCACAAATATATGACAAAACCAGGCAAAGTGTGTCAAACATGACATACACGGAGCAGAGGAATACAATTCATACTGCATGAGCAGATACATACGTCTTGACTATACAGTCCAATCCAGTGGGGGACTGCCAATCTGTTGACAAGGACCGTCAGGAAAGCCTGGTGGTAGGCATCCGTGACGCTCACTAGGTCAGAATCATTCTCTATGCACATGTGCATCGCGTCGTACCAGCTCAGGTTACCAGACACAACCTTGTAGTTGCGGCTCCTGTATTCAATATTATCAGGGAGCGCCTGGTGATAGGAGTGCGAGGGGGGTTTGGATGTATCTGTAACGAAAAAATAAAAAAGACAAACGGGGAGGAGATGTAAAGATACCAGCAAGATGGATCACGGTGATTACATTAGGGTGTTATTTGGTCACGTTAATAGAGGACTGCCAATCAAATCCATCACGTTTGGTAAAAGTTTGAGTTGGGAATCCAGTCTGAGCATGCATGAGTCATTACTGTGATGATGGCAGGCCATCAGTGGAGGATGAAGCTACCAAGAATAAATCCTGCACATAAAATCCAAATTAACAGTTTCCAGTTTTTGTGCTAGGCAGTCAATCAAGCTTTCTTTGTGTTTCTTTGAACTGTGAACATTTATTTATTATTTTATTGAGAGATATTTCTGGCTTTGGTCTAACTGTTAAATCAGGGATTGGATCTTTGCTTGCTTTGGCCATAAGGTTGGGATTTTTGTTCTACTAAATGATGAAACCAATGCTTGCTTTGGCCATAAGGTTGGGATTTTTGTTCTGCT
Source organism: Chelon labrosus (assembly GCF_963514085.1). Taxonomy (NCBI): domain Eukaryota; kingdom Metazoa; phylum Chordata; class Actinopteri; order Mugiliformes; family Mugilidae; genus Chelon; species Chelon labrosus. Next base: position 7,568,104 of record NC_140339.1, read on the forward strand.
AAATGATGAAACCAATACATTAGGATGGATGATTTGCGTGCACCAGATGCTTCTGTATGCCTCTGGTCATCCTGTTGCTTTTCTTTATGTTTGACAAGAAATCATGTACGTCTAAATCCTAGAGAGCATCCTCACTTGTTGTGCAAGCTTAAAGACGTTTTTATCACCCTCCAAGTGATTTTGCAGACTCTACAGCTTATTTGTCATTTTATCACTTGCTTTTTTGAAAGAGGACCTTGTCTTCTTCTCTTAGCCAAGAGTGCTATTGCACTATTTATCAAATAGTGCAATAGCACATCAAGGAAGAGGCTTGGCGTACCCACAGTAATGTGACTGACAACAGCCAGTGCGATGTTAGAAACTTGTCAGCACTCAAGATGCAACTTCAAGAAGACAAAGAAAGAATAAAGGACAAGCGTATAAAAGAAGTCTTCTCAAAGCTACACTGGTCTGGCAGCAACAGTAAAAGACAAGCGTGCTGAAAAGCGCTCAGAGGAGCAGTGTAGGAGTGACAGAATCAAAAAGCAAACACGGGGAAACTGAGAGGGCTTTACCTTGAGGTTTTTGACAAACAAATCCGTACCCACTCTCGCTGCACTTCTCATCGTACCATGAATCACATTGTGAAATGCAAATCAACATTCCCCTGTCACTGGTCCTGTTGGAAGAAGTTAAAGTTAAAGAAGCCTAAGCATGTTGTAGGTAATTCCATCTGCTCCTGATTAAATGTGAGAAATCAGGTAACGTTACACAAAGGAAACAACACTGTTGGTGTACACATTGCTTGAAAAGATACTGAAATGTATACTTCTATTATCACCAAATTTCCTGATGCTGCGAACAGTCATTAATGTGAAAGGAAACTAGATCTCAGATCAGAACTAGAGCAGATGATGTTTATAATGATACTAAGAGAGAGCCCTTTGGTTTATTTCAGGCTGACACAGCTTGAGCAATATCAGCGGGGGGGTTTTCTGAAGTTAACAACACAACTCACCCCGAAAACAGTGAATGTAAACACAAATATCCTGCTTTAGCCCTAGAGGCAGCTGGGAATCTAGAGGAGTGACCTTTATGGACCGATTTGTGGAGGAGAACAAGGTATAAAGTATTATAATAGAGGATATATAATACGGTGACACTGAGGATGATCCTCATAAAGAGTGCGCGTGCAGGCATTTATCTGAACCTTGTGTCCAAAGTACAGCCACTTCTCTGGACATCCTCCAATGTAGTGCGGCTCCCTGGGCGTCTCCACCACAGACACAGTCTTTCTTTTGCACACGTATCCGTGGAGATCGCTGCATTTACCCGTCGACCATTTCCCTGCAAAAAAAAAAAAAGCAAATTTCAATGTCGGCGTGTGCAAGTATACATAAAGCTGTGTGTTTCTGCGTGTGCTTACCTGAGGTAGAAGACATGGTGACGCACATCTCATTTCTCCTAGCACTCCTTTCAGCCCAGTTCTGAAAGATTACCTCTGTCTTGTCACTCCACCTGCACAAAAAAAGCAATATTAATTTAAATGTGTATTGTTACAGCCCTGGCTGTTGTTCTTAGAGAGGGGAAGAAGAGATCTCAACATTGTGATTAAATCAAAAGAGAGCAGCTATCCCATGCTTGTATCTGCCACTATTAGAATGTTTTTTAGTGAAAGGGAAACTGGAGCTACGCAGTGGCTTGCAACATCTCGAACTTTACGATTGTTTCCACTCAACTTCAAAAACTTTTGGATGGAATCACGCTTGTTGTTTTGCTGTAAAATGTTCTCACGTGTGCGCTGCAGTGTTCAAATCTGTTTACAGCTGCATGTTTTGTCTCAGACACTAGAGCCGTTTCCACCTAATCTAATCTAATCTGTAGTTTGAATTTAAAACCTGTAATCTGGAGTCTTTTTCAGTCTAGATCAGGATTAGTGAAATTTATCTTTACATAATCTGAGGTGACAGAGTCAGTACAACTACGTAGTTCTTTTTCTCACAGAGCTTAGTTTAGGTGTTTTCCTTTTTCATTGCAATAATTTACTTTAAACTTCAGGCCCATTTTCACCAAGTTTGCAAGAAAAGTTTCCTTTTCCCAAGCATCAAACCGTGCACTCATAAAACCTGCAAGACTTGTACTCTAGCCTGCAATTTGCAATATGTTACGCAGCCATTTGTGAAACAAAGTTGCTCTTATGAACTGAAAACAGTCGGAACAACCTTGGTGGAACTGTGGTGGAAACAGGAAATATTTAACAATCTCCAAAACACTCACATGACCTCCTCTCCAGGCAGCCCAACGGACAGGCCAATCCACCACTCGGTCGGGCCCAGGGAGAGCTGAGGAGACACAGTGAATGCAACAGAGATTATTTTTCCAGTCCGCCCACGGCTGGAAGATCAGCTTTTCAGAACCTCTCTGCCCATTCAGGCAGCCTCCTTGGCCCGTGCCTCGCTCCTTTCATCGGCCTTGTTTTGTTCCCTTTGTCCCCTCACAAGCCTTAACACCACAAGAGACTTCTTTAGTCTGATCCAAGAGGTTTCTGCCAGAAAGCGGCCTTTTTCTCACTCTTGTGCTGGGGGGTTACTAGAGCATTGAGGTGCGTGTCACTTGAGTTTGTATGAGAAACGAGTGTGTCAATTGTTTTTCACTGTGTGTGTGAACCGCTTTAAGAATGGGTCTACCAGTCTGTTCAGTGAAGACTGTGTGACTAAGTACGTTTCTTTGGCGGTGTACCCGTGCGTGTGCTCCGGCTTCCTGAAAACAAAAAGGTGTTTATGTCCAATGCTCCTGATGTCATTGCAATTAGATGGAAGGAGAATTAGCACTAGGAAAAAGTAAACACCTGCAACTTCACCGGCATGAGATTTAAAAATATGGAAAATATAAAACTATGACCACTGTAGTATGTAAAACTAATACTTTTATGTCGAAAGCTTCAACAATAAGCCGTATCACTTTGTTAAATAATGCAGTTTATATGATATTATCTTCTTAGCTATTAGCTAACATAATCATTCATTCATTCATCTTCTGTAACCGCTTGTCCTGTGAAGGGTCGTGGGGGGGCTGGAGCCTATCCCAGCTGTTAGTGGACGAGAGGCGGGGTACACCCTGGACAGGTCTCCAGTCTATCTCAGGGCTAACACAGAGAGACAGACAACCATTCAAACTCACACCTACGGCCAATTTAGAATCACCAATGAACCTAACCAGCATGTCTTTGGACGGTGGGAGGAAGCTGGAGTACCTGGAGAGAACCTACGCAGACACAGGGAGAACATGCAAACTCCACACAGAAAGGCCCTTGTCTGCCCAGGGATTCAAACCCAGACCTTCTTGCATCATTGCTAACCACCACAGCACTGTTCCACCTACATATTTATTCTATAGACTTAATGTTTTTGCATTTGTAGAATAATTTTCCTCCATGTTTGCTTTTAACATCGAGTGCTGAATTAAATTCCCCAAAAATAATATTCTGGAAATGAAAGCTACAACAGTTACACTCTGCTGAAACTTTATAAATCTGTGTGGTAGCAACAGACCCGCCGTAAACGCTCCTTGATGAAGTGCATCTCCTCTTTGGAGTGGATAGACAGCAGGTAGGCTCCCATCATCTGACAGGCCAAGGAGACAGAGTTCCAGTCAAAGGGCTGCTTGGCCAGCAGGTACTCAGCTCCATGGTAAAACACCCAGGGCTCGCTCTCTGTCGGGGACGACGTCATCATAAAATTCGCATCGTGAATTACAGTTAGAGTTCCGAAATTTCCCATGCAATAATGTCATTTCACATTTCACACAGAAATGTGAACTTGTGGGAGACTTTCAAGTCAAAGTGTGTCTACGGTGACACAGCTGCAGACAGATGTAACTTTGTAAAATCTATACAACATACCGGACACTCAACAAAATAATATGTTTGTCCAAAATGGTCAGTAACAAAATAAAACTTTATGAGTAAAGTAAAGCTAATAAAGGTTTCTGCTAAGCCAATTAGCAGGTCATAAGAAACCGTTTGAGCACCAGTCTTAATGTGATTTTATTTTACTCAATCCAAGCTATTTTGCCTGGCTCACTTTATGTCACAAACAAAGCAAAAACATCTACAGCGCCACCATCTATAAAGAGCGTACATATCAAAATGAATTAAGTAAAAAGGTTTTTACTCACGTTCAGTGTACCAGTAGGGTTTTTTCAGTTTATCACCTGCAATATAAAACAAGAGTTTGGAATATAATGCACCAGTGACGTGTGAGTGTGATAGTTAAGCTGTGAGGGAGTTTACCTCTGGAGAGCTTGCAGATCCACTCGTGTTTGGTGTCGCAGGGCTGTGGCGTGAGAGCGTCGGTCAGATCGCTGTACACGGCGCAGTCCCTCCTGTCGTCCTCTTCATTTTTATCTTCGATGAAAGACGTCACCACCTACGCGAACACATACGGATGAGAGAAGTTGTTAATGCTGCACACGTTCTGAGCGTTATGGAGTGTAGATGAGGCGCCGGTGAACATCTATGTGTGCTTACAGGAGAACCGTCAGTCCACTCCCAGGACCCAGGACGTTCAGGGTCTCTCTTATTTAAACCCACCCAGAACCGGCGACCCTCTGTTCTAAAAAAAAAAAAAAAAAGGAAAGAGGAGGGGAACACACACACTGCAACATAAATCCATACGAGTCAAGCCTTTTGAATATGAAGTAGTTCAAACCTGCTCATACTGCATATGACTTAATAAAGTGTTTACAGTGTCTTGTATGCTGTTATTTAGTTGTAGACTAGACACTGTGTTCAATATATGCCACTGAAACATGTTTAAAATATTTTTTTTACCACATCATTTCCATAAATTCCAACAGTCACTCTTGTCACAGACCGCATCTCATCTTCAAACTCCTTTAATTAAATCCTGCATTCGCCGCTCAATGCAAAATAAAAACCTCAACCGATGAATTCATCAGTTCCCATAACATTCCTGCCCCGAGGAGCCCCGCGGGACTGTACCAACCCTTCAAACATGGTACCGAGGAGGTGCTTGACAAACACCTGCTCCTCATAGTGGTGGAAACTGGCCAGCTGAGCCCCGAGGGCCTGGCAGAAGAAGTCTGCTTCCACCCAGGCGCGCTTCATCAGGACTTTCTCGTCGTGGAACACCTAGAGGAGCGAGACTTCAGGTTAAATGTTGGCATTGAATGTCTTGTAGGTGTGAATATGTGTCCTGTGTTTGACACGGTGTGAACTTTTTGTCGCTCAGTGCATCTGAAGTACGATACAGGAGGAGTAGGTATAGAAAATGAACCAAGAGGTGGCATAGTTTGTGGTTTGGTAAAGCAAACATCATCAGCTGATTATGGTTTATTTATAGATGTTATTAAAATTTCCCAACATTTCCACTGTCTTTAAGAAAAGAAGTAAGGAAGAAAAGTTAATTTAATGGGATCAGGTGTGTGAACGGGTCAGACAGAGGAAAACATCAGGATGCTCAAACCTTAAAACAGTGGAGCAGCCCGGAGTCTGATTCCCACCCTGGAGGACAGGGGGCGTATGCGTCAATGTGGTGCTCTGGCAGCTGAACATCGTGGTAGTTGCTGATGCTCTGCTTACACACCGACAAGGCCTTGACCAGCTTGCAGTCTTTCACCTCCCAGCGACCCAGAGCAGGTCCACCCGACATAGCAACACAGCCGCCAGCGCTGACTAAGGAAGGTAGAAGATAAAGAGATTCACATCACTGCATGCTTACTCTTTATCAGCAAACTTTTTCCAACAGCGGCCTACCTGGCTGGTGTTTGTTCCAGTTTGTGAAGGTGAGAGGCAGAGAGGAGCCGTTGTGAGGAAGCCAGCTGTACTCTCCCTCCTTCCCCTGGTCCATGATACCGATCCAGTAATACATGCTGCCGTTGGCCCCTCTCTCACTCAGCAAACTGTTGACAAACGCCTGCTCGAACCTGTCGGTCCCAGGAAGAAGTTCGGACAGGTTAGGAGACAGGCTCAAACGCTGCCACGAACGCAATAAATCACTTGCTCATTAAATCACCTGTTCTCCACAGTAAGCAGAGGAGCCTTGCAGTAATATCCCATGAGCGCATCTTCATAGCTCTGTTCATGACTAGTCACCATGTAACAGGAATGACTGTGTCGCTTCCAGCCCTAAATCAAATGAACAAAAAGATCCGCTCATTAATGTTACCATTCAAACTACAGATTTATTATAAATGCACTTGGTGAAATTGATCAAACGTGAATTTTTTTCTTTGCTGGGTGTCAGACAGTCGCACCAGACAAGAAGCTGCACAGCACCTTCTTTGTCGAATAATTATTTATGGCTCTTGGCGCCATGTGATGAGCGACTGCCTGGCGTGTGCAGAAGAGAAAGTCAGAGTGGGGCCTGCACGGGACCAAGTCTAAACATGAGGTGCTGTTTCATTACTGGTCCTAAAATATAAAGGTAAGGACCAACATACCAACATCAACAAACTAATGAAGGATAACTACAATGATCCATGTGTCCAGACCAAAACGTTGCACTTAGCTAGCTGGCTCATTCATTCTGTTCTCTGACAGAAACAAAATAACTTAAACCAGTAGCGCTACTATTAGCCAAGAGGCTAGGAAGCTAGGGTGAGCTACAAAACCCTTGCACAGAGGTGGCCTGTCCCGAATCCTGCTGATGAGGTGGTCTACATTTTATTCACTGCAGACGATCATGTCACAGGAAATAAAGATGTAAAACAAGAGCAGCTTTCTGTATGCCCTTTAAACTTCTCGTTCACGTTTGTCACTTCCTTTTCTGAGCTGAACAACCAATCAGAGATTTCTCTCATTGGCTCATTCCACCTCCAGTTCACCTCTACGCTGAAAAGCCAGTGCCAAAAGTGTGGGACAAACAAGAGGCGCTCACCAACGGCCCGACGTTGGAAAATGGCCAACCGTTGGGTGGGTGTGTCACGGCAGTGCTCAGAAAGCACAGGAAGATGGAGACACACACACACAAATCGCATGGCATCTTTCATGTATGGGAGTTTTTTCTTTAAAATACAATTCCCCAACTATTACAAACTGAAATGTCTATAAATATAAAACTTTTAAAGCTATTAAGACAGCTACATGTTAATGAGGCTCGCCAACTGTGTCCTCATTCCACTGAATACGCCATGTGGCCTAGTTTACAGCATAGCTTTGTCGTTGTATCACTTTACAGTGTATTGACATTGTTTCCGTGTTTAGAAAACCGTCACTTCTCAGCTATTTAAACCGTAGACAAGTGTAGACAGGTTCAAGTTTGCAAGATAATCCAGATTTAACTTCAAAATTAAGTTTCTGGTGTCAGTCAAAAGGTCACATGGTGTCTCCAGCACTGAAAACACAGAAAGATGATCCCATCTGAGATCTTTGTGCCAGATTTTGTATTGGAGCTAGAACAAAACCACAGTTAACTTGGCAAAACAATGTTAGCATTTTATATAGGAAAGGATCTTAAACGTGTACTTTTGACTTCCGTACCAAAGCTCATAAGTCACATCCAGAATATTATTTAAATCTGTGAAATAATATGCAGGTCTGTTGGTGTATACAACTGAGTGCATATAGTGTGGCGAGGGTGTTTTGACAAGTGGTGTAAATTTGCCTCCCTCCCTTACTCATATATCCCATCTATCCCCCAAGCCTCTTTGTACTTTGGATCCAGAGGCCTGCACTAACATTTATATTAAGACAGAATTCAGACCTTTCTTAAAAAACTGAATAATAAAATTCCTTTGCCTTGCCGATGGAGTCATTTTAAGGACAAACCTCTTCACGTGGTTTTTCCCTTTACCAGGTATGACACAGACTAAAGTGGAAAGCCTAGTTTTGTTTGCATAAGCTGTGGCAGGAATCGTCAGGGACTGCTAGAGCATGTCCGCTTATGTTGTACCTTCAGGGTAATTTTTTGCCCCTGTGTTCTAGGGCACGAAGTGGCCTGATGACTCAGGAATCTGATATTCTTGTAAACGGAGTCAAGGAGCAACATGAACGCCAGACAACACGTCAGCAGTCGAGTGAATCAGCTCATTGTGCTTCTGAAGGGGCAGCATGCTCTGAAGTTGAACTGCAGCGGGCGTGTGTCTCTGTCTGGTCCTTCTCTCTATGCGGCTATTGTAACACAGCACAGCACATAGGAAAGAATGGCAAACTTAAAAGTAAGTCACCTTTTCAAATAAAAACTTGGTAGTGTTATTTGACCCTTTATAGGGCAAATTTCAACACTAGAGTGTTATTGTAGGGCATAAAGAAGACTTTTTTTTACCTTTTCTTCCATGCAGAAAATCACGATATATGGTTTCTTGTCTTTAAGTGGTAAACAAATGTAAACATGTATTTTAGACCATTAGACCATACGTGCTGATTCAGGCACTTGTCAACAAACACATTGTCACATTAGACGACATTAGGCCACTTCTTCGTGGTACCTAATAAAAGCAGTTGTGCTCAACGTTCATGCAGAAGTGGATTTTGCAGACCACATTTGACCCTGATTTGACCTGAGAGTGTTGCCCTGGCTCTTCGCTGATTGGCTGGGTGAAAACCACAAGCTTCTAGACCTCACTGAAAGGCACGGGGACGCAGTGTGTGGTCAAAGCATTCAAATTTCTGTTCACCATGTCAACAAATTAGATTTTCCTCCAGATAATTTGTCTGTTTGGGAAGATGTAAGGATATATACTTCGCAACTGACATCAGCATTTTGAAAAAAATATACACTGATCAGCCACAACATTAGACAAACAGACCACTGACAGGAGAAGTAAATAACATCGACTATCTTGAGACAATTCAGTGTTCTGCTGGGAAACCTCTGGACCTGGCATTCATTGGTGTGGATGTTACATAGACATGTAGCACCCACCTAGACCAGACCAGGCAGCCCCACCCCATAGCAATGACACTGCTTGATGACAGCAGACATCCCCAGCAGGATGCAGCCTGACACAGGTACACACACAAAAACACTTTAGGAACAACAAAAAAAAACATGAAGAACAGCACAAGGTGTTGACCTGGCCTCCAAATTCACTAGATCCCAAACTGATCAGGTATCTGTGGGATGATCTACAGAGGCCCCTCCCCTCAACCCATAGGACCCAAAGGCCCTCACTAACAACAATCTGTTTCCAGACACCACAGGACACCCTCAGAAGGCCCATGTCCATTCTCTAATGAGTCACAACTGTTTTGGAGGCACAAAGGAGACCTACACAATATTAGGAAGATGGTCATAATGTTATGCCTGATCAGTGTATAAATTAATTACTGTTGAAGGCATCACTTTATCATTAAAAAATATACTACAAGGGAACCATTTGTAACCATCTTGTGCTTATAGATTTTACAAACAGTACATGTGTCAAGTTTTGTCATCGCAGATCAAGTGTTACGCAATTATGTAATTATGTTCCCTTGCCTTCTTTACATCAATGCGTGGGAGTGTACTTGTGCATTCCTACCTCAGGACAACCCTCATCCCAGGTCCCACGGTGCTGAACACGATTCTGACTTTCTCTTCTGCACACGGCCGCCAGTCGCTCGTCACATGGCACCAAGAGCCAGTTACCTTTCTGTGAAACAGGTTAGCATTTTACTCTTACACGGAGAGCACTCACACTAGGCATGATACTAATCAGCAGTTGTGGAGCTTTTTCACTTAAGGGCTCATACAGGGTTTCCCACCTTACTCTCCACTTTGGTGCAGAGCGTTGTATCTGTCATGTTGTGAAGAGGGTGATACTGGTGCCAGAGTGTGAGAGTCACTGGAGAGCCATCAGACCACTCGACAGCTGGAAACGATGCCTGTTTCCAAAGACCAATCCACGCCTCCACCCTGTCTCCAGAAACTGCAAAAAAAAAAAAAAAAAGGGAGAAAAAGGACACACCGTTGCATTAAGACACAAACAAAACTGAATCTACAGCTCACATTAAACACACCATCTGTACTGTGTGGTGCTCCTTACAGTTAGCCAGGAGGTTGAGCAGCATTTCCACCTCAGACATGGAGTGGAGGCTGGTGAGGTTTGCCCCCTGAGAACCACAGGCCCGGGAAGACTCCTCCCAGCTTCCTGCTTCTGCTTCTGACAGCACCCGATAGCAGAAACCATTATGAGGCCACCAGCCATTAGCACACTCTGTATGGATGTACTGCCAGTTCTCTGAGAGGAGATGAGAGGAGAGGAGAGTAGAGGAGAGGAGAGGGGAGGAGAGGAGAAGAGAAATTCACACCAGACATTGTTATGGTCTAGCTGCCAACAGTGGAACAACGGAGAGGAAGGTCACAAGGTCACCCAGGTGCAGAACAGATGTTGAAACCAAGAACTACAATAAGAAAACATGACATTACTACATTTCACAACAGGTAAGAATTCAAATACACCACGGTATAAGACACTTATGGTCTAAGACACTTCTGTAGATGAGAGAAGCAGTCTGCATGTTTGCTGTTAATACAATGTGCAGGTCTGATTTATTTATTTTTTTCCTCTCACCTAGTGGCTCAGCTCTGCGGGTGTCGTTAGGCGTCTTCTTGCAGATGTACGGCAGAGCGGACTCACAGGAAAGACTCTGCCAGTGACCCTCGAAGGCCGAGTTGTACACCCCACACTGTCTGTTGTCCTGTAGTGGGCTGGCAGGCAGAGCTGATGGGAACACAGCGACGGGACAATGTTTTGTTTCATGTTTCATGTTTTGGGTCCCAGACACCCCACAAAACTAGCTACTAAAATATATAAAAGATAAGGATGGCGATCATGCAAAATCAAGCGATTTCCTGTTTTGGGGCTTGTTTTGCTAACCTTTTTCATTTTACATCATTTAATTAATTGGGTTTATATGAAACTACATTAACTTTATTTTCATAACGTATTGCATTTGCTGCATTAGAGCTGTAGCATTGTTATTCTTGCAATATTAAAACTACAACAAACCACATTTTGAGCTTTTTAAAAAATGCTTCTGCATATGTTCAATTAAAAATATATACTGTATTCTTATTTGGGTTCTACACACTGTGTATATTTAAGTTACAATCTCATGAAAACAATGATTTCCCTCTCGCAGTAAAGAATTAATCTGGTACCTGTGGTGTAATTCACCAGTGATAAAGGAGCTCCATCAGACCACTGCCACCCTCGTCCATCCTTAAGGTGGTTCAGTCCGATCCACACCATCGCCCCGACACTCGCCAGTCGATCTGCCACACGATACAAACACAAATCATCACCAACTCTGATCTGATGTGAGATGAAAATAGGCCCAAGTGTTAGCTTGTAGTGGAAAACAGTAGCTAGTGATGTAAAAAATGTATGTTAAAACTTAACTGCGAAGGAGAGCGAGGCTGAAACCTAATTGGAAGCGGTGTGAATGGTTCCCCAGTAACTTTATGGGCCCTCATTTTCTACCAGATGCCTACCTCTGATGTACCTGCGCTCTGCCAGGCTGGTGATGCTGAGCAGGTTTCCTCCTTGAGCCTGGCACGTGGACAGCGCCTGACTCCAGGTTAGGATGGTGTACAGGTTGAACTGGTAACATGCACGCAGCTCCTGGTTTGACTCCCAGAAATGCTCACAACTGGTATCTAAGCAATGGAGAAAGAGGTGACGTCATCGTGTGCGGCAAGCAGGGGCTGCATGATTTCTGATTTTGTTTTAAAGCTGATGAAATGCAAGTCGACACCGGCTGGTAGTTCATGACGTCGCTAATCAAAACACAGTAGAAAGTAATGCTTTGCAACAGTGACATCCATATCCTTGACCTGAATACAGAGTGATAAGAGACGGCTCATGCTCTACATACTCTGCGCTGCAGATATGTATAGCCTGTATGAAAACAGGCTGCAACTCAGTGCCATCAATAACATTTAACAGTACTACACATTTGTAAGAAAGAACAGCGTAGATGGTTTAAAAAATATGTCTTTTCCGTGTACTGCAGCTAATAAGGTCTAATAAGGCTGACAATGAAATTCACCATCAAATTGTTTATGTGCAGCCTCCTTCTCTCTGTCACCGCAGTGCGTTTGATGAAGTTGTTAACTGACTGCAGTCCAGAGCATTTGGACCGCTCCTCTGCTAGCATTAGCGGATGTCTTTACAGATGAGTGTGCATTGCATCAGTGTTGTTTATTTTTGGACTGACTTGTCACGGTAGAATGGGCTTCATCTTTAGAGAAGTATTTCGACACACTTGATGACCCGCTGCTAGTTTTTTCTTACTTGTATGAGCATCATGGTTTACAGATTAAACAGATCAAGGATGGTCCATTTGGAGTTGTTTTTATCAAACACATCTCGGTGACAAAACATCTTATTTCTAAATGTAAATGCAAACCAGGTGGAAACTGAAACTCCTGGAATTTCCCCATATTCAGTTACAGAAGGACTATTGTTGAACACTAATGTTGGCTGATAAGGCTTGGCCGAGTTCACAGTCCACAAATTGGTTTATCCGAAAGATGCTGACGGGGTTGAGTCCAGGTCTCTGTACGTCAGTCAAATTCTTTCCACTGACTTTCTTAAAGAGAGGTTTTCAAGCTCAGTGCCATATTCGCCGCGCCTGATTTTGTCTAATTAAAGCAGCCATTTGAGGGACTGCAATCCCGCACTGGCTTCTTTTTTCAGTCTCGGAGGTTAGCCCTTGGTCCACCCACACTGAATAATAACACGGACGCATCATGATCCTGGCATGAGGCGCATTCACTAAATTCAAGCTGTGCTCCAGTTCCTTTCTTACTCTCATGTGGGTGCGTTCCCATTTTACCTTGCACTGGACAAAAGCCCCATCTTTCGGCCTCGTCGTAGCGAGTGGTAGTAGCGCACCACGGAAGTTGGTCCTCACGCCCCTCAGTCGTACACTCAAAGTACCATTTGTTGTTGTATTTAAAGGGGAAAGCACATGGCATCCCATGAGCATTGCCCAATAAAGTGTGGATATCTGAAGATAACACAGTCCCAGACAATTATTCTGTGCAGACAAGACAACTAAGGCGAAGAATGTGCTGGGCAGAAGTCATGCTGTATACGTTTAGTGATTACCTTCATATGGATATGAGCAGGGCCCCTCTCTTGGGGTGTTGTACCTTTTCCACTCGTGGTAAATGTTTTTCTTTACCACCACCAAGCGTCCCGACACTGTCACCTTCCAGTGGGACGCCCCGTAGAGCATGTTTCTGCTGCAGCGCCACCAGAGCACGGGGAGGGCCATGTCGCACTCGAACGTGCCGAGCGGCTGCGTCGAGTCCGAAATGTTGAGGCCCAAGCACGTGCTGGTGCCCAGGTTGAAGAGGCGATGTCGGGAGACCCATTTCCACAGCATGCGGCGCGTGGGGCGCTCGCAGTCCTCCAGCACCAGGTTAGAGCGATCCACCGTGATGCAGCGCTTCAGCGGCTCGCTCTCCAAGATAAACACACCTTTTTCTGGGGAGACGAGGGGAGGAAGATGAGATTAGCACACGTGGAGGAGTGGGGCAGAGGAGGTGGGATGAGATGAACTGTTTAGTGTAAGCAAAAAAGGATAGATTAATGTACTTTATGATGGTATACCACCTCAGTCAGCGAGAGTGAAGTGAGAATACTTGAACTCGTTGCTTTTTCACAACAGTTTATTTCATTTTTAGTCATTTCTCTATCAAAATGGAGCAATAAACCAGATAGATGGAGGGCCTGAGTGAACCCCTCGTTTTCCAAAACAAATTAAAGTCTCTGTGAAGCTGGATACTCAAACAAATAGAGGATGTACTTTGCATGTTTACAAATGGCAGCGATGGAAAGAGCTGGACCAATTACTGTTACTTTCATGTTACTGCTGCAAACTAAAAAAAGCCAGGTTATGTTATGTTACCAGATCTAAATCCAATATTCACACTGTTTGCATTGAATTTAAGGAATATCCTCGACCTGCAGATGTCCTTCCACTATGTTCTTTCTAGAACAAATATACCACAATGTTTATCTATTTACACATAGTTTGGATGTGTATTGGAAGGGGAGATGGGGAGTTTAAACAGATAAAATGAAAATGTTGATATGCTGGGGTTGCAATTAATGATTTTCAGTGCAGATAAATGAGTTGGAAACATTTTGAATTCACTGTTTACCTTTTCAAAATGTCAAAATAATCCAAAGAAATGCAGAAATTAAAACTAAGTTTGGCTTTTTTTTTTACTGTAGGAATGAATGAATTACTATTAATAGTTCATTATGCAGTGGTGTCAAACAAAGAAACTCCTCACATATGTAAAGTTGAATGTTTGAACTTGCTATTACATGTCATGTTAAGGAGATAGCGGTCAGGCATTGCATTATGACCACCTTCCTAATATTGTCTAGGTCTCTTTTGTGCCTCCAAAACAGCTGTGACCCATCAGAGAATGGACATGGGCCTTCTGAGGGTGTCCTGTGGTGTCTGGCAACAAGATGTTGTTAGTGGGGGCCTTTGGATCCTATGGGTTGAGGGGAGGGCCCCCTGTGGATCATCCTACATATACTTGATCAATTTGGGATCTAGTGAATTTGTTTTTTGAGTTGTTCCTAAAGCTTTTTTATGTGTGTGCCTGTGTCGGGCTGCATCCTGCTGGGGATGACTGTTGAACATCACAGAGTGTCATTGCTATGGGGTGGGGGTGCCTGGTCTGGTCTAGGTGGGTGGTAAGAAAGCCAGGTCCAAAAGTTTCCCAGCAGAACTTTGCATTGTCACAAGATGATCAATGTTACTTACTCCTCCTGTCGGTGGTCATAATGTTATGCCTGATCGGTGTATGTTTGTAATAAACCAGAACATTGTGTGTCACATCACCAAACATAACTTGCAAACACTTCTATGCAGCCCTTGAAGCCTGTGTTTTATTACAAGCAACAAAAAGAACAGAGTCGGTAATGTGAGCCTGTTGCAGCAGTGGGGCTCAAGCTGTGGTCCGGAAGCCACTACAGGGGACCTGAGGAGAATTTAAGTGACTCTCCAGAAAACTATTCCCACAACTGCACATAAGAAGACACAGCTAGGGAGAACACGAGTCTTCTTCCCCCTTGTGCACCGTTGCTGGTACAGTTATATAATTCTCTGTCAAATTAAATTAAACCCCCAAAAACAACGCGCTATAACGAGCTGCAGGGTGGACTTACTTAGCATCTAATTTTAAACCCAGACGACTGGACTTACTGTAAAACTCCGCGAGCTGTTTTTTCTCCAGGACCTCATCGTCCTCCTCGGTGGCACAAGACACGCAGCGCAGCGACGCAGTTAAACAAATAATCGCCACGACTGCCACGGAGTCGATGCGGCGCAGGGACCGTGTTAACATTTCTTCGACGACGGCGGGATGCGGCGATGAGGCGCAAATGTCCGCTCATGCCGAGGCTCCCGGGCAGACGGTCTGTTTTGGGGCTCGCTGTTTCTTTTTTCTTTTTTTCTTTTTTTTTTTTTTTTTCTCATAGAAAAACTTTGGCCGAGTTTGGTTTTTCAGCGGGGAACCAGCGACGTCACGTCTGACGGAGGAGCTGCTGCTCTCCGGCCTGAAAGCTGCATTCCTGCCGCTCCGGTCTGTTTTCACTGAGCCACAAGACTTTATTTAGATCCAAGCAGAAGGCTTCAACAAACAGACACAGACATAGATAGATAGATAGAGAGATAGATAGATAGATAGATAGATAGATGCTGTCTGCAGTATTTTCAAAAATGTTCTGATATGATATTTATAACATAAGCTATGTTGTATAGTATGTCCACCAGATAGATAGATAGATAGATAGATAGATAGATAGATAGATACATAGATAATCTGTCACATGAGCTCGAGGAGGATACTTTGATTCTGAACAAAATCACAGTTCTCAGTTGTTGTTGTTGTTATTATCATTGTATTTTTCAAAATAAAGGTACAAACCAATAATCAATCTTTGGTCCTGGCCCAATAGAAAGTACACTACACCAAGCTCATTTAACACATAACTGATAAACAGAAATTTAGATTCAAGATGCCAACCAGTGCATTTCAGACCACATCTGTTACTAATTTTTGACTTCCTGCCAGTCACACTGTGATTTTGAGTCATCTAAAATTCCACAGGGCATTTTTAGATGCCCTGTGGCTCCTAAAATATGTCATCATGAACCTATTTTGTATTAAAGAGGCTTGCCATTACACTATGTGACACAAACGCTTGCAGTCCACATTGTATATACACTGGAAATGGTATTTTAGTGGCGTCTTGTATCCATTAATTAATTAAATAGTTCATTCATTCATTCATCTTCTGTAACCGCTTGTCCTGTGAAGGGTCGTGGGGAGGGGCTGGAGCCTATCCTAGATGTCATCGGGGCGAGAGGCGGGGTACACCCTGGACAGGTCGCCAGTCTATCGCAGAGCAAAATTAAATAGTTGCATATTTCATTTTAGAAAATAGCTTTGAATGGGAACCATGTTATCATTTAAAGTAGAGCACACTTAGTTTAGTTAGCGCTTAGCAACTATCAGTGGTTTTGGACAGCCAAACATGGTTTTTATAAACTTCCATGTAAGAGGACCTGCTCCACATGTAGATGAAGAAGAGAGGCTGATTCCAAACAAGCAACACGCATAATCATATCATATTGTACACTAAAAAACATTTACTATCTACTGTGACACGCAATAAATCCTGAATACACAATACACAATAAGTCAAAATCCAACTTTATTTATGTGCCATACACCGCTAAAAGAAAAAAAAAAATACTATTAACATTAAAGGCTCAGCCTTGCTTTACAATAAATCCACAAATACAATATTTTAAAAAGACGTACCATACACCTGTATATTTACATTTGAATAAAACAAATCTTTCTATTTTTTCAGTAGTAAGCCACTAGCAATGTAGACTTCTCATTTTTGCAAGCTGCACGTTACGCTACACAAACATGATGCAACATTAGTGTTCAGTGTTTGACAGAACATCAGCAGTATACTTGTACATAGCAGCAAATTCATCATGTAGTGTCTGTTCACAGCGTTGTCTACTGTGTTATACTAGCATCTCTGAATTAACAGAGATTTGTACAAAAACTATTGTACAGATTTCCTGTCTCTTCTATCTCATACACACTCGACATACACGCACACACACACACACACACACACGCTTAAGTGCACTCAGATGTTGGTTTACACGGCCTCCAGTTTGTCTTCAGCAGTGGTTTGTAATCTTTTCTTTCTCTGTGTGCCTGTAGGTTACATTTTTGAATGTAGACGTTGAGCTTCTGAACAGAGGGTTGGTCCCCTGAGAAAGACAGAGACAAAGAAGAACCACAAACACAAGGAGGCCATTATGATACTGTCACCAATACATCAAGGCTCACCTGTTCAGTACTTTTAGTTACGGTCAATATATTCCATAAAAACATCTCAAAAGTCCTGTGTTAGTCTTGTTAATCCATCTCCTGATACTGTCTGACTACTGAACTGACTCAGTTCTTGCTCTGTCAGTACAGTCTTTGTAGGGAACTTTTTCACATAAAGAACACTTTTATGCTATCTTCACACCCCGAGCGACCGAGTTATAAAACACCCGAGCTTTGCCAGCTACATCATCTGAAACAAAGAGCAGTTCTAGTGCTTGTTTAAATTGTTCATTCATTCATCATCTGTAACCACTTGTCCTGTGAAGGGTCGTGGGTGGGGGCTGGAGCCTATCCCAGCTGTCATCGGGCAAGAGGCGGGGTACACCCTGGACAGGTCGCCAGTCTATCGCAGGGCTGTTTAAATTGTTATGTGGTCATATTTAATTTAAAAATGAACTGGTGAAACAAACACTTATCACTGATTGACACTTGGAGCCAGTTTGTCTTTAATTCATTGTGCGTTAGGTTGGTTCAGTTTGAACCTTTTGTATTGCCAGCTTCTGTTGAAAATAATGTGCAGCCGGCTTTTTCACCACCAAGGCCCTTGAGGGATACTGTGGGACATAGACGCCGTAACCATAGCCTATGCCGGTGCGAGCCATTTATACTTGTGTGCTCATCAGTCTGGCTCGCTCTGTAAAAACGCCACCCAGACGCTAGTCGGCAGTGTCTTTTTTTGCTTCAATTTTTGTTTCTACTTCCTGCTACACTTTTGACAATGGCGACTGAAACTTTCGCTGAAATTTGTACCTTCAAACCTCTTCAGTTAACCTTTTCTCGATGTGTTCCATCTTTATTGATTCAAAACAATCAATTCGTCGCCACAACGCGTGGAAATTACATTTCTGGGGAGGTGCAATTTAGCTATGGCACTAGGGTCTGCGTATGCTCTGCGCTGTCGCCGTAGCTACGCCATCAATTTGATGCAGAAGTCTAAACCGCCTATTAGGGTGAACACACCATTAAGAGTGAACGTTGTCACACCTAGAACATGTCCATAGTTGCATTTACTCCTCAGAGGAGGGTGATTGGTACCAAGGCAGCTGGATTCTTGAGTATTTATGCACTGGTGGCTGATCCACAGTGGTGTGAACCAATCAGTGTCCTGTGAGGAATAACTGCAACTGTGGACACGTTCAAGGGGTGACAACGTCCACTCTTAATGGTGTGTTCACACTAATGGCGAAAAAGCAATTAGCAAGTCATTTTCAATTGTCAGTTTCAACGTGGTCAAGTGTCAGTCAGTCATATGAGTTTGTTTCACCAGTTCATTTTTAAGCATATCACAACATACCAACTTAAACAAGCACTTTAGCTGCAACGTGGTGGCATGCAACGTAGCTAGCAATGCTGTCCAGCAACATGCTAACCACATACAGCTAGCTACTGTGACTTGTTGTTGTTCTAGCTCTGTGGCACACTCCTCCTACCTCATATGATTCGTGATCTCATTGACGGAAAATAGCCCATTTTGAAAAGGACTACCCCTTCCTAACATTTTCCAAGGATGTATTCCTAGATGGTTCTGGTGTGACAGACTTTAAAAACCCACTCTTTCTTTCTCATCCTTTTCTAGACGGTTCCAATTCTTGGAAAAACTGACTCAAGGTCTGATAGTGTATATCCTTAAGTGTTACAACTGTTAATTAGATAGCACAGTTTTTGGAAAACTATGACATACTTGCAGTAAGAAAGTAACAGTAAGTCTTCACCCACGACCTCGCTCAGTATTGTTGGTTTATCACCGGGCCTTATCTTTTAAATAACTTCAAGGTCTTACCGTCTGCCATTTCGCTTTTGCCTTCTCAGCCTCAAACTTGGCCACTTCTTTACGATCGTGGACTGACACCAGCACTTTCCACACGGCCAGCAGGATCAGGCCGATGCACACGACAGAGAGGGAGACCCCCAGAATGATCATGGTGATGTTGGGGGACTCTGGGCATCCTGAGGGCAGGACAGAGGATGACGTGAGACTCATGCCGGAACCTGTTTTTCTTTAATATACTTCCCGTGTTGTCGCAAATCTTACCGTACGTCTGGAGATTGTAGGCAGTGCTCCCCGTCTCATCTTGAACCACATGAAATGAGGCCCAGCACTCGTTTTTCATCATCAGTGAGCAAGGCATAGAAGGGCCCTTGTCATAACCTGAGAGTGAGCATACATATCCATAAGGAATGAGTGAATTCTATTGGATATCATCTTCTCTTTTGACGTTGGGCTGAGAATGTAAAAGGATATACTCTCCTCTGTTGCGCTGTCAGTGTGATTTCCATATCAAAGACTCCAATCTGGTGTATGCTCATGTGCATGTGTACGATGCCATTGTGTCTAACATCTGAAGCCTGAAAATCCTCTCTGATAATCAGATATACCTCTCAGCTTGCACCAGTGGGTTTAAAAATCAACTCTTCTATAAAGGAAGACCTTTGGCTATTCACATGCACCACAATAGCTCTGCCTGTACAACAAGGTAAATAATATGTTCCCCATTGTCCCGCGCTACCAGAAAGAACATGGATGGTGTTGTGTTAATGCAGAATGGTGAGGTGGGGGGGGGGGGGGGGGGGGGCTTCAGAGAGACATCCGAGTCGATGGAAGCCGGCATTCCTCCAAATCACCGACCTATGCTGAAACCTTGCGTGGCTCTGTGTTGATGCCACTATCAAAAACAGTGAGGACGGACTCTAGCGACAAACACTCGCAGCACATGATCATGCAAAGAAATGGATATGATAAGGCTCTGTCCCTTGATTTAGTCGCTAAAAGTTTGATATTTTACCTTTTTAAAGATGTTTGTTTCAATTTTAAGGATGCTGTATGTGTTAGCCCCCTTAATGCAAACCACATAAAGTGTATAGTCGGTTATTTAGGTGTTTCCCTCATCATTGAGCTACGTTTATAACCTTGAAAAAACACGCATGGTGATTAATCAATGAGAAATATGCGTTTTGTACATTCTGTCTCGTTAATCTCTTCCAAGAAAGACTGTTATTCAAGTTTGGTCGTGCACTCTTCGGCTACAGTCACACTGTAAAACATTACAGCCCCATTATGTGCTGATATACGTGAACTTTATTCTTCTCCTCAACTCCAATAGTCATGACAACGTTTTGATATTAAACTCAATTTTATACGTTTTGATAGCGAGTGGGTAATAAAAGCAATGGGGGTAGGGGATGGGTTAAATTACAATAAAGTGGCGATACTTTTGAAATAAGGCTCTACAAAAG
The DNA here is from genome assembly GCF_963514085.1 of Chelon labrosus. Classification (NCBI taxonomy): domain Eukaryota; kingdom Metazoa; phylum Chordata; class Actinopteri; order Mugiliformes; family Mugilidae; genus Chelon; species Chelon labrosus. Next base: position 7,588,716 of record NC_140339.1, read on the forward strand.
AGGATTAAACTACCGTCTTACAACGTCAGCAAAAACATTGGCACCATAAGGGCAATGGGATTTTAAAAACCTGTTTCCCTAGTATGGATGCATGCCAAAGTGGCTTTTATTTGGTGGATCAAATTTTAATGTCCGCCTCTCTAAACGGCATTAAGCGAGGACATTGTTTCAAAAGCCAATACCTTTGTACATCTTGTCAATGTAGCAACAATATGAGAGACAAACAGGAAATAGCAAGTGTGTGTTTGTGTTGACGTGACATAACAGCGTGAGAGAGAGTGAGAAAGAAAGAAAAACATAGAACAAAGGCTCTATAGTTATCATTGGACACACAATCTTACAGTTATATGGCAGTAAACTGAACCACCGTGCTAATCATAAAGCAACACGAGGTGCTCCTATGTCAGGTTAAGTACTTTCTTAGCAGCAGAGGAACCTTGAGTGATGGTGACTGGCCGATGACGTTTAAAAGAAAAATTAAGAAAAAAATCTAAACGTTTGCCTCTTAAATGGAATAAAACTGAGATATGGGCCGACATGAGACAGAGTTATATCGACTCCTAGCCACTATTCACCCCAGATACAGAAAAAAAAAGCCCTTAAAGGTATGTAGTTCTCGTAGGAGCTCCCCAGTGGGTAGTTCCCTCAAGGAGTCACCAGAACTGTTTGGTAAGAAACCATCTATTGATGGTTCTCAAACACAGAACCAGTAGATTAATGAGTCCGTTACCTGCTGTTGTGTTGATGGAAATTTTAGGAAAGCTGCACCTTTGATCACACAGCTCGGTATCGTCCTTATCTTGTAGATGGCACTCTATACAGGTCCTGGTGTTAAAACACGCAGAAAAACAGGAGGTCAGGTTTACCTCAGAGATCATATACTAACCCCTGGGAAGGTAAAGTTTAATGACTCTTCAATCACTGACACAGGGACTACAGAAGAATCCCAGTGTTGGTCACTTATCAGGGTTTTCCCAAGGCTTCACCCACTCGCTATCACTGGTCTCCCACTTTAACAGTGGTATCAAGTGTCATTAGCTCTGACAGCTGCTTTTCAATGGAGAAAGGAAATCTCTCAGAGCTGTGTTAGGGACATTAATGTCTTTTGATGTTACATGGAAGGTGTAGACACATGTGAACAAGAGGACCAGAACCTGATACGCCTGAACTCTGAAGAACAGAGAGATTATGTGGCGTAAGGTAGACAACATCCTTTATGTTTCAGGTAAAGCAATAATGGAGGTAAAGCTAACAAACTCCTCTGCATTACAGTCTTCTTCGTCTAAAAGCAGCTTTTTCCTTGAATGTGTTCTCACCTTGCAGAAGTACAGGCGTCTCCACATGTTGGGCACTTCTCACATTTGTCCCCAGATGCTCCAGGTATAGAGCAGACACAATGGCCACACTCACATTTCCCCCTGCCACTGCAGAGCACGCCGTCCTCCGACATGCACGCCTCGGCGCTGGTGCTGCAGTTACAATACTCCCCCGTCCAGCCGCTTTGACAGTGACACTCACCGCAGTCACACACTCCATGACCTGCAAAAAATGAAATCTTTCAACAAAAAAAAAACGCCTCGCCACAAAAACATGTGAATTATTCATGTTCGTATGGGATTACTCACCTCCGCAGAGCTCCCCACGGAAGCGAACACAGGAGTAATTGTCGCACTCGCAGTAAGGTCCGTAAATGCGACCGAAGCTCGATGCATGACACACACACTGCCCGCAGTAGCACTGCCCCTGACCGCTGCATATTTCGGACGCATTGTTCGCAGCGCAGTTACTCGACAAAGCACTCTCCTCATTGCATTCGCACTGTGCTCCCAGGAACCCCGGCTGACACACGCACACGCCACACTGGAAAGTCCCCTGGTCCTCGGTGCACTGGCTGCTGTTTGTCTGAGGAGGCTGCTGGCAGTCGCAGGCGCAGAGGGACTCCAGTTCCACCTCCAGACTGTCCTGCAAGCCCACCGGCTTGAGGGAGAAGTGTCGAACTCCTGACAGGCATCCTGGAAGCTCCACAGACACATTGAAAACTACCTGAGGAGCAAAAGAAGAGGGTCCCATGAAACTAAGACTAAAACTAACAATGAATTAATCCCAATAAAGTTTGCCCCGGGAAACATCTGCACCCTAAGTTCAATCAGTCATTCTGTTCTGATTTAGAGGAATGAATATTAAAATGAAACATACATTAATGCAGCTCTAAAAATGTTATACAACAAATGCATTATTATTACTCCAGATTATTACATCTGTGAGTTGCAAAAGTGCCTCTAGGATTACAAGTCATTTTCCATCTGTTCAGAAGGGTTTCCAATGAATTTAATGACACACTCACTAGGCTGGAAAAGATTACAAAACCACCTCTAAAACCAAGAGTTGCTAGACAACAAACTACACAGTTTTGTTCGTCAGTTTTGCGGAAAATAAGTGTACGACAATACGTCTTTAGGGTTTAAATGGACAGACAAACGTAATTTCCTTCAACACCAGGGGATGCCATCAAATAGCTTCCAGAGATATTTAGTTTACTGGTAATAGCAGTGTATTAATATGAGACAAGAAGTTGACAAGTGTTTTATTTACATGAAAAATGACTGAAATGATGAATCACTTACCAACTATCTCGTCCTAATTGGCTAGATAATGGAGGGAGCTCATTTACGTGGATTTAAACTGAACTATTAATTGCAAGTGCAGAGGCACAGAGGGATAAAATTGCTTCAGAGTTTTGTTTGCTAAGACTTACACCTAAGTTAATATTTGACTTGTTTGCAGCAAATCTAACACAATTTGTGTATATAGTATATTACAGGCTAAAGTCAGGTACAATTGATCTCTATTGTCTTCGTGCCAATGAGGAGTTTTCACTTTGTAATTATTTTACTAGGTTATAAGGCACAGTGAGGCCTTTCACTGGTCCACTTCTCTGGTCTATCATACATGCTTCTCATGTGAAAACAAGGTCGGCTCCACGAGACTTTCACTTGATCTGATGTGGAGGATATAAACCTTTTATGAGGCAGCTTTCAGCTTTCATGTTTAAACTGGCATCTAGAATCATCCAAAGAGTTTTAGCTTTTATTTATTTTATTTTATTTCCATGCTTTTGTTCACATTTATCTCATGCCACCACATTTTTGTTTACGGTTTCTACAATTGCTTTACCGGTCTGTTTCTCTCTCTCTCTCTCTCTCTCTCTCTCTCTCTCTCTCTCTGATCGTGTCTGATAAAGCACTTTGAAAGGCAATTTAAAGAAACAGCAACTGACCGTCTCTCCTGGTTTGATGTTGGAGCAGTGTTTTAGATCAGGGAGGACACTTCCATTTGGGCAAATGGTTGTGAAGGACATCTGCAGCTCCTCTGTGTCTCCGAGGACCTCCAGTTCAATCTCTGCGCGCAATTCCTAGAAAACAGTTCATATATATATATTACAGACACACCTGTATGGAAAAGAAACAGGCAGCACAACTGGGTACTTAACAGACAACAAAAAAAGACCTAACAACAGATTGATTATACTGTCTTTTTGTCACCATGAAGTGGGAATTCCTGTGGAATTATACTTTCACCTTACATTGACCTGTGATGTTTGAAAACCCTCCTAGCTCATTCTCTGAGTCATCGTCCCAGGTGCGCTGGGCTGCACAAAGCACCTGACAAATGAATGACATCTAAGAGAAAGACCGGTGTTTGACTGACTAATGAACTCTGTGACAGACTGTCTGGGTGCTAACAGAGCTTTAACTGTGTGTTTCCTGTCGGCCCACAATTGCACAGTGTCATGGCGTGATGGTAAAGAAAGAGAAAAGGGGAACCTTTAAGGGAAACACCCACTTGAACACGGATTATGCAGGTAAAAGCGACTCAGTAGACTTCGGTGTTATGCAGTAAATATGCTTTGGGGTATTTAAAGTGTAGCGGCTCAAATATCTATCCACTAAACAGCAAATATTGATTCAACATAGCAGGTGAGTTTAAGATAAATAAATATTCCTTTGTTTGTATCGTGTTCCCTTCGAGCAGCACATCTACAATCAGCGTGATGACAGGGGACTCCTGTTTTGAGGTGGTCGACGTGGCCGAGACTGAACGTGCGTGTAAGCGAAGAAGCTGATGAAGTAATTAGAGGACTGCACGCCCGTCACCAGTCACCGCCGCCGGGGGGTGGTTTAGAAAACAACACAGGGTGCAAGAAATAGACAGACAGAGAATGATAAAGAGATACAGACAGAGAGAGAGAGAGTGAGGGAAAGAAAGAAGAAGAGGGGCGAGGAGATCAAACAGCTGCAACATGCAGAAACTTGCTGTCAGACATGCTGATGCAAAGCACCAGGCGTTAGAGGGAAAAAATGTGATAGAGGAAAGAAGGAAAGAGGAAAAGCAGGAGAATGAGAAGGAATGGAGAATGCATGCATGAGAGATTGACTACCATGTAAAAATGATGATGCAAAGACGGTTAACTCAGGCTATATGTGTTTGTATGTTTGTAGTATGAAAATTCTCGTCAGATAACTCGATTAAAACAACACTGCGTTCAGTGGCAGGTGTTTTTCAGCACATCCAGATCACCGGGGGGTGTTTATTTACTTTGTATGCAGTTACAATCAGCTCCAGGATGTTCCGTGAATCCGTCGCCAGGACTCCAACCGTGGCGCCAGGTATGAGATTTGCATAGTTCTGAGAGGAAAAACAAAGACAAACACAAAACGGGAAAAGTCACAGTTAAAAAACTTAAAAAACAAGGGCAGGCTTCGTTCACAGGCCCCAAAAACAAAGAAAAGCAGGGAAAAGAGCGGCGAGGGAAAACAGGCTAGTTCCAACAGGTAGTATGGGAATGCCGCTCGATAAATAAATACGCAACCCACGTTGGGCTCCGGCGAACATTTGCATTTCTGCAGCTCAAGTGTGGACACATTCCACTAGAAAGAAACTGTATGGCACAGTTTTGTAAGAAGGAAATATTACCGTGTATTTGCGTTTCTGATCTTCCGTGACGGCGAATATCAGCAAGATGTTGTTCTCCACCACCTTATCAATCAGCTGGCCGAGAGTTGGGTACTCCTGAAAGGCGACATGAGTGTGAACTGTGTGAGGCAGAGGTGGTTCACTACAGCGCAGGCTATCAGGGGTTTAAATGAAATCATAATTTATCCTACATTGTTTGAAATATAAGCGCTGAGGGTTTTTTACCTGCACGGTGGACATGGAGTATTCATTGTTGGCGTCCAGGTGACACTGGCCGTCGTTGGGAACCACGATGCCGGCCATCTTACTGTCCATCCCAAAGTGCGAGTCTGCGTCGCTGACAAACACCAGCAGACGCATGGAGTCATTCCTCCAGCCGATCTTGTCCTATCAAGACACAAGAATGAAGAACTGCTCCGTCTGATCAAATAATAAAAGTTCATCCAACAGAATCACAAACTCACACTCATTTAGCAGATCTAACCAAAAAAGCAAAATGTTACCCCACAAACGGCTGCTTGCATGACAGCGTCAAAGCCACACTCTGGCACATCAACATTTGCGGATACGTGCTGCTTAGCGATTATCTCGTTGAACTTGTCAGTGCTGCTCGTCAGAGACAAGACATGTTTATAGCCAAATGCTGGCAGACAGGATGAGCCTACGCCGCTGCAGACAAAAAAAAACAAGCAGCTTAAAAGCAAGGTTCTCTGAGATATGACACCAAATGCTCAAGTTTCCAAACTCAGAGAAGGCCTCGGTTTGATATATTTACTGTGTACCTGCAGGGGTTGCTCCGTTCTTCTTCTGTGACCTTTATGAACGGCAGCACGGGCTTCTCCACAAAAGAGCCGAAGCCCATTCGAAATTTACTGGTGAGTTTGGCCATCTCTTCAGACAGAGACGTGCCCAAGTTTTTGATCATCCCCAGGTCGTCGATCATGGACGCCGACAGGTCCATCAGGTAGTACATATCCACAGGATAGTCCTCCGTGTGTTGAACCTTAACCTGGAAAGTCAGCTGATTGCCTGTGTAAAAAACAAAACAAAAGCAGCGACTAATTATTGTTTGAAAACGAGGAGCTATTCCTAAACAGAAATCATCAAGTCAAAGCTCTTCAGGCGATGTACCTGGTCGCAGCTTCAGGGACAATTTCTGCGGGGAGATCTGGGTGCTGTTATCGTTGGCTGTCTTCCTCCCAAGTGGCAGATCCTGGAGGATTTCGACTTTGGTAACAGGGAACTCCACCTGGTCCGTGGCACATCCCTTTTCTAGTAAGTTATCCAGTGTGTCACATCTCTCTTTGACTGAAAACCAGTCTGTAAAATTCTGTAGGAAAAAGTTGTTTACAGATTGAACACAGCGATTGTTTTACGGCATGCCATAAAATATTGTGCAATCATTAGAGCCGAGCGTGCTTTGGCGTTTTTGCTGACCTGCGCCCGATCATTGTGTATTTTTGAATGTATCGTGGTTATTTTAGTTGCATACCTCCTGCGTGCACCAGGCACACTGAGGACTGAGCTGCAGACACTGGTCACAAGTCACAGCGTTGCCAGCTGAACATGATCCTGCAGCACACATGAACAACAGTTCCAGTGAACTTGTCAACGTCAACCAGAGTTTCCTGACAATCTACGAAGTCTCTCCTAGGAAGAAGTCTAAATTTGAAGTCTAAAGTTTCATATATTTCATTTAAAACATGTATAGTTGTATTATTATATTGAATGTGTAATAAAAATGTTGTTTTAATCACAGGATTTTCAAAATGAAACACCTAAACCAGTCTTTAGCCAATACACCTTTGATGACTTGTTCCTGTTACTGTTTCTTTTTGTTTGCACATTACAAACGTACTTTTTTTTTTTTTTTTTCCTCAAGACGAACAAAACTCCAGCTTACCCTCCACGGTGTTGATCCAGTACCGGAGAATCAGGCTCAGCAGTATAAGCCCCATTAGTCCGTGAGGTTACTGGTTGGGAAGAAACAGAAGAAGAATATTTCAAGTTCTTTCATATTTACAGGAGTGGAACATATCCAGCGTCATGCCTCCTCTCCTCAACCGAAAGTGGAGAGGTGAGCGCTGCCGTGCCGCACTACCTGCCTGCGCGGAGGAGGGGGGGAGAAGAGGAGGTGAGAGGCTGCCTCTACCTGCACTGCCTTTTATGTCCACTTCCGTCCAGGTGAGAGAGAGCGAGGCGGGCGCAGGCGGAAAAAAACAAACAAAAAACGACCCCTCAGGCCTACAGTCTGGATGCTGGTTCACACCATTCACTATCTGATAATGAATCTAGTATGTTTCCGCAGTCTTAAGTCATATGTTTAACTGTCAAAAAAGAAAAAAGAAAGAAAAGGAAATGCAGATAACGACGTCTAGAGCCAAAACACAATGGGTGAAGTAGTGATAAAGTAAAATAAAAACACGTTGGTCTACAAGTTAGCCACGTGTAGTGTAGCCAGGTGTAGTATTAGTCCAGGGTGAAAAATATTTACTCGGCTCTACTGTTCAGTTTTGAAAGAATGACAGAAATACAAGTTAGATAAAAATAAATAAGTATATAAATAATAATAATAAAAGATTATATATTCAGAAAACTTTATTTGTGCCCGAGTGAGGGGTAATTTAAGAAAAACAAGCAATATTTTCAAGTGAAGGTTGAATATACACACTGGGCGCCATTAAAATTTAAAATTTTGAATATTGACAGCTCCAGTGGGAGTACTGTTCTTTAGAAAAACAAATGTGGCGCAGAATATTGCCTCTTTTAAACGTTTATGTCCACAAACGAGACATTTCTCCTGTAAAACCTCTCGTTTCAACAGGTAAGACGATAAAACATTACAAACGCGTAGCACGACTTTGTTTTCCTCTTATAGACCTACCCTTGCACGACCTCGCAGGATATTTTGTGACTTTTAAAATGAGGAATTGAACCAGATTGAAAAACCTAGTTGTATATAAAGTGGTTAAAAGTAACTCCACCTTAATCTAATGCAAAAGTAAAGCGCTGCTATTACGATTTAAATTGAGATATAGTTAAGGAAAGATGTACCTTTATTGATCCCCCGTAAGAGGAATTCAGGGTAACACAGCAGCATTAGAATAAGTCTGTGTATACTATTCATAGATAGGATCTATACATACATGTGCAAGAAAATTGTTATTGTGAGCAATTGATAAAAAAAATAAATACAAAGATGTGCAGTGTGTCCGGTAAATGCTGCAAAACTCATCTGTATTAGTCTCTGTTACTCAGTCTGAATATGCAGAATGAATCAGGACATGATATTTTCTTGTAGTTAAAGACCTCGATGGTAAACAGATGCATTTTCATGTCCATATTGAAAGCTGGCCACTCTCAAGCTTTGTATATATGCAGAAATAATTGATATCAGCTACAGTGTTGCTGTAATATAAAATCTCTGCAGGTTATTTAAATAACTTATTACTCCAATGGTTGTGTGTTGTTCTTTTGATTTGATTTGATTTGATTTGATTTGATTTGATTTGACTTATTACTGTATTTTATGTGAACCAGATCATGCAGCACCTTGTTTGTTACAGTTTGCCTACCATATCGGTTTTAACTGGAGCCCCAATTACTAACAGATTACTACATCAACGTACCAGGCATGGATTAAACTCTACCCCGAACTTTGTCTGGAGTGGAACAATAAAACACAGACAGGTCACGCCATGAGCAAATAAAGCCAGGAAAGACTGTTACGTAGACACCATAATAACTCCACGCCACCGGCCGTGTTAATATTTAACACCAGAACGGGAATCGCTGTCTTGCTTGAATTCTTCGGCTTGACGATTAACCCCCGACAAAAGCAAATGTGTGGGGCCTATCACAAGATATGAAATATGAGCGAGAGTGTGTGTGTGTGTGTACGTACCAGCGTGCATGTATGTGTGTGTAATGCTAGGGGGAGGAGGGTGGAGCTGCGTAGGTGCTGAACCACTGACAGCTGCAGTGCAAATATCACTGCTTGCCCCAACTCAGAGGAATCTCACAATTCGCCACCACACCCCTCTGAATCAGGGGAGTCCCATCTGTCACCCCAAGCCAAACCCCACCTCCGCCCGCCTTGTACCAAGCCATCTCAACCCTCACCCCTTTTCCTCCTTTCGCTGGCACTCACCTCGCCTCATCTCTTTATGTTTAAATCCATACATCCACATCTTTTATTCCTCTACCATTTCACCTGTGGTCCTCTCCTCTCCTCTCCTCTCCTCTCCTCTCCTCTCCTCTTTCTGAATTCCTCCATAAGTACCTCAGCATGATGCAATCAAACACCATTTTTTGCAATATCTCAGATTTTTCTTTGGTGATATGAAGTGGGTCAGATGTCTGAGGTGTAATAAGGTGTCACGATTGCATCTTTCTGTCTCACTTTTCGGTGTGATTTTAGTCTAAATTTAAAACCAGCTGCCTCTCAGCGGTGTTCTGGGGAAATAAAGGATTTCTCCCAGAAATCTGACAATACTGTTTTAAGCGTGTCGTGATTTTGAAAGAGTATCCGGCTCATCGAAATTCAGAAATCAATCAATAAATGATTGTCCCAGATTCCCAGCAAACCCTGCAATGAGTCGACTCACCTTCAGGGCCGTCCTCTGATAACATGCTGTCCCGTCTCAGTCTTTCTTCCTTGTCATCAAGTGAAAAATGCAGGGAAACGGAGACGCATCAGGCCGGCACATTCAGCCCCATTGTATCCCGGCATTCAGAGTAACAGTAAACCTATTGTAACGGCGTCCTTTATGAAGCATGACCCCGCTGCCCATGCTCTCTGGCTCATGTGTGCTCCCAAGCTCATGTGTGGGTGTGTGTGTGTGTGTTTGTACAAGTACCAGCTTGCCCATGTGTGTGTCCCTGTGTGTAGGGGGAGGCTGTAATGGTAATGAGTGACAGTAACAACTGCTGGCCGTGGGACCTCCAAAAGAACCGGCTTCTTTATTAAGAGCCGGTTTGACTTCTTTGCTGGTGTTGCACTCTAGAGGCGGAAGCTGGGGTGAACTGCGCCGCAACCCTCCTGGACTACCGTTAAGACTCTGCTCTCCAGATTAGTCTGGATCGTGTGAATTCAATTACTTCCTGGAGTGAGGAGGAGGAGGATAAGGAGGAGGAGGAGGGAGGAGGAAGCTGAGAGAACGAGTGCCAGTGCTGTGATTCAGCCTCCTTCTCACAGCGGTATGGCAGGAATGCAGGTGTACACATACGAAATGTGAGCAGAACAAAATATTACACCACAGCCCCACACTATAAAAGAATAGAAGATTACACAGGCCCGAATGTGACGCCGCTTTCCCGAGAGGCCATTACAACTATTGCAACATATGCTACAGTCTATCTGTAGTACAGCTAACAATAATCTACAAACAAAGACTACTCTCATTCAGTGGTCACAGTGATAATCCTAACATGGTGATAGTTACTCTAATGAGCACTGAAAGCAAAGTAAGACGTCGGTAGAAATTTGCTTGTGAATACCTTTGACCTGATAATGGCACCAGAAAAAACATGATTAATCTTCCGGCAAACATGTGAGTCACAGAGCGTGTGATGAGCAAAATCTATTTTCCAGCGAGCTATGTAAAAATAGTTATATATTTCACTAAAAGCCCAACCTCAGTGTGGTGCAGGAGCAAAAGTCAGAGGTTCGTCTGTGTTTGTAGGATTCATCATGAGGGGCTTCCGGGCCTCCAGAGCTAATTCCTCATTTGTTGGTGTTTGGGGAGTGGTTCAGTAGTAGTAATGGCTGACACATGGATTGATGTGATTGCTAATCTTTATCTGTAGGTGTCTGAGCACTCCCTCTCTCTGTCTGTCTGCTTTGGTTTGGCTTGGCTGAGTTGAGCTTTGGTTTGGTTGAAGTTTGGGTTATGTTGTGTTCCTCTGTCCTTGCATTCGCTCAATCAAACGCACACTACAGACATGACTGTTTTTAATCTACTTTTATTTAAAAGATTCACGTGCTGTCACCAGATTTTGTCCTTCTTTTCAGCCGGGGTCGCGACAGAATGCATTGTTGCATCCAGTAGCTGTTGAGGTATTTCAGACTGCGCCAGATTGGAATGGTGGACCGAGCAACAAATAAGAGACTTGTGGCTAACATGGTTAAAAACAAAAATCAAGAAAACACAGAAAAAAGGAAGCCACAGGAAGAACAACAAGGATGAGGTATCCCTCATCCTGGATAGACACTCACCAGACTCATTGCAGTTCGGTTAAAAAACAAAAGCAAGGTTTTCATTGACTAAAAAAGACCTGCCTTTGCAAACTTTGTGGAAATACACAAACTAATGTATTTTTGCCCATTCAAAAAACTGCTATTTCTTTGAAGAAAAATCATTTCAGGAGCTGTAGTTTGCTGTAGTTTGACTGGACGACTGAGCACAAGGAACTTTACTGTCAAAATAACAGGAACAAGGAGTGGGAAGTTACAGCAAATACTCTTTATTGTTTTGTTTAATAACAGAGGCTTGACCTTTACTGTGCTTCAGATGAGGTGTGAAATTATGCAGTGCCATTCGAGTTCACTTTTAGCTGCAGACCAATCTCTATAAAAAAAATGTCTTTCACCTTTGTTATGACACTGTTAAATATTTTAGCTGTTTCTAACCAGAATAAGATTTAGCAGCTGACTCACTGCAACTGTTCTGCAGAGTTGCTAGGAAACCTTGAAATACAGTTCACTCATGTAAAAGCAGATTATCTTTGTGCACAGTACAACTCAGAATACCTTGACTAATGCTGAATTTACATTGTTCAGATCAGAAGTTGAATTAAGCATTAATCTAGCCTCCACACCCTCTATTTAACTAAATCTATTAATTTCAAACCATAAAGATAGTAAGTAAAAGTACTTATAATGCATCCAGTGATCATTTTCATCAATCCTGATTATGGTCGTGACTCACTGCTTGATTACTTTGTTTGTATAGATGTAGAATATAATCCCACCAGATTACCCGGGGCCCAACGGTGGCACCTCCGTAATGTTTGTTTCGCCCGACCGCTCATCTGAAGTGACCGCTTAGTAACAAGGCAGCGACCGTCCGCATCTCTTGGATCCGTCACATGTGTTGAATCGCTGATGTGTATCACATTAGGTGAATGATATCGGATACTGTAGCAGGCCTCCTCTCTTCACGTCTGTGCCCCGACTCTGACCTTGGCCTTTCTCCAGGGATCAGTGCCATGTGTCCCCTCAGCTGTGGAGAATTAAAAGACAGACAGAGAGAGGAGGACACGGAAGAGAGAGAGAGAGAGAGAGAGAGCGAGACTAACTTGACTTGTAGCTCGTGTTGAGACGTTTGCAATAGACATTTGATTGACATGAGTGCATGCACAAGCTACATGGGATTCATATATATATTCTAGGAGCTGGGGTTGGATGGATTGGTGTGTGTTGGGGTTGGGGGGTGTGAGGTCTAATCTTGCACACCAGTGGTTTTGATCCCTAAGATGGGTTCATGGTGCCTTCATGTCTCTGGGATCAGCGGCGCTAAGTCCGGGCTTAAGGAGGGAGATCCGGTGTAAGAGTGAAACTACAAAGGATGTGGGCCTGAAATAGCCCAGGAAATGGCTGGGGCATGAGCACACATGTAGCACTTGTTGCCCATCTGATCCATGATAAATTGGGTCAGTCTTAGTCACACAGAAAGATGTCTAAGCTTGAAAATGAAACTGGATTCAAATGTGTTGGACAGGTTTGGCTCACAGCGCCCTCTACTGCCAGATAACAGTAAAGCCCCTCATGAGTGTCACTGGCCAGCTGAAGACATGTGATTAAAAAAAAAAGAAAAAGGACTCCATACAAGAGTTACATGGGGACATCATTTGTTAGGACAGGCTCCAGCCCTCCCGCAACCCTCCAGAGGACAAGCAGTTACAGAAAATGAAATAATGATGGAGAGTGAAGATCAGCAATGAAATCAGTGCCTGGATATGTGGATGATGTGTCCATTACAAACCACCTGAAGTTGATGCAGAGTGTGATGGCCTCTGGTGTCCTCTTGGGATATGATATGGGAGTGACCTCTGTTGGTGCGCTCTACAGGTAGCTGATTGTTGTGATCTGGAGCACCTGTGGCGCCCAGAGTGCCAAGGTTACAACAGTCCTCCCTGTCCTAATTAGTCCCTCTCTGCTCTTCTTCCCAGGCACATTCCTGTTTGGTTCTTTTCCTTTAGGTTATCCGTATGTCTCCTATACACTCTACAACATTTGCACACAAACTCTTCACTCATGCACACACCTCATATGCTGACTAATCTGGCACGTTAATTTGGTGAATAAATACACAATAGTGTGTCTTCCTGTTGTGAATACTTGTTCCATCCTGTCTCTCTGAAGAAGGAGACGGGATGGAACAAGTATTTGAGCCTGTGAGTGTTAAAAATACACTCATGAGCCACGCTATTGCACTTAGTGACACATTCCTTCATTGCAATCAACACAGGCAATGTTTTCTACTTCAAGTAAGAGCTACAACCGGCCGATGTGAATGTCTACATGGCAACACATGTTTATTAACCCTTGAAATGTGCTAGAAAGCTGCCCATGTCTTTTGTGTTAGCGGGTCCAAATTGACCCATGACTTAACCCAGCCCAGAATTGTCAAAGAACAATCATGCACGTATTGTTTTTCACCTCATATCTAACTTGTTATGTGTTCATATCCATGTAAGCACTTTACTAAATGTAAATAGACATTTTATCTAACAATACACCACTCCTTTTTCATTCATTCATTCATTCATCTTCTGTATCCGCTTATTCCTGGTAAGGGTCGTGGGGGTCTGCTGGAGCCTATCCCAGCTGTCATCGGGCGCGGGGGTACACCCTGGACAGGTCGCCAGTCTATCGCAGGGCTAACACAGAGAGACAGACAACCATTTATACTCACACACACCTACGGCCAATTTAGAATCACCAATTAACCCGGAGAGAACTCACGCAGACACAGGGAGAACATGCAAACTCCACACAGAAAGGCATGGATTTGAACCCGGGACCTTCTCACTGTGAGGCACCAGTGCTAACCACCTCTCCACTGTGCCGCCCACTCCTTTTTGTTTTTAAAAAGAATCTAAATTCACTCATTCACTCACTGTTATAGCAAAGATAATTTAATCTGCAAAACACTCATTAATACACAGGATTAGATGTTACAGTCCCTTGTGCCAAGATCCCAGGCAAAACACATTTAGAGGCCCTGTCCACCTGGGAAACCCTACCAAACCTACGGTCATGTGACATGACGATTAACCTACAATCTAAATGAACTAAGTAAAAAATAATATTTGCTCCTGTCTTATTTAACTTCAACTAATGTGGCCATCTTCTTTAAGACGCTTCTTAAGAAAAATTAAATGATACAAATCAAATTATAATTATTATTTTGTTAATTGTAGGAATAAATGGGGCTTGAGGTAAGTGCTAGATTCAGGGTAAGAAAGATGTAAAGTACTCAAAGGTATGTTTTTTGGTATTCTGGATTATAATTTAAACTACTTAGCATACTTAAGTGCAATGTGATAAAAGTATAGAAGCAAAAAAACAAACAAACAAGAAAGACAGGAGTCACATGTGAGAAAGAGAAGATTTTATTCAGCACTGTTTTTATTCCAATGTTGTCAAAGGAGAGAGCAAGGAGATTGTTTCAGAATCGGAAGAAGGTGACAGAGGGGGAAGCAATGAGGATAACAATTTTTTTTTTTTTTTTTTTTTTTTTTTAGCATTTTTAAATTTTTTCTTTTCCCAGGAACAAATGTTCAGAACGGGGAAAGTACACTCAGTAAAAGCCTGGCTGCATTTTTTTGTTTTCTATAGCGAGCCTTCACTGTATTCTGTACTACTGATCGGGAAAGAAGCACCGCGACCATTTCTTATTTATTTTTTTAGTTTCAAAGTAGTGTAGAGGTCTTACATCAGAAACCTTAAACTCAAAGAAAAGAGAGGGAAAAAAAATGCAAATAAAAATCACCCACTTACTTTTAGCTTTTGGCCCTGAATGTACATAAATACATGCCGTCAGTCGTGTGATTTCAACTTTCATTGAACTCTAATGAAATATTGCTGTTTTTTTTTGTTTTTTCTTAATTAAAGGACATGATTGTTACATATATTTAGTATGAGGCAATAGTTGGAGTTTTCCCACTCATTTCAAATAGTTTTGGCATGAACATTGTTAAACTGCCGTAGAACAAAATGACCAAAATTTGGCTAAATCCTAGCGGTATATTTTTGGAGCGCTTCACAGTAGCAGTGTGAGTCACGTAAGATCCGTCAAGGCGGAAGAGCGCGCCGAATGAATGCAAATAGCCCGCGTTCAACCCGGCTTAGAGCGCATTGTAAACCAGCTGTTTGACGGAGAAGCTAGTAATCGCCTTTACTCTTGAGTTCTCTCACAAATGGAGCGCCACAACCGAACAACACTAATCATGTTGAGAAGAAGAAACACCAGAACAGAAGCAGTGACAAATAAAGATAAAAATAAAAGTAAAGCACAATGTTTTTTTTTTGTTTGTTTGTTTTTTTTTCTTTCTAAAGATCAGGAAGAGAAAAGCTGCATGTGGGAGACAGACGGCAGAAGTCCTGTTTAGCCAGCTCCTGAGCGTGGCTTCTGTTCTGCTTTGTAGAGCCTGGTGAAAAGGGGGGCTTTACCTGCAAACCCCACAACACCAGCAGACTCCGGCAGAACCATGAGGTAGATCACTGGTCACACTGACCACAAGAGGAAAAAAAAAAACAAACCCTCCTAAAAGATGCCCACTGGGTGTAAAACTTGTAATTTCATAAAAGTACGTCTCTTGTTTTTCGTGTCACGTCTTGACGTTTTTTTAAAAAAAAAAAGCAAATAGGAAAATAAGGAATTACCTTGCTCTGAGTTTGTCACCATTCTTTTTTGTTTTCTCAGTATTGCCGTGGGACTCTCATTGTCTTTATTGCTAACAGACGACTAGATAGCGAAACACTCGATGGAT
Source organism: Chelon labrosus (assembly GCF_963514085.1). Lineage (NCBI taxonomy): Eukaryota > Metazoa > Chordata > Actinopteri > Mugiliformes > Mugilidae > Chelon > Chelon labrosus. Next base: position 7,604,688 of record NC_140339.1, read on the forward strand.
GTCTCCATGATTTCACGCGCACACGCTTGATCGGTCGGATAGAAGTATGACACCCGATCAAGCTCGATGAGAAAAATGTCGGGAGAATGTTTGATGTCACGTAAGGAAGGCACCTTTTCCAATAATAAATTTGTTAATTCCCTAATGAAATGGTCATCTGTGTCAGCCGTCAAGTGCAGTCGAACATGAACTCTGATTTTTTTAATAAGCTGTTTCTGTGGCAACTTTTAAAACCGACATGAAGTTATCCTAAAACTTCACACTTCAGTGCAAACAAGGTCTGCAAGGTTTTTCATATACCACAAATAAAGGAACTAGAAAATCATATACACCTGGAGGTGGGGGAGAGGGGGGTATCTCAATCTCATGCATTTTAATATCACATCATACTCCAATGGAAAGGGGAGGGGGATGGGAGGTGGTAGGGGGAGGGGGACGGGGTGGGTCCTCTGGCAAGTGTTTGAGAATCCTTGAAAAAGAGAAAAAGAAGAGCATGTTGTTTCTTATCAAAATAAATCTTGTTTTTTTTTTGTTGTTTTTTTTCTTTTCTTCTTCTGCGATTAGCCAACTGCTTGAGTCCATTTACACCGTCCTCATTTTTCCACTACAAATGTCGGGGCTGTGCAAAAAAGTTCACGTATCTGGTCCAATCAGAGCAGGAGATGTCATCAGCAACTTCCCACCTGCCCTCTGGCTCACAGAGCAGTAGTGTGGTCTGAAAATAAAAGACACCGAAAGCAGAGGTACTGAAATAAAAAAAATAAAATAAAAAAGAAAGTCACAGCACATAAACCCTGGTGTACTATTAGTGCTACGTGGCGGTGGAGTTGATGGCATTTACGTCAGAGGGGCCTGCGTTCAGGAGCCAAAAGGTACCTGTGATTACTTGCTGAGTTGACTGTAAGGAGACGAGTTGTTGGAAGAGTCCACTTGCTGCGGTGTGCCATTTTCCTGAAAAGCAAAACAGCATCTCTCTTTTAAAATCTGATAATAACTAACTTCACTGTGCGCGCAATGAGATAATTGGCGGTTTTAGGGGACGAATGTTTCAAAAACAACTCAGGGCCTTATGGATGTAAGACCATATGACTGAGAATAATTACTGTTTTAAGACGCACCACAGTTAAATGGTCACCAGGTAGAAAGTCAATATTGTGAATGAAATTAAATAAAGGTACAATAAACTTACAGCTGCTGCCTGCATGGGAGGATACTGAGGCATGTAAGCTCCCTGAACACCAGGGTTGGCAGCAAGATACTGCAAGAGAAGAAACAATTAGTTAGTAATGTTATTTATGCAGCACTTTAAAATAAATATATAAATATATAATCTTAAAAATTATGTTTTTATGAGCGTATTATCACTTGAAAATAACAATCTGTGTTTTTTTTTTGCAAGCTTAGAATGAGCCTTTAATATTTCCTGAGTGAGTCTGTCATGATGCAACGCCATGTTTTTGCAGAAGGGCTAGAGAGCCAGTGTATTTTTCAGAGACCACCGTAGGTGCATGTGCAGGAATTAGGTTATGGGTGCAATCTGCAACCTCACAGCTAGATGCCACTAAATCAGGTCGACCTCAGCAGAAGAATGATCTGTTCATTTTTTTTAGGCGTTTAAAACAGGCGGTGCATACGTAGTGTGACTGTGAGAATAGGTTAATATAAAATCTCAAGGTTAGGGCTTTTCACTATGGTAGTCAGGAAAATCAAAGAGTAGTTGACTAAACCCAACCAAACAGCAAGTGCAACTGAAAGTGATAATCCTGAAAAGGAATAATAAATCAGCTACATCTGACACAGGATACGAACACTAGAGTCCTGGCTGAACCTCACACCACCGTCCGCCCGTTCCTCTGAAGGCGGACTTGTCGATCTTTAAACTACCCGTCTGCCTTGTCTGCCTGCCAGTTTGTTGTTTCTGCAAACAATACGATGACTGTTTGTGTAGGACGACTTGTTACTTTAAACCAGGAGTGCCCTCCTATACGTCCATCTTGATTGACTGGTAGATCGCAAAGGTAGTGCGGGTAGAGGACGTGCCATTCAGAAAAATGTTTTAGATGTTAGTCTATCATCTGTCCTCACTATGGCATTTGACACTTAGTTGACCTACAATATAATCTGAGTCTGAGATCTCCCCACACATGTGTGGTCACACCGGCAAGCAGCTAGGTCGTTAGCCTTCTTGTGTTGTACAGCGCAGGGAGAGTTTCATAGTTCTGGGGCAGCTATTAAGAAAATCTGTGACCACATCATTACGTTTAGAATCTGGAGGTCCTCAAATTGCTGGTAGGGTGGTATGGGGATGTTGAAAGACTCGTGATAAGCATAATGACATTATGAGACACATAAATAAAAATACTGCTGCAGTCTTAAAGCATTTGTCACACAAATGTAACTCCATATTCCTCACATTACAGGAATTTTTGCTGCCCGTCATGAGCTTAACATAGGCAATATGTTTTATGTGAGTTTTATGTAATTATCTGTTTAGGAGAACTAAAGAACTAAAACCCAGAACCTTTAAATTATTATCACAGTAAACAAAAACATGACATGAATCACAAAGACACAAGTCATTTGTCTTGATTAATGAACTGTGACTATCTATAGCTAATGTCTTTAAACTAATATGTCAGTCATCCAGGTTTATGGTATATCCAAAAAACAAAAGCAACTGAACTCGTTGGATTTCCTTGAGGATGTTTCGTCACTCGTTCAAGTGGCTTCTTCATTTCTAGGAACATCTGTGGTGTACCACCCACATAATGTATGTTCCTCATAAAAAAAACCAAAAAACGAAGCTCTTCATTAGTCATGTAGAACTGAAGAAGCTACTTTGAATAAGTGGCAAAACGTCTTCAAGAAATCCCAACAAGACCAGCTGTTTGGATTTTTGCTTTGTTTTTAGACGAACCAGATGTTCACAAGATCTTTGCCTACAGTGTACTTATTTTCACATAAGATAATATATCCACCAACAGAGAATATTTCCTTGTACATGCATATACACCAGTCAGGCATAACATTATGACCACCTTCCTAATATTGTGTAGGTCTCCCTTGTGCCTCCAAAACAGCTGTGACTTATCAGAGAATGGACATGGGCCTCCTGAGGGTGTCCTGTGGTGTCTGGCAACAGAATGTTGTTAGTGGGGGGCCTTTAGGTCCTATGGGTTGAGGGGAGGAGCCTCTGTGGATCATCCCACAGTGATCAGTTTGGGATCTAGTGAATTTGGAGGTCAGGTCAACACCTTGTGCTGTTTTTCATGTTTTTTGAGTTGTTCCTAAACCGCTTTTGTGTGTGTGCCTGTATCAGGCTGCATCCTGCTGGGGATGGCTGCTGCCATCAAGGAGTGTCATTGCTATGGGGCAGGGGTGCCTGGTCTGGTCTAGGTGGGTGGTACATGTCTAAGTAACATCCACACAAATGCCAGGTCCAAAAGTTTCCCAGCAGAACATCGAATTGTCACAAGATGGTCAATGTTATTCATTCCTAAATGTCTCCAGTCATAGATTGTTCAGTGTGAAAATAGCTTTCCCGCATTTTGATTCTTGTAGGGGCCTTTGGGTCCTATAGGTTGGGGGGAGGGGCCTCGGTGGATCATCCCACAGGCCAGGTCAGCACCTTGTGCTGTTCTTCATGTTTTTTTAGTTGTTCGTAAAACGTTTTTGTGTGTGTCCCTTTGTCAGGCTGCATCCTGCTGGGGATGGCTGCTGCCATGAAGGAGTGTCATTGCTATGGGGTGGGGGTGCCTGGTCTGGTCTAGGTGGGTGCTACATGTCTATGTAACATCCACATGAATGAATGCCAGGTCCAAAGGTTTCCCAGCAGAAAACTGAATTGTCACAAGTTGGTCAATGTTATTTACTCCTCCTGTCAGTGGTCATAATGTTGTGGTTGATCGGTGTATGTAACAGTAATAGTCTATAAAACTAAAAATCAATCCCATCTGCTCATTCGCAGATGTTGGTGCAAAATGCCTCTCCGCCGCTCTCGCGTCCCGCAGACCGCATAAAGTGATATCCCAGAATTCCACTCACCGCTCCAGTGTTTCCCAGTGACAGCTGGCCCATCTGCTGAGTAATCATGGCCGAGGGGTGCAGTGACATGGAGGGATCCACAGAGGGAGACATCACGGCAGCCTGTAAGGCAGGGCGGTTCAGTTTTCACCCCGAATCACATGTTTAGAGCTCTACAAACTAAATTAAACTCACTCTGATGAAAAACACAGATACCAGACAGGAAAGGAGAGACAGTGGAAGGTAGTGTTGGGCGTAGATACCACTGCTGTACTGTCTTATGTATGTGGCTCAGCACAGGTCTGAACGCCTTCTAACGCTACCTGTGACAATTTATTTTGAGGTTTAAAAACGAGTACGTAAAAAGTGTGCCGGCTCTAGTCCATTTTCACATGCTGTGTACTCCTTTAAACATGATGCCTTTAGGGAATAGACCATTTCCTAGCAAAGAGTGGGGGAGGGGCAGATCAGCAGAGACACTTGTTCCACTGGAAACCATCTGTTGGAAGAGTCAAAGAGTCACAAGACTGTCTCTGCTTCAGGCATTTCCTGCTGGATCCAGGGAGAGGGAGGGAGGGGGGAGGGGAGGAGGGGAAGAGGACGAGGAGGGGACTGAATGTCTCTTTAGTTGTTCCATTTCTCTTTCATGCACGGTCCAACACGCATACACACGCTTACAACATGTAAATACACAGTGGCTGTTTCCCAGAACTTGTCTCAGCTCTGTCCCTTCTTCTGTGTTTGGGGAAGTTTAGTCGTTGGATTGACTGTGTCAGCAGAACGGGCTGATTAAAGTAACACCCCGAGCTGCTGTGAGCTCAGGGCTTTAGCTGCAGCGGCGGCAGCGGCACCACACACCCATTTCCTGTGCTCAGAATAGGAGCTGGTATGTAATGCTGTTGTTCGCTTACCGGGTGTTGCATGATGTACGGCTGATGCGCCACCCAAGAATGACTCTGTACCTAGAAGACAGTGAGAACAGGAAGGGGACGGGGCAGAATGAGGGACACATGAAAAGAGAAAGTTATTGGTGTGTCTTGAATCAAGCTGTTATGGCACAAATGAAATCATATATTCAGGCTGCAAAAGCATAAACTGCATTTATCCATTCATTCATTTTAAAGCCATTAAACTGTGCTTATGGTTCCTGTTTATCCATGACCGCCCAAAAATGTCAAAAGCCTTCAAAGATTTCGAGCAAGCCTGCTTCCCTCTTGGCCGTAAGAAGCTTTTATAGTACAAAAATGACCTCACCTACTAAGAAGGCCGGCAAGATTGTGTCTAATCGGGAGTTCAATGCACTTCTTCTACTTCCTTTCACTGGAGATTAAGTCAGTTTCTACATTTCTACCATCCTTAGCGAGGTCCCGTCTGCTCAGTGGTGCTCGACAACTCGCTGGAAACCTGGTAGTTTTTTATGAGCCTCTTCCATACGCTATTTGTTGCATATGCACCGTAACCGAAGCGGCCTCCTTGGAGTAAGTGTCTCACCTGTGCCAACCAAGTCTTGGACCGTTTTTGTCCACCAGAGGGCTCTTGCCCTTACAACCTTTAAACCACAGGTATTCGCAACCACCTCCACAACCCACAAAGAAAGAAAAAGGTTGATATCAGGTGCGGGGGCAGGAATAGGGCAGCTGCAGGTTTTGTGGATACTGGATACACAAATTCGTTGGAATGAGGGGAAAGAGCTGGTTGAGAAATATGAAATATGAATAGATTCAGATTTCATATTCAGAGTCAGAAAACTTTATATGTCCCCAAGGGGCAATTTATACTGGAAGTGTGGTATAACTCTCACTTTCTCCTTGTGCATAAGAATCGACTTGATGTCGTCTGCGTGTGAACACCCAACATATGAGCTAGGTCACTGAGAAAGCTCCAGATTTTAAATTGGAGACTTCAGTGTTCATATTGGCAACGAATGTGAACCAGAGGGGACGACCAAAGAGGAACCGTCTCCCACATGTGAATGAAAGAAGTGAGCCTTTGTTAGACAGTACTACTAGCTAGGAACTCCAAACAGTTTAGACACAAGAATGCTCATGCAGCGGCCAAGGTAAATGATAGATGTTCCCGTTTTTATATCTGAGGTTAAAACCTTTGTTCTGGGACAAACACAGTGGGAATGTTTGAGCCCCTCGCATGATGGGAATCTCTACTCGACAAGCGTGTATGTCACAAACATGCCGTGGATTCGTCGGAAGACCATCTGGCGGAGGACTATTCAAAACATCTATTGTGTGTTTCAGTGCTGCTAAACAAAACCCCACAGAGTCACCCCTCCGGCGCAGATGAATTTTAAGCGCCAGATCCTCTGTGGTGTGATGCGGTTCTGCTGCACAGAAAAGCAATGAATCAAAACTTATGAATGGAATATTAAGCAACAGCGAGCGAGAACCCAGTTTCCGAGTACGCGTGACTCAGAGAAGATGACTGTACCAACTGAAAAACGGACGACTTAGCTCCTGTGAACGAATACGTTTATCGCCAATTGCGCTATCTCTGCTCGCACGATAAAAGATTCAAAAGATGACACACTGCCACGCAAGGTTGCCAAACATCTTCCTCTTACATCCACAGCACCTGTACAACCCACACACCACCGGAAAATACACACTAACCCACGGACGTGCACCCTATCCTCAAAGAGAGATGATTTAAATTCAGCTCTGGCTATCTTCGCCCATTAAATCTGCAGCAGTACCTGGTAAGCCGAGACCGGAGACATGTAAGGAGACATTGTTGGCTGCACCGTCATTATCCTGTTGGTCACTGGGTACGGAGAAGGATAGTACCTAGGGAACAGACGGTATTAAAATAAACTGATGAGGCTAGTAAAAAAGAAATGTCATCAGCTGTAGTAAAGTCAGCGTAACATACCCATTCTGTATAGCTGCTGAGGAGGGATCATAGGTGAGAGTCATTGCACCCTAAAGCGAGGAAGCAGACGATCATGTGGGATTAAATATCTGTAATGTGACTCAACAAAACCCAGACACATGCTGTTGTATACGTGAACCAAAAGTGAAACGGTTGCTCATTTCTGATGTGTTTGGACTGGTCTCAAAATCCCGGAAATGAACACAAGACACGTCATTTCATCAGAACAGCACTCAGACAGATTTCTCTATTATGGAATAGGAAATGCTTTTGCCAGGGAATTTTGTTATTAACAATGAGACCTTTATGCAGCTTCGCTTTGCTTACAAATGTTTGTGGTGGTTAAAGAGGAGCAAAACATGCACGGTGGGCGGATACATACTAGTCTGAGATCCCCTGTCTGTCCATTGGGAAGAAATCCACCGTGAGCATGTTTCTTCCTCTGACTGTCTGCAAACTTGCACAGCAAAGGCTGAGAGGGAGCTGGGGGCGTTAGCATAAAAAAAAAAAAAAAAGACAAATTAACTCATAAAACGACCGTCCCCGCCGCCTCCGCTTTAGTTTTTAATCGGATGGAGAGTGTACAGAAAGGAGAAATTATTTTCTTACCAAGCGCTCCAGATGCTATCTTGATGAACTTTCCGTTGAAGTGGGAGATGACTGCATTACACTGCTCTGTTGTGTCCATCCTGATGAAGGAGAAGATAAAATAACAACCATCACTCATTGTAAAACGTCATTTTAACACAGTGTGGTTTTGTTAGGCGTGAGTGGAATAACTAGTGATAGCTCAGAACTATAAGCAAACACCTGGCTGTGTGGGTATAAATGAGGACAGGAGCTAATTAACGTTATCTATAAAGCTCAATCTCCTACTGTGTTATATAATATCAGAAACATGTCAAGCATTACTTGACTGATACGTTGGTGTTAGCTTATTATTTATCACTGTCGGCCGGTTGCAGGTTTATTTTGCCGGTGCTTTAAAGGCGATTCAGTGGGGAAGAAATAAATTATCTTTCTGTCTCCTATCTCCTTCGTCAGACCTGGCAAAGCCCACGCCTCGGCTGTTGCCGCTGTAGTCTCTGAGGATCCGCGTGGAGACGACCTGGCCGAAGGGCTGCAGCATGTTCTCCAACTCCTTCTCGTCCACGCAGAGAGGCAAGTTGGAAATATACAGATTCGTGGGGTCCTGCTCCTGTTGCTGTGCACATGAAAGAAAATGGAGGAAAAAAAGGAGGTTTATTGAAAGCAATGTGGTTTTTACTGTTTGGCTCAGAAGCTTAAAGCCTATCTTTTCACTTCTGCATGGACTAAATCTATTCTACCTGGAACCTGTCTGTGTGGGTCAGGTCTGAACTAAACTAAAGTGTGGATAAGGATCAGAGGAACACTTGGTTAAGCAAACATTTATAAGCTCTCCTGCACACACACACACATAACCAGGCTCAATGAAACACACTTTATGTGTACTGTGATGCAGCTCAGCGCCTCTGCGGTCTTCCCTAGATACAGCAGGAAAGCAGCGTAGCCTAGCTACCGCAACACACAAACTGCGTTCTGCCATGTTTGTTCCAAACAGAGCGGCTACATGCTGCCCTCCAGAGAGCAACCCTTTGTCAGTGAACTCTCACCCGTGAATTTAAGCACGGTGTCACAGGCCAAGGAAAGCGCTGAAAGAAATGTGATGATGCAGACAATTTCCGCCGGCCACGACAAGATAAATCACAGATGTGATGCAGACATATCCTGTGTGTTGTCTAAAAATATAAAACTTTACTTGAAACTGTTCACAGAGCTGTCTCGGGGGCAGCAGAGCTGTTGCTGTGGCGCTCTGGTGCAGATACGAGCGCATAAGTATGCATGAGCAGTAACAGCTAACACCCAGTGGCATAGCAACAATGCTGGTAAGAATATACAGTGTAACCTAACCACGATGGTGTGTTAGACTGCGAGCTGGCGGGCCCTGCGTGTACACTGACTGGCAGGTTATTTGGCAGGGAGAGACGTGACATCTGGTTTCTACAGTGAAAGTAAATGGGGTCACGGGAAGAACAGCTTGTCAAGCCGAGGTCATGTGACCAGTCGAATGTCATCCGCCAACACGCACCGGACACAAGCATGCGCATATTACAGAGGCACCACCGCGAAGAGATGTTCACAAGCATGACAAATATGCACACATACGCACAGACACATGTCTCCACCGAACTCACCTTGGCCATCTGGGCCTGTATGCCGCTGGTTTTCAGAGCATGTACTGCCTTTAAAGCAGCCGCCGGGCTGTCAAAGTCCACAAAGCCGTAACCTGGAGTTTGGAGAACACTGTTTGTATCAGCATACATTAAATAAAAACAATAACCACCTATAGTACATGTTGTTTTGTCTCTGGTACTAAGGTATGGGTCATATACGTTGAAACAGATTGCCAATAGATGTCATTACAATCTATGTCATTTACAAAATCTGACATTTATTAGAGTAGACTATGAATATGCTTTAAAGGAATAATTCAACATTTAGTTGAAACTAGCATCTAGTTAACTTGGCTTAAAATAAACATTGGAAACAGAGTGATCCAGCTAACCTGGTTCTTTTGAAAGATTAAAACATCAGCACCTCTAATCCTCACTATTTAACACATTAGATCCAGTTTCTTTATTCTGAGCAAAGCTGCCTCCACTGCATTCAGGTGCAGTGACGTCCTGGACTTCTTGAAGTCAAAATACAGGAAATATTCCTTTAAGATCGTCTACGTCTGACCCAGTTTATGACGCCACGCACATACTTAACATGCCTTTTCTCCAAAGCATACCATGCTGTCTCTGATTTGTCTTTGTGTGTTGTTGCCATTACACGGTCCCTCACTGTTTTCCATTTATTTCCATAAGGTGTGAAAATCGGTTTGTGGAAACCCTAAACCTGCTTGTGCTGGGTAATCCATCATAATCTGCTTTTTTTTTGTCAGATGTATGTAATCGTGGCATTGAAATACAGAGAAGACTCAGCTATCAATCCGCACTTTCAGCTGCGATGTCATGCAGCAGCGAGAGTTTGACAAAAATTAAAGCAGACACGTTCACAGTGATGGATTACCGACTCAGGCCAGCATCAAGTCGTCGCAAATTGATTTTCATACGCTATGGAAATGAACGGAAGATGAGATCTGCCAGGAAGTTATGAAACCATGTTTGAAGTATGGTTTAAAAAATCCCCTAAAGTTCTACAAAACAAATGATCTCAACTATCCAACAAAAATGTATCAGGTGAGTCTTCAAACATACATTTAACTTAGGAATAAGTTGATGATTTTACCGACCTTTACACTTGTTGGTCGTCTTGTCCAGGATCGCCTTCGCAGACTGAATCTTTCCGTACCTGTGCACGACAAAATGTAGATTACTGCTTTGAAAACAACTAATCCGATGATACTGGTGATGTTCTCTCTATTGCGTCAAATAAATTTGTGTGTAGGTATATTTCCAGAGGAACTTGAACAAAGATAGACCTTCATTTGTTTTTATCGTGAAGTCAAAGATACATCACAGGCAGAAAATAAGGAAGAACTGGTCCTATTCAGGGAGACTGATCATTTCGGAGGCACGTACGGTACGATGCACCGCCCCAATTTAAATGCATCAGGCTTTGCTTTATCTCTGAATTTACACTGAAGTTGCACTGTGACAGAAACTGTGAGCTGCTGCTCCCCAAGCCCACACACACACACACACAAACCATACGTTCTGAATGCCTAGCTTACATCACCATTCAGACCCTGTTGCTACGAAAAGCGCTTTCATTTCTGCTTTGTGATGGCAAACACCATTGGGAACAAGAACAAAACACAAGCAAACAGGACACAAACAGCTGCTGCTGCTGCTGCTGCTGCTGCTGCTGCTGGTTACATGGCTGAATGCCTCTTTCCATATGCTCGTGATTCCGAGGGAGAGACACGACACAAAACTCCACCAATTATGGCATCCACCTTGCTAAGCACTCACACCTATGCAGCAGTGTCACATCCACATCCAACTAGATCACCGAGCTGCTATGCACGACTGCTAGTTCTTTTAGAAAACAATAATTTGTACGTTCACATACCTAAGTCGAGCTACAGTATGGCTTTTCCATGTGTGTTTGTTTATAGAGGTATGGTGGCTGGAGCATTTTATGAGTCAGTGTACACTATGGTTAAACCAGCGTTGCATTGTTTGACAGACACTATTGTTTCTCTGTGCTGTATTTAAATGTAAGTATATCCATTTAAATCTTATTTATTTAGCACATTTTTCTCAAAGGTTTCTCATAATCAAGGCGGATATCAGTCTGAATCCATTTTAAAGCAGTCATCCATATTGTGTTAAAACCAAGAATGATTAGATTATTTAGGGTTAAATGATCAGTGTGGAGGATTGAGGTAGATTCATATTCATATATACGATAACTATGAGTCACTGTGTGTCATTTTTTTATTTTAGAATGTATTTCCATGTCTATATATAGAGATAATTATCTTTCAAGGAGCTCTCCATTTTGCACCAACATGTTTTTAAAGTAGCCCAGAATGTACAAACCAAACACTGGCTATAGAGTGGGGTCTTTGCATTTTCTTTTTATGCTCAAGTGGCAGCTATTTTCCGACACATATAGAAAGGGAGCTCTGTAATTTGCAATCTCACCACTAGATGTCACTTAACCTTACACACTGGTCCTTTAATACCTGAACAAATAATCTGACAGTTTCTGTGTAACTCACTTTCTTGTTTTTCTTTAAACATTTTATTTAATTAAACATTTATTCAAGGGTATTCAACGAGTTTTATTGTCATTACACGTCAGTTCTACAAATATAAAGCTGGAATGCAGTTCTTGGCTTGGTACAAAGACTAGAAACAGTGGGAAACAGCTAGCATGTCCAAAGGTAACAAAACATGCCTTAAATTTACTAGCCCTTTAAAATTCACTTCTTAATATAACAAAAACTGCAAAAAAAAAAAAATAATACAACATGTTCTGATTTTACATGGGTGAGCCATTTCGCACTGTTTCTAGTCTGTGTGCTAAGCCAAGCTAACTATCTCTTGACTTAGGCTTCATATTTAGCCTATCATTGTCATCATCTGCACACAGATTTTCTTGGTAGATTTTTTTGCAGCAAAACAAGTATATCAGTGGCAACAAACCGATGTGCAAGCACATAAGCAGCCTTGTAATGTCATATATATGCGTTTGTACTCACTGGTGACAGAGTTTGACCAGGTCCAGGTCTGTAGTCGCAGGAGGCAGGCCGCGGATGTAAAGGTTAGTTTTGCTGAGCTGCTCCAGGCCTGTGCTGCTGCTGTTGCTGCTGCTGCTGGGACTGGACGGAGTCATGGGGTAGGACTGCACACAGGAAAGCCACTGTTAGGAATGGTAGGGGAGCTCGATAATCAAATTTAAACCCAGGTCAACACTGATCACAAGAACATCCCATTGGTTTGATGTGGAAATGCAGAAAAACAGCAATGGAACAATCTCACTTTACTAAGGATCCACACTGCAGTCAGATTTCTACAGTGTAGCACGTCTGAGACAACACAAGAGTCTAATGCTAGAACAAGTACAATGTTGTGGTCATTTTTGATCATTTTACATTTACACTGATCAGTCACAACATTATGAGCACCTTCCTAATATTGTGTAGACCTCCCTTGTGCCTCCAAAACAGTTCTGACTCTTCAGAGAATGGACATGGGCCTTCTGAGGGTGTCCTGTGGTGTCTGGCAACAGAAAGTTGTTATTGATGGCCTTTGGGTCCTATGGGTTGAGGGGAGGGGCCTCTGTGGATCATCCCACAGTGATCAGTTTGGGATCTAGTGAATTTGGAGGCCAGGTCAACACCTTGTGATGTTTTTTTTTAGTTGTTCCTAAACCGTTTTTCTGTGTGTGTTCCTGTGTCAGGCTGCATCCTGCTGGGGATGGCTGCTGGCATCAAGGAGTGTCATTGCTATGGGGTGGGGGTGCCTGGTCTGGTCTAGGTGGGTGGTACATGTCTAAGTAACATCCACACGAATACCAGGTCCAACGGTTTTCCCAGCAGAACACTGAATTGTCACAAGACGGTCAATGTTATTCATTCATAAATGTCTCCAGTCATAGATTGTTCAATGTGAAAATAGCTTTCCTGCATTTTGATTCTTGAAGGAAATTTATTTGCTAATAGTGTTTTTATTTAGAATTTTACATCACATTTAACTACAACACAGTGTTATTACAGTGCAGTGTTTGTACTTTTACTTCAGTGAAGGATTTGACTAATTCTCTGACTACAGTCAAGGTTTCCGGTGGTTTGACCTTTAAGTTCCTAGTTGTTGTAAAAAGAGGATTCTGTCCAGCAGACGGGGCACATTAAACAAAACAAAGCCGAGATATTCCTGTAGGTGGGCCTTTATGAATCATCGTGTGATTAAATCTGCGTTTGCATCATACATCCTGCCGTGGTGTTTATCAGAAACCTACAGTTTTTTTTTACATTCTTTTGAGGCGAACCGCGTCACGCTGCCCTGCAAAGCATTTCCTTCCCCTTACTCATTCATTAAAATCGCTCCCAGCCATCCCAAACCCTCTCCAGATCAGATCAAAGACACGGCAAGAATCCCACCATCTGTCCATAACCAAAAGACAATCCACTTCAAGGGGCCAAAGATATGCATACGAGTACAGCCATGCCAGCGCGAAAACACTGAGCTATTCTTCTACAGGCATGTGATGGTTACACGTTCATAGCAGTAATTTTTTTTCTTTTACAGATGAAGGTTGGATCGCTGTGGCAGGAACATCTGTGCTGGGCCTGCGTTCAAGTGGAGGCCTTGCATTTTTTTTTTTTTTTGTTTGTTTTTGGGACCACCAAGGGTCCACATCTCCATTAGAGGGCATATATTTCACAGAGGTGCCTTAAAGCAGATTAAACGCCTGAACTGAAAACTGCCTGCGAGGATTTCATATGAGATTTAATGCCCCCAGAGTGATATACGCCACCTCGTGATGGATAAATAACCCTCTTCGATCTTAAAGGAGGATATTCTTATAGCTATAACCCGCAGACGGAAAACTGAACCCTCAATCCGCTTCATCTCGCGCAGGGCTCCCATCATCAGAGGTTAAAATAACCTCTGCGCCTGCTTTTTTTTTTTTTTTTACTCCCATCTTCCATCTAAATCACAAGGTGTGATGGGAAATCAGAGGGGCACGGCCTTCAATTACCGCTCTGTTCACCTGAGAGGTCAAAATGAAGAATGCAGGCAGGCAGGCAGGCAGCACAGTTCACTCCAGCACACTGACATACATTACAGATCTCTCTCTCTCTCTCCCCCTCTCTCTTTCTCCCCCTCTCCCTCTCCCTCTCTCTCTCTCTGGAGTCACACAGAATGCATTAACCTATAAAAATGAACTACAATTACCATCATACATATTGACCAGAGCTGGCGAGCGGCTGGCCAAACAAGGTTATAGGGACATAATAATTAAAGTATCTGCTGTAGAGCTATGGATCGGGTTAGCAGATGGTTTGATCTCTCCGTGTATCAGAGGATCGGCTTCTCATTTGACAAGTGAGAGCACTTAATCATTTTCTCCCCCCCATAGATGTGAATCAGTTCGGCATTTAAAAGGATGCGTTTATTCCGTAGTAAATCCAGAAAGGGCTCCCCAATGTCATGTGAGCGCATTTATTCCAAACGCAGCCTCATGTGTGAGCAGGAATAAAAACAAATCTGTGTGGCTTTTTTTTTTTTTTTTTTGGCCTACCTGCTTACGATTGGCTGTCTTCAGCGGGTTGCCCGTGTTTGCAAAGATCATCCTGGAGGTTACAGATGGATTGAATTTCTTGTTTCTTTAAAAAAAAAAATAATAAAAAAAAAAATAGAGAGAGAGAGAGCCCAACAACAAATCGCACCGATGAGCCACTACAGAAGACGGGATCCGAGCGAGCCTAGGAAATAGCCAGTCGCTTTATAACATCCGCATACTGAAATGGGTTGGGTAGCAGTGTTAAAGAAAGGAGTCTCGGTCCTGCATAGGTATACTGACACATCTATACAGTCAGATGCACGCCAGGCGATGGACCAACCCTCCGGTCCGGTTCATTGATCTACGACGTCCTGCTGCAGACCGCTCGGCAGTCCCACCTACTACAGACCAAACCATCTCCGCCTCTGCAGGGTGTTCGACATCAAATAAACTGCGTGGCCGCCTCATAAAAACTCGCTCTGGCGGTTTGGTTTTTTGCGACAAAGGCGCGTCGAGGCGTCTCGCATCCGCGGCTCAATTTATAATCGCGCACAAAGGTATTTTGGGTTTGATTTGAAGGCGCACAATCGGTTGGGCTGAACGCTCGCCGCCTTTCATGTTGTTGTCGTCCGCACATACCAAGCATTCTTCACCCCCACCTCCTCCAACCACACACACACACACACACACACACACCCTCTTCCTCTTCATACCCTTCCCCCCATCCAACATACTACATGTCAGAGAATCAGGATGCAATGAAATATAAGCAGGCCTGGACAGGAGGTCACAGTCCCCCTGTAAACCCAGCCCTGCATGTGTGTGTATATGTGTATGTGTGAGAGAGAGTGGATTAATAAACAACAAAGCAGATATATGCAATTAAAGCCCTAAATTATATCTTTTACACACTATTTTCTCTAATGCAGCCTCAATCTATAGTCCCCACGTTGTGCTGTTGGGTACATTGTGCGGCTGAGGGGTTCAACTGCTAGCTTTAAAAATCAAAAAAACAAAATATTGACTCCCTTGTGAACTTGCAATCCAAGAGCGTTATTAATATTTTCACTTCTGGGGTGCATTTGCAAAATTGATTATGTGCCGTTTGTAAAAGTGTACCGTAAGCATTTTCACAGACGGCGTGCAAATAACTCACGGCGCCGAATGGTTGAAAAAAAAGAGGAACTGTAGCTTTCTAGCTTCTGTTTGAGCATTTTTTTTAGTACTTTAAATACACCATAAAGCTTCAGATAAGCTCACCTTTCTCTAGATTTCTGGTCTCCTGGCTCGGTGAACAGGAATTTCAACATCAAAAGTTAAATTTGACGGAAAAATAAACATTTACCATATTAACATTTGCGCTAGACTTTATGATCTCATTTTAAAACGCTAATTTTGACTCAGTAGACGTTACCTGGCATGATAGTTTGACGCATGACACTTTGAACCTTAAGCACGCCATACAGCCAAATCTTGTGGTTTATGTTTATTTCAAATTGTTGTTCAAGATGTGCAATTTTATGACAATATGTTGCGTGAGTTCACTGTAGAACTGAAACAAGCGCATACAGGAAAACCTATGTGATACTTTCAGATACCTTGGAATAAGAGGATGTTTCCCATCTCAGAGCTGCTCTAGAGAGAAATGTGTGTAAGTGTAAGTAGTTCATATACGTCAATAAATAACATTTTATGCAATTTTTGAGCTTTTGCGCAAGCATTTCTTCAGCTACAGTATATCTTTTATAAAACCTTACCAGCTAACATGCAAAAGCCATGAACAAACACAAACAAAGCTCATACATTAACCATTACCAATATATTTAATGAATATTCAGACGGATAAAGCGGCTGCAACTGGGAAGCTGCACGAGCGCATGTGTAGCTGCCCACCTACAGAGGTGCACTTTCATCTAATTACGCACGTTTCATATTCACATATGGACACATAAGGCCTCAAAGCAGTGCTTGCGACTAGCAGCCATGGAGATTTATAAAGTGACGCTAAATCCAAATCCCATCAGGGTGCAGGGAAGCTCTTAAAGCATCAAATTTCTCTCCCTTATTTCCTCTGCCGGCAGGATTAAGGTTTCACACTGGTTTCATGTTACAAGCTACTTCTGATGGGCCTTGAAAAGTCCAATCATTCCTATCTGAATAATCAGCTGCAGGCGTTTTTTTTTTTTTTTGCATAGATGGTTTCCTGTGCTCCTTGTTATCCGGCTATTGATTAACAAATCCATTAGATCAAATGTGCTGGTGATTGATGGGATTTCATAAATGAACCGTATTTTGCGAATCAGAGCTGCTATATGTGGCGTCTATTAGCATTGTGTTTTTAGAATGCTCTGCTTCAAATGAATCCAATATCCAATATGTCAATAGGTCTATTCACTGCTTGTTCGGATAATTCATCAAAAAAGCTTAAGAAATGACTCCTCTCTGTAGCAGCAAAATGAATAGCTTTTAAACTGTCAACCAACCATGAGACAAACTCAGTGAGACGATCCATTCAGCAAACAGTAAACTCTGTCTTAAGAAGAATAATGACAGTTTGTTTCCTGGGTTTTATTGACTCTAGTCAAGATAATGCTTACATAAGATCCTTCAATGGTGGAAGCACACCTGCAGACGTGTTAGCAGTTATTGGAGACTGGATTCAAACTACGGCAATAAGCAGTAAACCAACATAAATTAGAGAGACCCTGAAGCTGCTGACTTTCAAGGAAACAATAATATTATATGCCTTACTAATGTGGTTAAACTCAAAGGTCAAAGAAAGTAGTAGCAGGCCATCATACGGAAGCACATCCTGGTCAAGAATGTGGAGTGTATTGAGGTAGCAGGGGGTTCTGTGGGTTTGAAGAGAGGGGGACTTAGGAATGTAGATGATTATCTGCTCCTTCCACATCCACCAGAGTTTTAGGGAATTTGAAATTCCCCCTGGCAATCTCAGCATGCCAGCTGACCTGTCTGGCCAGGAACACTGCTGGGTGAGATTATATGAGTTGATCTGTGGAACTGGCAACGCCTTGGCTGGAATACACGCAACCCAACAGAGATGCTTTCTCACAAGCCCAGGGACTCTGTGGTTTGACTCAGAGGTTGTGGCTCCTCAGGGAATAATGAAATGTTTGCATGTTGAAATGTGAGAAACCACACAAACGTCACAGCCTTTTTCTTTCTTTTCTTTATTAGTTGTAGTAAAGGCAGCGTTTATTTTATCAGTGTTTCTGATCAGAATTAATCTGCAGAAAGCACAGGAAGGGAGGTTTGTTTAATTATTAAAATTAATGACATCTGAAAACACACTGACCGTACAGCTTATTAACTGGAGGAAAACAGGATACAGGGAAGTAGATTTGATCTTTTTCAGGAACAAAATTGTAAACAACAAAAACGAAGTAAAATGTGACTGAACACCGAGCAGCACAGCCTCTTATGAATTAAACGTTTCATTTTGAAAAACAGAGAGAACTTTAAAATGTGTTCTCATTCAGATTTGCAAAAGACGTTGCAGCACCATTGAACTATACTTTGCATTATATTTAAATTGTCATATTCCTACAGAACTTGCAAACTCAGTTATATTTGAGTGAGTAGAAATGACAGAGTTACTGAACTAGTAAAAACTGACTAGTACTGAGATAAATGCGTTTATATAATTCTCCTATACTAATATTCATGTCTATTATTATTATTTTTATCAGTAGTAGAAGTAGTAGTAGTCAGCTGCTGTATTAATTACTGTGTCGCCCCCTTGTGTCTCGAATTTGAAATTGCAAGTAGGGGCCACAATAATATACGTCATCTGTGCGACGGAAGCAGATCCTCTAAAAAAAAAAGACAATTCTGGCTGATTCATTGTAGCCAGTTGCATTAATTCGACTACACGCTGAAAATCACACTCTTTTAAACACCGAAAGATTTGACAACAAGTAAGTACATCTACAGCTTTAAAACAGCTCACAGGTTTCATAAAATACGGTGATATGGAATCCCTGTAAGTCATTTTTGGCTGTTTTTTTCTGGTACGAGACGAGGCATGCTAAGTTAGCATGGGCAAGCTAGCGTTAACGTCCCGATAATGGTGTCAATGAACCGAACGGCTGTAACTTTATCAAACGCGGAAATTATCAGTTGTTATCAATAAAAGGTGTTAACTGACTCTTGTGCTTAAAAATTGAGCCGCGGTTATGTTTTATCTGCCATGTAGTGGGTTGTTTACGTTCCGTGACTATGGGTAAATTAGCTAACTGAAGCTAACTAACGTTAGCTCTCTGGTGATGTTACTTCAGTTGACCCGTTATTGTCTCAAACTGAGCGACATCTGACATTAAAGTTTATAAACTGGCATAGCTTTGAGTCTATGATTTGATTTCAGTGCAAAACCTTCGTTTGTCTTGTTGAGCAGCACCAGAGGTTGTCATCAAATATTAATACATTAAAAACCTGTGTTAATGATATAGTTTTTTATGTTATACTTTGTATACACACTTATTATGTGCTAATGAAGTATATGAACGATCACTTTTCAGTTCCTATTTCAAAAGGGAATAGTTGTTTGTTTTATTCCAATGAATATGTTTGTAGTTGGTCAGTTGAAGAACACCATTTATTTACACATAACCTGATTATATGTCCTGCATTTGCAGCTCAGCTGGAGTTTAATGCAAGTTTGTTTTTGTTTTTTTCTTACAGATCTCAATATGGATCGGCTGCTGAGGCTCGGAGGTGGAATGCCAGGGCTTGGCCAGGTAACAGAAAGTTTGAATAGTTTGTTGATATAAGTATATGACTCAAGATTCCTAATGGATGTATCAATACTTTTTCTTTTTGTACATATTATTACATTAGTTCGAAGGAAATATCACCCCTTAGCAATTGCGGCAATAATTGCAATCTCACATCTTAACACACAAATGTTATGGTAAGCATAGTGCATTAATGTAGCGTGCTGGATTAAATGATAGTTGGATTGTGGTGATTAGTTGGAGCAGCTGCTGTGTATGAAAGGCACGAACAAATAAATACTCTGCTGTGCCTCCTCAGGGCCCTCCAACAGATGCACCTGCTGTGGACACAGCAGAGCAGGTGTACATCTCCTCTCTCGCCCTGCTTAAGGTAAACACACATCATCAGCACTAAATTTATTCATTTATTTAAAAAAAATGGCCCTCCTGTAAATTCTCATTTCATCGTTTCATTAGATGTTGAAGCACGGGCGTGCTGGTGTACCAATGGAAGTCATGGGGTTGATGCTGGGAGAGTTTGTTGATGATTACACAGTGCGAGTGATTGATGTGTTTGCCATGCCGCAGTCAGGAACGGTATGTATTTTCCCTAATATCAAGATTATTCTTTAATATTAATGACCTGCAATAAGAGACTTTATTCGAAAGCCTGTTAAATGTAATTTACGCAACAGATGCTGGCTTTTCTCTTTGTAATGAAATAATAATTTTGTACCTCACAGGGAGTGAGTGTTGAAGCAGTGGACCCTGTGTTCCAGGCTAAGATGTTGGACATGCTGAAACAGACCGGCAGGTAAACCTCGCACACACTTAAAGTGTAGTTTACAGGAAGCCTTACACTGTTTTTAAGGAAAGATAAAAATTTAGATTAAATGGCTTTCTTTATGTTTTTTTTTCCTTCCTCCCAAAAATGCCCTCCACTGATATTGCTCATCAGACCAGAGATGGTTGTGGGGTGGTACCACAGTCACCCTGGTTTCGGCTGTTGGTTGTCTGGTGTGGATATCAACACACAGCAGAGCTTCGAGGCCCTGTCAGAGCGAGCTGTTGCAGTGGTGGTTGATCCCATTCAGAGCGTCAAAGGGAAGGTGAGGATGTGCAGCTACTGCAGAAAAAAAAAAAAAAAAAACAGGCCTTGTTTGGCTCTTCTTCAATGCAAGATCTGTTCTTGACTGTGTATCCAGAGTTAATTAGAAATAATGTACTATTTAGTAAACTGTTTTTCTCTTTAGGTTGTTATTGATGCCTTCCGATTGATCAATGCCAACATGATGGTCTTGGGCCACGAACCAAGGCAAACCACATCCAACTTGGGTCATCTGAACAAGCCCTCAATCCAGGTAACACATGGTATACCTTCATATAGTAAGGATTTCCTCAAATCCCTTAGCACATGATAGGAAAGCAGTAGAGGCTGCTAGACAGAACGAGGTATTACAGTTCCTAATGATTCTGAACAGTACCCACATTGAATGAGTTGGAGAAATCTTCTGTGGCGTGACGTTGTTATCCAGGTGTAGGAAAGACGTAAACTTCAAATCAGTTGCGTACCCAGGCAGCTGAGGCAGAGCCAACACAGGCTGATTAGACCTGTATGTGTATGTGTATGTGTTGTATCATAATCAAATGAAATCGGTTTCATTGAAATAGCTGTTAGATGTTTGACAGATTGCCATTAGAGGGCAGTGAAACATCAGAGCTGACAGCTACTGGATTTAATGATAGAAAATATAATTTAATTTTGTTGTATATAACATTTAACCACCCCAGTGAGCAATCTCCATCTAAACAAGGGGAGGAAAAAAACAATGAGGGATTTAGGGTGGACGGCCACCTACTTCGATCTTTTTAGGAGAGTGGAGAGAGGAGGGGTGGGTTGGCAGGAAGACAAAGCTGCGTATAGTATCACAAGCAAGGCTCCATATCCAACCATTGTAATTCAACTCGGCCCAGTTCCTGTCAAAGACCTACAGAGCGTTTATTCACAACAAAGTACTCGAATATTAATTTCCTCCAGTTTGTTGATGGATCAGTGCCAAAAAGTTGTTTGTGTGTGTTGTTTCATGTACTCAACTGTGGGTTTCCCATGTTTTTCAGGCTCTGATTCATGGACTGAACAGGCACTACTACTCCATCACCATCAATTACAGGAAAAACGAGTTGGAGCAAAAGGTTTGTTTGGTTCAACGTTTAAAAAAATAAATAAATATCACTGTTTTTATTAGTAGTTTCTAACAGAGCAAAGTAAACATTGCTTTTTATTATTTAGATGCTGTTGAACTTGCATAAGAAGAGCTGGATGGAGGGTCTGACCCTGCAGGACTACAGTGAGCACTGCAAGCTCAATGAGACGATTGTCAAAGAAATGCTGGAGCTGGCTAAGAACTACAATAAGGTACAGACCTCCTTCTACAATCTTTTTTCTTTTCTCCACACCCTTTTTCTTATGCAACAGGTTCTTACAGTTGCTTTTAACAATGTACAAAATGAAATGGAAGTTAATAATGTGTATTACTTTTGATGATTAGAGTGAACGTGAATAATATTTAGGCTGCTGTTGTTGGCTTTAATAAATTATACATTTTGGCACAGTGTTTTTTTTCTACTTGGTTCAGCTGTTCTCTGCAGTGCAGCACCCTTGTGTTTACTGATTTCCATAACTGTGATCTCATACTCATGCTACTGGTAAACTGCTGCAAGCTTGCATGCTGTATTTCTCTTATACAAGAGATCTTGCACGACATAATAATTGTGTGCAGCATTTCCTCAGCAGTGCAAACTTCAAAAAGCACTGCACGCATACAAAGCAGAGTGTGGATGTTTTTTTTTTGATCCGTGCTCCTCCTCGATACTGAGCCGCTGTCGTGTTTTCACCTCAGGCTGTTGAAGAAGAGGACAAAATGACCCCAGAGCAGCTGGCAATCAAGAATGTTGGCAAACAGGTAACGGAAAGTTCTGTTTTTAGTAACAAGATTTTACTTAAATATAACAAACTGCTATATCAAGTTCAGTGATTGTTATTGTGGGTGAAGAAGTTAAAAGAAGTAAATGAAAGAGTCAGTCAGAGAGAGCAGAGTGATGTGTTTGTGCAAGCAGAGAATTTACAGATCAGATTGCCTTATTATGTTTCCTGTTTGCATGACTGAAGTTTGTTGGAACAGAATACCTTTTCCAAACAAAATCGGTATTTGCTTAACGTGTCCGTCACAAATCTTATCGTCAGTGTTTTTCGTCTTCTCAAATTGTTTTCCTTCTGTTCCTCTTGCAGGATCCCAAGAGACACTTGGAGGAGCATGTAGATGTTTTAATGACATCCAACATTGTTCAGTGCCTAGCTGCCATGTTGGATACTGTAGTTTTCCAGTGACGGCCCTGTGTGTATAACTGTTAATATTACAACCCCTGCTTTCTTTTATATAAAATAAATGTATGTATGAATTGGATACATTTGCTTGTGTCTGACTTGAGTTGAATAGCAGTCAGTTTTTGCTTTCAGTATTTCACATCGGTCGAATACTCGTCAAAGAGAAAACTGCCTTAATTTGTTCATAAAAAAAAAAAAAATACAGATATAATGGACATTTAAAAAAGAAAAACCCAACCCATTGCTTTGTGGATGAATAACTGCTAATATCCTATAACCACTAGATGGTGCAAGAGTTACTGTAAGAATTTTTGAGCCCAGGTCAAGATGGGAAACATCAATCAATGTTTCATTTTTGGAAAGTGTTTTAAAGCGTTATCACTTGAAGATTTTGTATTATCTATATCTGCACAGTTTCTTTCCACAGGTAAATTTTTGTGTGGGTGATTATTAGACGATTTTGAAGAAGTCTGATATTGATGGCAAGACATTCGTGCCCTAGGTGTTTCCTCCAAGCTCTTAACACTTTGAACCCACTGCATTGTGACACAATCCTTCATACTAAATATAAAATTGAGCATGAAACCATATGGAAAAAAAATATGACTAATGTTGACTCCCTTTTTAAAAAGTCGCTGACCAGCGAGACTTGCAGTTGTGTTGAAGTTTGCACAGACAGGCATTCAACTGTGAGTCAGCAGTTAGGGCAAAAAATGAGGAATTGCACATATTGCGGCTTCTGTAGAAACAAATAAGTAAAAACAAGTAATCATGCAGTAACCCTCACATGCAGGCTTGGTCTAAACAAAAGATGCTGCTAAAAAAGTAAAGTTTACAAGTCACGTGTATGCCGAGAAGTAAATACGCCTTTAATATCAGCATGTAAGGAACATGTGCAGAGTGTTTTGTTGTGGGAGGATCCGTGTTCTCGCTGTGGGAGCCGGACCTAACAGCCAATATCCCTCTTAGTTTATTACACTGGAAGGAAAACTAAAAGTCTCCATAATGGGTTCACAGGATCTCAGCCAAGGATTCGGCTTCGTATTGCAATAAGTCTAATGATGGTGAGAGGTGAGCATATGGTCTTCCTCCTCTCTGTCCAGTGTATACGAAGCAGACAGATAGTTATGACAGACATGGCCTCCTGCCATCAGATCGGCCTTAAGGGGCTTCAGGTTACATCATTTTTGTTCCTGGCCAAAATCTCTCTTAATCCACAGAGGAGGAAATTGGCTTTCTGAAAAAATGTGAAAGGCCGTAAAATTAAACACCTTCCCTACGGCTATATAAGGATGACAAAGTGAGCTCCACCACGGCCCATAAGGTCAAGTTATAACCCAAACCTTTAAACTATTAAATAGGGGCGTTATTGGATTGTTTATGCTGATGTGTTGCTGTTAAAGTCATTTTTTTGATGTGCTGCTTGAAGAGGGGCCAATCTTAACCAGATTCTGTTCAAATGAAAACATTTTAGCTCATACTTTCCTCCATTAGTAGATGGAAATGAAAACAGCCTTTTAGTCTGGACGCCGAACAGAAGCTAAGAAAAGACTAAGCATGTGAAGCCCAGCTAGTTATTTACTTACCGCGTAATTTACTGTACTGGCGTCCTTGCAGTGAAAGTGGTTGACTTTTAAAAGCAACGTGAAAGTAGTTATTGTCAGTGAAAGCAGAGGCTGGATAGTTTTTACAGCTTACCTCTGAAATGCCAAAACCTGTGTCTGTGTTTTTGTTTACAGACTGCACCATTTCCATTGTGTGTTTGCCGCGCTGAATCACGACGACCGTATTTTCATTCTACCCGCCCGATGTAATGGAGGTATGCTCAGACGTGGTGTGGCATATCCGTTTGGAAAATGTCAGGAGATGTCTCACTGAGATTACAGACTCAAAACAAACCAGTCCTGCATAGAAGCCGCGTGGATTGGCGGCAACAACAACACCACAATGTTATCTTTGGGATTGTGATAAGAAACATCCCCCCTTCTGTGCTCAGTCTGAGACAGATTTTTCTTCTTTCTCTCCCTCCTTTCTGAGAATAAGATAAGCCTCAGCTGTGTTTTCTTCTGAGTTGATTGTGGATGTTTGCTGCCTGATTTAACCGGAGCCTCACTAATAATGCTGAGGCTGCGGTCACACCTTCAGACGTCTCTCCTCCACCTGTTCAAATCGACTCCTCCTTGCCGCATGGAGGTCCAGCAGAGGACAACTTACAGGATCTCGTGTTCCTCCTAGCACTCTGTTTCAAAGGAGAGCCTTTCTCCCTGCCTTCCTCTCGTGGCAAACCGCTTCCTAGCAGATGATTTAAAGGGGGAGGGCTTTAATAAACGCTGGTGCCGTTTGGTGTGGTTTAAGAGGACAGATCACTCCCATGAGGCCATGGCCAAGTACGCACACTCTGCCTCGCCTCAGAGGACGAGAGCCAGAGGATGACAAACTTAAGGACTCTTAAGCGTATGCTCTTGCACATGATAAGTGTATATTGACATTAAATGTGAACAACCGTGGCATTAAAAATGACTTTAGTGTAAAACGATTTTGAAAGAGTTTCAAAGTTCAGTCTTAGACTTGACAAACAATCTTAACAGTTCGTGTCTTAGCTGTTCTGGAGGTTTTGGTTAGGTCACATGATCTTCACCATGTGTTTTTGGCTAAGCTAGTGGCGCTGCTGTTAAGGGTTATTATCCACCTCTTGATGGATGAAGTCATCCCTCTGCACAGGATGAATCCTACTCACTGACTGACTTTTCATCCATTAACAGTCGGGTCAAACTTTTCACCGATCTTGTCTGCTTGATTGATTTGCCCAAACTGTGGTAGATAATTGCAGTCCGTCTTCGTTTCCAGATAATGAATCGTAATTACTGGTCCATCTCCAGCTTCCTCCTCTGGAACCGTCTTGAGGTCGTATTTTTGAGTCTCTCTAACTGGATTGCTATCAGATGGTGCGTTGATTCATCTTCCAGGACAACTGTGCTAATTTGCAAATGTTAGCATGCAAAAAGTATGACTCTGTGAACATAGTGCAATTATCTTTGTGAGCATTAAGCGTTGCCGTGCCTTGCTGTGTTATTCAACCAGCTATTAAAGCGCTGGAACATCTACATTTCTTTTAAAAATGGCAAACATTGCAATGAATGTCATGTGAGATCATTGAATCTCCCAAACAGCAAATAAATTAAACTGAAGTTGTTTTGCACACGGGTTTGGGAGGTGTCTGCATACTGAACTGCATATGTAAGAAAGTCAAAGCATTTCTTGCTTGCTCATTACATGCATGTGAATTTTGGCATATGTTCATGATGTACTCTGAACATCTGGAGTAGCATCTCCAAGGAGTGATAAACACTCACCCATCACCCAGATCAGCTATTACACTGTCTCCGCAGAGCCCTCTCTCCATCCCGAGCGTATTTCACTTTTTCTTCACTTCCCATTAAATGTGTCCAAGCAAAGTTAACGTGAACCGTTTGGGCATTTTTTAGTGTAATGCAGTCTGTCGGACAGCTGTGTTATATCAGAGTCCAACTCCGCTCTTGTGTGCCCTTCCCCATCAGTCAGCGTGCCCTTAACCTGCAAAGCTCTTTGCTTTCTCAGCACATCGGTTCAGCCAAGACGTAAACACATCTGCTCTCTCATATCACTCTGCTTGGGTCGCCGCGGGGCGGCTTTTACCTGCACACGCAGTTTTCTGAAACGTGCTAATGTATACAACATGTGATAAATGGTGCCTGCTACTGTAATAAGAGGGAATGATATTTGGGATAGATGGAATGCGGACCGACTTAGCATTAAGCTCTCGGACAGAATCAGACAGGAGGCTTGGGTCGTGCTCAGGTCAGACCTTCATCCGTGCCGGTCAGCCTCGTGTATCTTAAACCCAAAAGTAGTTTGTGCAGGAATTCTGTGGATTTACTGGAGCTAGGTGCTAAACCTTACCATGAACAGTACATATTTTGCCTCTGTCCTCTTTCTGAACACATCAAGTTAATCCATATTTAGTAAAGTACTGTATCAATAGACAATTTCTTTGACTTGAGGGTTCAAAGGTATAGGGTATAGGTATAGTATAGGATTAAAATAGTGCCCAAAACACAAACATAGTGTTGTCATTATACTTTACTCTGTGTCTTTTTGCCTTAGACCTAAAAAATCCTGGCCTTTTTAATAATCAGAACAATATGTGTCCATAATTATTTTGCTAGGGCAGCACAGTGGCGAGGTGGTTAGCACTAATGCCTCACAGTGAGAAGGTCCCGGGTTCAAATCCACAGGCCGACTGGGGCCTTTCTGTGTGGAGTTTGCATGTTCTCCCTGTGTCTGCATGGGTTCTCTCCAGTTACTCCGGCTTCCTCCCACCATCCAAAGACATGCTGGTTAGGTTTATTGGTGATTCTAAATTGGACGTAGGTGTGCATGTGAGTGTGAATGGTTGTCTGTCTCTCTGTGTTAGCCCTGAGATAGACTGGCAACCTGTCCAGCTGGGAGTGGTTACAGAAGATGAATGAATGAATTATTTTGCTGTCCCTTTTACCTAACTCCTGTAAGATCCAATACAATAAGTAAAACTTCAGAAATGCGATAGAAGGTGCAACAGAAAAAGTTGTCTCGTGGCCGACTTACTCGCTTCACGTGAATACAAACGGGTGTGAGCAGTTACATCTTAACTGTTTTGACTTTTGACAAACTGTTTACTGGTGATCCTTCTATGAACGTTATAATCACGGTTATGCCATAAATGTAGCCTAAACTGTGGTCAGGCTGAGAGGTCGCCTTTTGTTGGAGACATTTATGAGATTCAGCAAAACAGCCTTTGCAAAAGTTTAACGACTGAACACAAATGCAACAAGTTTATGTGCATTTGTTGATGGCTGAGATTTATTTAGAATAGCCATGGTGAGAGAAGCCCTGCAGATATTTAAACTGACTCATTTGATTGTCATTTAATGCTTCAATCTCCAAATGTGGTTTCTTAAATACTGATGCATTCAGGAGGAGTGGTATGTAAAAAGCAAAGAAAGAGGGATTAAGGTTCCAGTAACCACTAAACACGTGAGCACAGAGCTGGCATGTTATGCAAACTCGGTTGTTTATGACTTATTTTTATGTTGCCGTTTATATTTCCTTTTTTTTTTGGGTTTTAAATCCATTGTTTTCTTCCAGTCTCTATGTGCATCCAGCTGTTTGCTTTGAAGAATAAATGAAGTCATTTGAAATTGTGCTCCGCAGATGTTCGTTAACGCATCGATACGGAAGGGGAATCTGATGTCGTCTCTCCTGGGCTGTATTAAATCGTTGCTTCCTGGGAAAAGGAAACACTGACTAAGGCTCACATTTCTTTTCAGGCAACAAAAGAATGGTCAAAATCCTAATTAACAGAGGGAGCCTGCCTACCAACCATTTCTTGTAATTACGTGAAGTCATTTCCCTGCATGTTTGCCTTCTTTGTCTGTGTTATGCAACAGCGAAGCCATATGCTTCCAGTCCACAGGAGAGAGCAAATAAGCACAAGGATTTTTACCAGAAACTCTTATCATCTGAAACAGATAAACATATCGGCGAATAGCTCACCCCCTACCAGAATGTTTATCTAAAGGTGTCTCTTGAGATATTGAATGGACAAATAATGGAAAGGAAGGATGTGATAGTGAACATGTAATCTCTGGTCATCCAGAGAAGTCCATAACATGTAATTTAACCTCCAGTGATGATTCAGTCCTTGATTTTTTTTTTTTTTTTTTTATCTTAGTGCAAGATTGTTGGAAAGCAGAGAAGATCGTTGTCTCTCTTCCCTGTGCTTTGTGCTTATGTTTTCGATTGTTGCACCCTGCAGTCTTTGCTTCCATGTTCGTGCTTCGATGTGCTGTGATGTTCCTCGTTGCCGGGACTAGATTTCCACTCTTCTCCCTCATGTTACTCAGTGGTCTCGGAATGATGATGTCACCGTCCGCAGAGTTTCCACCACAGCAGGAGGCCTGCAGAGATGAAGTGAGCGAGTGTGTGTGTGTGTGTGTGGGCTTTGTACGTACAGTCAGAGCGTTTGCACAGGGGAGAAGGTCGTTCTGAACACACCCACAAAAGAGAGGTGCTGTTTTCATTGGTCTAGTCTTCGGGGTCACACTGTCTGGATTGCTGTTTTTAAGTCAATAATAACCTCTAACACATTCCTGCACATGCACACTCTGGATAGTATAAGTAGCCTTCTTTTTTGTTTAATCTTCCTCCTTTTGATTTATGATTCGAAGAAAAAAAAATGTACGTCTGTGTTGCATGCATCAAGAACTGTATAATATTAAAAACTACCGCTGGTGTTCCTGACAGTTTAGTCTAAACCTTTTTGAAAAAGTATTGGCGAGAAGTCTGCATCTTTCCTACGATGCCAACCAAGAAATCTTAAATGTCAGCCTGGAAGAATTTATTTGTTCCAGTATTTCCGCCAAGTAATGATGCTGTGGAGTTTGACTCGCTGGGTTATAAGTTTGATGAAGACAAAAGTAAGATGTCTATGGGAGAGCTAAACAGCTGTCATATGTTACAATCCTACCACTGTGGATGTGGAACCACAAACACGTGTCTTGACAAATACTTGTGTGTGATATCATTGTTTTCCCAGAAAGAAGAATTCAGTCGTTTAGAAATAAGATTTATCCGAATAAAAGTGCTGTTGAGATTCAAATTTTATTAAATATGCAGTCAGTGGCGACTTTAAACCATGTGCTATTCAAACAACTGTCATGATGTAAATATTTGATTTGTCCAGTGCTTTGGTTTATGGACAAGCACCTAACAATTTAGCTACTTTTCCAACGTCTTCAGCTCTTCGTTGTGTCAGTGCCAATTCAAATGTTAGCATTTAAGATGCTAAACTAAAAAGTGGGGACTACTGCTGCCTTCTGCTGAAACTCATGAGCTTGTTGTTGCCTCATGGGAAGTTGTGTGCAGAAAATGCTTCAAGGGGTAACATCATACATGTGTGAGAACACTGCTGCTAGGCAACTGTTGGGTGTCTGAGCCACAGAGGCTAGCAGTTTAATGAGCTAACGACCAAGTAACAATGTAGGAAATGCAAAAAAAGAAAAAAAAGGTGAGGATAAAGCTGTTGGGGATATCTTCATTTATTTTTTATTTTTTATCAAACAGCGTTGTTAGTATGGTGCGTACTGGAACACAATCAACATGATACCATTATTATGCATTAGCATGTTTGCAAGTTAGCGTGATGATGTTAGCACTGATGTGGCTACGTCATAGAGTCGCTAGCATGGCTGTAGACTTGTTAGAGCACATGTTTATCGTGTGCATTGCATATATTTTTCTAATTTGTAAGTCTTATTACCAAGTTTGTTGCTTCCAGTAAAGATTTAAAAGGCTCACTCCCATCTTCAGTCCCAATTGGAAGTATAGCCGTTATTAGCTTCCTGCTTAGCAATCTGTTATTATACCATGTACCTGTTACTGTACTGTACTGTATAGTGACAGAGAGTAATATGTGTAAAAATACTTAAAAATAATGGTTAGATTTCTTTGGAAAAAGAAAAGGAAATTCAGATTTCTCTGAAGTTTCACTTCCTGCTTTTATGCATTGTCACACCACAGATTCTTCGACAGTGTGACTTCTCCTCCCTACCTCAGAAACCTCCAGACTTCCTCTCTGGCCGAAGCATCTCCACAACACACTCAAACTTTCATAATACCATAACCATATCACTGTCGCATTTGCAGCTACAGACGTCACATACACTATATACGGAGTTTCATTTCTTCTCTGCAATGCTTAGGTCAACTATAGTTCAACCTGATATACTTTATCTACGTAAATATCAGGAGGAGGTTTGTTTTACATACAGGTGGCTATTGAAAGTTGGTTGATATGTTTCCTTTACCTGTATGTGCACTTCGCACCTCCTGTTGTGTCACAGTTTCCAGTGAGTCAGATGAACAGCTGATCACACAAACCTCTGTAGTGTGTGAACGCATGAAGATGTTCCAGTGTTTCACCTTTAAATTGGTAACTAGCAAATTGTCTGTCTGATGTAATCTGCTCGGATTCCTTCAGGGGAGAATGAGCTGTGTAATTATAGACGGTTAGGAGTGGATGAGAGACATCAAACATGCACAAACACACTGTCATGAGGTCATGCTTTTTCTTAGAGCCTTTATCATCGTCTATTTAACGGCTGAGACAGATTCTGAGCTGACAGTGTTTTGTCTGACAAACGATGACAAAGCCAGCCAGCTAGCCAGGATGTGAGGCAAGGGTCAGATATTTTTTGTGAAAGTGTGATTTCTGGACCCCGGATTCATTGTGATTTGTGCACCTTCGTTGTCGACTTTCTCGCTAGCATGGCACATATTAGAAATGTTCGTTTACTGGCAGAAGTTAGCAGGCAATAAAGCAGTACGTCACAGATGTAACTTCTCTGGCTTTTTCATACAATTGTTTTGCTTCCAAGAGTGTTTAATAGGCTTGTAACTCCTTTTGCTGTGGTGAATTGTGATGGTGTGCTTAACAAGGACAGCTTCAGGAAACTCCTTTCAGTTCATTCTTAATGTTTTCTCCATCCAGAGAAATATTCTGCTGGGAAATAATGTAATGGGCTCTGTCGGTGTGCCCGTCCACAGACTGTGAGTCATTCTCTCACAGCTTGGTTATGATTTTGTCCTGCTGCACTGCCATACACATGAGTCATAACCAACCAGGAGAGTTGTTAAACCCATAACCGAATGAGTTCGTTATTACAGTAAGTTTGCTTTATTTGTGTGTGTCAGTTTGAGAAAATCAAAGATTTACCACAAGAAAAACTGGCAACGGTCACATTAAAGGATGCTGTTGGCTTTACGTGTCGTGGCAAAAGTGCTCGGCTCTCTGGGCCACTGTCAGTAAAACATTCTGGCATTTCCCTCAGAAAACAGCGCTGTGGCAAATGGTCTGAGGAGGGCCGCAGTCAGACTCGCACAGAGCCAAATGGAGAGATGTATTCAGACTCAGACCAAAAAAGGTAGTGAAGAGGAAAGAGGAGTGCGGGGGGATAGTGAAATGAGACGATGGTGGTGGTGGTGTTGGGGGAAACAATGGATAATCCAGGAGAATGTGGAATGATATCCTCACCCACGTGAAATGATTCTTTGATGACGCTACTGTAATGGAACTGCTTCCACTTTTAGTCTTTTAATCTGAAGGACTGGAACGGTGATTTGGTTTATTTAACTTTTCAGCAGTCAATGAATGGATTTCATTTCAGGAAAATGTGAATGTAAATGTCTGACGGATTCTTACAATACACGCCGGTGTCAGGCTATGAAAAACTAGATTCAATTTCTCAGAAAGGACCCATATTGTCCAAACAACATATGAAAAGAAAGCACAAGTTCTTTGTCTCAGTACGTCCAGATTTCATCTTGCAGATGCTGCGTAAATTGCAATAATCATTAACAATTAGATTTGCAGAATTATATTGCATGGCAGTGGTGTAGTGAAAACCTTACTGCTGCATAAAACTTAACTAAAAAAATAAATAAAATATCAGACTGAAGAGTGGCGGCACAGTGGCGTGGTGGTTAGCACTGATGCCTCACATCAAGAAGGTCCCGGATTCGAATCCATGGGCCGACTGGGTCCTTTCTATGTGGAGTTTGCATGTTCTCTCTGTGTCTGCGTGGGTTCTCTCCGGGTACTCCGGCTTCCTCCCACCATCCAAAGACATGCTGGTTAGGTTAATTGGTGATTCTAAATTGGCCGTAGGTGTGAATGGTTGTCTGTCCCTCTGTGTTAGCCCTGTGATGGACTGGCGACCTGTCCAGGGTGTACTCCAGGGTGTACTCGTCTGAAGAGCAGTTCATTCATTCATCTTCTGTAACCGCTTGTCCTGTGAAGGGTCGCAGGGGTGGGTGGAGCCTATCCCAGCTGTCACTGGGCGAGAGGCGGGTTACACCCTGGACAGGTCGACTATCGCAGGGCTAACACAGAGAGACAGACAACCATTCACACTCTCATGCACACCTACAGCCAATTTAGAATCACCACAACATCACAATTAACCTAATGAGCATGTCTTTGGATGGTGGGAGGAAGCCAGAGTACCTGGAGAGAACCCATGCAGACACAGGGGGAACATGCAAACTCAACACAGAACCTCCACATTCGAACCCGGAACCTTCTTGCTGTGAGGCATCAGTGCTAACCACCACGCCACTGTGCCGTAAGACAATGACAATGAAAGCACGCCACAGATCCAGTTGTTCAATTTGCTTGATGAGACAAAGAAGAGATTCCTGCGAGTAAATGTGGCTTAAACCGCGACTACTGTAGTGTAAAAAATGATTCCACTATTCCAGTCTGTTTTAGTACTTCTGTATAAAGCTTGCCTCCAAATCTTTCCACTATTACTTTTTTTTTTACTGTACTGACATCATCTGACAATAGCAGCTGTGTGAAAGTCAGGACAAACACGGACACATACAAGGTGCTGTATATGTAGGTTTGTAGGGGAGGAAGTTAGAGTAGGGGAGGAGGGGTATCTGGTCAGTGGGTTAACACGTGTACAATAATGATCTTTCTGTTAATGTTGAACCCAGTGTCCCTACATTAATTTTCAACATTTTTATCCAATTGCAAGGTTGTCTGCTAATGCAGAAAGAAGTGTTACCAGGCAAAATGTAAGAGATGGATGTGCCTGTTGCTTCATAGTTTGGCTTCTGTCTGAGATGCGCAATTTAACAGGCGCCTTTTAATTAACTATAACCTCAAGTATTCCCTATATTTAACTGTGTCCTTTAGTTGCCAAACCCTAGTTTTGTGGTTAGCTAATGTGTTTATTACTTAAACTGCACTCATTCTCAATCACTGAAGAAAGAACAGCATATTCGTTAATCATTAGAAATCGATGCAAAAACAAATGTCAAGCTCAACATAATCCAAGAATTCGGAAATAGGATTCTAATATTGCTACGTGTCCTTCTGTTAAGTGGAGATCACTCACATCATCGTAACCCTGCCAATGTTGATGAAATGCCATTATATCCCTCTTGTTAGCCGCTGCTAGAATCATTGTCTGGGTGTGAACTGTGACCCGGGCTTCACTCAGCAGACTGCTCACACCCACCCCCTTTCTGTCTCTGAATCAAGCCTCCCCACCCCTGCTGTGGTCACGCTGGCACCGCTGATATGGAGGCCAGTGTATTATTTCAAGTAGAGGTGTCAAAACAGAATACAAACACAAATGTGTCTGCAAAAACCCCGGAGCCAATGCGGCTGTAAGGATTACACTAAAGTACTTCATTAAAAAGATCCTTTGCAGACTGTGTTTGCTGAGGTGTCTGTATTTCCACGCATGTTTATATTTGTGGAGGAGTCTGCCAGTGTGTGTGTCTGTGTGTGTGTATGTGTGTGCTGAGGGGACTGTGGTGGGATGTATTTGAACACGTTTGGCACGGCGTCACTCAGAAAATGAAAGTGCCGCTCCTCTTATTCGAGCTCTGCAGATCTTTTCCACTTCTGGGTCTTGCCAAATTGCGGCGTATTCCCACTCAAATTTACAGGAGACAAATTATTTTCTTTCTGTTCATAATTAATTCCCACCGTATAATGTTGTATTGTGCGGCTTGTCATGCTTTTCCCCGAAACAGGTTAGCTCCACCTGGGATGAAGCAGGTAGGCCCACTCCTCCTCCATATGGCCCCAGGTGAGCTGGCAAAGCCGTGTTGTCTAGACGGGAATGAATGACTAATGGTGATGCTTAGAGAAAGGTACATATTTAATGATATTTCCTCTTACTGGTTTGGAAAGTGGGTTTGCAACACAAGGGTTTATCTGATATGCAGTGAAATGCACAGGGGATTTGTGGCTTTTGACAAAAGATATCTGTTTTTGCTGGGAAATTATTATCTTTATGCTTTAAAATGAACACCGGCAATGAGAAAAGCATACATCAAGAGACGGGGCTGAAATGCGTTTTTTTTTCCATTTGCTGAGTTCTCGCAAACCTCAGCTGTGTTTCCTAGAGGCCTTGGCATTGTGAAAGTCTGTTTCACGTAGTAGCTAACGTCGTAAGGAAGTTTGAGGAGGCAGGCAGGAGCGCTGGAATGCTTTGGCCCGCTGTATGTTCAGCACACTGTGAATGAGAGAAATGTCGAATAAAACACATGGTAAATTATGGAAACAGCTTCCTCAGTAAGGCTACAACAGATCCACATTTCATCAACAGCTTTTACTGCAGATTAAATTAGCATAATTTAATGTAACATAACTCCATATTATTAATATTAGTGCACATTTGTATTCTATGTATATAATATATATTTACTTCTGTCTCTATTTCTTGAAGACAAATTTTGTAATTTTTTTCTTATATAATTTCATTTTATTTTACTAGATTTTAAATTTAAATTAATTCATTTTAATTTTTCTCAATTTATTTTTCTAAATTAAATTAAATTAAATTAAATTAAATTAAATTTTGCATTTTTTAATTTAATTGAACTTAATTTAATTAAATGTAACGTATTAATTAATTAATTAATTTTTTAACTATGTCTAAGTTTACGCCATCTTTGTGTTTTACCTGCCGACGCTTATTTGAATCGGTCAGTTCAAGACACTTTGTCTGCAGGCCAGCGAATGCTCTGCCTCCTCAAAGCACTTCTTTGTGCCTGCAGGAACTTTTCAGGACAACGTGCTCGGTGAGAGATGACGAGGCAGGTTGTGTAGACGGGGTCGCACACAAACGCACATCGCAGACACACACCAACAGTGTTAGTAACTGGTCAGGCTTGAATGAGTCTCTACCTCTGCTGCCCGTCGTGGAGCTTACTGTTAGTCCGTTGGAAATGTGCCCTGTCTGTGTGAATATCGTCACCTTTCCTGTGGCGGCTGAGTCAAAAGTTCATTGATGTGATTGACTGCAGCCCTGTTTTGTTGTTTTAAATAAAACAATCGGTCTCAGTTGGCGTGACGGCAGGAAAAGGGACAGACGCTTTTCACATGGGTCCCAAATTCTGTGCATGTCTGCGAAGCTCATTTTACAGCACTAACAAAGTGGCTATTTTTTATTTATTTATTTTTTTTCCCAATCTGGTGGGTAAACATGATGCAGACTTGTTTCCTCTACTTTACTCACTGGTCTCATTAAAACCATGGGGACTGTCTGGGGATAAAACCCTGCAGGAAAAGAACAGCTCCTCCTTTCCACCTTGCGTGATTCACCGTGACTAAACTGTGCACAACATAGGTGAGGGCACAGGCTAAAGAACACTTGCGCCTCTTTTCGATCAAGCCCCCTGTTTGGCTGCACCTCACCTCACCTCACACCGACACACCAACACACAGCAGTAACAGAACACACGAGTGTTACCCTGTTAGGGTCATGCTTATTTGCACCTGATGTCATGTAAAAAACATAAAGACAATGCTTCCACGCAACCGGAAGAGAAGTGTCACGACAGACTGCTCTCCTGGACATGGCAGCACACGGCTAACGTCTGCTTTGACTAGTGGAAGTATAAACTGTGACAAACCTGAGGAATCCCAGCTGTCTGGAGAGGGAGGAGGCGGTAGCTGGATCAGTATGGGCTCTTGGAAAGGTCAGAGAGATGGAAGAGAGCAGACTTCCTCATATTCCAGCAGTGAATAACGATGCATTTGGTGTTGTCAGCAATACTCGAATCAGTATTTATTTATATTTATTTTCATTTAAATAATGGGTAAAATGGCTGCTTGTATGTGAAAGTGTCGTTTATAGTGAAAAATCCACAGAAAATGCTCAACGTGCATCTGTAAGAGGCAGCAAAAACACTCAGTATGAACATTTAAATGTTATATAGCCACTATGTCAATAGTAGAGACAGATGTCAGATTTCAAAATAAGCAGCTATTTGTTAACGTGCTCATCAAGCTGGTCACAAAATTGAGACTTGCAATAAAAATAACAGCTGCACATCTTCAATTATTAGACATGTTCTTTGTAAGAAGAAATAAGTAGTATGTTTATTTTTTTTAGCAAACAGACTTTCATTTTAACTCATAAGTTGGCTTTGATGACTTGTGAAATATCTTCTCCGGGCCCTGTGCTCCTCTGGGCTCCCGCCGCGGATTTTGGCTCATCCTCGGGGTCGTGCGAGTGTCCTCCGTGACTCAACTTATAATTTAGTTGATGAAGCGCCGACATTAACACCCGTCGCTTGTCAAGCTGATCCGTCGCCTTCGCCCTCGCAAATGCCCCCACCCAATGTTGTTCCCGTGGCAACTCTGTATTGTAGCACCGTGTTGTGGAATCTTCTGGTGAGTGCCTCGTCAGGGTGTTCGTCTTCTCGAGGGCCGCCCGTCCTCGGTAGCAACCTCTAACATTTGTCGCCAGCAGAACAGAGGACGATCTTCACATCCTGTGAAGAAAGTCTCAAGACTGAGTCAGGCCTGAGCAATGACGGGGACCGGCGAGAATGCTGACGAGCCTGAATGATGTTGCTCAACTGTTTCTGGAGCATAAACTTATGCATTACTAAGCATAAGGAGTGCATTTTTCCTGTCATATTTTTATTTTTTTTGCAGAGTTGCAGATTCACAAATCCCAAAACATGTACTCGTGCAGACAGAGGGCTGCAGGAAAATGGCAGGAGAATTAAAAAGACATGGGTGTGATAGATAGACAGTCATGGTCACGTTACAGTAGCTCATCAGCCACCTTACTCTCCAGCTTTCTTTTTCTCTTCTAAACCCAATTTTGTTTTCACACATCCCCCCCAGTTATTCATCCAGCTGCGACCATCTGGGACTTATTCTAGACCCATCCACATTTTGGGGAAGCTGCGGCGTGGAAGCACACATTAAAATTAAAAACAAGTATTCCCAAGTTAAACCTTGGCACTTTTTACAAAAGCTTTTTTTTAATTATTATTTTTTTTTATTATAAATCCTCTGAGACACAAAACAGCTGGACCTACAGTTTTTTTTTTTTTTTTTTTTTTTATCTCTTTTGGATTTGGCAGCTCACAATCTGAGACAAACAAAAAAAATATATACAGATTTTACTTAAGATAATGAGAAACCACGAAGATGATAATTGTTTTGTACATTTTTTATTCTGTTTAGCTAAGTTAAGACTTTTCTGCGTTTTAGCTAAGAGAAAATATATACACTCCTGTCTGATGTTAACATTTATTTAACTTTCCAAAAAATCACAGGAAAGCTCCGCTCATGTGAGCCATGTGTCGTTAAAAAAAAAAGGAGAAGGCTTAACAACTGCTGATTTGAGTAAATCTACAACCTGTCATCTGAAAGAGATTATCATTCCTCACTTTTGTCAGACTGTCTAAATAAATGTGACCATACACAAATGGCATCCCTACAGTGAAGCATAGCGGTGGCAGCATCAACGAGAGTCCCCCAAGTTTATCAAGGGTAATGTCAGGTGAAGTTCAGCGGAAGTTGGTTCATGCAGCAAAACAAATTAAATCTCAGTACAAAATGGCTTAAATTTGACTCTTGGTAACCAGATCGTAACCGTTTACAGATGCTGTGGGAGGATGGAAGCAGACCACACGCATTAAGATCACATTACGCACCAATTAATGCGAGAAAACCACGTAAATGAAAAAGGCCCTTTGAAAAGAGCCTGGCCTATACTTGTTATGCAATGTGTCCCGTTTTTATGCTATGCTATGCTAGCAAACTGTTGGTACTTTGAGACATGAAAGTATTGGGAGAAAGGCGGGGTACACCCTGGACAGCTTGCCAGTCTATTGCAGGGCTAGCACAGAGACACAGGCAACCAGGCACACATATGGTGATTTAGAATCACCAATGGACCTAACCAGCATGTCTTTGGACGGTGGGAGGAAGCCGGAGTACCTGGAGAGAACCCATGCAGACACAGGGAGAACATGCAAACTCCACATAGACAGGCCCAGTCGACCCATGGATTCGAACCCGGAACCTTTTTGCTGTGAGGCATCAGTGGCAGCCACCACACCACTGTGCCGCACAGTTTAGGTCTTCTATATTCAAAATAATTCTCCAAATTAATCTTATAATTCAGGATTTATGAGATCCATTTGTCTTAGAACTTAATGCAATATGAAAACTGTTCTCCGCCTCAAACAGTGTTCAAAGTTGTTTTTCTCCTAATGGAACAAGACTAGAATCTACTCTCCTTCACTTGATGGAAAACAATCTGCAAAAATGGCAGGTCCAGTTATCTGAACAGATATCCTCCCCAGGGAACTCCCAAATACAAATCACTCAGGGTCAACAACAAGCGGAGCTAAATCTTTGGTGGAATATGGATTTTATGTATGGAAAACAGAGGCGGAGAGAGGAAAAAAAAAAAAAAAGCTGAGGTGAATCACTTTGAAATAAGCCAGGCTGCCTCCCAGAGGCTTTGACAAAGACAGCTCATAAATCTGATAGTGAGACCTCACAGGCCAGGATATTAAGTCATACGCAGCATCCACCTTTCTAGAGGGAACTGAATGTTTCTTTTGTTCAAATATTTATGCGTTCTTCTACAGCCGTTTCTCCCTCCATATACTGCATTCAGGAGACCTGGTGTGCTGCTTCAGTGGATATGCACGTTAAGTAATACATGATGGTGTTTTGATCCTCCACACTTTGGCGCTGTTTCACAAGCGGAAAGTATGTGGAGGCTTTTTCCACACGGGAGAGATTGGTGAGTCAGTTGCATTCACTTTAAAAAAACAAAAAACAAAACAAGGACAGCACTTTTGCTGTTTTCTTCCTCTGTTTCCCCAAAACTGTCTGCTTGCTGTTTTGTGTTTCAGCCCTCTGGAACGACTCGTTCTTTTTGCCCCGTGACAGGAATCATTAAACCGCACTCTCGCACACAGTAGCTGCTCTCCAGACCAGACACATGAGTAAGTTTTAGCGGAACCTGCTGTTCCTGCGCCGTGACATGACCAAGACAGCATGCGGTGGTCTGGGTTACTACTTTTGCGCATTGTTTTTGAAAACATTGCATTTTTTGGCAGAGATGTAAACTTGCCACAGGCTAACCCCACAAACCTCCTGTGGGTACATCATTATGTAACTGGGTAGTTAGAAGAATTACCATGTTTTTGGGATCAAACGTGGGGTAAAGTTTAAGAAGAAACGCATTAAACTTGAAGATGAAGCCATGAAATCATTTTGAAGCACTCACTGAATATATGATATGATAATTAAGATGTAGGAGAACATAATTCCTCACAAAACGACAATAGGTATTGTTTTTTTCTTATCACAGACAGACTTCTTTTAATTGTCACAGCCCAACAAACGGTTTACTGTAAACGTTCTTGCAGGCTGAAGGTGAATTATGGATAGAAGTGGCAATTTGTCTTGTTTTTTTGTCATTTTCTCCCTCTGTCTCACAGACTGAGCCAAACCTGACAGATGAAGAAGGGAAAAACAGCATGATGAATGTGGAACAGGTGGGGGGGGAGGGAGAGATGCAAAAGTTGCAAAAGTGTGTGCATGTGTGCATGCAGTGGAGGTGGTGATGAGGGATGAAACTATTTCCCAGCACAATCCTAGAACTGAGAGGACATTTGGGAAATTGGGGAGCAGTAATCTGAAGTTTATGAGCCATATATTCGAGGATTTTTGTACTCCTTATTTTTGTATAATCCAAGGGAATGACAACTAAAAGCAGTTCCCTATTGGGAGCCCAGAAATGCTTCAACCTCATGAGTAATGATCAGTGTTCTTTGGGGATCTGGATCTGTTTGAGTGTCCTTCTTTTATGTAGGACATTATGTTTCTTGATATTTTTAATAAACATTTATTTTTTCAGTGACAACCAGAGCATTGCAGTTGATAGTAATTCCGCTGACCCTCTGCGTGGCCTCTCTCCATCCAAGGCGGTGGAACATATGTCAGGAGCTCGCAGTTATTATTTAATTATTTATTTATTTGGTGGCTTCTTTCATTTCTTGAAAGTGAAGGGTGTAATTATGGCTCACACTCGGGCGGGTCATCCAAAAGCTCGAGTCAAATCCCTCCCCCTCAACTGGCTGCAGCGGCGCGTTAGGGTATAAAACCTGTGCGCTCCCCTCTCCTCAGTCTGGAGAACCAGCTGCGAGGCGGCAAACGGAACCGCCTGGAAGAGCAGCGACGGGGTTGCTGAGCATAAGGGACAGAACCAGATCTCTCCAAGCTTTAATCCAGCATCCACTTCTTTTAAAAATAAAACTTTTTTTGTTTGTTTGTTTGTTACCTTGCTGTTTTCTGCTTTCAAATTATTATTCTTTGCCAAAATGACTGGTGGCCCGCTGACGGGGTTACTGGTTGCGCTGTGCGTAAGCAGCGCAGTCCACGGCTTGCCAAAGAGCAAAAGACAAAGTGGACAGCACCAGGTGTATCCCGAGCTTCGTGATGCAGCGGCTGTTAGCCCAGGTTAGTAAAAAAAACTCCATTGCATTTTTAAAATGTATATATATATACATATATTCTTGGGTTCAGCATGCATTAGAGGTTGATTTGTGTATTGCGGCTAATGAAATAAGTTTACAGACATAAGTAATGATTCTGTTTTTGCAGCCCTAAGACACCGACAGTATGTTATTTTAGCTCATATAACTCTGATTGTGTTTTATAATGTGTTTAGGTTTGATGGATTTTGGTTAATTTTGATATCTGTGTGTTTTTTGTAACTTTATTGCAAAACACGTACGAAAAGATGCTAGGATATAAAACTAAAGTATATTATGATTATACTATTTACGTAACAAGATTCCTGTCGTATGATTTCTAGCCGTCTGTGAGGAAAACGGTCGCACATACAGACAGAACGAGCAGTGGGAGAAAGTGTACCTTGGCAGAACAATGGTGTGCACCTGCCACCCAGGCGCAAACATGAAGTGTGAATCTAAGCCCCAAGGTCAGTGGACCACCTACTGGTGTCTCTTCTCAATGTTGTGTCAGTAGTTTCGGATCTTTTGTGCCAATAGTTCACTAACAAGTTGTGTAAATGTCTCGATAACTTAACAACAAGATGCGCGTCTTTACGCAGCGAGAGAAACACCCACAATCGGCTCATAATAACAGTCTCTTAACCTTTTGGGGTTTCCTCTGTTTTTCTCTCAGAGGAAGTCTGTTACGACAAGTACAATGCCCGGACATACCGGGTAGGTGAAACCTATGAGAGACCAAAGGACGGGATGATGTGGGACTGTACCTGCATTGGCTCCGGTCGGGCTAAGATCAGCTGCACCATCGCAAGTGAGTTACTAGAATACAAACTGCATGTAGTTCAGAAATCAGATTTTCAGTTCAATTGAATTTGAATGAGTGAGCTTTGTTCCAGTGTTATCTCATATTTGTACATTTTGTGTTTAGTTGCTGCACCGTAGGCCTTGGAGGAAAGTAATTTCAATCCTGTGTATGTGTTGCACATGTCAGAATTGACAATAAAGCTGACTTTGACTTGACTTGACTTTGATTTGCTTGAGAAATTCCCCCACGGAGTGTCCAAAATTGTGTCATCTACAGATCGGTGCCATGAAGGTGGGAGATCTTACAAAATTGGGGACACTTGGCAGAGGCCTCATGACACTGCTGACTACATGCTGGAGTGTGTTTGTCTCGGAAATGGCAAAGGAGAGTGGACATGCAAACCCGTGGGTGAGTGATATCCCCCATAAATTTAAACTTGCAGGGCAGCCAGGATGTATAGGGACTGTAATGCAGATAAATGTGAAACATTGCAACATAAAAAGAAAAAATCGATGTTATATATTTACTCACTAACAGAACATTTCTCAGAAGCGTGAGTGTCTCATACCACTGTAAATATTTGACATCCCTCAAAACAAATAAGATAAGTAAGTCTGAGAGCACATCTCTTT
This sequence comes from Chelon labrosus, assembly GCF_963514085.1. Taxonomy (NCBI): domain Eukaryota; kingdom Metazoa; phylum Chordata; class Actinopteri; order Mugiliformes; family Mugilidae; genus Chelon; species Chelon labrosus. Next base: position 7,647,312 of record NC_140339.1, read on the forward strand.
GATTTGCTCATCTTACAACACCGCTATTGATTTTCAGTTGGTTTATTTTGTGGATTCTGTGGTTTCAGGTTGAATTGTACCCCATGTCGTTATAAAAACGCAGACGCACTAAATAAAGTTCCTGCCCTGTTTTGCTCTGCAGCCGAACGTTGCTATGACAGCACCGCTGCCTCATCGTACCTGGTTGGGGAGACCTGGGAGAAGCCCTACCAAGGCTGGATGATGCTGGACTGCACCTGTATGGGAGAGGGAAATGGACGCATCACTTGCACCTCAAGGAGTAAGCAGAATATAAACACGCACACAAGAACACGCACTTTTAAATATTCCAGGGCCGACTGCTGACTGGCTGTCTGTTGTTCTCCAACCAGACCGTTGCAATGACCAGGAAGTCAGGAGGTCCTTCCGTATTGGAGAAACATGGAAGAAGACTGATACAAGTGGAAACACCTTGCAGTGTCAGTGCTTAGGAAATGGCCGTGGACAATGGAAGTGTGACCGACACACCTCAGGCCGAAGTAAGACTTAAAAAACTATTGCTTATATTCAACAAATCCCCAAACTGTTATACTGATTTTCTCACTGTAAATAGCACTGACATTCATTGCCTTTTTGATCTTTTTCGTGGTTCACAGCCACAGGTGCTGTCGTCTTGACCCCCACCCGCACTGAGTCCATTCAGCTGACGCGGCTAACTGCCGAGGGAACCTGCCGCACAGACTCCGGAGCCTCCTACCACGACGGACAGCGCTGGATCAGAAGCCAGGGCAACAAACAGATGCTCTGCACCTGTGTGGGTAACGGAATCAGCTGTCAGGAGTGGGGTGAGTACAGGAGGGTGATGCCCCAGCTTATATCACAACACTTTAAACATCCATTGACTGGTGCACATTGCTTCTGTCTCTGCCGCAATGAACACTTTCTCTCCCTTCCCTCTCTTGTTGCTACAGAGGCCAGGAACCAGGTGTATGGTGGCAACTCTAACGGCCAGCCATGCGCATTCCCCTTTGTCTTCATGGGGAAGACCTACTACTCCTGCACATCGGACGGGCGTGCTGACGGACAGCTCTGGTGCTCTACAACCTCAGACTATGAGAGAGACCAACAATACTCTTTCTGTACTGAAAAGAATGGTGAGTGTCAAAAACTAGGATATGAATTTGCTGTATGTTTTTGTGAGTAATTGTATCTTGGAGCTGTGTACAAACTGTTGTGTGTCTGTTTGAATTTTAGCCATTGTGGCAACAAGAGGAGGAAACTCCAACGGCGCCCTCTGCCACTTCCCCTATCTCTACAGTGGCCTTAACTACACCGACTGCACCGCTGATGGTCGCCGCGACGGCATGAAGTGGTGTGGCACCACGTACAACTATGACTCAGAACAGCAATTTGGATTTTGCCCCATGGCCGGTGAGTGCGTTGCTTTGCCTCTTTAAAGGCTGTCAGTTTAGATGGCTGGTTATGTTAACTAATGGAGTATGGGAATAATCCCAAATAGAAATAAAGTAAGGATGAGACATTTCGGGAAGCTATGACGAACATTTTGGGTAATTTTCAAGTTGATGAGAAAAACAATGCAACTCCCATACTTGAAGCTACAGCCATGAGATGGTTAACTTAGCTTAGCATGATGAGGTAGCTAATTAAACCAAATTCTTTAGTCTGTATCTCATCTGGTTCTCACAGACTAAATAACTGGCACTTAGAGTGGTCATGGGAAAGTAATGGCTCCATTAAAGCTGTTACATAACAGTGACATTATATACACAGCTGCGGCTCTGGGATGGACTGGACCGAGCACATTCCCTGTCTGAACACACACAGCAGCATGTGAATGTTCAAATTCATCAAAAACACACAAAGGAAAGTACTGATTGTTGTTTTTTTCCCCCTTCTTGTCTTTCTTTAACTAGCCCACGAGGAAGTATGTACCACCTCTGATGGAGTGATGTACCGTGTAGGCGACAAGTGGGACAAGCGCCATGACGTCATGGGTCACATGATGGAGTGCACATGCCTGGGCAATGGCCGCGGGGAGTGGAACTGCATTGCTCACTCACAGCTGCGAGGTCAGCGAGCTGTTTCGATTTGGACTTGCTCTGAGCAGCCATCTTGATTAAATCACGAATTTCGAAATTAGAGAATAAAAGGCGTATTTTTGTTCCTGTCTTGTCTACTTCATATTTCCAGATCAGTGTATTGTTGACGGTTTGACCTATGACGTAAACCAAGAGTTCTCCAAGCGCCACAATGAGGGCTACATGATGAACTGCACCTGCTACGGACAGGGACGTGGACGCTGGAAGTGTGACGCCATTGGTGCGTTCATGGCTCATTTGCTCGGCTGTTAAATACTATTGAGCACAGGTGCAGACGGGAATTACACCCTCACCCAATCATTGTCCCACCTGCTCAACCTCTTTTGTCTCTTTGTGTTTTCTACAACAGATCAGTGTCAGGAGCCACAAAGCAGGGCTTTCTATCAGATCGGAGAGAATTGGGACAAAGTCATCCACGGCATCCACTACCGCTGTTATTGCTACGGCAACGGGATTGGAGAATTGAGATGTGAACCTCAGCAGACCCACCAAGGTTAATATGAAACAACATTCCCAACGTCATTGGGGTTTAACCAGAAATCCACTTCAGTTGGGGAAAGTTTCTGCAGAGTATGAGGATGATGTGGTCCACATTGGGGCTGTTGAATTGTGGGCTTAAGTGTCAGCAGATGACAAAAAAAAAAAAATGCAGAAATTAAATCAAACTTTAACTGGAGCCTCTTTGATGCAATCAAATCTGAACTCACAAAGTTCCTAACTCACTCTCAAAGTTCCTAACTCACTCTCAAAGTCCTCATCTGCAGTTTTTCCTTGAATTGTACAGCGGTTAATGGTTAATTTATCTCTGCTGTCCTTATTCAACTTCCCTGCATCATTGACCCTTTGCCTCATACCAACCCCCCAATCACACATTGCTGAAAAGAAAAGTTGACGTGGCAGGTTTGCGGAGGAAAGCGGGGGTTTTGGCAAATGGTGAAGTGTTGGTCAGTCACATCACCCCTTTTGTTTTTCTAGCTAGAGATCGTTTTTATTTACCCCTCCCCCGCCCGGTGTTGCCTGGCGAAACTTTACCGAGGGCGAAAGTTGCGTATTGCTGGCCAAGGTTTTGGGTTCACTGGTGGCAGTCGCTTCCTCTGTTTGGTTGCTTTATGTTGCACCTTGTACTGCAGGACACAGAATCAAGCGCTCACCTAAAAAAGTTTATCTCACTTTGTATGTGAAACCATATGTGTGTTTGTCTTTGAGGGAACAGTGGCTAGATTAACCGTGATGAATATAGTACTCCGGTGTTATGTCACACTGTGAGATGTCAGGGGGTGTTTGAGCTGGTTTAGCACAGTCCGGTGGTTCAGATTCCCCTCCCCCAAAACGATGAATCCTTCTGACAGAGCTCACTAAAAAGTGGCCAACTTTCACCCACGCTCCCTGCAGGTAACACTCTTATATTATGTGAAAGTCTGTTTTTTTTCTCACCGGTAACAGCCAGCTTTGCTCTCCTGCACTTTTCAACTCCTCAGGCAGCCAGAGACCTGTCCAGGTTATCATCACGGAGGCCGGAAAACAGCCAGACTCTCACCCCATTCAATGGAACCCTGGATCTGTACAGATCACCCAGTACATCCTCAAGTGGAGAATTGTGAGTTTCGTTTTTGGTTCTCTAAAAATTGTATTTGCGTTCTTTAAAGGAGTTCTTTGTCTCGTTAGCTTTAATAAACAGGAATGAATGAGGTCAAGAGCTTTTGGTGATGTTGTCTGAAGTTTCCTCGTGAACAAACAATGTGATTAGGAGGTACACGAACTCTGCTTTACTGTCTGGATACACAAACATTGTTAGCAGTAGAGTCCAAGATAAATATCCCCCGCTATGCGACTTTTTTTCTCACACGTCTTTTACTCTTTGAAGACCTCAAAGAGTGACTTGCTGGTTGAGTTGTTTATGAAGTTGAACAAATTTCCTCCTAAGTGCTGCGTGCTGTATATTTTGGAAAGCAAAGTCACTCAGATCCTTCATCTGAAACTCCAGCTTAGAAACTTTAAAGATTTTTTTGGCAGCGAGGGGCCGGTTTAAAAACGCCTTATGCAGAATGTGGCTGTAAATGAGTGTGAGCCAGTGTCCAGTCCGAACTGAATTATTAGATTAAATCCTCTCTTTAATGAGTAAATGTCATTGAAGATTTATTGTTGCCATAAAGAAATAAGATTTAGTGTAATTGCTGCTTTATAATGTTATAGATTCTAATATTTCCCTTTGTGAGCAGATTAAATAAAACTATTAAATCCTATTCATCTTTTTTGGTCTTATTTACCTTTTCTTGTAGAAAAATACTCGTGCACCCTGGAAGGAAGTCACCATCCCCGGCAACTTGAACTCCTACACCATCAGCGGGCTGCGTCCAGGTGTCACCTACGAGGGTCAGCTCATCAGCATTTTGGGCTACGGACGCCGCGAGGTCACGCGTTTCGATTTTACGACCAACAGCGGCTCCTGTGAGTAAACGTCAGCAGTAACGTTCTCTCTCAGCGGCACAAATCGCAAAGAGATCTTCACAAGGGCTTTGTATCCGTTTATCTCCCAAGTGGAAACATCGGAGGGAGAGACGACCCCGCCTCCCCCGGTGGTGGACACGTCTGAGTCGGTGACAGAAATCACCTCAAACAGTTTCGTCGTGTCCTGGACATCGGCTTCTTCAACCATCTCGGGCTTCAGGGTGGAGTATGAGCTCAGTCAGGAGGGAGCCACGCCAAAAGTCCTAAGTAAGAGTCTTTAATTGTCACTGAAACATCCATAATCTCGTTTTTAGTTTGAGGATCTTGCTCTGGTTAATTGTGACATGCTGCATCACATGCCTTATTCTAATAAATATTAGTACTACTGATAGATATGAGCCAATTAAACATCCGAGAAATCAGGGTAATTCATCATATTGAGGCAGAAATCTGGTATTTCTACATATCTTCATTGATTTGCAGTATTACACAGAATGGCCTCAGACCTTAGTTTGTACCATGGTATGAACTGAATAGCAAATATCTATACCATAAGTGGTATATTTATTATGGAGAACCTGTTGTAGATGTATTAACTCAACTTCTCTGTGCTCTCCAGATGTTCCTCGCACAGCCACCTCTGTCACCATCAGCGACCTCCTGCCAGGACGCAGATACAACGTCAGTGTCTACGAGCTCCCAGATCAGGGAGAGCCGAACCTCATCCTGACCACCTCACAAATCACAGGTGGTCACCTCCTCTTGGTCTTGGCATTAAAACTCCGAATCGTGCAAGTCTTTTCCTCAGTGACAACCATTCTTTTCCTTCCTCAGCTCCTGACACACCTGCTCAGCATGCTGTCGATCAGGTGGGAGAGACCTCCATCCGAGTCAGCTGGACCAGACCTCAGGCTCCCATTACTGGTAACACCTTCACTTCTTTACTCCTTCTTCACTTCTCTCCATGCAGGTGATTTAAACATGAATCTGTTTTTTTAAGGCTGTGTTTAAACGCATGCTCGTGCCTGCAGGTTACCGTGTGGTGTACACGCCGTCGGTGGAAGGCAGCAGCACCGAGCTGAATCTGCCAGACTCTGAGACCTCCGTGACCCTGGTTGACCTTCACCCCGGTCTGCTCTACAACATCAGCATCTACGCTGTGGAGGAGGACCAGGAGAGTGAGCCTGTTTTTGTGCAGGTCAGCACCACTGGATCCTCTCAACAAGGTGAACTTGTCAAAACAAACACTATATCATTTCAAATACAAAAGCAAAAGTTAATGAGAACTGCTGCACAAGTTCGTGCCAAGATTTTTTTTATATCAGTAAATCTTTCACAGTATGTTTAAGAAAGCTCAAGAAAGACTGAGCTTGTCAAAACATAGTCTTGTCACACTATGCTTTTACAGCTATAACTCCTCCATCTTAATATTGTTTCTTCTTGTCTCCATCCTAACATGTTGTAGCCCCCCGAATGACCTCTTTAAGTCATAGTGGGCTACGTGTCAGACACACATAGTTAAGGCGCATAGCAAGACAAGCATGCATATACAGCCAGCACCCCTATGGAAACACACACACTTCATAAATCCTCAGGATATCTTGAAACTCTGATTTAAAGTCCTGACTCCTTACCCCTTGTGCCTGGCACGACCAAATTTACTGCTTCATTATGCTTGAAATAACAAAACCACATGCCAGATGTAAGTATCTCAGTCTGGAAACATGCTTTTTATTGCAGATTTTTTTTTTTACAGTCAAAGTTACCTAAAAACTGTATGTTGCATATTTATTCAATCACCACTTCCTGTCCACAGAGGTGGTCCAGCCCCCTACAGACCTGCAGTTCTATGAGGTTTCAGATGTGAAGATCACCATCATCTGGAGCGGTCCACCCAGTGAGGTGACTGGGTACAGGGTGGCCTTCTCCCCTGTTGGCCATGACGGCAATGACATCAGACTCCTGCAGCTGCCTGTCTCCCCCAACGCATACGCTGAGGTCACCCACTTGCAGCCAGGCACACTCTACCGCTTCTATGTCTATGCCATCAGTAATGGAGTCGAGAGTGAACCGCTTGTGGGAGAAAAGACTACCAGTAAGTTCCACAGTGGACGATAGCCAAACAAAGACACTGATGAATAACAACTAAATATAAAGTTTCGAGATTTTCTCTAACGTGTTGTATTTTCCCTCCCCTCTAGAACCTGATTCACCCACAAACGTGCGCTTCACTGATATTGGCTCAGACAGTGCACTAGTAATATGGGAGGCTCCCCGTGCTGTCGTCACTGGCTTCCGTCTCCTCCTGAGCATCGAGGGCTCTAGCCCCATCGAGAAGAGGATCCCCGGCAGGGTCACCCAGTATCCCTTGAAGAACTTACGTCCAGACACTCAGTACACAGCCACCCTGCACTCTGAGCTGGACAACGAGCTCAGCGAGGGCGTCACTTCATATTTTACCACTGGTTGGTATCAAGAGAAACAGAACATTGCCAGAGCCATAAATTACTGCAATGAATTAAATTTTTATTTTCCCCCATTGTCTCCATTTTCCAGGTCCCCAGCTGGGAAATGCTCCTACTTTCGACACTGAGGTTACTGATACCTCAATCATCGTCACATGGATTCCTGTTCGCAAGTTCAGCTACAAGGTAGAAACCCGCGTCAGCTCCTTATATGAAATTACCTCTTCATCATGTTGAGAAAAGACATGCGCAATTTGGGTTTCAACCGATACAAAGAAGAAAAAACAGATGTGCATGCAATTAAGTAGTCCTACAGCCCATCAGAACCATTTTGTTGCCTCAACAATTTGCTTGGGCCTGCAGATCTTTGCCGGGACATAATCAGTTCCCAACGGAGGCATACCAGACCAACTTTCGGACACAAATATTTTGTGGGCGGGGAAGTTGGTCTGGCTTCCAGACTAAGTTTTATACTGTATCTAAAATGAATATGATTAATATATGCAGTTCCCCTGAGCTCTATGGAGCATGTAAGTGTTTTTCAGCTACTTCTTTTGCTTTTGAATGCACTCCTCAGTTTCATATGCAGTGTTGCAGAGTTGATCGACATTGTGCAGCATTTAGTTGACAATGAGACAGATATTTGCGTCAGAGTATTGAGCATAAATTAAACCAATTAATCATTCGATGATTAAATATGTAACTGTTTGGTAAAATGTTAATTCTGTGTTTACAGACTGTTGAACTGACCCCAAATGTAAAATAATTAAATCAGATTTTAGCCCTTTGCGGTGGTACATTTAAACTGTGTTTTAGTGTATTTTCTAACTTTCTGATTTCCACGTGTTTCTGCTTCCCCTCTCCACAGCTGTCTGTGCTCCCAAGCCAGGAAGGCGAGTCTCCCAGAGAAGACACCTCTGGCTCTGGACGTATTCATATTGATGGTCTGATTCCTGGAACTGAGTACACCTACAGCGTTCAGCCCATTTTCAATGGACGCAACACTGGAACCCCCATCACCCGCAACGTTGTCACTTGTGTGTATCTAATTTTTCCTTTTTTTTTTTAAGGGGAAACTACACAAAATCAGTTGAATAACCCATCAGTAGATTGATTTAGTACTCATGTGAGCCAGCACAGCACCGCTCGAACCATTTGGCATGAGTTTTTCGCAGGATGTCACATCTGCATCAAATTTTTCATGCGTCGTGTTCTCCTTGTCTGCCCTTTTCAGCCCTTTCTCCTCCCACTGACCTCAGAGTACAGTCCAACCCTAACACAGGAGATCTCACAGTCTACTGGGTAGCCTCCAAAACACCAGGTAAATATTGACTGTGCTCCCCACGCACTGCCAGTCCATTGGCTCATGCCAAGCCCAACCTTGGCCTTTGCATGTTATTTTTTTTTTTACATCAGGACAAACGTCTCTTCCCGGTATTTCCTCTTCATTTCTCATAGTGACTCATAAATCGCCACATGATGTTCTAGTTACCTTTTTATTGTTATTTCTCCTTTTCCCCCACTCCCTGAAGGCATCACAGGCTACAAAGTGACAAGCACGCCAACCAACGGCCAGAGAGGAAATTCCCTGGAGGAGTTTGTACCTGTTGGTCAGACCACAATCTTACTAGAGAACCTGAACCTGGGTGTTGAGTACAACATCAGTGTTTTTGCTGTCAAGGGTCATTTGGAAAGTGTGCCTGCATCCACTATTGTCACACCAGGTAGGTGCCTGTAGGAGGGCAATTCCACATGTTAACAACATCAAACACACAGCTGTGTCCACAGAAAACACTGGGAAGGAGGAACGAAAGAGAAGAATTTTCTATTAAATAATGGCTGGGTTTAAGTCAAACAGACAATCTTCTCAGCAAATCCCACTCTTAAAACGCTTGGCCTAGTTTCAAAAGAAACTAAAGCTGCATTAGTTAATTTCTGATCACTAGGGAGAACAATAACTCCACAAACTCTGACGTGCTGTCTTAAACAGCTGTCGTTGCTAAGAAGCTTTCACATTCGGCAGACAGGGGACAACATTATTACAATACACAAACACGAGTTGTGTTTCAACCAATCCGACCAATAAAAGTCAAACAGTGTTTGTCCTTTTCGCTCTGTTTTGGTCTCCCTCAGTATCTCAGACTCTAGCTAGATGCTCAACTTCAGCTAGCCTTCGGGATATGTTGCCGAAAATATTCAATCAAACTGTAAATTGCCGCAAAGAGGCAAAAAAAAAAGTTAATATATAAAAAAAAGTTTAATCTAATGCAGCTATATTGATCATCCTCTCCTACTAACTGAACATTGGCTAATCTACCATTTGCATGGGGATCATGTTATTTATTAATTCTTGGTGTTTTTTTTTTTTTTAGCATGCCAACAGTATCATTAATCATTGCTTGAGGTGTACCTTTAATGATTATGTTAATTCTGTATGTATTACAACCAAGTAATGTGTACTGTAATTGTGTAGCATGGCTTCTGTTAAATTCTGGTTTTCCTTTATTGGGAATGAAATGAATGTTCTTAACATAACCAATGTAATTATTCTACCTTCAGTCTGTCTAATTTTGCTTGCGCTTTGCAACTGGCCTAACCCTTTCAGGCATACCCCCACCAAGCCCCATTGACTTTGTCGACATTAGCGACACCACCATTGGCCTGCGGTGGACCCCCCCGAACTATCCGGCCATTACCGCTTACCGGATAAATGTGGTAACGTCAGGCGAGAGCTTGCCAATCTTTCAAGATTTGGTGGAAGCATCCACTGGCTATTACACGATTCACGGTTTGGAGCCGGGCGTGGACTATGACATCAGTATCGTCACTGTAACAGAGGATGGGGAGAGCGAGCCGACCACATACACAAAGCAAACACAAGCGGGTGATTTAATTCTTTCACTCCATCGGCGGGGAGGGTTTGGGTTTTGATCTGACAGATTTAATGGAGGCAAATCTATGGCTTTATTAATGTCCCACATACTACAGTAAATTGTGAATTTTACCACATCACTGATTTTTTTTTATACTGTTGTAAATCTACTGTTATTTGAATAACCTTCCCCGCTCCCCCTGTGCTAGCTGTAACTTACAACCCTTCATTCTTCCAGCCATTCCAGCTCCCACCAATCTGCAGTTTGGAGGGGTAGGTCCTGACCACATTAGGGTGACGTGGACGACCCCCCGCGTTGCCACACCAAACGACATCTCCAGGTTTGTCATCCGATACCACCCTGTAGCCACAGATGATGACGTCAAGGAGGTTAATGTGGGCGGAGCCTCCAACACCTTCTTGCTGCAGAGTAAGATAAAGACTCTTTTTTTTAAAAAGTGTCTCACAAATTACTTGTTTAGTTTTGCACTGCTAAACGCCAAGCCCTTCAAACTGTATGTATATCTCACTGTTTCCTTACAGACCTGCTGCCCAACACAGAATACCGCATCAGTGTTGTTGTCGTGTACGGTGAACGAGAAAGTGAACCGGCCACAGGGACTCAGAAGACAAGTGAGTATGACAAAGACGGCGCTACAACACTTTCACTATGTTCCCTCACGTAAAAAAACAAGACGATATCTGCATTAACTATAAAATTATGTTTCCATGTAATTTATCATGAATTTCCCATGCCGTTCCTTTCAGCTCTGGACTCCCCGACTGGCTTGGACTTCTCCGACATTCGCACCAACTCCTTCACTGTTCACTGGCTGGCTCCCACCGCTGCTATCACCGGCTACCGGTTCCGTTATGAGAAAACAAGCGGCGGGCGGGCCAAGGACGAGAGGCTGCCCCCGACAAGGAACCACTTCACTTTGACTGGACTGACACCCGAGACGGAGTACATGATCTATGTGTATGCCGTCGACAACAATCAGGAGAGTCTGCCTCTGACTGGAACACAAGCCACCAGTGAGTTTCCATGCTGCTTCTGCTGTCATCCCTTCTTTTCTTCATTTGGTGACAATCCAAGATCATAAATATCCATGTCCCTCCTTTTTTCCCCAGTCTCTGATGCACCCACTGACCTGGAAGTAACATCGTCTTCTCCGACCAGTATCACCATTCGCTGGGAAGCCCCCTTCGTCACAGTGAAGAACTACAGGATCACCTACGGAGGCACCAGTATGTTCTTGTCTTTCAACTCACAGTTTCACCTGAAGCTCCGCCGTAATCAGAGTTTAACGCATTTCTCTTCTTTACTCCACTTCCAGGTGGCGAGACTCCTAAAGAGTTTACAGTCCCGGGCACTCAGAACACAGCCACCATCACCGGGCTGCGACCTGGTACTGATTATGTCATCACTGTCTATGCTGTTTCCGGACGTGGAGACAGCCCTGCTTCCAGCACCCCTATCTACGTAACACACAAGACTGGTACGGCCAAAAAAACAAAAAATAAAACACAAATAACTGTTCAGCTGTGAACGTAAATCTAAAAGTAGTCGTACATCCATCTCTCCCTCAGATACCGAGGCCCCCACTAACATGAGACTGACTGATGTGAGTGACAACGGCATCACAGTACGCTGGTCTCCTGCTCAAGGACCAATCAGAGGCTACAGAGTCACAACTGTCCCCAAGAATGGCTTAGGGCCCTCGTACTCTGAGGTGGTGGCTCCCGGTAAGACAGGATGAAATAAAAGCGGCTGTTCAGAACCTATCCTGTTGTTTTGTTTAATGTATATGACGCTACGTTTTGCTCTTCTCATTGCCTCCATCCTCTGTTACAGATCAGACACAGATAACTATCTCAGGTCTGATGCCCACTGCTGAGTATGTTGTCAGTGTTTATGCTCTGGGCAATGACGGACAACCCTCTTCCCCTGTGGTGGATAACGCCATCACTGGTTAGTCTGAAAGCTGATACTTATTCCTCAGTGTTTAAAGTGAAGTTTGTTTTCCGGGCTCTACTGTATTTCTCCTATTCAGACTCTACATTTGCAGAACATAGAACGTATGTGATGGAGAGGTGAAAGGCCTTAGAAGTGTTATTCTCTTTAATTAGAAGCAGCTACTTGGAGCTAGACTGAATACTCTGTCCTCTTTGTTTCCTGCAGCTATGGACCGCCCCAAGGAACTGGCCTTCTCCGACATCGACTCCACCTCAATGCGCATCACTTGGGATAGCCCAGACGGCACGGTAACAGCATACCGCGTCTTGTACTCCAGCTCGGAGGAGGGCGAAAGAGAACTGCGTCCAGCACCCAGAAGAGACCAGGACAGCGCAGTGCTGAGAGGCCTTCGCCCTGGGACCGAATACACCGTTAAAGTCATCGCCTTCCATGGCCAAAGACCCAGCACACCATTAGAGGGAACCCAGTCCACAGGTAGAAATACACAGACACGTTCATTACTTCGTTTTTCTTTTTTCTTTTTTTATGTTTTTGCTTACAATTGTGTCTCTGTTTCAGTAATCCCTGCTCCAACAAACCTGGAGATCTCTGAGGTCGGTCCCTCTGTCTTCACCGTGTCATGGCAAGCCCCAAATGCCCGCCTGACAGGCTACCGCGTGGTCCTCACCCCGAAGAACATCAACAGCCCCCGCAGAGAAATGAATGTTGCTCCGGACACCACACGTGTGGTTGTACCAGGGCTCATGGTAAACTGATCTCTTCTCTGAACACTTACCTGACTTCCTTATCAGTCAGTGATTAAATATCAGCTGTATGCCTGTGCACTGTAGGTGGCGACCACATACCAGATACAGGTCTACGCTCTGAAGAACTCTGTCACCAGCAGACCACTGGAGGGAGAGGCAACCACGCTGGAAGGTAATGGGCCTGGCTGCGTATAAATAAATAGACACACCAGTTATTTCCACATCTGTTTCATCTGTTTCTTTAACCCTCAATGCAGATGTGAGTCCTCCTCGTCGTGTGCGTATCTCCGACATGACAGACACTTCTTTCACACTGAGCTGGCGCACCAAGGATGAGGTGCTCACCGGCTTCCTGATTGAAGCCACTCCCGTCACTGGCTCGCATCCCACCATAAGTAGGACCATCCCAGCACAAACAACCACCTACACTCTCACAGGTACATGACACCTTCCTGCCAAACACATCTTTATAATGGTTCCGGGTCTGTGTGTGACTTTGGTGGTGAATTTTCTTCTTTTTTTTCCCTCAGGTCTTCAGCCGGGCACCACGTACACCGTTAGCTTGTATTCTCTGAATGGCAACACAAAGAGCGCTCCATTTGTTCTCCGTATTCAAACCGGTACGATGTGTCTTTGTCGCCGTATTGCTAAATATCGATTAAATTCCAACAAATAGACACAACATAGACCAACGTACAATATGTTTCTTTGCAGAAGCACCAGTGGTCCAGGCTCCCACCGGCCTCCAGTTCACGTCTTTGACACCCACCTCCATCTCCTTCACCTGGCAGCCACCTGCTACTCAAATCACAGGATACTACATCACCTATGAGGAGTCAGGAAGACCGCCCCGCGAGCTCACCCCTCGACCCCACGCCGGCCAAAACCATGCCACCATATCAGGTATGTCAGCAGTTTGATATTCACCACAATCAATGTGTGGCATTTATCTCTGACACTGAGAAAGAACAGGAAAAACTCACTAGTCTGATGCTCTTTCTGATTCCACTATGTGAACATTTTCTCCCTCTGCCCAGGTCTGAAACCGGCCACAGAGTACATCATCAAGATCATCGCCATCCAGAACACACAGAGGAGCACGCCTCTGGTGGGCAGGATCAGGACTCGTGAGTATTTTCGAGATTTCTACTCAGTACAGAGACTGGTAAAAGATTAAAAAATCAAGTAAGTCATATGTAGAGAGCAAAGAACATGCTGATGCCGTGGCTGCTTAGAGGTTTTGCTGCGACAACAAAGACGCATTGAGAAAAAATCTGCAGTAAATCAGCTGCTAAAACATAATAGCACCTCCCCTTTTTAGTTTTTTTTTTTTTTTTTAGAGATATTTTGAATGGCATTTGTAAGGGCATTCAAAATATCTCTTGTGTGTGTACAATACCGCATTATGACACTCTTTGCCATGATGGAGTACCACAGCAATGCTTCGTATTTGTCGCCCCCTATTGGCTGAGATATGTTAGAGCAGCTCTGCTTTACCTCCCCCCTCCTCCTCTAACCTGCTTGCTTCCCTAACCCCCTCTCTCCCGCGCAGAACCAGACTCCTTCCTTCCCTTGCCTCTGCCCCAGCCCCACCGCCCTGGAGATGACAAGCTGGATGTGCCTGAAACTGACCTGGACAACAGGGTCCAGGTAGCAGGCACCAATAGCCAGGATGGGTTTGGTGATCAGAACCAGCGTGTGGAGTACACAGAGTACAACAACAATGGAGACCCATATCGCGGTGGCAACCCGCAGTCTCCTAATGGGCAAGTTCGCGAGCCACTGATCTATGTGCCCCTTCCCGATGCAGAGGGCCGCAGACGGCCTGTTGTGAAGCTGAACTTGCCCATTGGATCCCCGCTTGGTAATGAGACAGCGCCGCAAGAGGCCCAAACGCAGACCACCATTGCATGGAAGCCCTACAAGCAGAGCAGCGCCTATGTGGTGTCCTGCCATCCCGTCACAGAGATAAATGAGAAGATGTTCCAGGTAAGAGATGAGAGCTATTAAGCTGCCTGAAACTTATTCATATTATTAAAAAAAATAAATAAATCTCACTTCACGTGGATAAATCTTGACTTTCCCGACTGTCTAGTTCCGGCTGCCAGGCACAGCCACCACTGCCACCCTGATTGGACTCACTCCTGGATCGGACTACAATGTGATCGTGGAGGCAATGATGGGGGCGCTCAAGCACAAGATTCTGGAGCAGATGGTCACAGCTGGAAACACAGGTAATCCTCCTACAGGAACTGTCTAAACTATGCTGCTGAACATAGACAAATCTGTTAACGTGTGTAGGAGGTCGCCACATATATTAAGTACTTATTCTTTGACAAAACCAAACCTTATAGTTCAGAAAGCATTCTGAAATTCTGTATTCTTTAATTTTTTGTCTTTTTAAATTAGATTACTCACTGACAGAAAATGTGATTAATGCATAAATTCAAACCAAATATCCATCCTTTTCCCCCTCATCCCTCTCCAGTCCCACAGGGCACTCCCACCGATAAAGATTCATGCTATGACGCCTTCACTGCGACCTACCATGACGTTGGTTCTGAATGGGAGCGGATGTCCGAGACGGGCTTCAAGCTGTGGTGCAGGTGCCTCGGCCTGGGCAGCGGCCACTTCAGATGCGACTCCTCCAGTAAGTTTTCATCCTGGAGTAAGATATGAGGATATTTCAAATTGGGAACATATTTAACTTCTTTGCTTACTCCTGTCAGAGTGGTGCCACAACAGCGGCAGCAACTATCGCATTGGAGAGAAGTGGGACCGTCAGGGAGACAACGGTCACCTCATGAGCTGCACTTGCTTGGGAAATGGGAAAGGAGAGTTCAAGTGTGAACCACGTAAGGCCTCTTGGGCGCCCAATGAAATGCTCTGCGACCGTCTCAAAGTTGCTTGTGGAAAATAATGACTGTCTCTGCTTGCTCAGATGAGTCCACGTGCTACGACGACGGCAAAACCTACCAGGTGGGCAACCAGTGGCAGAAGGAGTACCTGGGTGCCATCTGCACCTGTACATGCTTTGGAGGACAACAGGTAAGACACTAATACACTTCGTGCATCAGCTGTGGTCACTCTCAAGTTAAACGAAGTGTGATTAAATGAACACTTGTGAATGTTTCATCTCATCAGGGCTGGCGATGCGATAACTGCCGCAGACCAGGTGCAGATGTCGATGCCAGTCTGCTGCAGCCCGTTCGATACGGAGACAACACGCTACGCAAAGTAAAGTTACAACATATTACACGGTTTTAAGATGTGGTCATGGGTGTCTTGGTTTTCTTAGATGTCTTTTCTGTTTAATTTTGCATGAATGGTAATTGCAAAAACACCCCAATGTTTCTTGGCAACTTAAATATAATTGCATATCATAATGTAAATTCTTTTATTTAAAATCTAACCGTCTTTGCTCTTCCTCCAGAACATTCACTGCCCCATTGAGTGCCTCCGACCCGACCTGCTGGCAGATGCACATGCCCCTCCACATCCTCAGCAATAACCGACCGGTCATCTGACATGTGCTTCGCTCCCCTCACCATCCAGATCGCTGCACTGTCTCACCTTAAAAGAAGCCACGCTGTCTGTGAACGAATGAACTAACTGCCTTATCACTTTCCTTACACACGTTTAGATGTTACACTGCTGCCGGATCAATCCTGATCAGTTTTCTTAACCCAAGTCTTTTTCACTGTCGAAGACTGCTACTTCTTTTAAATCCTCGATC
Organism: Chelon labrosus; assembly: GCF_963514085.1. Taxonomy (NCBI): domain Eukaryota; kingdom Metazoa; phylum Chordata; class Actinopteri; order Mugiliformes; family Mugilidae; genus Chelon; species Chelon labrosus. The sequence goes on from NC_140339.1 coordinate 7,663,656, forward strand.
TATAGGGAAATTCCTGCCGAACATTTTCTTCCACATGCTGGTGTGCGAGCCAGAGTCAGATTTATAGACCTGTCAGACTGGCATTAGTTTTTACATTTAGGTGTTTAGAAACATTTTCTAATCAAAGAGCAGAAACTGTCAGAAAGTAAGCACTGTGTTAAAGAATGTCAACGTAGCTGCCATTAATAACGCTGTTTAAATTGTCCATGAAAATGGTCTTCTCTTCTCCGCAGCCCTTCTTTCATCCCTGAGGGGGTTGCACTGTGTGTGATTGACACATTCTGAATTCCCCATGTCTTTTTACTAATTTATCCCTTTAATCACGTCGTGTGAATGCGTGAACTCGTGTGTGAGAATGAGAGCGGTTCTATTTTTGTACTTCATTGTCAGTGCCAAAGTTGTTTCTACCTTTGACTAAAAGAAGTCCCTTATTTTAATAAAGCTGGAGAGATCCTGAAACCATAACCGCAGTGTCTCATTCATTTTTGGGGAAATAATGAGTTTCGGGTGGTGATCTAGTTTTGAGTCTTGCACACGCCGAAGGTTAACGTGACGACCATGAACTTCAAGATCAGTGGTTTAGCTCTAGGAGACTAGGAGACGTAGTTTGGCGTCACTTCCCATCTTTTTTTAACCCGCTGCTTGCAAATAAAAGCACAACTTTAAACATAAATAAATGAAAACCAGTTTATGGTAAGGGTCCCCTACAAGCCTGATGTTTCAGGTGATCAGTGTCAACATCCGCTGAACTGGTGTGCATGTTGCAGCAAAACCTTGCTTGAGAGTTGCACGCTCCACGTCACCTGTGTGTAAGAAGAGGAGGAGGCAATTAACCCCTAAAATAAATTTCTTCTGCACACTGAGTTCAAGCACCCTGCACTTAAAGATGTACCTGTTGAGATTTGTAGCAAATGAAATTAGCAGATGTATGCTGCTGCTCTGAGAGTGTCGAACTAAGATAGACTTATCGCTAAGGATTAGAGGCCTTTCACTAATAGGAACGTCATAAACCACATTAGACAATAATAAATTTTAACGGATGATGGTTATGTCATGGATCCTTAAGGTGCATTCATCCTGTCAGGCTTCAGAGCATTCAATGGCAACCCTTCTGAAAACATTAGAGCCATTTCCCTAAATTCTAAAAAATGGCAATTCTTGGTGGTGCAAAAATTCCCAGAACACTATTTGAGTCATTTCACTAAATCACTAAATCAGAGGACAGTCTGCACAAAGACACAAAACTAACAAAACTCATGAACTGTCACCAACTGTTTATTTAACACTGACACATGACTAAACTCAGTGAACATTAGTAGTTACTGCTCTTTCTACAGTTAAGATCACAAGTCAGAAATGCATTTAATGCGTTACGGTGCGTTTGTGCGCTTTCTACGAACAGGAATGTTTGAGTATTGGGCTACGTTTCAACGCCTCCAGAGGAAGCGTGTTGCTCAGTGGTGGAAGAGTCGCAGGTTGGTGTGCACCAGAGCGATGCCCTGCTCGTTACAGGCGTTAATCACGACCTCGTCAGCAGCAGAGCCCGCTGGAGCTGCGATGTACTCGACTCCACTCTGCAGACAGGACACGAAGAAGGAAGAAACGTGAGCAAAGACAGTTAGACAGCAGTCCACAGTCTTGTGAAAGATTGCTGCAAGTGTTCTGGTCATTGCAATCAGACTGTATAAAGATGGACATGGAACGGCTCCTCAAAAGTGAAGCCAATGTAAGTAGAGCTCCCCCTGGTGTCTGGCTGCAGTATAAGTCATAAGCTCCACCCCCTCCACGTTAATGGTTGGGACTTTGGCCGAATTTTAGGTAGTTAATATAATAGATACACACTCGAGTGTCCATTTTTCTAATAAGTTTCGTTTTAGTTATTTTTCGCTACAGAAACAGGATGCGACATCATGACGACTTCAAGTTGCCGTGCCACCGCTCCGTGAAAATAAATAAATAAGCACAGTGAATAATCTAACATTTCTATGTAACTGGTGGTGGTAGAGTTTGGCCAATGCAAAGAAGAGGGGACGCATTGTCCATATTTATATACAGTCTACGATTCCAATGCAATTCCTTGATTTAAACAGTACTTTGTGTGATATTTACCCGTTTGGCACGATCTATGTTGTCTCTGAAGGGGAAGAAGGCATCCGAGCTGACAGCCACTGCCTTCAGGGAGCTTATCCAGTTCTTCTTTTCAGTCTCCGATAGAGGCTCAGGTACTTCTTCATACATCGACTTCCACACTGCCAAGTCTGGACCCTGCCAACGCAAGGAAAAAAATATACACAATGCAGGGCTTCTTATTCACTTACCATCTCTCAAACTTGCCATACTTTATGACACCGATCATCAAACATCACAGAGCAGACAGTGCTGGACTGTACATGTTACTGTGGCCACGTCTGAGCTCAGATACATAAATCAAGCGATGAAGTGCAGTGACATGTAGCAATGGATGATCAGACACTGATGGGTATTACTTTACACTACAAAACTGCAACTTCAAAGCACATGTAAGTACACGTCACCCCCTCACCTCTCCAATGGTATCACTGACGTACTGGTCGATAGCGTTGGCCATCTCCGCTCGCTTCACACCGCTGCGGAACTTCATGTTCAGCACGCTAGGGTGGTGTCTGAGCCACCAGTTATCAGCTTTATCTCCAGCCAGCCGTGTGCAGTGGATACGAGACTGCTGACCCGCACCGATACCGATCACCTACACATTACAGAGGAGGTAAAACACTATAGAAAACTCACGCCTCATCCAGATTCCCTCCACCACCTTTAACCCGCCTCCCTCTCACCTGTCCATCTTTGGCGTAGCAGACAGAGTTGGACTGGGTGTACTTGACGGCGATGGTGGCCACAGTGAGGTCACGCACAGCCTCCTCAGAGAGCTTTTAAACACAATCAAGAGAAAGAGTGTCGCGTAGATTAGTTTATGTCACTAACCAAGACATATAAATGGAACGTAATGAGTAGCGACTCACCGAGGCCTTGGAAACAACGTTGTTGAAGAATTCCTTGTCAATAAGAGCTCCGTTCCTCTTTTGTTTGAGGTAGAGACCAAACAACACTCTGACCTCAGCGTCATCAGGTTCATAGTCTGGATCCATCTGGGACAAAGACACAAAAAGTCAAATCAAATGGTAAATTGAATATGAAAATCTCTTCTTTTTTTGAGTTACTCCTCCTTTGATTTTTGGTTTTGTACTGTTAGGCAGCTTCACATTAAAGTTAGGCTATGTTCTAAAAGTTTAAAGGGAAAGCATGGAGGGAGATTCTGACCAAACCAGTTTCTGGGAATATTAACTCTGTGTCCACCACAAAATAAAATGCTAAGGAAAAAAAAGCACCCTGTAATTGCAGAATTTGTCTGAGAATAACCAGGATTTGAAGTTAGTTGTCCGTAAAATCCAATTAGACGTGACACACAAGAACTAATCCAGCATGCTGATTTTCCAAAAGCTAAACAAATACGTACAAACAGATTGGGTTATTTATTATATTATTATTTATTTATTTATAGTGGCCGTGAGCGTTCTCACCTGGAGCACGCAGTAGTTGCCGTTCTTCTTCTTGGAAAGGATTTTGAGCGCCTCTTCGTCATAACCAGGAGCAATGATACCATCTGATACCTGAGAACAATCAGGTTGAATCACAGTGAGGCAAAACAGTGTTGCATAAGAAACTCATTCCCTGTCATCTGTATTTACTCCTTACCTCTCTCGATATGATCTTGGCAGTGGGAACATCGCACACGTCTGACACAGCAATGAAATCTCCAAAAGAGGACATTCTGTCCGAACCTGAAGATTTAGAAAGAATTAATCCCGTTCCACGTAAACGGTGCATACTTCAAGTTATCTACTGCATTATTCAGTGTATTTGACCTCTGGCTCTTGCGTAGGCTGTGGCCAGCGGGCTGAGATCCTTCAGCATGTCATGCACCATGCACACCTTGGCTTCCTCCTCAGTCAGAGGAACTCCTACTGCAGCTCCTTCAGATTTAAAAGGTGTAAAGAAAAAAAAAAAGAAAAAAATCATTGTCAAGATTCAAGACATTGACGTTTATTAAGAGTTTGCCTGAATGCGTCTTACCAGCAGGGCTGACGTGTTTGAAAGAAGTGGCAGCAGCCATGCCGAGGGCGCGCTTGAGCTCTCTGACCAGCTGCCAAGCATTCAGAGCATCGCACAGGTTGATGAACCCGGGAGAACCGTTGACCACTAAGAGAGGAGGCAGCGACCAGAACAGAAGGAAGGAAAAACCTCTTTACCATCCTTAATATGTTAGACATTTAGAGGTACTGGAAAGAACCGGAGGAAAGAACCAGGCTAGTTGGTCCCCTACTTTTTTCTGTAATCCGTATTTCCCAAAATATCAAACCGTTACAGTGAATTGAAAACGGTCACTCTGTGATGAGAGTGTACCTTTGAGTGGCAGGACTGGGCGCAGCGTATATATCTGGGCCGATGCTTGGTGTGGGTTCATGCCGTAACGCAGAGGCAGCTGAGACACGCCGCGGCTGTACTGTCCACGGAAGTAGTCCGATATAGCCTCGTCATACTGGGCCGTGTGTGTGAAGGCCTGAGGATGAAACGAATTGAACACACAGATGAGAGTTCATGCAGGAATTCACTTCAGTGCGATACGTTGCTAAAGCTTATATATTACGAAGTTATATCGTGGGAAATTCAGGATCTAGTAGCATCATTACATAGACAGGGGAACCACAGATGTAGAAGAGTATAGAAAGTAAATATAAAAAAATACAAAGATATATGAATATACACCGATCAGCCAAGGTGTTGACCTGGCCTCCAAATTCACTAGATCCCAAACTGATCAAGTAACTGTGGGAAGAGCCACAGAGGCCCCTCCCCTCAAAGGCCCCCACTAACAATATTCTGTTACCAGAAACTACGGGACACCCTCAGAAGGCCCATGTCCATTCTCTGATGAGTCACAACTGTTCTGGGAGACCTACACAATATTAGGAAGGTAGTCATAATGTTGTGCCTGATCGGTGCACGTGATCAGTTCAGTCCCACATTGAGGTGAGAGCTCACCAGCCCCCAAATGTTGAACTCCGTAACCTAGACATATATTTCAACACTTCTGATAAAAAGTCTACGCTGGACTTTGTCTCTGTCTGACCCTCACCTCTGAGCTAACAACTAAACCAGGACGAGTGAACGCAGGAGAAAAATGTTCTTGGTGACCCTCCTCACGCCTTCGTAAAATACTTTTACCTAATAAACCTACTGGCCCTGGTATGTTTACTAATAATCTAACAGCACACGGTTACTATATTGCAACCGTCATTTTTAACGCCTACTCACACCCAAGAATTATTACAAACTGCTCCAAGTCTCTTCTCACAACTGAGATCAGAGTGGGACAAGTCTGAACATGAAGGGTGAGGCAGATGAATATTTGAGGCAGATGTGATTTACTTCATCTTTTTTTTTAATGGATTATGACACAGAGGAGAACAAATCTGCTACAATCCAGTTTCTGGTCAAACTTATCAGTGTGGTCATAGATAAACAGGGTATCAGTGGGTTTCTGAGAGGTCCTTTTTTTGGCATCGTTTTGAATAAATGTTGGAACAAAAATAGCTTGTTTTATAAGGCCACAAAAATATTCAGTTCACATCTCTAGAAGACTGAGACAATTAGCAAAACACATTAAACAAACATTATTACAGTTGTTGCAGAATAATACTTCAATTAATCAACTATTGTCAGTCTCTTGTAGCGTTTTCTTGTGCTTAATTCAATACCAATACCAAATCAAAACAAAGTCTACTTTTTAAGATACAGCAACATTTAAAAAAAAGAAAAGAAAAAAAAAAGCCTGACTTCTAATGAAAAACACACCCCAAAGCCCTTTTTTGTATATTAGGTAACCTAACTATGCAAATTCAAGTCACATGTTCTTCAAATGGCGAGGAAGCAAACTTACTTTAAGAGCCAGAGTCCTACGTGTCTCCAGGGCCGTGTCTTTGTCCCCTGAAGCCTCCATCTCCTTGGCAACAAGGGAATAGTCAGCGGGATCGCACACAATGGTGACACGGGCATGGTTCTTAGCTGCTGCTCTCAGCAGAGTAACACCGCCTAGAAGAAAGAAAAACAACAACAACAAAAAACAAACACGTTTTAATATTCACAGAGATCGTCATACTAGTAGGATGGGGAACAAGTTAAATTGTGTTTATATATATATTCTAAAGCTACTATACATCATGAGCTGAGTTTACCGATGTCGATCTGCTCTACAGCGTCCTCCACTGTAACATTCGGGTTAGAGACGGTCTTCACAAACGGATAGAGGTTGCACACCACCACTCTAGAAAAGAACCAACAAAGAAGCAAAGTTTTTACTGAGCAAAAAATACAAACAACATAGTGCATTCATATATACAAAAAAAATTGCCACCTGGATTTAACTAAGCAAAGAGATACGAGCCTCCTATTGGATAATTACTGCATGGGTGATTATCTTTCAGCTGGACACAAGTTATTTAACCCCAACTGATGCAATGAGCAGCTTCTCATTTCTTAAACAACCATGTCTAAAGACACATCCCGTGGTCGTGGAAAAGATGTTAGTCTGTTTGAGAAGGGTCAAATCATTAGCATGCATCAAGCAGAGAAAACATCTAAGGAGATTGAAGAAACTACTAAAACTTGGTTAAGAACTGTCCAACGCATTATTAAAAACTGGAAGGATAGTGGAGAACCATCGTCTTTGAGGAAGAAATGTGGTCGGAAAAAAAATCCTGATTGATGGTGATCGGTGATCACTTAAACGTTTGGTGAAATCAAATCAAAGAAAAACAACAGTAGAACTCAGGACTATGTTTAATAGTGAACGTAAGAGCATTTCTACACGTACAATGTGAAGGGAACTCAAGAGATTGGGACTGAACAGCTGT